>NC_086180.1:68096946-68718196 GCF_023053635.1 Elgaria multicarinata webbii
TTAAGTAAAACAGGTCTCCTGCAACCACTCCTTAAAGAGCAGCCAGTGCTTTCTATGGGATTCCAGCTTTTTTCTTTCTTTCCTCCAGAGCATTCTCTAAGAGAAGGGAAAGTAGCCAGCAATTCATTTTTGTCCCTTGGAAGGAAGTTATTTTCTAACCTTAATTAAACAAAAGAGCAGAATTACAGGGCCCCCAAACATATGCTACAGTTGCCAAGAAGACTGCGGTTAATATGGCCAACTTATAATGAACTATTCCCATTTTTACTCTTCAAATACTTCCCCTCATATTGTGAGTTTCCAGGAACTGCCCTCCCCCATGTTGGTTGCTGGACAGGAGGCACAGGCACTCCTAGGCTGTGTAAAGAACCATGCACACCTAAACACCCCTGTAAAGCCTCTTCCCCTTGTGAAGGTGGGGGAAACGTTGAAGATCATATACTACTTACAGTTAGAAGGTTGTCCAAAGGCTTTGTTATTTGAAAAACAACCACAACCAAAACCAGTTTTCATTAAAGCGAAGAGTCACCTTTCCAGACTAAGGCTTTGCTGCATGCTTTGCAAATTGGGCCAGAAGTGATGCTAGCAATGATGCTATTCCAAGGGTAATTTCCAGCCCATTTACAACATGCTCGGGAGCTGGGCTGCCAGAGACAGTGAAGCCATGGCTTGGCACTGAGGACTGTGAAGGTTTTCAAAGGGGTTGGGAGAGGAAAAGCCCTTGAACCACCTTGCAAGCAGTGCGTAAGAGCCAAGAGAGCCAATATATTGATAACTTATTGATTTGAGAACTTTCAAACCCAGGTCACTTGGAAACCAGTTTCCTGCATACCTTGCATTGACAGCCCTCAATGGCTCTTATTTAACTAGCAGGTGATGGCTTACAGTAACCAGAACCAGAACCAATTGATCCCACTCAACCAAAAAAAATTAAGGAAAAAAACAAAATATGCTTTAAAGTATTTATTAATATAATATGAAAATTAAACAAGCACTCTGGAACTTCCACACAGCCTGAGTAGGGTGGCCATATGAAAAGGAGGACAGGGCTTCTGTATCTTCAACAGTTGCATAGAAAAGGGAATTTCAGCAGGTGTCATTTGTTCATATGGAAAACCTGGTGAAATTCCCTCTTCATCACAACAGTTAAAGCTGCAGGAGCTCTACCCCTCCTATGTCACACCCTCTTCAGAATCAGAAAGATGAGCAAGAAAGATAGATACTCAACCCCTTCCCATATTAGACCCTCCCCAGATAGGTAGAAGGATAGAAGAAACCCTTATTTTATATTCTTACAGGTGGACAGTGTATTCCAACCTGAATGTCTCTCATAGATTGGTAGGAGATTCAGGACAGACAAAAGGACATACTTCTTCATACAGTCCATAGTTTAAACTATGTTATTTGCTACCATAAGATGTAATAATGGCCACCAATTTGGATGGCTTTAAAAGGAGATTGGACTAATTCATGGACAATATGGCTTGCAATGGCTACTAGTCCAGATGCTATATGCTATCAGAGGCAGTATGCCTATTCACCCCAGTTGCTGGGGAATATGGGTGAGAGGGTGCTGTTGCACTGCTTCTGGGTTTCCCATGAGCACCTGGTTGGCCACTGTGCTGGACTAGATGGATCCTTGGTCTGATCCAGCATGGCTCTTCTTATGTTCTTAATGTTTTTCCCCAAAGTACATTTGTTGCTCCCCTATTTGGGGAGAGATTTGCCCCCCTCAACCCTCCCCCTTATAGCAAGCACTTACTAAATTGAATTAGATGAATTTGGCAGAATCCCTATGATTGACAAAACAGCCTTCTCCAACCTGGTGCCTTCCAGATCCATTGGACTGCAATAACCATCCCAAGAAGACTGCATACTTTCAACTCCAGAAGGCTGTAATTCAGGGACAGAATGCATGGTTTGCATGCTGAAGGTCCCAGGTTCTGTTCTCAGAATCTTTAGTAGGGTCAAACCCCAAATCCAAGCCAAAGTGGGCCAATTCTGCAGTGGTACCATACCAGATAGCGTTAAGGCATCCTGAAGCAGCATTTGGAAACACTGCAGAACGGAGCCTGAAGTGGGTTGGCTGGTCCTGAAGTGCCCCCAAGCTGAACCTGGGGTGATTCAAAGCTCCCAAAACTATCTCCAAGGTGAATCGGGGGGCAGGGCTGTGTATAAACCTAATGTTTAGACTGAAATCCTGGGGAGTCTCTGCCAGTCAGTGTAGATAATACTGATCTAGATGGTCCACTGGTCTGACTTGGTATAAGTCAATGGTCTGTTCATTTGTTTAACTCACCTTCCAAGCCAAGTAATCTCCAGGTCAGCTAATTGATATGTACAGCTGTCTTTCGGGTGGAGATGGGAATATGGTGAAGCCATGGTGGTGCTCAACCACTGGCCTGTCACTGCTGGGAGACAGAGGCCATTTCTACACCTGCCTTTTCTCCTGGGATCATCCCGGGATCATCCCTGTGCATGCAAATGACACACACTGGATCCTGGGAGCAGGCAGTGACAATCCCTCCATTTTCCTGGGATAATCCTTAGGTGTAGAAAGGGCCAGAGAAAGCTTTATGGGGTTCTTTTTCATCCCACTCTTTGCCATTGAGCAAACACAGTATTATGAGGGGGGTGGAAACAAGAAAAAGAGTGAGTAGGAACTGGAAATTAGAGCAGGAAGCAGTGGCGACAGCAAAAATGTCAGGGAGCACCCAGAAGGGGAACATTGCATTGCAGGATGTATGGGAGAAACAATTGGAAGGTGTCTTTCCTTCCAGTAACTACAGGGGTGAATGAGGATTGGGAACTTCTTGTCTGGAGGGGTACCTGCTGCCCTGCCACCCCCACCCCGGTGCTAACTATAAAGGAGAGAGTAGCCATAGAGTAGAAGTTGTAGATTCTCTTCAAAGGTCTAGGCATCCTATACAATGTAAAAGCTTTATTCTGAATTGGTATTTTTCCAAAGTGCACTCTAAACAGCTTTGTTGTTTAAATTACCTGCATGACTACTCTAATCTAAATTCAGACTGCATAGTTAATTATTATTTTGCTTAGGTGTGATGGCACTTACTACCTGATGTAACCTTCACAAGCGTCTGATTAATACATTGCACCTAAATTGTCCTGATTTCTTTTCCCAGCCAGGTTGTTAATGTCAATGCTAACATTCCACTGCACCCCCTCCTCCATTTTTTTTTCTGTACAGTGGATTATTTCTGTCAAAAATAGTACTTGGAAAATTCAGACAAGCGGAGATGTATAAAAATGAGGCATTCCAGAAAAATTCAATGTCAAGAGAAAATACACGGATCTTGTAACAAGAAACACAACTACATAATGTTACCTGCCATTTATAAAAGCCTTCCTATTGTTTATCTCATTTACAGATGGCAAGAAAAGTACAAGGTAAACAAAGACAATTTCCATTCTGAGAAACATACCATAGAAATAATACAGTCTTACTTCCTGTGTTTGTACTAGTAACCTTGCTTCTTGGAGACAGAGAAATAAAATGATGTCATGTCACCAGTTCTGTGCAGATATTCTGAGAGAAGGGATTGTGGAGGAAGGGTTGGGATCATGTCCACTGGCCCTGCTCTCATCCACTCATGTTAATCTAAAGGTTTTTATAGAGCCTACATACATACAATTTGCAATTTGTGTTTAATTGCATAGCAATGGATCTGCAGTCTTGTGTAAATTAGTTTGTCCAATGTTATATTGTTCATGTGAGTAGAACACTTGCATACAATATTATTTGTATCAAGGTAGCCAAGGGAAAAAGATGAAAGTTGGAAACAAGGGCCAAGGAAGGAGATACAAGAAATCAGTTAATCCAGTTCAATAAATAAAACAACTCAGTTACAGGACAGTGACACCATGGAATCATGTCACAAAATGGAAGTCAAGTCTGTAAACATTAAAATACATTTATTTATTTATTTATTTATTTTCTTCTCCATACCATACTGGTGTTTTTTTTAAATAATAATACTGTTTTCAGCTTGTGTGGTAGGGCTTAATACAGGAAAAGAAACTGGATCAAAATAATATATTTTACATAAGGAAATGTAAATTCACACACTACCGAAAGTCAAGTTATACTTCTGATTATTTTGACATACATTCAGTATATTTCACTAGGAGGTCTATTTCACTATATTTGAAAACCTGACGCATGGGCACCGCTCACTCCTCTCCTCCTTAAAAGACCAGATGTGATCATCAGAAATCAAATGACTTGGCTACCACACTAATTCTGTATACTTTGGGAAGCTGCATTAATGCTTGTAATTTATTGCCTTGCACATACCGGGTATATTTGCAGAGGGCAGAGATAAAATAAATTGTATTTTAAAGATTTGAAAGAGAAAGAAAAGGATTGGATTATGTAAGCCAGGTGTTGAGCAAAGCAGATGTAGGTTCATTACAAAATACGTTTGCAACTTGTATCGCCTGCCGACTCATAACGCATGGTTATATTTAACATTTGCAGATAGGTAAGGTTCTGCTCTTTGTAATCCAGGATTTCTTCAAGCTAATTAGCTTTACAATTAAATGACAAAAATAAATGTATGTTTTAGGAGTTTAGTCCAGCAGATTACGTAAATCGTAAGAGAAAGGATTTTAAAATGGATTTAGTAAGCCTCCTGGCTCAAATAATTGGATTTTCCTGAAGCAAACTCCACTGTTGATAATGGAAGTGCCAAGGAAGCATCAGAGCAGAAGGATTAAGAACTTGATTAACATATGAAAGTATAAATATATAAGTATAGCTTCCTATTTGGCCTTGAATCTTCTGGGTTGAAGAACACCAACCTGGTTTTTCAACAAACCATGTTGTGACTGCATGCTTCTTTAAGTAGATTATTTCCAATATACATGAGATATTTTCTGAAACTCTACAATGCCTGTGGAGTTATTAAGAGCTTTTGCTAACCCCAGTGAAGAGAAAGTTGCTCCTTTATCAATGAGGATGGTATTTACTAGTCTGATAATCTCCCTCATGGGATTAAGGCAGCAAAACATTTTGATGAAGAGATGTCAAGCCACGTTAGCACAGGTACTTCTGATTAGAAAAGGAAGGTTAGGTTAGGATTTACGGCTCTTTGCCCTGACCCTTGTGTCGGCAGCCATGAAAACGACCAGATGGTAAGGCCTCACTGAGCAGCTCAACACTTGAGATCAATGGTCAGAAATCTGCCTGAAGAAGCCAAGGCAAAGTAATGGCACCTGTTATTGATCTTGACCAGGAATGGAAGTCTCTCTCTTTTGCTGGGCATGCAAACAATGATGCCGTTGCTTCTTCCCAATCTTGCTTATTTCAGTAGCAGATGTAGGAGTCAGAAAATAAAACCAAACTTGAGCCTGGCTCAAAGTGAACATTATTCAAGGGAAGGGGATATGCCTATAAAGAAAACATGCTTTAGGCCACGTTCTCCAAAGAGGTGTATTCATGGTGCCACTTTGCCGCTCCTTTCTGGTAAAACCCCACGGTATCGCACACAATTCCCACAGCAGGGGGGCAGCCATCTGGCTTGACATGCCCACCCCCTGCCCTTTGTCTGGCTTTCCCTCACTTCCAGTGACCAATCAGTGGCCGCGATCTGCTTCCTCTCAGCATGAACCCAAAGTAAGGTCACAACCAACACACAGAAGGAAGAACTTTTCCAACAAATGGAAAAGTTGTGGTAAGTCTGTGGCTTTTTAATGCACAGCTTTGGGGAAATGCCCCGTGATGGCTACGAGTTGGCAGCTGTGCTGTATAAATGATGCAGCGCCACTGCGAGGCCATCATGGGATAAATAGGGCATAGAGACAAGCCCTAAGTTCCACTTTTTAGCTTGTTCCATCTTGTGTCCATATCAGATTGCAATCTTGGGGGAGGGGGTTCTTTTCTTTTCACATTAACCTTTGTGCATATTTTCGTGCATATTTTGAAATGTACACATCAATTGTGTGCATCTTTGAAATATGTGCATTCTCCTTGCATAGATTAAAACATTTTGTGCATGTTTTTCAGAAGTACTTTTTTTCATGGGCAATTTTCAAATGCACTGATGCCGTTGAATGCATTTCTCTTGTTCCGTGAATCATATTTCAGGCTCAGAAATGGTTGGACTTCTACCACAAGTTTCATCCAAGTCTGTGTTTAGTCTAGAAGGTGCAAACTGGGTAAATCCTGATCAAACAAGAACTGAAATTAATTTCTCATTCACCCCTATTCAAGGATGTGCCTGCTTTTAAATGTGCTGTGGATAGGGAACAATTTGATCAACTTGCATTTCTCTACAGTTATGAAACAGAAACAAACCAGTGTGTGCCTATGTAAATTTTGAAACTTCAAAGCTCTCCTGATCACACTTGCAAAGCTGTTCCTGAGGAATAAGCTTGTCAGACTCATGCAGGGACATCTGGAACATTGTTATACAGGATGGATGGCTAGCTTAAAGATAGGAAGCTATTTTGTCAGAGAATGCTTTTTTATCCATCTGCATGTAATATCATATCTATGCACACAAGTATGCAATTTTGTCTTCTCCTCCCACAAGTGCAATCCAATGCAGGTCCGTAAAAACACATACTTCTGTGCTAATACGCATGATTTCAGAAAATTGATCATTCACAACAGCGCTGGCTCTTGGTTCTTGGCAAAGTTCTTTCAATGGCCTCTCTCCCTTAGACAGTCTGCTTTCTCACTGTTTTTAAAATGTTTTTAGGATGGTTTTTAGGATGTTTTTAACAATTTATATTACGTTTTAATTGAGTATTATGTATTTTATCATTTATTGTTGTTCCCCACCTCAATCAAAATGGAGAGCTGGGTAAGAAATAAATTTGTTGTTGTTGTTGTTGTTGTTGTTGTTGTTGTTGTTGTCAGCAGCCTCTATTGCTCCTCTTCCTTTTTTTTATAGAATCATAGAATCATAAAATAGTAGAGTTCGAAGGGCACCTTAAAGAATCCCTGACAGATGGCTGTCCAGCTGCCTCTTGAATGCCTCTAGTGTGGAAGAGCCCATTACCTCCTTAGATAATTGGTTCCATTGTTGTGCTGCATTAACAATCAGGAAGTTTTTCCTGATGTCCAGCCAGAATCTGGTTTCCTGCAACTTGAGCCCATTCATCTGTGTCCTGCACTCTGAGAAGAAATGATTGTTGCTATCACTTGCTTGCTTGACAGGTAGAAAGCCTATGAGCAAGTAGTCAATGGTATCTACTGCTTTTCCTTCTCTACTCCACCATTGTCTGGACCAGAGCAAGGGGCAGGTGAACAAGCATGTTGCAATGGGGAAGAGGAGGAGGATCTTGTCAGTGGGTCCCAGCAGGTTTTCCTTGGCCTTAGCAATGCCTTGCCAAGCAGGGACTGTAAGATGGAGGTAGGCATGGGACAGGGGAGTGCAGAGAGGGGAACCCAGAGCTGGGAGTTCAAGAAATCAGTCAGGCTGAGTTTATCCCAGCAAGTCATCTTCAGGACTCACATAGCTCATGGAGTCTCTCTGAGCAATTTATTGCATGCTCATGATTGGCCACTTCCAGAAGTTTGAGGGCCCATTACACAGCTCCCATGCTATCCCCTGGAAATCTCACTTTTAGGAAAAACCAAACCAGAGATACAGTGGTATTATGTGGGAAAATGCGGAATCTCCTACTATGTAAGCCTGGCATTTTGATATGATTCTGCCACTAGACAGTGTTGCTTCATTAAACTCAATGGAGCCTTTCCAAGAAGGGAAGTTTTCAAAAATCATGTCATCATGTGTAAAGGACTGCATTGTCATGATAGGAAGACTGCAGAGGACAAAAGCCCCAGTACGGATGTGAGATTTTTCCTCTGAGTTCAGGCATCTGAAACTAGTTATAGTCTTAGAAAGCAAAGGGTAAGAAAGCAATGGGGGGCTGCCTGGAAGGATGATTTCCAGGAGACAGAGCACAAAGGATGATTGTCTGTCTTCCTTAACAAAATAGGCCAATGGAACTTCAGGTGGATGTGGTGCAGCACTACTAACAAAGAACTCAGGGCTGTCAACAGTCAATTGATAAGCAATACGAGCCCCATCTGGGCTTTCAACCACATATGATACAAATCAGGAGAGGAGAGAGTGACAACAGGACCACAGTGGCTGGCCCAGTGACCCCGTCCCCTCCGTCAGATGTTCATCGACCCTTCCATAAGTTGGAAAAGTAATATCTATAGCAAGGAGCTTGCTGTATTTGTGTAGCCTCCCCATGCGACTCAGAATCCAGGAAATCAGGGGTATAAATGGCACAGGCAGCTTACAGGCTTAGAGCAGGCTCCTAGCCCCAACGTAAGTTCTCTCACTGCAGCAAATGTCATGGGAGGAATCAGCTGTCAGAAGACTCCAGAGCACCCTCTGCAGGCAGTGGGGCAGTGGCAGTGCCCCATCCTGGCAGGGGCAGTGGGGGTGGCTCAATTTGCCGCTCCTCCCACTCCACCATCTGATGCGGGAGCCTCACCCTGCTTCAACATGCAGAAGGGACAATACAGATCTAGTGGAACGAAGCGCAGTTCCTCTGTCCTGAGAGTGTGGTTGAGGTGGGGCTACAGGGTTGTCTTGCATTAATTAAAATGGAAGAAGATCAGGTTTTAGCAAGTTTTCCAGGCCAGTATGTGGTAGGCTAGGACACTTCCTCTTCCATTTCAATGCAGGAAATTTCACATGCATTTTGTCCAAATTCATTACACCATTTGAAAACTAAATTGAGATTTCTGAGCCCAGGTAACAGCGTGGGGGTACCAAAATGCAATTGTACTGGTGTTCTATGGCAACAGAGGTTTCTCGCTGCTGTAGTAGCTAACCATTTCTTATTTAAAACAAATCAAGCTCATAAGTCAATGCCTAAGACACATACTGATGCTCATAAATTTTAGTGATTCTAAATAGGGCCATAAAATTGCAATAAAATGTGTAAGAAAATCTACAAATTCCAGAGGGAGCTTTTGTTAAGAGGTTTTGACCAATTCTCTTTTCCTGCACTTCATTTCCATTGTAACAGTATGAGAAGCAGAGAAAGCTTCTTTCCCTGAAACATTCTCCCATTGAAATCAGTTTGTTTATTTATTTATTTATTTATTACATTTTTATACTGCCCAATAGCCAAAGCTCTCTGGGCAGTTAACGAAAATTAAAACCATTAAGAACATAATAAAACATCCAACAATCTAAAACCCAAATACAAAATACAATATAAAAAGCACAACAAGGATAAAACCACACAGCAGAAACTGATATAGGATTAAAATACAGAATTAAAACAGCAAAGTTTAAATTTAGCTGTTAAAATACTGAGAAAATAAAATGGTCTTCAGCTGGCGACAAAAAAAATACAGTGTAGGCGCCAGACGGATCTCTCTGGGGAGCTCATTCCACAGCCAGGGTGCCACAGCGGAGAAAGCCCTCCTCCTAGTAGCCACCTGCCTCACTTCCTTTGGCAGGGGCTCACGGAGAAGGGCCCCTGTAGATGATCTTAAGGTCCGGGCAGGTACATATGGGAGGAGGCATTCCTTCAAATAATCTAGCCCCAAGCCGTTTAGAGCTTTGTATGTTAGTACCAGCACTTTGAATCGGGCGCGGACCTGGACTGGCAGCCAATGAAATTGTAAAAGGACTGGCGTGATGTGATCTGGCTGGCCAATCCCTGTTAGTAAACGGGGTGCCCTGTTTTGTACCAGCTGCCGTTTCCAGACCATTTTCAAAGGCAGCCCCATGCATAACGCATTGCAGTAATCCAAAGGGAGAGGCAGGTAAGAAATATATTGTTATTTATTTATTTATTTATTTATTTATCAGAGCATGGATAACTGTAGCTAGGCTATCTCTGTCCAGATAAGGGTGTAGTTGGTATATCAGCCTAAGCTGTTAAAAGGTGCTCTTTACCACTGAGTTCACCTGTGCCTCAAGTTACAGTTCTGGATCCAAGAGCACCACCAAACTACAGACCCGATTCTTTAGGGAGAGTGCAACCCCGTCCAGGACAGGGCAAAACATCAACTCGCATTCCTGGAACTGAGGAATGCTTTACACCAACTGGCTAGTGCAAATAACCTTAGCAATGTTTTGCACTGATAACAAACTTTACAGAGTGCAACACTCATTATGGATTTGTTCAGGTATTTTCCCCACCTCATGGTTGGGAATCCTTCTCTGCTTTCTTAGAATTCTTTATGTTGGAAGTATACGCTTTCTTTCAGCCAGTGTTATGGTCCATCAGCAGGGCAATAAAGGTTTCAGATTCTAGCCCTTTTTACACCTAAGGCTGTAGAGGGACGTAGGCGAGATGATCCCAGGATTTCCAGCTTCTGGGATCATCACCCTGCGTCCAGACGGCTGTGTGATGCCCAGAAGTAAAGAAGGACTTTGCACCCATCATGGCTGCCATTTTTTAAAAGAAACAGGAGCTGGAGCACACTTGCACTCCAGCGACCAGTAAGTTTTTTTTTTAAAGGCCCACCCTTGTTCCCCACCCCACCCCCGATGTCCCTGGACTGCCCCCAGCCAGGCTCCTTCCCTCTGTTGTCTCCTACTACTCGCAGGGAGGAGAGAAGAAACCAGGATGGATGCTTACATCACCTGTGGTCCTCGGGATTGTCCCAGGACTGCTGGAAGAATCAGGTTTTCCCAGGGTTTCTTTATCCCTGGGAAAACCCCTGCCCATCCCCCCTTTCCCTGTGAGTCCCTGTGAGTCATTTGGATGCACAGGGAGCTCTCAGGGACAACCCTGGGGGGGGGGGGAAGGCTGGTGTAGAAATGGCCACTCTCTGGCTTACTATCTCAAGCTTCCCCAGAAATAGGAATGGAGAAGGAAAGAAGCATCCATTGCCATCACTGCCCCATATCAATCAATCTTCATTGATTGATATGGGGCAGTGATGGCTATGGATCAGTAGCTTCATTTTAAGCTACTGATCTCACCTGACTAAGCAAACGTAGCTGCTGCCAGAAGAATTTATTTATTTTATTTTATTACATTTATATACAGCCCCATAGCCAAAGCTCTATGGGTGGTTTGCAAAGATTAAAAAGATTGTATTTAAAGGACTGAACATATCCTTGAGTTTTTTGATTTGCTGTTACTGTAAATGGCAGCAGCAGCAATTGAGCCTCTATTCCATTTGTGTGTTGGGGCGGGGGTGGCAGCTGGCTCTCTCTCACACACACGCACACACATAAGAATATTTTGGTCAGGAGAAAAAGAAAAATATTATAAATTTGTCTTCTGAGAAAAGTTGGCTTAGTTACTCTGAATCTGACATCAAGTGCATCGTGGACTAAACATTGGCAATCTTTAAACTTGTTACAGACCAAAAATGGTGATTTTGCCAGATTTTACAAATGCAGATTATGGTGAAAGGTAAAGATGAGTTCAATTGGCAGACCGTTCACATGAGATGTGATGAGATTCGTAAGGGTTTTACCAATCATGAGAGAAGCACATGAATATAAAACATCCCCAAGCCTAACTTTCACGTGAATATTAAATGAACATGTGTTGCCTAGGAACAAATATGAAATTTTGGTCATAAGACTGTAAGTAAGCCTCCGAAATTGTGTAGCTGGCTGCAGAGAAATTTGTTTAATAAAAGGATTCTACTAAAAGACCCAATCTCCAGGCAGCAGCTATTAACTCGAACAGACCAGGACGTTGCCTAATATCTTGCACAAATGGACTAGTCATCAATCTCACTAGTTTTCTCGATTTCCTTTGCTTATTTTGCGTTGGCAGATGTGGTCGGCCACCCTTTGTCAAGACTAAATAGAAAACCCTTTCCGGGTGATGCATTAGCTTTCTTCTGTTCTAGCTTCAGAATGTGGAAAATAGAAAACATCCTCATTTAAGGATTTATGTCATTTGTGCGCTTCCTAGTAGACAAATCAATTATGCAGATATTGCTGCACATGCCAAATTCCTGTTTAACTCAATAGGAGTTCCCTATGTAGCATCAAGAATAGGAACCTAATTAGTACATTTGACTTGTCTGTTTTTTTGTGTGATGTCCTTATAGAATAGCATCAACTGGGAGTATTGATCTTTAAACATTCTTTGTCCAATAGTAATTCCAAACTGAAAATAACCACTACAACCACAATAATAATGACTAGATATGACTGGATTTCCTTGGTTCCATCCCTCTATTATTCCATAGGTTCATTCATCCAAGCATTCTATTCTTACATCCTATTGATTTAACATAGATAATTTCCCAAATTAATTCCAGACCTCATGCCTGAGCAGTTTGCCATAGGTTATCATAGAATCATAGAATAGCAGAGTTGGAAGGGGCCTACAAGGCCATTGAGTCCAACCCCCTGCTCAATGCAGGAATCCACCCTAAAGCATCCCTGACAAATGGTTGTCCAGCTGCCTCTTGAAGGCCTCTAGTGTGGGAGAGCCCACAACCTCCCTAGGTAACTGATTCCATTGTCGTACTGCTCTAACAGTCAGGAAGTTTTTCCTGATGTCCAGCTGGAATCTGGCTCCTGTAACTTGAGCCCGTTATTCCGTGTCCTGCACTCTGGGAGGATCGAGAAGAGATCCTGGCCCTCCTCTGTGTGACAACCTTTTAAGTATTTGAAGAGTGCTATCATGTCTCCCCTCCATCTTCTCTTCTCCACGCTAAACATGCCCAGTTCTTTCAGTCTCTCTTCATAGGGCTTTGTTTCCAGACCCCTGATCATCCTGGTTGTCCTCCTCTGAACACGCTCCAGCTTGTCTGCGTCCTTCTTGAATTGTGGAGCCCAGAACTGGACGCAGTACTCTAGATGAGGCCTAACCAGGGCCGAATAGAGAGGAACCAGTACTTCACATGATTTGGAAGCTATACTTCTATTAATGCAACCCAAAATAACATTGGAAGAATCCTTCCAATTCTTCTTGTCTTTTTCCTCCCTCTACCTTACAGATGTGCAGAAGCAATACTGATGATGAAATACAGCTTGTATATTCCAATGCACACTTGATCAGATTCACAGCTGAACACATACTCGCGCACACATAATCATACTGGAGATGCAACAGCATGTGAATAGAGGTAGATTAAAATATACATATTAAGGGTGTAAATGGTCTCCTCCAACAGTAGTTGGATCTGTCTGCAAAGAACCTCTCAAAATTTTCCACTTTATTTGTGGGCAGAGAAATTGGGGCTGGGGATGACAAGGGGTGGAAAAATTATTCAATAGTTTCTCACAGGTAGAATTTACCCTTGGCAGGGGCTATAGCTGACCTTCTTTCTTTTTAAGTCTCCGTCTCTCTCTCTCTCTCTCTTTTGCACTGCTGCTGCTAGTGGCAACAACATTACATGTGTGGCTAGCCTGGCCCCCATTTTGCATTCTCCACGATAAAGTGTCATGTGTAGCTCCAGGGAAGTGGTGAAGGTAGTGCTGTTCCAACATTAGTCCTCCAATTTCCTAAAAGTTTTTCTCCCCCATGAAAAAGTATTCAATTTTTCTTCCTCATTCCTCATTTTATACTTTATTTTGAATTTCTTTGGTGGTGTTTTTAATCACTGTAAGGTGGCTGAGGATGGTGTGTGTGTGTGTGTGTGTGTCTTTCTATTACATATTGCTCCACTGCTCTGCAGCCTCCAAGCCTACCTCCACTTCCTGATCTGAAAAAAGCCTTGTGAAAGGAATTAGCTTATGATGCCTTACTCTGAGCTCTAACAGAAGTGTGGGAAGCCAAGGAGGCTACAGTTTGCTGGAGCGATGATTGTACAATGAAAGACATAACACTTGTGCACACTCCTTGGGTACCTCCAAAGTAAGGTAAGCACAAGAAACACAAGCGCTTGTGAGCATGAGCAGATGACTGAATCAAGATTCTGTTTTAAATTGTCCTTTAGTGCACTGGTAAGGTTGAGGGGGGGAATGGAAGGAAAATGCAGGTGCAGAAAACAGAACACTGTGAATGCCACTGTGTGGTAGAAAGGAGGGGTAAAAAAATCAAATAAATAAACACACTCAACAGTCTCAATGATGTCCAGAGATCGCTTATTGGAAAAATGGCAGACTCCTGAAGGAATGATGTTGCAGCCCAACACATCTGGAGGGCACCAGGCTGGAAGGCAGCCGAAACCCATTCATTTCAGGCTCTGATAATACTAGAATCCAAGGGTGCCCCCTGATATTGATCAGTCGGAGATTCAGGACAGATAAAAGGAAATACTTCTTCACACAACACTTAGTGAGTGTATTTAAACTGTGGTTATGTAGCCACCATAGCTACGGGTCCTGATGGCTATTTGCCAACCCCAGTGTCAGACCCAATGCGCCTACGTACACCACTGAGGAACATGGGGATAGGATGCTGTTGCACCTGTGTCCTGTTTTCGGGTTCCTGGTTGACAGCTAGTTGGTCACTGTGTGAACAGAGTGCCAGACTAGATGGACCTTTAGTTTGATCCAGCAGGGTTCTTCTTATGTTCTCAATGTTCTTAAGCTGTACAATTCAGGATTGGGCAATTAGTATCAATATCCTAAGGCTTAACCACTGCTTCTCTTCTTGCCTCCAATATAATTACATGCCATGCCTCTCTTCTTTGACAGTTTCCCTCCTGGCCCATTTGGATAGACAGAGCCAGCCTTGACTTAAAGGGTAAATTCTTATCTTGAAATTGCAAAATGACACTAGCTGAAAAGGTCAGTCAATCTGTGGCCTCCATATCACGATTTTCCATTTAATTTGTTGTGTCCCAAACCAACACTTAATAGATAGTTCACCTTGAAAGTTTATTGCAATAAGGATTCCCTAATATCCCTCAGCAGCTCATTTCATTGCCTAACTATTCTCATTTGGCTAAAGTTTTTCATAACATTTAACCTACATTTTCCTTGCATCAGCTTAAGCATCTTGTTCCTTGTTCTGTCTGGGTTGACTAATGAGAATAATTTATCCCATCCTTCTATACAGTTACAGGCAGCTATCATTCTTCCCTTCAGACTTTTAGATTTAACATGCCCAGTTCCCTTGTTAACCTATTTTTCCTCAGACCTTCTATCATTTTCTTGATCTTTCTTTTTATTTTATGTCACTTTGCTCAAATGATAAAGGAAGCAGGCAAAACCTGGGGAACGTTTAGGGAAGCTTTTGAAAACAAGGCACCAAATAGAATTTGTGTTAATGTAATTTCAAAAAAGGAAACTTCAGAGCACAAACCTCCCCCTACACCCGCTTCCACCCAACACACTATCCCATGAAATCACAGAAAAGAGGAAAAGAAGAAGTAATGCTTTTGTGGTTTAATATTTCTTCTTCTTCTTTTTGAAATTACTGTTGTTACATATTGAGATCTAACGAGAAAGAAGGGTTTTTTAAAAAACTAAAAAAATAGAATCAAACAATCCCATGTCTATTAAAATAATTTGTCCTTGTCTGTGTTGTAAGTCTCTCGCTTTTCAAAGCTATAAGTTAAATAGGAGAAAGAGAGGGAGAAACAAGAGAAAGCCACAACTTGTCAAAGGTAGATATAATAATGTAGAAGGCCCAGTGAAGATATAAGGGTAGCTAACTGTGCACCATCCTTTTACAAACTAGGAATTCACCTCAGGAACACAAGCTCCATATCTCCTCTTCTCTTTTGAAGTTGTTGTTGTTGTTGTTGTTGTTGTTGTTATTATTATTATTATTATTATTATTATTTGTATCCTGCCTTTTGCCCAATACTGGGCCTCAAGGCGGCCTTACAAATTTTAAAACAGAGAGCTTCGGCTATTGGGCGGTATAAAAATGTAATACATAAATAAATAAATAAATAAATAAATAAATAAATAAATAAATAAATAAAATACATTATAAACCTATGAATAGAAATATACAAATGTTTAAAATATATTCCAATATTAAAACATTTAAACATTTAAAATACATGACAATTTTAAAGTCCTTCGCACAGACTGAGACCCAGATTAATCGCCAAATGCCTGCCAGAACAAAAAAGTTTTTGTCTGCCTCTGAAAACACATAAGGAGGGAGCCAGTCTAGCTTCCCTGGGAAGAGAGTTCCAGAGCACTGGAGCAGCCACTGAGAAGGCCCTCTCCCGCGTTCCCACCAGATGTGCCTGTGATGGTGGTGGGACTGAAAGAAGGGTTTCCTGTCCCTCATGAGCCTGCCTGTGCTTTGAAGGCCCTAATCCCTCAGGCTAGGGAGGACTTTGGAGCAATTTGGAGATGTTGGCCAGATATGTGAATCGTATGGTCAAACATGCTACCCCAGCGGCAATGGTGCTGGATGCTGGATCCCCATAGTTTAAATAGGGAGATTTGTCTGACCTTGCAGGGTCAGAGGGGTTGGCCAATCCCCCACCTGACCATTTTACCTTCCAGAACAGATCTTTATAGGGCAGATGGGGTTCATCTCTCCAACGCAGGGAATGATATTTTCCTGCAGGATCTGCATGTGGGTTTGCGGGAAATATTTCCCTGATAAAGGGGAGGGGGTAGTGTGCCTAAGCAGAGGCTTGCCCCCCTCCGGTGGTGGTATGTGTGGAAATATGCAATTTCAGAATTAGGACGGTGAGCACTATGGCACATTTTGGAGATTGGCATATTTGGAGGACGTGTTCCTAGGGAACTGTGAGGCTTCTTTGTAAGGATATGGTTTGCCTTTGGAGACCCTCCTGCTTCACCTACCCTGAGCTGTGAGGTACAGGGAGGGGTGATGTGGGGTGATCTTCCCACACCTGCAGAGTGGCATATAAGAAAGGAGCTGGGTTTTACCTGACTCCTGGCTTTGGAGAGTGCTCACCCATAAAGTCAGGCAA
This sequence comes from Elgaria multicarinata webbii, assembly GCF_023053635.1. Classification (NCBI taxonomy): domain Eukaryota; kingdom Metazoa; phylum Chordata; class Lepidosauria; order Squamata; family Anguidae; genus Elgaria; species Elgaria multicarinata. Next base: position 68,113,727 of record NC_086180.1, read on the forward strand.
GTGGCCTGAGAAAGGACACATCGATTCCCACACTTTCACATGCTGATCCAGAGAGGGGAGAACTACCCATGTTATTCAAATAAAGAGGCCCTAGTTTAACCCAAGCTCTGATGTCTGTGTCTTTATTCTATGCTTCCTTCTCCACTCACAATAGGAAACCCAGAAACTTAAAACATAAAAAGAATGGTTCTTGGATGCACCTATTTAAAAAACATGAGAACTGTAGATGGCGCAAACAATGTCCCAGACCTATGTTTTCATCACCTAAATTAAGAGTGCTTCAATGATCACTTTTTCAAGATAGAAAAGAGCTCACAAAACAAGGAGGGCAAACACGTAATCACATTAAAACATTTGACAGAAAACTTTACATATCATCACTGTCATTCTTAGTATGAACAAAGTTCTCTTGGATAAGAAGGAAGAGGGCAGTTAGGAAAAAAGCACTTTAAGAACTATTGAACTGGAGAAGCTCTCAGAACTTACTTTCTTGGATCCAGATGGACCTTATGTTGAGATAGCTCTGCTGTAGTGCTTTTCAGCTGTTCATTGAATATTTGCAGAGTGTGTATGTGTGTGTATGTGTGAATTGGTATCTCAAATTGAACAAAGCTTATGTGTACATAAGCATGGTCATGGGATGCAGTGAGAGCCTACATACAGAATGAGGAAGAAATTAATTCAGTACACATTTTAATGTGAGCAAACCACTATGCGAATCAGGACTCAGTAATCCTTTGAAATTCACACTTGTGATTTATGCAATGCAGTTTTCCAGTAAAAAAAAAAAATCCATATATAAGTGGAAATAACACTTAAAATGCATTGTATTAGGAAAATTGCTTACAAAATGTTTTTATTAAGCAAAATACGAAAATGCATGTATTAGGAGAAATGTGCACCAAAACTGCCTATTAATTTTCATGTGAACTTTAAAAAAATATTTCCAATTTTGGGATGAACATAATTTAAGTTTGGAGACATGAGAATCTGAAGATGGCAGATTTATCCATTTCTAGCCTACATGCCCTGCAATATGTACATTTATAGAGTGGGTCCAGAGCTTTGGATGAATAAAAAACAGAAGCAAGGCTAGCAGGCACAATCCCATCTCTCTCACTCATTGCCTGAATATCTTGTCTGACTTTCTTCAATATCAATCCTAACCTAACTGTGTCCCTTCAGAACACTGATAATTATGTTCTATGTGTAAACAGCGGAGTGTCTCCATCTCCATGGTCAAAACTCCATGTGTTTCGCATTGGCAGTTGGAGTGGCAATTAGGAAAGTCGGCGATTTCTGCAATGGAATCAAATGAATTTGGATTTCTATAAATACAATTTGAGGATTCTGCAGCAGACCAGCTTTTCCTGAGCTCCGCACACTTGAGGACCAATGGTGTTTTTCTTGATGTTGCTGTTTGGTTGATGTTGTTTTGTTCTGTTTTTTTACTTTCTGGAATTTTATGCAAATTCAGTTGTAGAAAATTACATTAAAAAAAACCTTTGGCCAAAAATGTGCATTTCCCCCAACAGCTAAAGCATGAAAATATGCATGTGGTATGTGTGTGCATTTGGGGGGGATTGGCGCATTTGCACAAATTGGGAAATTGGGGGGGGGGGATGATCCTGCCAATGATTGAACGACAGAATGAAAGTCACCTGACAATCTGCGAAATGCAGATTAACAGATTTTACAAAATCCATACATCCCTGGTGGCAATCAGTTCAATTTAACGCCAGAAGTGCAAATAAGAGAATCCCAGGATACACCACCATTATTTATTTATTTATTGCATTTTTATACCACCCACTAGCCAAAGTTCCCCATTCAAAGTATAAAACTAACAGTATAAAAACATGATATAAAATACAATGTAAAAGCACAACCATTAGCAGTGTTTCTGGTTTTACCATGTTATAATCTATCAAATAATAGACGCAGTTTATGCAAACATTTGTATGCAGGGAACATTCAAATGCAGGGAACAAGATCATGGGAACAGCCCCCTTCCTATTTACATGTCTTCAGTTTGTCACATGAACACATGCAAAACCTGTATGCCCACAAGCTTGTCTGCACTTTTTGACCTATGGGCAGAAACCTAATATGGAAGCACTTGACTGGAAGGGGAAGTTAAAATTAAGCAAAACCCTGCAGAGTTAGTGCTACCAGCAGAAAGCTTGAAGGTATCAAAATACTTGTGTGTGTGGCAGGGGGTGGAAGGGGTCTGTGTCCACATAGATAAAGGTGGGAGCTACAGTGTAGTGCAGAGTGGTAAGCGGCAGTTACTGCAGCCAAAACTCTCCCCACAGCCTGAGTTCGATCCCAGCGGAAGCTGGTTCTCAGGCAGCCGGCTCAGGTCGACTCAGCCTTCCATCCTTCGGAGGTCGGTAAAATGAGTACCCAGCTAGCTGGGGGAAAGGTAACTGTGACTGGGGAAGGCAATGGCAAACCACCCCGCTACAAAGTCTGCCAAGAAAACGTCAGCGAAAGCAGGCATCCCTCTAGGAGTCAGCAATGACTCAAGTGCTTGCACGAGAGGTTCCTTTCCTTTTTTCCTACAATGTGAAAAGTGTTTATATACTATTTATATACAGGAGTCTTTTTTGGAAAAGTTTTCCTTTTAAGGGGGATTGTGGTAATTGAAGTCACATTAAGAAAGTGCACAATTCTCCTATGTTTTGCCTTCTGGAGAGAAACTAGCCATTCTCTCTGCAGTTAACTTATGAAAAAAGGAGGACACTCTGGTAAAAATGCCCACAAAGTGTACAAGGATAGGAGCTAAGAACTTACTCATGCTCTCTTTTCACTTAATCTGTGCACGTTTTCGAAGTGTGCAGTTTTTACCCACTGAATGAAGTGTGAAAATGCTTTTTTAAAAAAAGTGCACAGGTGAAGTGCAATTATTATTATTATTATTATTATTATTATTATTATTATTATTAAATGTATTTGTAATACAACTGCAACTTCAGGAATTTGTGAACATTTTCTGGAATGAATGCACTGTTGTGTTCACATTTGGGGTTGCAAATGGGGCAAGGTCAGATGATTTAACTGAAACTTAATTCTTGTACATATAAATTGTACCAAATTCGCAACTCCAAAGCCATTAAGTGAGCCAAGACGCAATCACATGCCAAAAACTGAACTTTCCTGAGCTTGGTGATGCAATTTGTTGAGAAAATGATGTACACAGAAATTTACATATTAGTGAAAAGTGTGTGCAAAATGTGTACATTAGAGAAAGCTGCACTGAAAACTGCATTACATCAGTGAGAAAGTTTTAGATAAATGTGTACATTTCCAACTTGTACAAAGAAATGTATATATTTTGGGGAAGTGCTCCAAACATGCACAAAAGAGAGGCAGTGTGGTGTAGTGGCTAAAGTGTTGGACTGGGAGTCAGGAGGTCTGGGTTCTAGTCCCCATTTGGCCATTGGAGCTCACTGGGTGCCTTTGGGCCAGTCACAGACTCTCAGCCCCAACCTACCTCACAGGGTTGTTGTTGTTGTGAGGATAAAATGGAGAGAAGGAGGATTATGTATGCCACCTTGGGTTCCTTGCTGGAAAAAGGTGGGATATAAATACAATAAATAAATAAATAAATAAATAGGCACACATTTCCATGCAAACTTTTTTTTTAAAAAAATGCAGAAAACAGGATGGAATGAGCTTAAGTCTAAAAATTAGGCATGTGCTCCGCTCCGATTAGAAGCGCAGAAGCAGGAGCGAATTGGCCTGCTCCGCCTTGCCCAGAGGTGGAGTAGAAGCGGACCGCGGACCCCTAGAAGCAAGGTGAAGAGAAGCGCCCATTTTCGGAGCGCTTCTCTTTCCGCGGAGCGCTCCGATCGCCATCTTGAAACATTTCGCCCATAGATAACTGGGTTGTTTTTGAAGCTATCGTTCTGAAAATTCTTGTGCTTAGACAGTCGTGGATGGGGGTCATTTTGAGACTACTCACACCTCTCTGCGTCGTGCGGGTCGCGTGCTATATTTTTTTTAAAATCGGGTAAACGAACATTACAAACAGGGACAGCGTGGGTCAAACGGCGGTTTTCGCCCATAGGATTGCATTGCGGAAAAGAATCGGGGATAACTGGGTTGTTTTTTAAGCTATCGTTCTGAAAATTCTTGTGCTTAGACAGTCGTGGATGGGGGTCATTTTGAGACTACTCTCACCTCTCTGCGTCGTGCGGGTCGCGTGCTAGAATTTTTAAAAAAGTAGGGTAAAGGCGGGAAAAAGATTACCTTTTCGATTGCTGAGGGGCAGAGTCAACTCCCAGTCATGATCACATGATCCCAAAGTTGGAGGAGGGGATAGGCAAAACGGGTAACTTGGGATTCTGGGAACTTCTCTTTCTTAGTCTGAACAGACTTTCCCAGTGTTTTTTAAAACAGTAGCCCCACCAAATGCACAAACACAACCTGTGAAATCATATACTAAGCCAACAATAAGAGATAGAAACACAGCACTGCTACCCACCCTAACTTTGGGGAAAAACTGAAAAGATGTGGTGCAAGGGGATGAGCTCCCCTAGGGCATCTCATTGTGGACGTGCCCCCACTCTCTCCTGTACTTGGAAGGCCATCAGAGCCTTCCAAAGAGAGTAACCCGGTGGAGCAATGCCTATCATGAGTTGAAGTGACAGTTCCACTTTTCAGAGCTCTCGTGGTGGAGCAATGGCTTTCATGAGTTGAACTGACAGCCTTGCTTCTTAAAAGACTGGTTGACCAGTCAAATTGGCAGCTGCTGCTTCCCCCTCCCCTGGGCACATCCCCCTATTGCTGGTAAAAGACAGATATAGCCTTTTAAAAAAAGTTCTTCTTGTTGTTTATTCAGCAACACTGCTGCTTTTAATTCCACTCCTCCTTCGTTTATTTATTTATTTATTTATTACATTTTATATGTATTACTGGCTTACCCTTGGCTCACTTCCTTATGCCCCCAGAAATGTCTGCTGCCTGCCTGCCTGCCTTCCCTCTCTGCTCCCCTGCCCGCCTTGCAGGGATGTTGTGTGTGTCTGGCTTTGACTCAGGGGAGAAGTCCTTCCTGCGCTCACTTGGAGTTTTGGAAGTTTCAAATCCATTTTTCGAGTGTGGAAGAAGATTCATATAGGTTGATCTCTACTCCCCAATTCATGGCATGTTGGGATTTCCTTTGAAATGGCCCCATTGAGAGGTCTGCAGGTTTAAGCCCCGCCAAAAAACAGGGGATGATGGGACTGCCTTGAGTCTCGGTGTGCGGCATATGTATCCCTGGATAAGCTTTCATGGTGGCGAGTTTGAGGTTTCTAACGTGCAAATTGACGGAGCTATGGAAAGGGGTGTGAATGGGGTGCCCAATTTTCAAAAATTCCCCAAAAATCAGGGGATGATGGGATTGCCTTGAGTCTTGGCATGCATGTGTATCCCTGGATAAGCTGTCATGGTGGCGAGTTTGAGGTTTCTAACGTGCAAATTGACGGAGCTATGGAAAGGGGTGTGAATGGGGTGCCCAATTTTCAAAAATTCCCCAAAAATCAGGGGATGATGGGATTGCCTTGAAACTTGGCATCCATGTGGACACGTGGATAAGCTATCATGGTGCCGAGTTTGAGGTTTCTAACATGCAAATTGACGGTGCTATCGAAAGGGGTGTGACTTAGGGTTATGGGTGGTGCGTTAGGGGTCAGAGCCCCGCCAAAAATCAGGGGATGATGGGACTGCCTTGAGTCTGGGTGTCCATATGGACACATGGATAAGCTGTCATGGTGGCGAGTTTGAGGTTTCTAACATGCAAATTGACGGAGCTATCCCAAGGTGTCTGAATGGGGTGCCCGATTTTCGTAAATTCCCCAAAAATCAGGGGATGATGGCATTGCCTTGAAACTTGGCGTGTGTGTGTATACATCCATGAGGTGTCATGATGCCAAACATTTCTAACGTGCAAATTGACGGAGCTATGGAAAGGGGTGTGAATGGGGAGTTGGATTTTCATAAATTCCCCAAAAATCAGGGGATGATGGGACTGCCTTGAGTCTTGGCGTGCATGTGTATTCCTGGATAAGCTGTCATGGTGGTGAGTTTGAGGTTTCTAATGTGCAAATTGACGGAGCTATCGAAAGGGGTGTGAATGGGGTGTTGGATTTTCATAAATTCCCCCAAAATCAGGGGATGATGGGATTGCCTTGAGTCTTGGCGTGCATGTGTATACCTCCATGAGGTGTCATGATGCCAAACATGAGGTTTCTAACTTGAACAGAAAAAAAGTTGTTCACTTTTTTAGCTTTCAATGCAACCCTATGGGGGGGGGAAACGGAGCTCCGAGCGGAGCGGAGCGGAAATGGGCAGAGCGGGGGCGTGGCGAAGCATCCCGATCCAAAAATCGCAGATCTGGAAGTGAAGCGGAGCGGGGGATCCATGCACACCCCTACTAAAAATCCTATCCTAATATATCTATCTATCTATCTATCTATCTATCTATCTATAATGAACTTAACGTCCATTATTCCTATCTGTTGATATAGGGGAGACCACATTTCAGGGTTCAGCCATGTGCTTGGCACACAGAAACTCCCAAGTTCAATAATTGCCACCTCCAGGTAGGACTGGGAAAGCCTTCCACTGATATCCCACTGCTAGGCAGAATCCTGGTCTAAATGGATAAATGTACTTAAATTACACATATGAATGAATGTATTTGTTCATTAAATAGGTCTACAATAAATCAGGCAATGTCTACAAGAAGACCCTGTCTTCAGACACTTGCGTTCTTCAGCTAATGCCATCAGCGCACCAGTTTAGTTAACAGCGGAGGAATCATGAGATGTACAAAACTTGTTAATTACAATGCCAATACCATTAACACCTCCCTTAGGACACCAATATGTCCCTTGTTCCCTTCAGAGCACCACATGCTAATTGTTGCTCTACTGTTGATATGCAATTAGCACATTAATTTTATCATTTGATTAATTGTAATTAACACATCAATTAATTAGTTGACTAATCCTTTTATGTCAACCTTTGCTATTCCACAGCAGATCATATCAGAGTTTATGCACATATTATGCTTCATCCATTGACTGCTGTATCACGCTTAATGGCTGCATTCAATACTAGCCTGCCCAACAGATTTTTTTTTTCTTTTGCTACAGGTAGGCAGGAGGGAATAACTGCACCTCTTCTGTTGTATAGCATTGAAATAAAAGACAACCATTAATAGGGGAAACTAAGGGCAAATGATCTAAAAAGATCAAGAATGCCCAAGCACAAGCTTTCCGGTTTGGTTAAGAAAAATATTGTGAGACATAGTATACATAATTTAAAGATATTTAGGGCAGAATCCTATGCAGGTTTAGACAGAAAAAGAGTCCTACAGTTCCCAGCATTCTCCAGCCATCACGGCTAGTTGGAAAATGCTGGGAATTATAGAATTTTTATTTTTTGTCTAAACTTGCATAGGATTGCACCCTTAAACATTTGAAAGGCCTTGGCTATTCTTGATGATGATGAAGAAGTCCTTTATTTGCATCAGCCACAGGGCTGAGAATGAAATGAAATGTACCAAAAAAATAAAAGCAAGATTGTACTTCATCCAAATTACCCAAGTTGCAGTCTAAACAATTGTATTAAATACAAATTCCAAAATTAATTCAAGTCTTTGCACATAAAATAAGAATAAGCAAATAAAACAAATAAACTTCTGTTCAGTCAAAGGAACTGTGAGGAATTAGGACTCTGATAAAATGGTAGATCTTATTTTGATAGCACCTGCTTAATTTTTTGCCGTTTTTGCTGTCACCTGCTTATTTTGGTCTGCAAGAAGAAAAGGCACAGAAGCAATAACTGACCACCCTGGAATAGATAAAAGTAATGGAGTGATCATGTCTTTCCTCAAGTCTCTGTAAAAAGTACAAAATAATAATACATGAGCTACTGTTTCAATACTGCCATCTCCACATGGGCATATACGGTTTTCCAATGGGATTCTTTGAAATCGGCCCTCAAGTACAGCTGATGGCAGAATATTTCGTCTTGGCTGTTCTAATTTGGGTAAAGGCTGCAGTTCAAGGTTCAGAGAAAAACCTCCAAATCCACTGACACTACACAATATTAATTTAGGCTGTGATCCTATACCCACTTTCCTGGGAGTAAGTTGCACTGTACTCAATGGGATTTACATTTGAGTAGGACTGCTAGGTTTTGCTTTCTCCCATTCATCTTTGAGACCTGGGCCACACATGTAATGCTCTACTTTATGTTTAAATCGCACCCTGTTTTACAAGCAACCTTTCATTCTGCTTCTAAACACATTTCCATGGCAGACAGTCCTATTATTGTTTTCAGACTTCCAACTCTAGCGTTGGGATTGAGGTGGAGTGTTGGAAGGGTACTTACCAAGCACCCGAGTCCTGTAATGATCTTAGGGCAACTAGTCCCAGCTTGGTTTATTAAAAGAGGCTGAATAAATTCAATAGCTGTAGCTGGGGTATTTGCGTGACAAAGGTTAAGAAATGGAAGTAGGGCAGAGGATTGTAATAACTAAGAGTAAAGATTTCCTAGGAAGTGATTCTGCCGTATTTTTGTAGAACTGGAGGTTAGCCAGAAAGAAGAGAGAATAGAGAGTACTGTCAAAGTCTGGAAAAGAAATAGGGGTCAAGAGAAAAGGTTAATAGAGGAAAGGGACAGAGAGTGGTGTAAGTGTTAAAACCAATGGAAAAAGGAAATGTGGTTTGGAAATACCACTCTCTGAAGAATAGCTGAATGGATTAGATTTCAAGGAAGGCATTCATTAGTTTGATTAGTACTAGCTGAATACCCAAGACAAACAAAAAATTGTGAAGATGCTTAAAACTAAGCTTCGGAGAGACTGACATAGGAGTGATATATTGTGCATTAGGAAAGAGAGGAAGAGGTTTCATTTAGGTACTAACAGCCAAATATTATAAATATTTGGACAATAGTTGCTTATCTGCGGCATGCATAAGAATCTAGATTTAATATAAAAGAGTACTTTGGGGGAGATGGATTGAATAATCAAAAGAATAGCTATGGAAATTAAGGATATCTGAGATATATTTTATTTTAGGAGGAGGAAGGGGTGGAGCATGTCTGTCTATGAGGAAAATTAAAAAAAAATGGCCATCTTGGGTAAACCACCTGATGACTTTAAGAAGAATCTAAAGAATTTCTAGAATGCTGTTGCACATTATTGGGGTTCAAATTAAGCTTGATGTGCCATGCCATTCAAAGAGAGATAAAGCTGACCACACTCAGAAGGTACATCACTGTGGGTTAAACAGAAGAACTACTTCCTCTGAGATCCTTTTTCTCCAGAACGGATAATAGCTCTACTCCCAATTTCTTTTTAAATTAAAGTCCAGAGTGGCTACAGAATGCCAAAAGGCCCAAATGAGCATGTTTGAGAGCTAATTTTGACCCTTTTGGTGCTATATACAGTAGTAGCTACTAGGGATGTGCTCCGCTCCGATTAGGAGCGTAGAAGCAGTAGCGGATTGGCCTGCTCCGCCTTACCCAGAGGCGGAGTAGGAGCGGACCGCAGACCCCCTAGAAGCAAGGCGAAGAGAAGCGCCCATTTTTCGGAGCTCCTAGTTCAGGCGGAGCGCTCCGGTCGCCATCTTGAAAACATTTCGCCATAGGATTGCATTGCGGCAAATAATAGCGCGTAACTACGTTGTTTTTGAAGCTATCATTCTGAAAATTCTTGTGCACAGAGAGTCGTGGATGGGGGTCATTTTGAGACCACTCTCACCTCTCTGCGTTGTCTGGGTCGCGTGCTATATTTTTGTGAAAATCGGGTCAACCGCGCGGCTCAAACGGCGTTTTCGGCTTTTCACCCATAGGATTGCATTGAGGGAAAGAATCGGGGATAACTGGGGGGGGTTTAAGCTATCATTCTGAAAATTCTTGTGCACAGAGAGTCGTGGATGGGGGTCATTTTGAGACCACTCTCAACTTTCTGCATCGTACGGGTCGCGTGCTATATTTTTGTGAAAATCGGGTCAACCGCGCGGCTCAAACGGCGTTTTCGGCTTTTCGCCCATAGGATTGCATTGAGGGAAAGAATCGGGGATAACTGGGGGGGGGTTTAAGCTATCATTCTGAAAATTCTTGTGCACAGAGAGTCGTGGATGGGGGTCATTTTGAGACCACTCTCAACTTTCTGCATCGTACGGGTCGCGGGCTAGAAGTTTTTAAAAAATCGGCGGGAAAAATACCTTTTTCAAAGGGCTGAGGGGCAGAGTCAGCTCCCGGTCATGATGATCCCAAAGTTGGAGGAGGGCATAGGCAAAACAGGTAACTTGGGATTCTGGGAAACTTCTCTTTCTTCATCTAAACGGGCTTTTCCCCGTGTTTTTTAACACAGTAGCCCCACCAAATGCACAAACACAACCTGAAATCATATACTAAGCCAAGAATAAGAGATAGAAACACAGCACTGCTCCCCACCCTAACCTTGGTGAACAACTGAATAGATGTGGTGCAAGGGGATGAGCTCCCCTAGGGCATCTCATCGTGGACGTGCCCCCACTCTCTCCTGCACTGGAAGGCCATTAGGGCCTTCCAAAGAGAGTAAAACGGTGGAGCAATGCCTATCATGAGTTGAAGTGAATGGTCACTTTTCAGTGGTGGAGCAATGCCTGTTATGAGTCGAAGTGAGCGTTTTACTTCTTCTCAGAGCTGTTGGTGGCTGTCAGTGTCTTGAACTGGCAGCTACTTCCCCCTCCCCCGGGCACGTCCCCCTATTGCTGGTAAAAGACAGATATAGCCTTTTTAAAAAAATTCTTCTTGCTGTTTATTGAGCAACACTGCTGCTTTTAATTCCACCCCTCCTTTGTTTATTGATTGATTTATTCCATTTTATATGCATTACTGGCTTATCCTTGGCTCACTTCCTTATGCCCCCAGAAATGCCAGCTGCATGCCTGCCTGCCTTCCCTCCCTCCTCCCCTGCCCACCTCGCAGGGATGTTGTGTGTGGGGTGCCCGATTTTCAAAAATTCGCCAAAAATCAGGGGATGATGGGATTGCTTTGAAACTTGGCGTGCGTGTGTATATCCCCATGAGGTGTCATGGTGCCAAACATGAGGTTTCTAACTTGAACAGAAAAAAAGTTGTATAATTTTTTAGCTTTCAATGCAAGCCTATGGGGGGGGGGGGGAAACGGAGCTCCGGATCCGGATCCGGAGCTCCGGGCGGAGCGGAGCGGAAGTGGGCGGAGCGGGGGCGGGGCGGAGCGGCCCGATCCGGAAAATGGCGGATCTGCAAGTGAAGCGGAGCGGGGGGTCCGTGCACACCCCTAGTAGCTACAGACCACTCAAAGAACCAATGAACCATCAAAATGGCCACTTTGAACAACATTTTGTTTTGTTTTTTGTTTTTTTAAAGTTGTAGTTTTTTGGGGGAGTTGTTGTTTTGTTTTTTACAATTTGGGGAAGCAGCAGGAGCTGCATATGTCCTGAAGGCTGCAAGTTGCCAACCCCTGGTATATGCAGGAGTCTGTGTGTGTGTGTGTGTGTGTGTGTGTGTGTGCAAATTTAGAATTTCTAAAATTTATTTACATTTCACTAATGTGAGCAAAACAACAACAACTCCAAAAGAGTGAAATAAAGAGTGCCTCTGGGTACAACTGCAGCTTATCCTTTCCCAGAGACTTGATAGTGATGGAATATATCCCACACCGATTAAAGCCTTGGCGTTCCCTTTTTAAGCACCCACCACAAGTGTTGCAAGAAAATAGAACCAGATCACATATATTTTGTTCCACTAAAACAGTACCTCCTCAATTTTGCATTCTCCAGCAATGCTTCATCAACATTGTTTCCTCCTCCCCGTAACTTAATTTGTGCCAAAACCACAATTCAGCCAAACAGACTGTTTTCAATACTTGGATTAAATTATGGACAAAGTATCTCTGAGGATGTACAAAGTGCTTTCGCTTCACCACTGAAACTATTTATTTATTTATTTATTTATTACATTTTTATACTGCCCAATAGCTGAAGCTCTCTGGGTGGTTCACAAAAATTAAAACCATGAGGAACATGATAAAACAACCAATAATCTAAAAACCCAAATACAAAATGCTGAATTAATTCATTCCCTTCCTAAACAAAACAGTCTATGGGCTGTTGTGAATCTGTAGCAGAGAATAGGGGGTGGGGACACAAAGGAAACCCCACCACCACCCATCAAGTGAATAAAAAGCCCTTACGCTAAAGCCATTAAAATAGATGACTGAATGGCAAGAAGTTGGGAGGGTGGATACTTCCTCCAGAGTTTCTTTATGAATTTCAGCAAGAGTTTGGATCACCTCTGCTGAACTTTTAGATGTGATGGCTGTTTTCATTTTATGTGCTCCCTGGCCATTTGGAAAAGAACTTTCTCCCTTCCCATCATACCAAACTTAGCAGTGGATGGACGCATGTTATACATGCAGCTATCAAATGGGATAGATGCCATGCAGGACCAAGAGAGAGCAACAACTCTTCCCTACAATTTGCCCACCTAATGACTTTGAAGGTTAGCGGTGCTCATTAGCGTTAGACTGACAGTTCTGGAGTCAAAGTAAACAGGGGCAGGATTGGCGTGCGCTTTCCTACACTGCCCTCACTGTGGCATGTTGCTGACCTGGAAGAGTGTTCAGTCCCTCTGCTCATGTAGGGTTCGGCCTATCTGGTGAGATTTCCAATTGGGGAGCCAATTAGAGAAAGCTTGGCAGTGGTCTCTTCCTGTTAACTGGACACCACTCTGGCAGAAAGCAGTTCTGAGGTGTAAGAAGCTTAGTTAATGAATGTGAAAACAGCAGCTGAAGAGAAGAGTTCCTTCTGTTAGGCACATACTATTTGACTCATGTCGACATTCATGAAGTTAACGAACAAGCTTCTGTCAATGCTGCTGCTACTTACTGATTCATCCTGAAGTGAAGATTCCTGCCTGGCTCTGGTTATTGACAGAACATTGTTCATATATTGCCCCTGTAATGGGCTCTCACTAACATCATAACCACTTTACAGCTTCAAACTAAGGAGCAGACTGTGGGTCATTTTTCCCTCAGTCTTTGTACGGCTCACCTTCAACCCACCCTCATCTCCTTAAAACCAGAGAGTTATTTCTGCAGAAAATGGTTTCTGCTACTCCATCACCGAACAGTTTAATTATTCTTCCCATGATTTAATGGAGACAGGGCTCCAGTAAAAAAATGATTTATTATGTTGTTATTCTGTCACGATTACAAAAGGTGCAGATATTTCCTGGTGTCTGAAAATGTAAGATAAGTTTTTGATATTAACACTCTTACTGAGCCTGACAATTTCAGTGACTAAACGTTTCTCCGTGACAACATTCCTTTCCTTGCTATTTTACACAGCCTGTGATACTTTGCTGTTAGAATTTTATTCGGAGCCTGCTATCGAAAGCACTCTCTTCTTGGCCTTAAAGCCAATGCAACCCCTGAACATTTTGCCTTGACTCACATTCAGGAAGAAATTAATATAAATGTAGGGCTGCTGTGAAATGGCTTGGCAGCCACAGTCAAGTTCCTGGTAAACAAAATTCTCATCACAAAATACCTCCTGGAATGATACCTTTTTTCTGATAGGATTGGCCAAAAGGCCAAAGATTTAGTAGGCCTAAAAATGGCAGCTCCAGATCTGGAATACGGATCAATTTCCATGAATATTACAGGGTGAGTTGTCCAGTGCCGTTGATGTGTACTTAAACACAGGAATTAAGTTCCAAGGCTGTTATTCAGTTGACTGTATAGGGCCCTTCCCTTCAGTTTCTGAAAAACAGACACAATTTACAAAGGCAGACACAGAATTCTATCTCCGTGGCAGTCTCACAGATCTATAGGACTTCCTTGAAGGAGTCAATAAACTAATGTGGATAAGGGTGATTATGTCGATATCCTGCTTTTGGACTTTCAAAAAGCCTTTGACAAGATCCCCAATAAAGGTTCCTTAAATAGCAGTGGCATAAAAGGGCATGTCCTCATATATGGATCAGAAAGTGCTTAGAAAAAGCACTGACTAAATGCAGCCTACAGAGCTCCATTTTGCAGGCCCCTGGTTAAATTGTAATATACATTGCATGTGTAGTCCGGTGGTTTCCCAGTGATGAGCCAGAAAGCCTTCTGGCATCTAATTTTCCCACCATTTCTCTTGATCCATTGGCATTATATTAGACATTGATATCATTACGTGATATATAAATTATGCTGTCAGGAAAAAAAAATTGCAGTTCTCATAGTGACTGTGCCCAGTGATAATCCAGATTGCATTTGAAACATTATCTGTGTTAAATAAAAAGCCCAAATTGATTGAGCGCTGGTTTTATACATCTGGGCACCCTTTAACATCTCATTTCATGTCATTTATTTCTATAGTGGCCAATAGCCAAAGCTCCCTGGATGATTTAAAAGCCAAAACACACACACACACACACACACACACACACACCCCAATCTTGTAACATAATATTAAAAACCCACATACATGTAAACACACACAGCCACATATCCATTTTGAACCCGTGAAGATGATCTTAGGGTCTGTACAGGTATATATGGGAGGAGACGATCCTTCAGATAACCTGGCCCAAGATGTTTAAGGCTTTGAATGTTAATACCAGCACTATGAATTGGGCCCAGACATGGACTGGCAATCAATGCAGCTGGGAAAGTATTGGCATCATATGATTTTATTGGCCACTACCCATTAACATTCTCACTGCCTGGTTTTGGATCAGCTGAAGTTTCCAGACCGTTTTCAAAGGCAGCCCTACATATAACATATTGCAGTAATCCAGACAAGAGGTTAACAGAACATGGATAACTGCAGCTAGGCTATCTCTGTCCAAATAAGGGTGCAGTTGGTATTTTAGCCTAAGCTGATAAGAGGTGCTCTGTGTCACTGAACCTCAAATATGACCTGTGCCTCCACTGATAATGCTGGATCAAAGAGCATCCCCCAAACTATGAACCCAATCTCTTAGGGGGAGCATAATCCCCTCCAAAACAGGTTGAACATCACCTAGCCAGGCAAGTTCGGGGCACTAACTAACAGTACCTCCATCTAGTCTAGATTTAATCTCAATTTATTGGTCCTCATCCATTTCATTATTCTGCCCAGGCACTGATTGGGAACAGCCACTGTCTCACCTGGGTTTGATGAAAAAGGGAACTGGGTATCATCCACATATTGATGACACCTCAGCCCAAACTCCAGAGAACCTCCCCCAGGGGTTTCATGTGGATATTGAACAATATTGGGGACAAAATAGAGCCCTGTGTAACCCCATAGCATAGTTGCCAAAGCACAGAGCAATAATCCCCCCCGCACCATTTTCTGGAATTGTCCATCCAAGTTGAGCAGAACCACTGCAACACCCATCCCAGACAACCTATCCAGAAAGATACCATGGTCGATGGTATCAAAACCTGCTGAGAAATCCAAAAGAATCAATAGAATGACACTCCCCATGTCCCTCTCCCAGCAATGGTCATTCCACAGAGTGACCAAGGCAGTTCCCATTCTGAATCCAGGCCTGAAGCCTAATTTAAATGTAATAATAATGAAATCGCTACATAATTGCTGCTGACTGTGCCAGGTGAATGGACCTGACAAGGAAGCAAGATCAGTAATAACAGATTTACTCATCCTATTATTTGCATTCTATAGATCAGCCCCATAAGTAGGAAAAAAGAAGGGTCAGCAGGTATTTCACTGCCATAAGCAGTAGCCAGCTGTGCTAATATTCTGTCAATAATAGTCCTATGTAGGCATTCTAAATGTGAGTAAAGAAAATGTGTGAGCAAAAGGGATCCAACCCCAGCCTTCTCCCTCATGGTGTTTCTTGCCCTCTACTTATGAAGGACAACTGCCTGAAGAGGAGAACCTCTTACATCTTTGGAACCTCTCCATGTTAGCCAAAATATGGATTTTCCAGAGTTCTGGCTTGTATGGAGAGCCTACCTGGATACAGGAGGTTCTCCTCTCCAAACTGTCACCTTTCATGAATAGTGGGTGACAACTGTGATAAGAAAAAGGGGTGGGGCTGAAGTGCTCCCTCTCCTCATATTTTTTGCTTCATCCCCAAATGAAATGCCTGGATAGGGTTAACATGTATGCAGAATGTGTGTAGGTGTAGGTCCAAAGTCAATGAAAACGTGAACCATTCTCCCTGACATTAAGGTTTCTATAGTTGGGGATCTATCTATCTATCTATCTATCTATCTATCTATCTATCTATCTATCTATCTATCATCTATCTAATCACTGGGATTCAATCAAGTGAACCTCCACCTTCACTTTTGAAGTGATACAATCCCAAAAGAAGTTTACCACCTCATCTACTGTTTGTAAGAACTAGGTCTGAGAAAGAAACAAACTACCATAAATAGGGAAACTCAAACCAAGATTTAACAGCCCCGTATTTCTGATGCAGCAGAAAAGCCTTCTAGTTATTTGTAGCTGGAACTCATTCAGGACAAAAAGTCTTGAAAGTCAACACCATCTGTAATAGCCAGTGATTATAAAAGAGAATCTCAAGAACAACAACGTGACTGTTGTATATCTTTCATCTACTTTGTGTAGGCACCTTCCTTCTGTGGTTTGGCATTGTGAAAAACCAAGCCCGCTTAAGCAAAGTCTGCTTTCGCTGCAGATGAAGAGAATCATTAACCACAGCAGCAGCACAGCCTACACTGGGAAAGCTACAACACATTTCAAAGAGAGCGAAATAAAAATATTGTCAACTGAGGTAAAATTTCATTCTCAGAGAGGATTAACCCAATCCTAGATGTATGAAGATCCACAAGATGAAAGATACAGATATCGGGCATAAAGCTTTGCTTCCATCTAATAATGGCAAAACTATCTAAAAACATATATCTGGAGATTGGAGTAAGTGATAAGAAAGCTGTGGTATGTGGATCAAGTATTTCTCATTACCCAAATGACAGCAGCATCCAGAAGGGCCAGTCAAATTCCAGTTCATCAAAGAAGATAATGTCCATGACCTGAAATGTTAATAAGACAAGATCCAAATCCTGCAATGAAATTCATATAAATGACACCAGTGCCAGTAGCTCAGTTCAGATGATCATATCTCAGCTTGATAACCTGAGACGTGTTGGAGCCTTTTGCCTGTACATAGTCCTCTGTTTGCAGTACACCTTGATCCAAACTGGAAAACTATGATTACCAGTTTTGAACTGGGAAAGTATGGTTACCAGCTTTGGAACAAGCCAGGATCTCAAGCGAACTTCAAATTGTGGTTGAAGATCCTGACTTGTTCTGAATCTTATAACTATACTGCCTGGCTTACAGAAAAGGAAAGAACAAAGGCATGCATGTATGGGCAAAGACCTGCATCACTTGTATCTTGGTGTGTTAAGCAGATATATGATCATCTGAATACAGCCAATATGTACAACTACTGAAAATACACAGTTTTACATACACAGTAAGAAATATGCTCATCTGGATAAGAAGATGCGGTTAGGATCTAAACTATGGCAAGACACAACAGCAGGTGAGCCTAATGAACAAAATATCTGAAACAAAAATGTTTCCAATTGCTTATTAGCTTTTTTATTTGCATGAGCTGTTTCACATTCTTAGCTATAATTCTTAAGTATACTGCCTTTAACTGCAATGTTCTCAAGCATTTTTGTATACTAGATGTTCCAAGACTAGCTTAAATGTTCCAAATGTGCTTGGTTTATAAAGCTATTTGTACACCCAGTTACTCCTGGAATAGGTATTTGTACTCCTTGACTTCTTATTCCTCTAGGTACATCTCATATATCCTAAACAGCCCCTTGGGAACTTCGGCTTATTTGCTATCTCCTATTCAAAGGGCAACATATTGAACAAGGCTCTGGTTCCTAAAAACTGTATGAGAAATAATGGCAGAGTCATTGGACACCACTAGTTCTTATAGAGCCATTGTGGTGATCCCCTTATGTGGCAGTTCACATGGAGGAAAAGTAGGAGCCGTAGCTCACGTGCTTTGCATGCAGAAAGTTCTTGGTGCCATTTCTGGCATCTCCAGGTAAGATAAGAAACACTCTGGCCTGTGTTTTAATGAGTTGCTAAGGCCTGAAAACTTGGGGTGGCATTTCTTTCTTTGTCCAGTCTTTTTTGCATATTCACCCTTCCTGCTTCCACATTGTTGCTGCTTCCTCGGTTAGCCAGAAAAGCTAGGCAAAGTTTTCCCCATTGTGTCTCCACGTACCATCTCCTACATCCATTTTTTCAGGTCCAAACTAGATAATTAGTTCTGGGCATACTATATATATATATATATATATATATATATATATATATATATATATGCTGTAATGGAATGGGGCAGAGATGGAACAGAACCATGGCATGGGAGTGATTTGATCCTTCCCCTCTTCCATAGTCCTGCTATGAACTGGGAAACCATGCTAGTTATTTCCTACGGGGAAAAATCTCCTGTTGCCAACAATGAGAACATTCTTCAAGTTACAAATAGCTAATGCCAAGTGCCCTGATTCAAAATCAGGACTATGATTGGGATCAGGACATGGTGGGGCAAAGAACACACACACACACACACACACACACACACACCACAGTCCTAATTCAGAATGGGCTATGTGTGGGGGCGGCATACTAATGATGCAAATAGAAAGATGAAAAAATTAAAAAAAAGATTCCAGTGATTGATTCCAATGGAGATGATCATCTCCTCCTCCTCCTCCTCCTCCTCCTCTTTTTAACTCTGGGGAGGTGTCCCTCTTAGAGCACAGTGGTCCCAATCCAAACTGGAGATACAGATGCATCACTAGAGTAAGAAAAGAAAAGAAAAGCCTCCACTACATGCTACACAATGAGCATAATGTGTAGTTTGACTCTCAATGTCACATAGAGTTCCATTGTGAGAAACACTGGCCCTGATCCTGTCCACACATGTGCCACTTGGATTTGCACTCTCAAATAAGCCATCTCAATGCAACCCTCTCTAATAAGCTGCAGGTTCACCAATCAGCTGTTTAGCGGGGAGGAAGGGGCTAAATCCAGCCCCCAATATCTTCTAGTAAACTACTGGTAGGTGTGATTGAAACATGTTGGGCACAGGCACAACTTCCCCTGCTGGATTTTCACGTGTGATTTTACATCCAGGTTCCAGTTGGGGATATAATATATGTGTGGTGGAAGCAGGCTTCCACATTCATGAGCTTCCGAAATGGACCGAAGGGAAAGTTTTTTGCTGTCTTTTCGGCCCCCCCCGCCCCCGTATCTATTGTTTACTTCGAGAATTCAAAACACTTTGAACTATTTTTCAGTAGAGTGCATGAATAAGATGCAATGCAAAACAAATGTGTTTATAGTAGGGGTGTGCACGGACCCCCCGCTCCGCTTCACTTGCAGATCCGCCATTTTTCGGAGCGGGTCGCTCCGCCCCGCCCCCGCTCCGCCCACTTCCGCTCCGCTCCGCCCGGAGCTCCGGATCGGATCCGGAGCTCCGTTTTTGCCCCCCCATAGGCTTGCATTGAAAGCTAAAAAAGTAAACAACTTTTTTTCCGTTGAAGTTAGAAACCTCACGTTTGGCACCATGACACCTCATGGGCGTATACACACACACGCCAAGTTTCAAGGCAATCCCATCATCCCCTGATTTTTGGCGAATTTTTGAAAATCGGGCACCCCATTCACACCCCTTGGGATAGCTCCGTCAATTTGCATGTTACAAACCTCAAACTCGGCACCAGGGCAGCTTATCCATGTGTCCACATGCACGCCAAGTTGCAAGCAAATCCCATCATCCCCTGATTTTTGGCGCGGCTCTACCCTCTAACGCACCTCCCATAACCCTAATTCACACCCCTTTAGATAGCTCCGTCAATTTGCACGTTAGAAACCTCAAACTCAGCACCATGATAGCTTATCCACGTGTCCACATGCACGCCAAGTTTCAAGGCAATCCCATCATCCCCTGATTTTTGGGGAATTTATGAAAATCGGGCACCCCATTCACACCCCTTGGGATAGCTCCGTCAATTTGCATGTTAGAAACCTCAAACTCGGCACCAGGAGAGCTTATCCATGTGTCCACATGCACGCCAAGTTGCAAGCAAATCCCATCATCCCCTGATTTTTGGCATGGCTTAACTCACCCCAAATTGTCCCATTCTACAACTACGTCAATTTGCACGTTAGAAACCTCAAACTCAGCACCATGATAGCTTATCCACGTGTCCACATGCACGCCAAGTTTCAAGGCAATCCCATCATCCCCTGATTTTTGGGGAATTTATGAAAATCGGGCACCCCATTCACACCCCTTGGGATAGCTCCGTCAATTTGCATGTTAGAAACCTCAAACTCGGCACCAGGAGAGCTTATCCATGTGTCCACATGCACGCCAAGTTGCAAGCAAATCCCATCATCCCCTGATTTTTGGCGCGGCTTAAACTTTTTAACTCACCCCAAATCAAGTCCCATTCTACAACTACGTCAATTTGCACGTTAGAAACCTATCCTTTGGTCCCATGACAGCTTACCCATGTGTCCCCATGGACACCAAGTTTCAAGGCAATCCCATCATCCCCTGATGTTAGGGGAACTTTTGAAATTTGAACACTCCAGTATGTCAGGGATTTAAAGTTGCAATTGCAGACAGCTCAATGGGGCCAGTTCCAAGGCAATCCCAACATGCCACGAGATAACCCTAAATCTTCTGGCACATTTGAAAAAGGGATTATTGAATTTGATAAAGTCTAAGTGAGCGCAGGAAGGACTTCTCCCCTTAGTCAAAGCAAGACACATACACCATCGCTGCAAGGCGGGAAGGGGAGAATTATTATTATTATTATTATTTATTTATATAGCACCATCAATGGAAAGCAGGCAGGCAGCATGCATTGTAGTGCCGCAAGGATGGCTTGAGCACTAACGCATAGCAAACCAACCCATAAGTGGGCGCAAAGTGAGGCAAAGATGGCTGGTTGTTTCTTTCTAAGCCAGCAGTTACGCCTTGAGGGGCACAGAGGAGGACGATTGGGAGCAAACCAGGCACCAGGCGGGCAGAGAGGCAGGCAGAGTAGGCGAGGAGTCAGTCCTGGCAGATGCCCCACCACAGCAGCACCCCGGGGGAGGCGGGCAGGCAGGCAGGCAGGCTGCGGGCATTTCTGGGGGCACAAGGAAGTGATGGCTGGTTTCTAAGCCAGCATTGCAGTTAGTCACGCATTGCAAACGCAAACCATCCCAGCGAGTCGGTCACCGAGGAGGACAGGCTAGCAGAGGGGCAGGCAGAGTGACATGTCATAGATCTAGTATTGGGGAGGAGTCAGTCCCGGCAGATGCCCCAACACAGTAGCACCCTGGGTGGGCATTGGAAAACGCCATCTTGTGGGTCAATACTTCCCCCACCCCATGTCCTGCAGGGTTGCCTGCCTAACCCTTGTGGGGATGGGAGATGGAGAGCTTAGAGTGGCAGTGCCAGCAGCAGCCTTCGGCTTTCCCCTGGAACCAGTCGCCTTGCCCGCCTCTTTCCCCAGCAAGATCGCCTGGTGCTGCCTATGAAGATGCATCTTCATGCTGCTGGTTCCATAATGCCCTGTCGATGAACCCCTGCTTAGGCTGAGTTTGCAGTGGCGACAGACAGCAAAGCGGGGATCCGCTCCCAACTCAAAGTGGTCCCACACGATGCTTGTCTTTCGTTTCTGTGGTGACACCACCAATTGCCCGCCTGAGCTCTCTGGTGTTGCCACAGAAACAGGGGTGTGGGATGAGACTGGGGAGAGAGCCTCGGCCTGCTGCTGCTCCTCCTCAGCCCCCACATCCTGGAGGCCCACCGCCTCCTCCTCCTCCCCCCCCTCCACTGTGCTGAGGACCTCGTCTAGGTCCATCAGCGGGCTCGTGGGCTGAAAGGAGAATGAAGGAGTTGGGGATACTCCTCCTCCTCTAATGGCACTGCTGCCACGTGCCTCTTGCAAACGGGCACTTTTCCCATTCCCACCCTCAAAAAGAGAACGCCGGGCACAAGTTGCAGAAGAGAGTGGCTCTGCCTGCTGCTTGTCCTGCTTCTGTTTTGGAGCAGTCAGCCAAGGAGTTGCCCGTTTGAGTTTCACAGGAGGAGAGGAAGCCCTGCTGGCAGACTGAGCCTTGCTGCTTTCAGCACGCCTGCTTTCTCTTTTCATGATGACTAACAAAATATTAATACTACTAATACTATGTATAAGGTACTACTAAGAATATGTATAAGAAGAATATAATATGTTTAAATGTAGGGAAATGGGACAAGAACAATAAAATATACTACTACTAATATGTATGAGAATATACTACTAAGAATATCTACAAGAATATAATAATATGTTTTAGAATATTACTAATAAATGTAGGGAAATGGGACAAGAAATGGGACAACCACTACTATAAGAAGAACAAAATATGAATACTACTACTAATATGTATGAGAATGTATACTAATAGACTACTAAGACTATGTCAAAGAATATAATAATAATATGTTTAAGAATAGGGAAATGGTGTGCGTATGCTTTCCCCAAAATGCTCAATCTGTGGCTGCCTGTTGAACTTGACAAAAGCAGCCCACTCCGTCGAAGTTACACAGAGAAGAAAAAGAGAATCCAATTTTTTTGGTATATTTGGTATATAGAAGATAGAAGGAAACACAATCAGGATTTAAGAGAGGGGAGGGGGAAAAAGAACCAACCACTACTATAAGAAGAACAAAATATGAATACTAATATAATATGTATGAGAATATATACTAATGGACTATGTGAAAGAATATAATAAAATATGTTTAAGAATATAAATGTAGGGAAATGGGACAAAAAGTGTGTGTATGCTTTCAAAAGAAAGCTTTCACAAAAGCAGAACAGTCAGGCTTTAATACAGGGAAGGGGGGGGGCAACCAACCCAACCACACACTCCAAAATTCAAAAATAAAGTTTATATTAAATCAAAGTAAGGGGAAAACACAGGGCAAACTAAGCTACAAGTCAGAAAGAAGCAAACAAACACACACACGCGCCAAACTAAACCTATATTAAATTAATCTATCTCCAAAGCAGGAGCACTAGCTAAGTAAGTGTTCCCTCCACGAACGCCAACCCACAAAGAGACACAAAACAGAAAGTTCTCAGGGTGGGTCTGCCTTAGTCCCCCCTCCAACGCTGGGATTGGAGGAGGATGCTTTCTGAGGAGATGAATTCTCATCAGGATTGGGAGTTGAATGTGCCTGTCATCGCTTCCAAAAAAATAATAATAATAAAAAAAAAAAACCCAAACCCCGATTTTTAAAAAAATATTGCACGTGAACCACAGCACGCAGAAAGTTGAGAGTGGTCTCAAAATGACCCCCATCCACGACTCTCTGTGCACAAGAATTTTCAGAACGATAGCTTAAACCCCCCCCCAGTTATCCCCGATTCTTTCCCTCAATGCAATCCTATGGGCGAAAAGCCGAAACGGAGCCCCGCGGTTGACCCTATTTTTAAAAAACTTCTAGCCCGCGACCCGTACGATGCAGAAAGTTGAGAGTGGTCTCAAAATGACCCCCATCCACGACTCTCTGTGCACAAGAATTTTCAGAACGATAGCTTAAACCCCCCCCCAGTTATCCCCGATTCTTTCCCTCAATGCAATCCTATGGGCGAAAAGCCGAAACGCAGTTTGAGCCCCGCGGTTGACCCGATTTTTAAAAAAATATTGCACGTGAACCACAGCACGCAGAGAGGTGAGAGTGGTCTCAAAATGACCCCCATCCACGACTCTCTGTGCACAAGAATTTCCAGAACGATAGCTTCAAAAACAACGTAGTTATGCGCGATTATTTGCCGCAATGCAATCCTATGGCGAAATGTTTTCAAGATGGCGACCGGAGCGCTCCGACTGAACTCGGAGCTCCGAAAAATGGTCGCTTCTCTTCGCCTTGCTTCTAGGGGGTCCGCGGTCCGCTCCTACTCCGCCTCTGGGTAAGGCGGAGCAGGCCAATCCGCTACTGCTTCTACGCTCCTAATCGGAGCGGAGCACATCCCTAGTTTATAGGATGGCAAGTCCTTGAACTGTGCTAAAATACAGATGGAAGTCTTTTTTGTGCATTAGAATTAACTCCATTTGACAAAAATGTTTTACATTTTCTCAGCTGGACTTTTCTTTCCCTAGCTCCTTGTACCAAACATTACCATTGTACTGTCTAAGTGGCAGTAAATCCTTAGGCTCAATTTTTCTATCTGTCAAGGTATTCACATAAGTTTTCAATAAGGTACATGTAGAGGTAATCTCAATGTAGATGATAATGAATGCCATTACTGTGTACATGTGTCTGGTTCTCTCAGAGCTTCTTCAGGTGAGAGTTTTAAAGTACACTCATAATTGGCCACTCACAGAGGATTTTAACGATGCCATGTTTCCCGTGCACATCTCCCACTTTTCTCTTGCTCCTTCCACCATTTTTCGTTATCGAGAAATCTTCATTAAACGCGACTCTTCTGAGCTATAGCATTATTTGTCACAATTTCTTGCAGTGTGCAAGACAGGTTTTGCTAGAAAACGCCCACTAGAGGGGGGGTGTCTTGCTAAACTGAATGGGCCACATGGTCACTTCTCTTCCTGCTGTCTTCTTCCGTGTAATCGCAGCTCATTGCAGAAGCGGAAGACATGCAGCTTCAGAGCCAATGGTAAGGGAATGGAATTTCATCCCCCTCTGAAGGAGCTCATAGATGCTAAAGCCATGATTCCACACAATTATTTTATTGTTAGTACTAACAATGGAGAACCTGCTTTCTGCTGCCAAACAGAACACTCATCCTCCCTGGAAGGATGAAAAGAATCTTATTTAGGTGACAGATTCCCTAGCAAAATTCCAGCTATTTCCTAATCCATCTGTATATCCAACCCACTCACCCAAGAGCAGAAAGCATGGTCACCCACTGATCAAAGATCTTCCACCACAACCAATGTATTTTTTTCAAGCTCCATCCAGCATCTCAAAATAGCTGATAAATTTTGCCACTGAAACAAGCACTTATTTGTGTAATCTCGTATAGTTTTGTGGAATTCTAGCACAGGTGTTTGTTCCTATTGTGTTGGGGCAGGGGGAGATCAGACAAAGTGTTAACTGGTTTAATGACTGCTAAGAATAAAAAAAACATTTTAAAGATGTGACTAAAAATGTTAAACATTTCTTTAAAGAATGTGGGGAGGGGTCATAGCTCAGTGTGATAGCGCACATGCTTTTCATATAGTTGGTACCAAGTTCAATTCCCAACTTCTCCAGATATGGCAAGGAAAGAATCCCACCTGACACCCTGGAGAGTCACTGCCAGTCAGTGTCGACAATACTGGGCTAGATGGACCAATGGTCTGACTCAGTATAAGGCAGCTTCCTATGTTCCTATGTTGGGAGAATAATTGAACTCCAGAGAACATTCAGGAATGGTTTCTTTTTATCCTATATCCAGTGGTACTTGTTGCTAGAAATGGCCTCGGATTTGTATTTTGTTTTCTTATCATGTGTTTCTGATTGACAAAGAAAGAGTGTTTCCCTTCCTCTGCAGCCGCATGAATTGGTCCCTGACAGTGACAAGATCTTGGACTAGACGAAGGATATTCATTATTATAACAAAATCAATATTCTTAGATGAGGGTGATTACATTCTATTCACATAAGGTTTATTTGACCAATGTCCAATAGCCCCCAAGATGCTTAACGAAGTAAATAATGTACAGCTGGTAACATTACATCATATATATATATATATATATATATATATATATATATATATATATATAGTTTCATTGAGCATACAATGCTGGAGGCAAGCCTAAGTAATCCTTTAATTAGAGCCTAATTGTGAGTACTTCAAAGACTTAATCTATTTCCACTGCACATTGAATAACCCACTAAAAGTCCCTATGAAAATTGGCCTCATGATATATCCAGTCTTCAAATGTAGAGAGAAGTAAACCCAATCCCCACAAAGTTAGGCACTTTAAAATCTCATTGATTTCCATAGGAAAAGTAGTTAAGCATGTCCTGATTTACTCCTATGGGTATTTATGGGGTTGAAAAGGATTTAACTTTTGCCCCTTCTTACCGCTAGAATGCAGGTGATCAAGCTGATTTAGTTGTTCGAAACATATTATTATGAAAATGAAATGAAAAGAAAAAGAGTCAGAATAATCTGATACCCAAATGTAAAAGTCCAAAATATAAAGAAAACGTATTGAAATATTTATAAAAATGTTCTATTGTATGTCCTAGATCTGCAAGGTTTCTATTCTAAATGCCAGTGTTGGCATGAAGATATTTGATGTGGCTACAAGTGCAATTCTGCCATGCCCGGCACAGCCTTGGTGTGGGGAGGCGTTTGCAGGGAGGGGAGAGGAACGAGATGTGCCCGCCAGCCATTGGCTGGGCACAGTTTAGCACCACTGGGGCTGTGGGGGGACTATGGGGCGTATAAAAGAGAACTCACCCCTACCAGCCTCTTCTCTTTGTTGTGCGCCTCCCTCCCTCCTTCCCTATAGGCAGTGTGAACTTACTAGTTGCCAGTAGGGGGGCAAGTAGGAATTTTTTACTCATGTTCTGAATTGTCCATGAGTTTCTTCACCTACTCCACACTGCAAGACAGCTAGGGAGTAATAAATAGGTTGATTTGTCTGATTCTTAATTTGGTCACATTTGCTAATAGGTGGCTAGGTACGGGCATCCAGAGTGGGATCTGGGAATGGTGAGCATTCACAGGCACTGTTAGGGTGACTGGTAAGATCGAAAGCTCCCAGCTTTGAGCCCTGTGGCCTGGCTGGGAGAGAAGTGTTACCTTTGAGGCCAACCCTCCTCACTCACTCAGAGCCCTGTGGCCTGGGCTGGAGTGACACCGGAAGGTCTCTCTACCCCACAAGGGGCATGCCTGTGGGGAAGTCAAAGGGTTCAGTGCCAACCCATGGGCCATGAATGGCTCACTCAACTTAGAAGGACCTGTAAACAGGCCATACTGGATGCCCTATAGGATTTACCCCTTTGCAGATCTTAAATAAATGTGGCCCTATTTAAACCCAACTGTACATGTCCCGTCTCATTATTTATTGACCTCTGTGCTGCAATGGCTAAGCATATTAGAAGTTTAGTCCAGGTGGACTGGGGCCAAAACAGGTATTATTTTAAATCCATGTCTAACACTCCTTTGAACTTTGCAATGGAGTTTTCCCATTAAAAATGCATAAGTAAACGTGCATATTAGGGGAAGTACCATAAAAAAGGGCTATGTTAGTAATCTTGTTAGCCAAAATGTGTATATTAGGCAAAAAAATGTGTGCAAAATTGAACGTATCAGGGGAAATGTGCACAAAAATTCCTATGAATTTCCATGTGAACCTTAAAAAAACAAATTCTCAAAGCTCAGGATGAACCAACCTCAAGACTGGAGAAATTCTACAAGTTTGAGAAGAACCAAATTTAAGATATGGGGGGAAAATAGAAATGGAGAGAATCCAGAATTGACAGTTATGTCCATCTCTAAAATACAGGAATGCTTACTTCATGTGGAATATTAATTTGGATTTAGGTGTGCTGAATGCCTGAGTTCATGCCAAGCAAAGCCTCATAGGCCCAGAAACATTGCTCCCTTTCAACATGGCCTGGAAAGGAAGTTATGATATAGCACAGGTCAATTCCCACTCTACCCAAAGGCATTGCACCTCAATGTTGTGTATGTTGTCCACCTGCTATATGGGCAGGCTGGTATGAGCTGAACCTTCAGTGGCAATATGGACCAGACATATCAGATATTGTTGTATTGCTACATCCAGCCCCAACTCAGATATTTCTAGGGGCTATACACGTTCTCGTTTGGATGGCTGTATTGCAATATTCCACCCATGTTCAGCCTTAAGGCCTGTTTTATGACTAATCTTTGTGATGACATGCCAAAAGCCAAGACTAGTCACAATGACCTAACTACAAGCTGAAGTGACTCAAGGTCATACATATGCCCCACTTGAATGCTTGTGAGAACATGCCTTCCATTCTACAATAAATCATAACAAGTGTATTCGTCTAGCCTCACATTTCATGGTTTCTGAAACTTTCTGTCATCTTCTGAATCTGTTTGTCACATTAAGTGCTAATGTCTTTGCAGATGCCTGAGACTTTGATCCTCTGAATTGGCAACTTGGCACCAGACCATCATAATGAATGAGAAGTGTTCTTGGAAAGAGGTTTGAGGATTATGCTGCTAGCAGTTTGGGAAGAAACAACAGTGAAGCACCCCAAATCTCTACATTGACACCATACAATTTAATTGCCCCAAGGTCATGTGAGTTTTTCATTTGCCAAATTTAGAAGACAGTCCAATGTTTGGAATTAGTGTGGATCATCAGTGACATCCAGTGGTTACTCAAGTAATCACAAATATGTAGTATCAATCTGGCAGGCTACTCATAGGAGATGTAGAGTGAATTGTATTATCTATTATTTATACAATGCCATCAATGTGCGTGCTATTTCATAGAGTTTCAGTAGCAAAGGATGCACAGCTCTATGCCCCAAAGAGAATACAATCTGAATTTAACAAGGATTCTTCCAGAAAAATAACACACACCCCAAATTGCATCACAGCTCTAATACCATATGAAGATTAACATATAATCTGCTATGTTGTTAATTTTCCCTGTCCCAACGAAGACATTTGCTTTTCATCTCATATTATTCATTGCTCATCATTTCTGCCAGGAGATCTGAGTGCAAGAGCTCTTTCTATGTATTCAAGATAGCATGGGAAAAAATAACTTAAGAAAATTATTGTTCAAAACCCCCAAATGTCATATTTGTATAGCAGTGAGAGCACTATCCTGCTGGCTGTGGGATTTGTGGTGTATAGAACAAACCCACCATTTTTGTGATTGTAGGTGCTGTTGTTCAGCATAAGCAATGGACTTCTGTGCAATCGTTCGTTTATAGGAAACAGTGATTCAAAATGAGATCACATTTATCTCATATCCTGATGAAATCGTTACCACTAACCTCTCTCTTTAGTTTTCAACTTCAAAAGGTCAGAAGCTTCTCCTTCAGCTTCATGCTACCTACTAGGCTTATTCTACCTAATGAGCTATACAGTATCATCATAGCTGTTCTTTCTTTTTACTGAAACATGCAAGGAATCATGTTTTGTTTGAACAGCAGTGCCAAGTATTAAACCCAAAGTAGTTCTGCAGAATGAAACTCTGTTAACATGGCTGTTACAATGTTGATAAAGCTTTCAAAGTCTCAAGAAATAATAATAATAATAATAATAATAATGATAATAATAATAATAATAATTTTGGAAATCAAATTATTCCAAGGAAATATGAATTCCAAAGTAGATCTAGATTATTATAAACAGAAATGGATTTTAATATTATTGTTTTCCAATGTGTGTGTTTTCTTAAAGCAGTTTTACCTAACCCGGTGTCCTGCAGATGTGTTCAACTACAATTCCAAAATCCCCAGCCAGTAAGATGATGTGAGTTGTAGTCAACAAATTTGGAGGGCACCAGGTTGGGGGATGCTGACTTAAGAATTGTACTTAAAACTAAATGCCATCATTACCACAGAAACACACAAACAAAATTTGTCTTGGAAACGAGGTGGCAGGACTTCA
Source organism: Elgaria multicarinata webbii (assembly GCF_023053635.1). Classification (NCBI taxonomy): domain Eukaryota; kingdom Metazoa; phylum Chordata; class Lepidosauria; order Squamata; family Anguidae; genus Elgaria; species Elgaria multicarinata. The sequence goes on from NC_086180.1 coordinate 68,143,388, forward strand.
AACCACAACTGAAAATTGTCTTTAAAGGCTTCCTGAGGATAAAACAACATCAGACAAAGAAACCTCAGGGATAGTTTACAGAGGTGTATGTTCTTCAGTCATTCTTTTGGTCTGGTAAAGTGGAAATTTAGTTCTTTTAGCCAAATGGAAGGGGGTGGGGAGTGGAATCCTCTCATCCTCACAAAAGCCAGACAAAATTCCCTTTTGTATCCTTCTCACTTATTTCTTTCAAATACATGAAGTAACTTTTTTTACTATTATGAAAGAAGTTCAAAATCACGTATATGTTTTGATGAACTTTCCTTAGTAAAAGAAAAAGGGGGGACTTCTGCTCTCTTTTTATTTTGTTTTTCTGTTTCATGTGAGCAGTTTCTAATGTGTAAAGCTCACCTTGTTTACACTCTCATGTTAACAGCATCTTACCTAGGAATGGGTGTGATATTCTACAATAACTTTTGAAACCATTTGCAAGCCAAGGCATTAAACTTATTTCGCAAAGAAGCACGCAGAAAATATTTACATAGTGAAGCATAGATAGACAGGAAAAATGAGCCAAATCACTTTTTTCTGAGTTTCCGTTTTCAGGTTGAGGTATGCATGTTCAATGAAGGACAAGCGTACCTCTCTGTGAACAGCTAAGCAAATCCATCAGTGTTGAAAATGTTTTATTTCTTCTTTTTTCTTTTTCTTTTCTCCCCTCCCTTTTTTCGGTCCATGCAATAGGCACTAACCACAGTTCCTGATAGAACTGTGCAACCCCAACCCCGAAGGCCTAGAATGCCCACTTATGGATGCCCCCCCCCCGAGTGGAAATGCTTCACTGAAAAAGAGGGGAAATATTTGCATAAAAATTGAATATATTAATTTATATGTTACCACTTGTTCCTGCCTGCCCAGTTACTCCTGCCTTTTGCCCAGTAGCAGGGCTCCTAAGCTATTGGGAGAGGCTCTGATAGTTGGGGCAGAAGGCAGGAGGCGCACCCATGCCTGCAGGAGCAAGTGAGCTGGCTCACTGGGTAAGTTTAATTTTGTTTTAGCTGTATATATTTACTGTTTTATACTGCATGCATTTATCTGTATGCCGCCCTGAGATCTTATTGATATAGAGCAGGATATAAATGTTTTAAATAAATAAATAAATTAGGGAGAAGTCAGCTGGCTGGTCAGCCAAGCAGTGAAGGAGGGGGGCATGTAGAAACGCAGGTGGTGGTGGCGGCTAAGAGCTCAGGCAGCTGTGGTGGCAAAATAGCCCCCTTTTTATTTCCTTTAAAATACCCCCCTTTGCTGCTACTGCACTGCTGAATTTCAGTGACTCACTGTGACTTTTCACTTTTAAAAGGAGGCTGTTTCCCCCTATTGCTGCCACCAAACTGCATTAGCTTATTGGTGTAAGATTGGTGGGGTGGGTGGGGTGTTTTCATGGCACTGGTTTGGCACCACTCCCTCCTCAATCCTGTGCTTTCCCTCTCCGGAAGTGGCATCAGGTCATCCCAATGCCGAGAAGGGAGTGTGAGGTTTCTGAGTGGCCATCTGGGGATCCGGAACTGCCCCCGCCCTCTTCCTGGTGGAACGCGACCAATCACTGGTTGTCTTCCACCAGGCTCTGCGCCAAGGTTGACCCTGGATTGCACACAGAGTGATGTTACACAGTGGAAGCATGGTGCGGATGTCACTCCCTGGAGCATCTCAGGGAAGCCCTGCAATGGCTGCAAACCTGCACTGTCTAACCCACAGGGCGCCGATCCACAGCCACTGTGGGGCGTTCCTCAGGTGTAGACAGCCCCTGGGGATCTTACCTGAGCTATACCCTGTGGTCTTGCTCAGAGGATTACACAATTCCTTTGAGCTTTTTTTTTAAGCCTTTAAAGGGTTTGCACACTTCTTGCAACTAGTATCCAGAGCTGGATGGGAAATGGTACTAATTTTAAGTCTAAAACACCCATCCAAAAAACACCTGAGTGGTGTTGCTGTTTTTACAAGGAAAGTAAAGATAAAAAGAAAAAAGATGTCCAATATCTACCTCAGCTTTATGACCAGCCAAAAACCCTAGATCATGTTCTAAAAAAGTAGCCCAGCATCACTTGCAAAATTATGGAGCAAGAGGCCTTGCATTAACATTCCCCCAAAGCATGTAAAACTGGACTCAAATAAAGAAATAAAAAGGTAACATATTTGTTGTTATTATTGTTGCTTTTACTTTAATTTGTAGTTTATTTACACGCAAGCCTGAAATTTCTGGCTTGATCTTTGCTCTGGATGACACAGACAGACAGCAATTACCATTTTTATGGTTACAGGAGATGCATAGCAAGCCTCGGGTGATCCTGAAGATAGGGTTTAAATTCTCCTCTTTGCCTTCCTGGCAAAGAAAGTACAGCATGGAATTCAGCCAGTATAGCTTCCATTAACTGGAAACAGCTTGCCTGGGCCATGACTCTAGTTTTTCAGAAAAGCTTATCTGGGGAGTTGGCTGTAAGGTCTGAAGAGCTGCGGTCCATACCAATCAAGGCAGAAAGTAACCATCCATCTCAAATATCCTTAGATGAATCTGAAAGTCTCTAGGAAGCAGAGGGGAGAGAACTGCTGAGGCTCAGTGGAGGCTGGTGGCTTTGATGTCAGTGGGGCAATCAATCCGCTCTAGCTTTCAGCCAGAACCAGTCAGAACTCTAAAGGAGCTATCCGAGGTGCTTTGGGAAGGACTTTGGCTAGGTCCTTTAGAGTTCTGACGGAAAGCCAGAACAGATTCACTGCCCCACTGACTTCAGAGCTTCCAGGCCCCACTGATTGCTCCACCTGGAAAAGACACATGTGAGATGGCTTACAGGTGCTTAAAGGGAAAAGGACTGAGGAAAACTATTTATTATTAAACACTTGTAAACTGTCTACAGTGTTCTTAGTGCTCTACAGATAAGACGGTCCCTGCCCACAATCTAATAGACATAATACGAGCAGGAAAACAAATGGGGGGGGGACAGGAAGCAAGCATCAGAGCACCTGTGGCTCACTGACCAGATTCATTTTCCCCTTGCCATTGTGTTCTTCCTGGATGGTAGAGGGTGCAGCCTCCCAGTGACCTTTGTATTCCCAGTTGAAAGAGGCAATTTGGTGTAGTGGCTAGAGTGTTGGATCAGGAGTCAGGAGATCCAGGTTCTAGTCCCCACTCAGCCATGTAAGGTCACTGGGTGACTTTGGGCCAGTTGCAAACTCTCAGCCCAGCCTACCGCACAGGGTTGTTGCTGTGAGGATAGAAATGGAGAGGAGGACGATTGTATATGTCGCCTTGAGTTCCTTTGAGGAAACAAGGTAGGATATAAATGCAATCAATCAATCAATCAAGGAGCACTGGCTAGGGATAGATGAATCTGTCAATTTTGGTTTTTCTCAGTTCCTCATTTTTTTAATCTTAAATTGGGTCCATCTTGAACTTTCAGAATTTGTCTAGTCTTATATTCAGTTCATTCCAGGTTCATTTCATCCCATGTATTTTCATATGCATTTGTGAGATTTTTTTCCTACTATAATGTATTTTTGGACAGTTATTTCCCCTAATATATGCATCTTCATACTCTTTTTTGGATTGGAGAACTCCATTGCAAAATTCAGGGAAGTACAAATTTCAAAGGATGACTGAGTTTCAGTTTGCATAGTGGTTTGAAAGTGCAAAATTCAGTACATTCAGATGAAAAGGTCAACTGAATGACCTTCTTTCCCATCCCTTTCATTGGCACCTTCACTGGGTGTGCTTGTCTCCTCCGTGCTATGATGATGTTCTTCCTGGGAGTTTTAGGGCACCACCTCTCAGTAACCCATGGCTCCCTGGATGATGGATGGAGCCAGAGGGCCCTTCCCTTCAGTTCTGCAGCCCCTGATACAACATGGCAACATCAGTCATTCAGTTCTTGGTCTTACCCTGCCTACTCTACCCCTTGTAACTCTCACTAACTAGATGTAGCTTCATCAGTCTCCAAGGCCGTATCTCCTATCTCTTAACTGTCTGCTCTTGTATTTTATATACCCAGTCTACTCTCTCACTCTCTCTTCTCTCTCTCTCTCTCTCTCACACACACACACACACACACAAGCCCCTCCCACCTTTCACTCACTCTCTACCATACAATTAACCCTAACTCACCTGGGCTCTATTTAACACAGCAAAGACATATAAACCTTAACACTGATACAACACTGCAAGCATTGTTATTTTGTCATACCTGCCTTTTCCGGTCACTCAAAGTAGTCGACGACATCATTTAAAACTATTATTCTGTGTATGAAACAAACTAAACATTAAAACGAAATGCTTCTGAATCTAAGCAGCAGCAAAACAGAAATTGGGGCATGTTCCTTCTTTCAAAGGCCCTACAAAACAAATGGGTCTGGCAAAAGCAACTCAATTATAACCAAGAAGGATGAACCTCTTTGGGAAGGTTATTCTGTAAGGCCAAGTAATTACTGAGAAATCCTCGCTTCTTACAACTGACATCTTAGCCTCCCATAATGGATGGTCCTCAGAGCAAGGCTCTTGAAGATGACCTTTAAAGGCCAATGGGCAGAAGGTGATCCCTAATGTACATTGGTCCTTGGTCACGTAGGCCTGTAAAGGATAGAACCGGTACCTTCATTGCACCTAGGAACTCAATGGAAGGCAGGGCAGCTGCTGCAGGATAGGCTGAATATGTTCCTACCTCCAAAAGTTGCTGCTAAGTACATTTCAGTGCAGTGCAGGCTGGTGGATCTGATGTCAGTGAGGTGGTGAATATGGTCTGAGTTTCAATCAGACCCAAGGGCATAACTCCTGACTGGTTCTGACTGGTTCTGACTGGTTCTGACTGGTTCTGACTGAAACCCAGAGCAGATTCACTGCCCTACTGATATCAGAACCACCAGCCTCCACTGCTATAGTGTTCTGTATTAGTTAGAGCTTTTGAACTGTCTTCAAGGACAATCCCATGTAGAGTGCCTACAGTCATCAGTCCTTAAGATTAAAAAGGCAACTTAGACATAGAACTGTGGCAAAGTCTTGCAACAATTGGACACAGCCAGCACCTCAGATGCAGCTGACTGAAAGTATCTCTTTGGTGGTATAGCACCCCCTGTCCACCAGCGGCAGTAGGTCCAGGATGATGCCCAGGCTTTGTACCTGCTGCAATAAAACAATGTGTCTACTACAGAGAACAGATAGATCACATGCTCTGAAGACCTTGGGCTTCCCAACCAGCATCACCTCTATCTAATCTGGATTCATCTGACTATGGCTTGCAAATATTATTTGAGAACTATGATGGTAGCTCTTGGGTGCTTACTCACAGAATCAAAGAGAAATGGGTGCCTTCATCACATGTTAAGTGTTTTAAAACACACAAGCAATTATGGTTGTTCAATGGAGTTTGATCAATTACACCGAACCCCAAAAGCTCCAGACAATTTCTTCAGATGACTTCATATAGATATTAAATAATGTCGCAGATAGAAAATTTCCTCCTTCTCCCACATCCCTCGCACACCAACATATGAGCCTTCTGGAAAACTCAGTTCTGCAGAACTGCCCCCCTTTCATCTTTGGGCAGGTAGCAAAGTCAATTTTGTTTCAATGAGCTTTCTTAGAATATTGTTTTTAATTGATTGGTCTTTTATTATTCAAAGACTCCTTGAATGTTTTATAGAAAGGTAGAGTAGAAATCTAGAAAACAGAATGAAATTGGCCCTCTCAGAACACCATATCATATTTCCTAAAGACAATAGCTACTCACTCCAACAAAATGGGGCAAAGCCAGTCCAATACTAACTCCTGCCCCCATATCAGATACTCCACGTGCTGGACCATTATGCTGTACTCTACAGTCAAACATCATGGAGAGGTCAAGGAGAATCCACAGGGAGGTATTTCCATTGTCCATTTCTGGACAAAGATCATCTGCTACTAGGTCAATTGAAAAGGGTCAAGCAAGGTTGTTTTGCCCAAGAAGCCCTGGAGTTTTTCTGTCATAGCTAGGTATGGTGTCATGTGAGCTTCTTTGAGGCTTGACAAGTGTCTGATGACATCCCAAGCCCATCTGCCCTTGACTGGAGCCACCATTGTGTGCAACAATGGAGGCTCCAGAAATAATGTATTTTCTCCATTGCATAAATGGCAGCTGTAAATGCTCCATTTCTGGAGCCTTCATTATGCACAGCAATGGAGGGTCCAGATGAGAGCAGATGGCTGCTGGGCACTCATCAAACACTGTGGGCACGATCATGCTGCATCTAGTGAACTAGGTCCAGGGAAGCAGAAGAAGGGGAGTTCCCTAGTCATGACACTTCTCGAGTGACACTTCAATCAGCTTTCCACCCAAGAGAAAGTTGAATACTCGCCTGTAGTTGGCAGGATCATCTTGGGGACTAGAAAAGGCAGCTGCATTTCACCTGACCACAATGGAGTCAAGATCTGACAGGTAAACATGCTTCAATGAAAGTGCATACATAATCCAGCCTAATATGTATATTTCTATAGTTGTAAATGCACTAATATATCTATGTGCATTTGCAAGGAAACTAGTGTTTGATGGAATCAGATCTATTTTCCGCTATGCCATAAACTTCAATATACTGGTTAATTGACCCCAGAATAGTTGTTTTAAATCGATATTGTTTTTAAATTGATATTATTTTTATGCTTTTAATGGTTTTAAGATTTTGTATATCTGTTTTTAATGTTCATTGTTTTTAACTTTTGTAAATTGCCCAGAGAGCTTCAGCTATGGGGCGGTATATAAATGTAATTAAATAAATAAATATGAAATAAATGAAGCAATTTTGGAAGTATGGAGTAAGACAGCTCACACATTTCAGTATCCAGAAAACACATCTGTTACTAGGCAGCTGGGGGTGCAACCTTTTTCTTCTTATTATTATTTTAGCTGTTTAATATAACTAAGCTGCATTCATTTCTGGCAAATAATGAGCTGACGGACTCTGCCGAATAATAATTACATGCAACCTACAATTCAAACCTTTACTGCCTCCGCATCCCACCCTCAGCAGTTACTTCTGAACAAGACAAACGGATCTGACAAGTTGTGTCATATTCTACTCAAGAACATAGACTATTTGAAACATCAACATGCAAAGCAGGAACAGATTTCAAACATAAATGATATATTTTGATTTTTGCCTATTTTTTATACAATTAATAATTGACTAAACCAAATATAACCACCATCGAGGTCATTGAGAAGTTTAATTACAAACCTTGAAATTGTTCCCCATGGAGACAACACATATTGGAGGCTTGCTGACAATATCAGAATTCTGAAAAGAGTTTTCTACAGCCAAAGTCAATTCTCATGTTAGAATATCAGTGTTACATAAGAACACAAGAACTTAAGAAATGCCATGCTGGACCAGACCAAGGGTTCATGTAGTCCAGCACTCTGTTAAACCCAGTGGCTAACCAACTGTCAACCAGGGACCCTCCTACCCATGTTCCCTAGCAACTGGTGTATATAGACGGACTGCCTCTGATACAGAAGGTAGCAGATAGCCATCAGGAATAGTAGCCATTGATAGCATTCTCTTCCAAAAATGTATCCAACCCTCCTTTAAAGCCATCAAAATTAGTGGCCATCATTACATGTTGTGGAAGTGAATTCCATAGTTTAACTATGCGCTCTGTGAAGTAGTATTTCCTTTTATCTGTCCTGAATATCCCACCAATCAGCTTCATCTAATGATCCTGGGTGCTGGTATTATGGGAGAAGGAGAAAAATATCTCCCTATGTACATTCTCCATACTGTGCATAATTCTATACACCTCTAGCATGTCTCTCCTTCTCATTTTTTCCAAGCTAAACAATCCTACCTGTTGTAACCTTCCCTCGTAGGGTAGCTGCTCCAGCCCCTTGATCATTTAAGTTGCCTTTTTCTGCTGACACTCCCCTGTAGTGGCTTCCCATTCCATTCTGAAAGTGTTTGATTCTTGATCACATGCAAGGGTCTAACAATATGATTATTTTCCAAACCAGTAGTATTTCTCCACCACCCTGTTCCTGATATAGGAAGTAACTATGTGCTAGTATGTCTCACATGATCTAGGAGGATGGAATGGAGCCAGAAGGGACCAACGATGTATAACTTTTATTTATTTATTTATTTATTTATTTATTTATTTATTTATTTATTATTGCATTTATGTCACACCTTTCCTGTCTTGTGGAACTCAAGGTGTCTCCATGTGGTTCCCCGGTGGTCTCCCCTCCAAACACTGACTAGACTCAGAGCTGCTTAGCTTCAGCAAGCTGCTGTCTCATGTGCTTTCAAACCATGCCCCAGAACTGAAATGTAATAACTAGCCAGTTGGGGTACTGAAGGAAAATCCCTTGAGGAGTAACTAAAGAGAGAGTGTTTGTTTTGTGGGAGAGAGCTATGTTCAATATGTCAGTTTTCTGAAAGAAAAAGAAAAATTGGATATTCAGGCAATGCCCCCGTGCATTAGAAGGATACTTGAGGGGGTTGCAGGGCCAGATGGGCTAGCCTGCTCCTGCTGCCAATGCACCCAGTGACCACACCCCTGTTGTCCACATGTCCAGAGTGCATCAGAATGGACTCTACATGCAGACAGCTCCTCCAGGTAAGGGGGAAACATATTGCTTCAGGATTCCTCCTCGAATGGAAGAGCTGTAAGTATGTACATTGGTACATATTCAGAGCCCCTTCCTACACATTCTGCACACATTGATAGCATGGGGTGTGGTCTCTGGAAACATCAGGGATGGGTCTAGCCCACACAGCCCCCCTCAGATGTTCTTTCACTGCATGAGGTAGGTCAACTGAACACCCTAGTAGATTTTGTGTTTTCTCTAAAGAAGTCATATTGCTTTTGGCGAAGTTAACTTTCAAGGAAGCATGTTTAGGATTTCAGTGTTATTAGAACTTCCTATTACTGATTCAGTTATAATTTTATGTGAATAGTGCCTTTCCTTCAAGAAACCACAAATATCCATCAATGAGAGAGAGAGAGAGAGAGAGAGAGCTACTAGTTTGGTTGAGCCTTTCTCCCTTCATCTGGGGTTGCCCGTGGAAATAATCCTTGTCTTTAGAAGATCTTCTAGAAATACTTCAGCAAAAGAGGTATTTGGATGTAATTTGGATATATATTTTGAAGAAATCTCACAATTTCAAAAATGTAGGCATTTAACAATTTCTATTTCCCCAAGGATTTTAACTGTATGAATAGTTCTAATGCATTATTCTGAACTGTTCATGACTTCTCTCTCGTACTACTGAAGAAAGTTGGATTGCCCCAGTTGTTTCTGCTTTCATATATTGTTATTGGTTAAATCCACTTTGATAAAAGGTGGATATTTGATGTATCTCTTCTTCCTGATATTGCCATAAACATTTGTTTTCTGCCATCTGTACAACTTCATAACTGGGTATATTCATCTATTTCTCTTGCACACACAAAAACACTTTATTGCTTTCGTTGAGAAAATGAAGAAATGTTTCTCTCAAGATTAAAGTTATCACTTAGCTTGTTCAGCTGATTTGTTTATTATTTGGTTGTAATAAGAATATTGAATTTTTTTCCCCTCCTCGGAGCTAAAATGAAAGATTTTTATATCTTGTTTGACTTGGTGACATATGTTTCAAACCTGAAAAGGCAGCCAGATTCAATGATTTTATTCCCAAGGAGTGGTACCTCCGCTCCCTTATAAGACCATTTATTAATTGTGAAGTAGATAAGAAGTAGATAACATTCTGGCCTTTATTAATCAATCATCGCAATGACATACCGTGAAGCTGATCAATCATTTTCAATGGCAAGAATAACGTGTAAACGTCAGATACTTCTTTCCTACCTACCTACTCTACACTTCCACTGCTTTATTCTTTTACAGTTGACGTATTTTGTCTTGGCTAAAAACATCTGAATGATTCCTCATTTGGGGGAAGAGGTGAGGGTTCAGCCCAATTTATGGATTATTATTTTTTCTGTAAAGATAGAAAGTATTCTTTGGTATACAATAGGGTTACCTAGGCAGTGGCAATTATATGTAAGTTTCAGGCTAATGATCTCACACTGAATGAAAAGCAAATGTGCGACACTGTCTATACTTGCTCATCCAGTGCAAATGTTGATTCATCCTATTGAAGATCTTGCAAAAAGAAAAACACTCGATGGCTGTTTCAGCAATACATTATTATATCTCCTTCAGCAATATCAATAGCAGCAGGGCACAGGGGGATCAGATAAATGACACATCAGGTAACAGTCCTAAGAACAGTGAGGAGGGATTCACATGTATGGTTTTTAGATCATGATTAAAATGAAAGGCGTCATGTCACTGGCTCAACAGTTTGTGCCAGAGGTAAGGAAATGCCAAAAGTTGTTCTTGGCACCAATGAAAAATGATGTGGAAGCATCTTGAAGGCATAGAGCCTGACATTTTGTGCAGTAGGGGTGAGCAACTTGTGGCTCTCCAGATGTTTGGGCCTACAAATCTCATCATTCCTCGCCATAGGCTCTGCTGGCTAGGGTTGATGGGAACTGTAGGCCAAAACATCTGGAGGGCCCCATGTTGCCCACCCCTCTTATATGGCCTTCAATGGGTCTTTTGAATAGCAATAGGTCAATGGGTAAACTGACTAATGGGGCTCCAATCTCAGAGTGAGCCATTAACTCCCCAACAAAGTATGTGTATGGCATATTAGCAAAATCCTGCATTTGCAAATTCACAGGAAACATTTTACTGCTTTTCGAATCTTAGAAAACCTTCACAGAGCATAAATGTGAAAAGACAAAACAAGGCCTAGTTCCTGCACCTAAATTTAGGAACCAAAGCTCTATAAGCTCTCTTTATGCCAGGGGTGGGAAATGCATGCTGCATGAGGCCCCCACCCCGATCCACTTCACCAGTCTCTGGATTCGGCAGTAGTGGTGGGGGAGGGATGCTGCTCAGGCATAGGGAATTTTTCTAGAGCTGAGTGAACATAGTCTAGAATTCTCCACACTATTTTTGGGTGGTGAAACAGGTGAGGAGATTTCATTGAATATTCTTGGAGTTGACATTCTCTAACAGTTTTTCACAGAAAACTCCTCTGAGACATTTTTCTCACAGGTGGTGAAATCAGCAATGCCAGTTCCCCAAATATTCTCTTGGGGGAAGACTACAGTTTCCCACCAGTTCAGGAAGAGTTCAAAAAAGAAAACTCTCACAAATTAGTCTGACTTTTTTTCCTGAGCAATGTTGCCTCAGTCCTACTTTCTTCTTCCAATGTCCACACCCCACATGTGGATGCCAGGGAGCAGGGCTAACTTGTCCACACATCATCAGTGTTTGGACCAGCTACTCAGCTCCCTCTTCCATGTAAAGAGGGCTTGGGTTTAACAGGCATCTGTTCAAATTCCCTGTTTGTTTAGCCTTCCCCAACCTGGTGCTCTCCAGGTGTTTTCAACTACATCTTCCAAAATTCCTGTCCATTGGCCATGCTAGCTGGGGCTAATGGGAGTTGAAGTTCAAAACATCTGGAGGGCAACAGGTTAGAAAAGCCTGATCCAGAAGGTAGGACTTGTTGGAACTTCTTGTCTTAAAAATAAGAGAGAGGGGTGCCATTACGCTCTTTCCTGTGCCAAGTATAGAATGCACAAGAAAAAAGTATCTGTTTATTCAAGCAGTGTGGGGCAACATTTCAAAACAACGTTGAGGGTTGGGAGCTGATATAAATGACTACAGCTTGATATCACCCATGAACACACACACACACATGCAGAGCAAGGTTATGGTCCTCAGGAGAAATGCCAAACTCTTTGCACAAATGATTTGCACGACATATTCCCCTACAGAAGATCTTTAGAGACAACAGCACTATGTTGTCCTGAACCAAATGCAGAAGTCAGTGCCCATCAAAAAGGTGGTCCACTCTAGCCCTTTTCAGTTTAATACCTTTTAGAGGGAGCCAGAAATGCACACTCCACCCTCGCCTGACTCCAATCCTGATTTTCCTGTGTTGACACGGGGAAATGTGCAGTGAAAGTATAAGAGCACCCAAATCAATGTGATTACAAAGCTCCATGTAGTCAGGTACCCAGTCATAGTAGGGTTCCTGATCATGTGGGCCTCTGTAATGCACTGAATTAATGGCTTATTTAAATAACTACCATTGGTTAGAACTGGATCCATAGTAAAAATAAATAAATCAGAAAACGCCAGAAGCAAATTGTTCAGATGAGGTCTATCTTCTTCATAAGAATACAGGCAAGATCATAACCTTTCTCTCTGTACTAGCTTCCATTACTAAGCACCCCTCCCCACAAGGTTATAAATTCAAGGTAATAAACACATTGTAACAAAGAATGTCACCCTGTTGGTCTATTCAACCAAATGCATAACGAATGTTTCATTCCCAGCAGATCCTTTGCTTACATAGTAAAACAGTTCTCTTATATTCAAGCCAAGTTTCCCTTTGATCAGAAAGGTCTCATTGTTATGTGACAATACACAAGACTTCATTGTCTGACAACCACTCAGGAATAAGTAGATGTGCCCTTGAAATATATGAATTATGTTGACATGTAAAAGAATTGGTAACAGATAAACAAACCCCCTGTGTTTATTTAATCATTCTGTTTACCACGTTACTGGATCAAAGGAATATTCATTTTTCCCCCCTCTTTCACCTTGACTTCCCTGACGACCATGCCACATAAAGGATGCATTTTGCACATATTTAGAGACTCACAAAGGAATGGGCTCACATTCTTACTCATTTATCCTTGTCACTTATACTTACCATATTGCATACCTTAATGTGCATAGTTTTGTTTGCTTGTTTGTTTCCTTCTGTGTACTCTCCTGTTTTTTTCTTTGATGCATAGTGTAGAGGATCTTTGTCTTTCTTCTAACCATCCATGACCATGCCATCTGCAGGAATATCAAAGTCAGGGGCATATCCATCTAATCACAAGTGAGGAAGCAATGCAGGGGCTGAACATTCTATTAGCCAGCTTCTTTCTTCTTTTCATCCAGGTCAGTACTTGGGGATGTTCCAATGCCTTTGAACGCAGGAAAATGAAAGACAGGTGCAAAAGGAATCTCTCCCTCTGCCTGCTTGATTAAGACTAATGGGACAGACCTTCCTATTGTTATATAATAGCCTTTTCCTTAGATTACTCAAGAAATATCTTTTTTTCTTAATAAACCTTAACTGTTTGGTGAAGTGCAATGAAATCCTCTGACTGCAATCCTGTACAGGGCTGCACACGCTTACAGCTACAATTCTATACACACTTACCTGGAACAGAGTCTCATTGAACTTACAGACCTACATAGTGGGATTTATAGACCTACATAGCATTGCTCTCAAAATCTCACTGAAAACATATTCATCACCATATTTTTGGAGGAGCTGAACAGATAACTGAAATAGCGTGCCATGTATCATTCATGAATTTTCCAGGAAATGTAGGGAAGCAAATGGGTCCAGACCTGGCATGCAACACAGTGAAGCAACTGGCAACATCAGACGGGTAGGCGGAGACAGATCCAGGAAAGAACTGATTAGTGCTTTTCAGGTTTGAGCTCTGCTTGAAGCCACAAACTATCTGAGGTCAGCACTGGAAAAGAAGGAGATATTTGCTGAATGACAGGTCATTCAGATATTCTAGAAAACTCATAGAAGTTAATAGACAGAAAATGGATGGATGGATGGATGGATGGATGGATGGATGGATGGATAGATAGATAGATAGATAGATAGATAGATAGATAGATAGATAGATAGATAGATAGATACCCACCTTCTCACTCTTTCCTCAAACTACGACATTGCCAATATTAGCCATGGCTTGCAGGACAATCTGAGCGAGCCCAGCTTCAATGCAATCCCAAACTTGTACGGACAAGGATTCTGCTGGAACAAGGGTAGTGAACTTTTCCTTTTAAAAGAAGCTTACATGGACCTTTTGTATATATGTGGGGTGGGTGGAAAGCTCTTAAAATAGTTCCAGACATTTCTGAGCTCTGCTGTGTGAGTGCATGAATGTGAAATTGTGGCTTGTCATGGGTTTAGTCCTGAGCTGACCTTAGGGGCGTGCGAGCTAGGTGGTTGCCCAGGGTTCAAAGCTGAGGGGGGCACCAAGCAGAGCTGAGAGAGGTGCCAACATCACACCAAGCAGAGCTGAGAGAGGTGCCAACATCACACCTGCACCATGCCCAAAAACCTTCTGGATAGCCATGCAAAGGTGACTGGGAGAGGTATCAAAGACCCTCCTCAACTGGGATGCTAGTTATCCTAAGGCCAGTCTTGGTTCAGTCTTATTGGTGCCCATGAAAGAAACAATAAAATGGACAAGCATTCATGTATTTGTATTTCAGCCTTTATATTGTAACCTTTCTGAGCCAGCTTGGGGGACTAAACTATAACAGAACAAATGTAAGAGCATGCTGCTAAGACTTTTAAGCAAGGGCCTTGTTTTAGCTTTTCTAGGATACAGCTAGAAATGCAATGAAAACCAAATATAACGAACAAGTCCGTGGTCTTTGAAACTGGGCCCAGTCTACTTACAGGCAAAGTGGATGTAAACAGTCAAATAATAGCCTAGCGTTCCGGAGAACTTGGAGTGTGATCTCAAATGCAAACCAGGTAAGCTGACTTTAGCTAGTAATTTTATGTTCCTCTGTGAATTTCAGGAAATTTCTTGTGTTATAAAAATAACTTATTCTCACCAACAAAGCCCCCTTGAAGATTCTTATCTAGACTTTAAATTCTGTTTACACTGTGTCTTTTTTTTCCTTTTTTTTTTGCAGGCTTCAGAAGCATTTTGTCTACCAGACACATTCTCGTATTTAGCTAGCTGTGACTTCTTTTTTAGCTCATTATGCAAAACAGCTGAGTTGTCATTTCCACTTTCTACAGCTGAACTTAATTTGTCATGTTAGTTAGCAGGGTGTTGTGTGTGTGTGGTGTGTGTGTGTGTGTGTGTGTTTTCCCCCTCCACATTTCAAATCATATTTGGTCTTGAGATTTGGTCTTTAAATCAGATTATCTCAACTCTTGTCTGGTCCTGGTTCATTCTTAATCTCATAATGATCCTGTTCCTTGTCTGTGTCTACCAAATGAACAGATTATAGAAAAGAGCTTTAAAAGGGGCTGTCGTGGAGCCAGACTTACAAGATTTTTATATACAGCTTGGAGTGGCATGCTTGAAGTGAGGTGGTGTGGCTAAGGTCCGTCAAATATTGATGCAGAGTCATATCTACTGCTAGCAATGGGACCCAGTGTGGTGCAGCGGCTAGAAGGTTGGACTGGGAGTCAGGAGGTCTGAGTTCTAGTTCCCACTCAGCCATGGAAGCTCACTGAGTGACTTTGGGCCACTCACAGACTCTCAGCCCAGCCTACCTCACAGGGTTGTTGTGAAGATAAAATGGAGAGAAGGAAGAAAAAAGGCAGGTTATACATGTAATAAAATAAATAAATAAATAGAAATGTCAAATATGTTTATTTGGAGTAGCATGGGCATAGAACCCCAGGCCTGAGGCAAAAGTGTTTCTCTGCTCACCTTTCTGTAATATATCAGTATTTTGGCATGCACTTTCACCTAATATATACATTTTCACTTTTTTATCAGCAAACTGCATCGCAAAATTTGGAAACGTGTGAATATCAACATATATCTGTGTATAGAATAGGAAAGTGCACACTGAACCAATTTCTCCCTTATCATTAAAAATGTGAAGTATCTCCCACCCCTGGCAAGTCCTGTCATGGATTGCATTGTTTCATTTCCCCAAATGCTTGTCGCAGTCCTGTTATATGTACTGAAAGAAAAAGTGAGAATTTGGAAAGACCTCTGGGCATGATCCAACTAACAAAGATCCCTTTAAAAAATGTTTTTCAATGGAACAAAACGGAGCACTTAAATTTCTCAGAATGAAATTGAGCTTGAAGCATATAAGGGCTGAACTGTGATGACATCAATCATGGAATTACTAATTATATGAACTTTTTTAAAAAGGGGAATTAGCAGCCATGTGAGCCCACTATCTGGATCAAGAATGGCATGGAAGGGTTTGTTTTTAATCCTTTTGCTTTGCTGTGGTCCTAATCTGGGTCACAGACAGCCCTGCTGCTCCTATTTGGGTCAGAGGGGAGCTCTTGTTCAGAGCTGGGTCCAGGTTTTTGAGGGCCATTGGGCAAGGGCCGGAACTGGGTGTTTGGCTTATAGCCATTGTGTGCCAGATCCTCCCCTTGCAGTTTCAGGGCTCAGCATCGGCAAGGAGTGGAGGGAACTGACGGCTCTCAGGGGATGCGGGTGGTGGTGGGGTGATCACAGATCCTGCGATAAGCCATGCAGGACCTCACATGGCCTCCATCGCACAGCTGGGTAGGCAATCCACAAGGATCAGCAGTGGTGAGGCCACAAGTGCCTGTTACTCCCAGACCCTGGTAAGTCCTTCCCTTCCTGGCAAGGCATGCTGAGAGTTATAGGACTCTTCTTCACTGACACAAGGGCTGGGCATGCCATGGTGGCTTCTCTGCAAAATGGCCACCAAAGCCTTGGGATTCCGAAGCCAAGGCCAAATCTTGCACAGCCCTACCATCTCCTCCTCCTCCACCACCGCTGACTGGGCCAGATGTGAACAAGCAAGCTGCAATGGTGAAGAGGAGGAGCAACTCTTGCCCGCGAGCAGTGAGCCCCTGCTGCAGTGTGGGCCCTTGGCCAGCACCCAACCAGGCCAACTTGGCGGCCAGGCCTGCTGCCATTGTTGCCAGTGGGATCTTCCCCACCAATTGAAGCAGCAACTGTGGAAGAGATGTGAATTGTGACTGTGGAATGGACAAACGCTTGAAGTCCCCTTTCCCCCACATACACCATCCCTCCAATTAGGATAGGGGGGTGGCTACTAATTTCTGGCAGGCCTATCCAGTGGAATTTTAGGATGCTTTTAGGATGCTTTTAGGATGTGTTTTAGGATGTTTTAATAAAGTATACAATGTTTTTAATCAGTATTTTATGTATTTTATACTTACTGTTGTCCCCCACCTCGATCAAAATGGAGAGGCAGGTAAGAAATAAATTTATTATTATTATTATTATTATTATTATTATTATTATTTACATTACCCAAAAAATTGTCCACAGAGTTACTAACTATGCGAATAACATCCCCTCTGTTTTGGCCCTAATGGTAGTACAATCCTGTGTGTGTTTCTTTGAGAGGAAAACCATCAGCCTGCAATGGGGCTTACTCCAGATAGGCATGCCTAGGATCCCAGTATCTGTGTCAAATTGCAAAACCGAGCAATAACTAAGATGGCTTTTGTCTTGAACGGTGTGTTTATCGGAATGCACCATTCTATTCTGGAAGGCTAAGCTCCGCTACCCGGTAAAATCGCACGCAATCTCTTTTCTAAACATAAGTCGTCTTTTTTTCCCCCCTTTCATTAAAAGTGTCATACAAGTAAAGCTCCTCAAACTCCTTGACAGTAACAGATACCTTTGTGCAAGACATGCCAGAAAATAATTGCTACAATCTTCTTTGAAAGAGCTGCCATATGGGCCCAGGTTCAGCGGAGTGCTTGCGGTCTTGCTTACCCTCCTGCGCATTGAAGTGCTCTGCTGCTATCAGGCTTTCGGTTGCCCGCACAAAGGCTTGGATCCAAATCGTGTGTCACCTCCCTCCGTTTAAAGCACTGGAGTAAATGGGGAGTCATGCTGGTGCAAGAGCTGTCAGACTTGGACTCTATTTTATTGTGATTTGATTTGATTTGATTTGACTGCATTTCAGCCTTGAATAAATATCCTGTCCATAAAATGTAATTCAAATAGAAGGGACGTTTATTTAAAATTTCTGCTGATTCAAGCCTAACTCTCTGCGCGATGAAGGTCTCTTTAGTGGGACTGTTCTCCCTCTGGATCATTGCAGCCTGCACCTGCATCTGTTCAGATAATGGTTTTCAGAAAAGCAGTTACCCTTGCGATTTAACGCGGTAGGCAAGCATCTGCATAGTCAAGGTCTGTGTCATTCAAATCATTGCACAATAGAGTTGCCACTCGAATCGGAGAAGGCAAGAGTGGGAATACATCTTCGGATGGAATTAAAACCCAGCCATCCTGGGTTTGCCAACCTAGGCTAAATCTACACCTTGTGTCAAATCATTGTGAATGTGGAATAAAAAGCAGGAAATAACACTATGAATGCAGTATATGGAATGTGTCCTGTGCCCCAACAGTTACCGGTGCACTTCAATACCACTATACAGCAGTAGTGTAGATTGAGCCGTAGGGTCCTAGCCTGTTCTTGGACTACCACTCTCATCACCCCTGACCATCAGCCATGCTGGCTGGGGACAATAGGAAGTGTAGTCCGATTGCTTCTGGGGAAGGGTGCTGCATATGAATGTTGGAACATGGAAGTTCTGCTTGCAAAACCAGTATCAGTTCAGCACCCAGGTTTGAGCTTTCATTAACTCTTTTTTACTGGTGCAAGGGAGAATGCTGCAAGGATCCTTAGGATTAGAAAGATGGGAAGGGATTCTGAGAAAAGAGATCAGGATGAAGACAGTTGGGTTGTTGAAAAGGATCCTTGCAGCGCAATCCTACACGTCTACTCAGAAATCCCCATTGCATTCAATAGGGCATATTCCAAGACTGTGCTGTATAATAGCAAAGAGAGACTACTAATTATCAAGTGCCCCTTTGATAAATGACTGACATATATCCCATTGAGCTGGTTTCCACTGGTTTCAATTGAACTTGTTTCTGTCCACTAATCACTGAGGGAAAACTGATCTGTGCATTTCTTCTTTACTCTGGCTTTCAACTTACAGAGGACACTTCCATAGCACCCACAAGAAACTAGAGCAACTCGCCTATGAGGAAAAGTTACAACAGCTGGGATTGTTTAGCTTGGGGGTGGGGGGAAACGAGTAAGGGGAGAGTGATAGAGGTGTACAAAATTATGCATGGTGTGGAGAATGTGGATACATTTTTCTTCCTCTCTCATAATAATAAAACCCAGGGTCATCTCATGAAGCTGATTGGTGTGAGATTCAAGACAGACAAAAGGAAGTACTTCTTCACACAGCACATAGTTAAACTATGGAATTCGCTACCACAAGATGTAAGGATGGCCAGTGTGGCATCACCAGCCTCTGTGAGGTCTACTTAAACCTCTCCTTTCTCTACCACTTTGCAAGTGAGCACTCCTTCTTACAAGAGGCCTACTGATTTGTTGCTTGAGGTAACAATACTCCTGGGGGTCAGGGAGTCGCTCAGCATCTACTACAGAGCCAGAGTCCTCTCCCCCTGACATGGAAGGACATGGAGCCATCTCTTCTGAAAGAACAGGCTCCTCCTGGTCTGGTGCCAGTGGCTGATGTGGTGTCCCCCTGGTTTCTGGAGGCTCTACTTCTTCCTCTAGTGAAAGCATGACAGTGGGCCAGATTAGGCCCATAGGCTAGAAGTTGTCCTCCTTTGACCAAAAACCTGATCAGATTGACTAAGGGCACCTCTACATAAGGCTTTTATCATGTTCTCATGACTGGTCACTCACAAAAGTTTGCAGGTCATTTACATGATGTTGTCAACCTCCAGCGCCTCTCCTGTGCTTTGTAACCTAGGGTGACTATATGAAAAGGAGGACAGGGCTCATGTATCTTTAACAGTTGAATAGAAAAGGGAATTTCAGCCAGTGTCATTTTGAACATTTTTAAATTTTTATATTTTGGATAAAAATAAAGAAATTTCTTTTGACATTTCTTAGCACCAGAGCTATTAGCCTCTTTTTCTGATAGCACTCTAGTATAGCTCCTGCAGCTTTAACTGTTGTGATGAAGAGGGAATTTCACCCGGTGCTGCATGCATACAAATGACACTGGCTGACATTCCCTTTGGAATACAACTGTTAAAGATACAAGAGCCTTGTCCTCCTTTTCATATGGTCACCCTATCTAACCCTTATCCCATGATGATGATGATGATGATGTTGATGAAAAGTCCAGCATTTTTTCTAGAAGTGTGTACTGCACTGTAACAACTGCATATATTTCCACAATTATGCTATACTACAGCACCATTTAGTGGTTCTATAATGAAACATACAGAATTTGCAGAGAAAGGAAATCTTCAAAGAAAAGCACATGTAAACACTATCTTAATCCTGCAAAGCCGATCTTAATCCTGCAAAGAATCCAGAAGCAAAAGCCCCAGTTAAGATCCAGAATAAAACCCTGGTGTAAAGAAGCCCTAAATGACGTATTATCATTCATTACATTGCTTTCATGATCTCTTACTGTTTAGATTTTATAACCAGTATTAAGAAGCAGAAGCATTTTTAATGCCACTGAATGAGCTGCCTAGAGGGCAGCAAACATATGTGGCTAGATGGATATGGGATCTAACTCAACATACATCAGCTTCAGCTGTTAAAATGGACATATCAGCTAAGACCCTTCACCCTTCCTTGGCCCAACAGTAAAACCTGCCCCCACACCTTGATATATATGAGTGACATTCTCCTTTTCATGCTACATTAAAAAGAACTCTGCCTTCCTTTAAGAGAGAGAAAGAGAGAGAGAGAGAGAGAGAGAGAAGCACTGCTAACACAGAGATATTTTATATAATTAAGACCTTCAGTTACATGTATTTTAAATGCCGTAGCCTATTTGGTAATTGACGGGTGCAATTTCAGATCCCTTTTTAGATTTGAAATTATTTCAGTCTACTGAAACATGTTTTAAGTGCACTATCCAGACACTTTTGGTAATTCAGCTGTTAATGACTCCACTTCACTCCAGTGCTACCTTTGATGTTAAAATAGTCTGAAGAATTTATGTAATTCCTCCACATGCTGCTTGGGTTAATGTAGGGATGTTTCTTAAATATTTCATGAAAGAACTTTTTCTAACCCTAACCACTGCTAAAGTGCAAGAAGGTTTTACTTACACCAAATTTAATATGTTGTTCTTCGCACCGTTCTAACAGGTGATCAAGAAATCGAAACTGCACTGACGGCTGAACCTGAAACAAGATCAAGGAACAAACCAAAGGGGAATTGTGGATATAATGCTGAAATGTAAGAAACCACACAGGATAATCATTATTACTTAGGGTCACAGTACATTACAGTTAGAAAATGCTTCCCCAGGGCAAATGACGGTTCTCCAAGCCATAATATGCAAGATTATTAACTACATACATTTTCATCATTGTGTTTTGACTCTCTGTCCTGCATCAATAGTTGCTACATTCAAGCTGTCATTTCTTTACTCTTGTCAGGCACTGGGGAAACAAACTATGGATCCCATGCTGGCTTCCTCCTCTCTGGCCAGAGACAATTTCAGCTGGGACACACAACAGCAGCACTGAATACCCCTGACCTGGGGTATCAGGAGACCATAGAAGGCTAATCTGGTATCACTGTCTGATATATTTAAACTCTCTCAAAGCAAATGTTTTCTCTCAGTCTAGGCAACTATAGGTCTTTTCCTTCTCAGCCCATGGTTCTTCTCCACTCTTGGCCTGACACCTCTTTCTTGACATCTCTTTCCCAGCACTCTCTCAACATTCTCTGATGCTCTTTCCCAACACCCAGCATCCACAATTGTGAATAGAACATTAGTCTGGGGGCCTTGCTAGACCTGCTGGCTTACGCCGGCAGGGAGGCGGGGCCGAGGTGCGCTAACGTTAGCGCGCCTCCCCCAGGCTACCACACGGCGGACGTGTAGGGACGTTGCGTCCCTGCGGCGTCCGCCATTTTTTAAATTATTTTAAAGGGGCCGGGTGTGGCCCGAAGACGGCAGACAAGGTAAGTGGGTTTTTTATGTTTTTTTACGGGGGGGGGGGTGAAGGCTGGGAGGGTGGGTGGCAGGGTGGGTGGCACGGGGCGAGGGCGGGTGCGATCGCGCCCACCCTCCCCCCGTGCCACCCACCCTGCCACCCACCCTTCCAGCCTTCGCCCCCCCGCCGATGGGCACAGCGCTCCTATGACCGCTGTGCCAGGCAGGTTCGTGGCTCCTCGCGAGTAAGCGAGGAGCCGCAAAAAGCTGTGGAAGTCCCTAGACGAATTCGCTGATGGCGCGTTGGAGGAGGCCTCAGCGCGGCCTATCTCCGGATTCCCCTGTGCGTCATCTGGACGCACAGCAGGGAAGCCGGGACAGAAGGCGCGCTAAGGCCTCGTCTAGGAAGGCCCTTAGACTCCATCCTCGCACATAATCATGACTTGTATCACTCTCTCTCTCTCTCTCTCACACACACACACACACTTAAATGGTTCATTGAATAAGCATCATCCGCTATCGGCCTAGACAAGCAATGATTATCTTTTCATTTTTTTACATCAGAATACCATAGCTATGCTAATATCCTGTGTGTCTGCCATGTGCAAAGTGAACTTAAATTTGCAAAGGATGTACAGGTGGGATCCCTATTGCGATGACTGTAAGCCTCCAAACTTGGAGGCTTATGGTCATCCAATCAAGGCAGGAGGCGCAGCAGAGATTATTTTCACCTCCTCATCCTCACACCTTGCATTTTTGCTAGACGGGCTTTTTTGCCTGTCTAGCTGGGGGTGGTTGGTTGGGTGTGGAACAAAGCTGGAGTAGCCTCAGGATAGCTCATATCTTGGCTTCTCCAGTCTCCTCCACTCTCTACTCACTGAAACACCACTTTTTCTTCCACTCTGTGGTTGTGTTCCGAATCCTGGAGTGGCAGCTGGCACAGGACTTTCTGTGCTGGCTGTGACAGGCAGGGAATTGGAGCTCTGCTTCCCAGCTTCAAGGTCTGACTGCTGTCTCCGACCTCAGGTCTAGGAATGCAAACTACCCTATGGTCCCTCAGACACTGTCTAGGAGCCATGCAATAGTTCCCTCCATGACTTTGTGCAGGGCTTAAGTCAAGTTACAGGACCTAGCTCCCACACCTATTTTCAATACCAAGACTCAGTCTAGGAAAATGTGAAGAAATGTGAGAGGAATGGGAAGTTTGCACTTTGCTTGCAACTACATTTCCACAGCCTGCAGCCAAGCCATAGGCATAGCCATCTTTCTGGTCAGACAGTGTGTAGTCTCACATTTCAGAAAGAAAGGTTGACTTCCATGTCCTTAACTGCGCTCCCTTCAAAACAAAAACAAAACCTTCCATAGCAGCTTAAACTCCATCCAGAGAACTTTCTCGAATTAATACTGTAAATCATATCATGTATGCTATTTTGGAATCAGCAGAAGAAATATCTGGCGGAAAAGGACTATTCACAGCCTCTTTTTGTTGTTGTGAAAAGAACTCTCCCTTTTAAATTCACCTTGTAGTCAAGGTGCATTTTTTAAAAAGAAGTTTACTTTCAAAAACTGCTGAATAGGACAGTTTCCAAACAGAGGTTTGTTGTCTTTTGTTAACACACTGCAGACAATGAAGGAGCCAGTAATTGTTGCAACGGTTCCACTGACAAACGCAGACTTGTTATCTTTTGAGAAGATTCGTTAGATGCAAGGAACAGGTTTGTACAGGTTCTTGACAATTATTTTGCAGGAATGAACAGTGTATCTTCCTTATCTCATTCTGCAATTGTCATCTTTTCCCTTTCACATATCCAGCCCCCATTTAAAGCACTACTAAAGTCCAGGATATTCAGAAATGCGATTGTCGCTGATGTATCCATTTCTAATAACAAGCAAAATGTACTTTTTTTTCCTTTTAAGAAATAGCAGAGTTATATCTTTTTTTGAAAACACACACACACATCCCTGACTCCTATTATTGACTTCTTCCATAAAATATTATTTTCTGGTGAGATGGGAAACATTTTCTGCATGATTTAGGAAACACTTTAATTTACCACTGGATGCAGAAGAAGGCTGAGCTACAAGTCATATATTGGACTTATTTTATTAAGTTCTGCTTAGACTTTCCCCCCCAAATATAACTATATTTTTAAATATAGTTATATTTTGGATTAGCATTCCCTGTTCCATCACAATCTGAATTATTACTTCTCAAGAGTCTCATTCCCCAAAAGAATGAAAAACAAAACAAATCTTTTCCCCAGAGATAGCATAGTCATTCTTTGAAACTTGCCCTGAAGGTTATTTCACTCAAGCTCCTAAACCTTTTAAACCAAGTCCAGATGTTTACAGGTGTTACAGGTTTTTCCCACTGGAATGGGAAAAACTATGCTATTTTGGGGGGTGTTGTTGTTGTTTTCTTTCCAGAGTCCAGGGGTGTGTCTGGGCAGCGAGAGCACTTTGGATCAGCAGATCCAAAGCCTGTGCCAACCAATCCCTGATACCACACTTTGTCCTTACCACTGTTGTAGCAGTAACAGCAGAGCAGTCATGGCGATGGAGCTTTGCTCTACTGATGAAGAGAGGATCTCATTAGCTTCATGTGTGAATTTAGCAAAGACCTTGTGTATCTTTCACAAGCAGTCAGAATGATAAATGCCTCAGATATCTTAACTTCCCAACATGATGAAATATCACAGCTCCAACTTTTAATCAGTTGTTTCTGTGTTCCTATCTTGTCCAGAAGTATAACTCTGGAAGTGGTCCTTCGGTGCACTGAGAAGAAGATTCAACAGATAGACTTTCAAGAGATATGAAGCTGAGTCACTCAGCCATCTTGATCACAGTCAAACTCTTTTACCCTGCTTGTAATGAATAGTTCTCATGTCAAACAAAAAAATCTAAATAAGTGACCCACCCCATCCAATTTGGAACAATTCCTCCCACATAAACTATGTAGAAAGATTTGCCTCAAAGGCCCTTCTCTGGGTGTCATCACTGCTGGAGATGAGGCAGGTGATGACTGGACTCTGTGAAATTCATTCCTCAGAGTGGTTTGCCTGGTTTTGAATCTGTGGGCTCAAGATACAGGCGCTTAACTTACAGGAAGCCAGATTCTGGATGGACATCAGGAAAAACTTCCTGACTGTTAGAGCAATACAACAATGGAACCAATTACCTAGGGAGGTCGTGGGCTCTCCCACACTAGAGGCATTCAAGAGGCAGCTGGACAGCCATCTGTCAGGTATGCTTTAAGGTAGATTCCTGCAATGAGCAGGGGGTTGGACTTGATGGCCTTATAGGCCCCTTCTAACTCTACAATTCTATGATTCTATGAGCATATGTGCCAGCCCCAGCCTTCTCACTTCCATGTCTTTGGGGGAATGTATAGATGAGCATGCCTAGGCCATAATGCAAATACTTAAAAGGTTGTCACACAGAGGAGGGCCAGGATCTCTTCTTGATCCTCCCAGAGTGCAGGACACGGAATAACGGGCTCAAGTTAAAGGAAGCCAGATTCCAGCTGGACATCAGGAAAAACTTCCTGACTATTAGAGCAATACAACAATGGAACCAATTACCTGGAGGTCGTGGGCTCTCCCACACTAGAGGCATTCAAGAGGCAGCTGGACAGCCATCTGTCAGGGATGCTTTAAGGTGGATTCCTGCATTGAGCAGGGGATTGGACTTGATGGCCCCTTCCAACTCTATTATTCTATTATTCTATGTTGTCCCGTGAATCACTTTTTTTATTCTCCTGAGCCTTTAAAATCTGTTTTTATTTGTCAAGTTGCAGTTCTGATTTCTAAGAATTTGTTTATTTAACTTTGTTTTTAATTCTGTTGTTTTATTTATTGCTATGATCATTCTTACCCCACCTTTCAAATGCAAAATTACTACTAAGGGTAGCCTACAATATTGTGATTTTGGCTTTCGTGCAATATTGGAAACCTGAGAAGGTTAGGAGGAGGGGGAATGTTAGGAGGAGGGGGAATATGATATATCTAAAATGAATGAATTAATAAATAAATAGAAATAATTTGCAGGGTGTCTCTATAGGTGGTACTTTTCATCAGTCACTTGACTGGAACACTAAGGAGCTATATCTCCATAGGCATAGAGAAGATTTATTACTACACATACAAAATGTTTCATCAGTAGTAAACTTGGAAGGCAAGAGTCAAGGCACTTTGATAAGTAAGGGGAACATCAGCCAAACTGATTGATCTCCTAAAAAGAGTGTGTGAAGTGTGGACGAGTGATGGCACAATTACCTGTTTTAATATATGTTTTTGTAAATGCTACTATGAAGGAAGTGCCATTTTGTCCAGTTCTTTGGCTCCAAATATGAAGAGAGATTCTGCACATGTGCACTCAACATTTGGCAAACTACATACCCAAATCCAGCTGCTTTGCAAGTGCATGTTCAGAGGTTCTCTACTGTTAGCCCCTTACTCTCAATGAAATGCTCATTGATTGCTGTTAAATATTTGACCAGACCACCCAACCATTTGAAAAGTATCTTATCTATTTTAATCAATTCTTTTTATTGTTTCTTGCAAATGTTGCAAGTGGTTGTTATCCCCATCTGCATTAAAAAAATTATTTAGTTTCTGAGTGTATTTAGTTGGGGAGTGCTTGAATTTCAAAGAACCCCTATAACAGGGAAGTGCAGAGCAATCAAAATAGTTGATTTCTTCCCCATCCAAGCCCTCCATGGCTGAATGACATCAAAGGGGGGTATGGTCACTAGGGGTGTGCACTCCACTCCAGAATTATCTGGTAACCGTGAACATCCGCAGAGCATTCAATCTTCCAGAGCAGAGTTTGGCTGCTTCCAAACTCATCAATTAATATCGGAGCGGAGATATGCCCAATTGGCGCTTCTAAAGTCTCCACAATTATCCTGCTCTGTGTGTGTGAGAGAGAGAGTCTGAATGGAATATCTCCATATTTGGAAGAAGGGTGAGGTGTAGCTTTGATATTGACATCTGTGGCTAAGGAATTGCCACAGCGCTGTAAATGACAGTGTTCTCCTCCAATTGCAGTGTTCAGGGGAGTGGGAAACACTAACTGGCTGCTGATTTTAGCCATGGAGGAGGGGGGGAGGGAGCACTTTTCTGCTCAGATTCATAGAAGTCAATCATCCACATTTCCACAGTTTGAAAGTGCTGCTGTGCTGGCTGGCATTGGGAATGAGAAAGCTTCTACACCTGAGTCAGGCACAGGCAGGCTCTTTATTTTAGTTAAACTATTACCCCTGTTGGCTGGCTGGCTGGACTTCCAGTGCAGGGTGGGGGACAGGGTCCATCCAATAGATCTGGAGGGCACCAGGTTGGAGAAGGCTGGAGTAGAAACTTCCACCAGTAGCAATGGAGCTCTGCATCAGCAAAGTAAAGGATAAAAGCTCCCTCCATAAATGTGCAGGGGTGGGTGGGTTTAAGGGCGATAATGGTTTGAGAAGAGGAAATTTAAAATTTCCTTTAAAAATCAAGGCATAAATGGATCTGTTACAAACGTGGCATGCCTAAATCTCTCCTTAGGAGCTATCACTGTACCAAATTTCCTCTCTTTGTCTTTAAAAATTATGCAGCTGTAAGCATTTTTTAAAATTTCCATTTAAGAAATTCCTCAAAATCAAAGCATGAACAGATCTAATTCAAACTTGGTGTGGCTAAAGCCCTCCTTAAGAGCTATCAACATGTCAAGTTTCATCTCTTTATCTTTAAAAATGAGGGAGCTGTAAGCATTTGATTAATTTCCATTGACTAGAATGGTTATCAAAAAACAGGTAGTTCTCCAACAGGTAATCCTGTCAACGTGGCAGAGTAAGGGGAGCCACTCCAAAATCAGAACAGACAATCACCTCAACAGAGCTCTTGTTTGAATTTTGAGGTGAAGAAGATCCACATTGCACACCCCTAATGGTCACACATCCTGACCATTTGGTTCTGAGTGGATACATCCAGAGGATGATTCTCCTGGTTCTCCTGGGAACTGACTTCACTGTATGCAGATCTACTTCCATTGGAAAAGATCTGTGCATCATGAAGCCACTTTGCCTGCCCTGAGACTTTCCCCACTGGGAGAGGATGTAGGGCAGGTGAAGCTTTAGGTCCCCGGTGGTGCATCAAAAATATTATTCTCCCAGCACGTCCACTGGGAATTGGCATCCCTCCACAGAGTCCTTCTCCCACTGGAGAAGGCCCATATGCATTGAATCCACTTCACTTACCCCATACCTTTCCCAGTTGGGGACAGGAGTCAAGTCAGGTGAAGCTTCAATGGCTGATAGCTGGAGTAATACTGGAGATTTCACTCAGTTTTCCCAAGGAAAGGTACCACATGTGAGTTCACCTACCTGCCTGCATCTGCTGCTGTTACCTCCAACCTGTGATCAGAGATAACAATGCAGGTTTTTTCCAGGGCGGGGGCTTGGATGCTCAGCCCTGTCCCTTGGAGGAAACCAAGAAGTCTCTGTGGGCTCGATGGGCAACCTCCAAGGTTTCCCTGCCTTGTTCTACACCGTGGCTAGTGTTGCGGGATGGGTGCAGGACAGGTGGAATCAAACTAAAATGTCTGGGGGTGGGGCAATAAAATAATGTGCATGTGCACGCTTGCTGAGAAAGCTTATAGATATTAAGCCAATTTCATATTGAGCTAAGTCATCATGAGTATAAAATACATACATATACTTTTAAGTACCGAAGTACACACATCTGGGATGCTGGAATAGCTAGGGTGAGTTCATATCGATACATGTTTTGAGATACATGTACCTGCATTTTGAAATACATGTGCATGCATGTATGTCATTCATACTTTACACGTTAGCTATGGCAAACACCGGTACATGCACAGAAAACATGATTGCCACATAAAATTGTGGACCTGCCCTTAATATCTAACTACCCCAGTAGTGGCTGGTACTTGTCAACTGATATACAAAATGAAATTACTCATAGATGTTCCCTAGGGATGTACAGATTTTGTTCCAATTGTTCCATCTGTGTCTGGCAGATTGTCTGAAGTCTTCCATCTGTCATCCACTCATTGATGGCATAGGGTTTTTTCTATGGATGTATGAGAATTTTGTCCCACTTTTAATTGCTTCAAATGCCTTTGTAAGGCGTTTTTATTTTCACAAGAGTTTGGGGAAGGGGTGGTTTAAATTGGGGTTGAGGGCTTTTAAGGGTTTGAGGGTGAGGGTTTTAATGGAATTGTTGTGATGTGGGTTGAGGGTTTTAATGGAATTGTTTTATGTGTTAATGTAAAGCGCCTCGATGCCAGAAATGGTGAGGCGGTGCTATAAAAATGCTATAAATAAATAAATAAATAAATAAACTTGTGCTAACCTGCGTTAGCACTAATTTGCACTTGCACTAATGTGCATTCGCGCAAGCATGCATTAGCACTAATCTGTTGTAGTTTTCTCCAACCACCCTCACATGTTGCAAAACTAAAAGGATGGGTCCCTGTTGCTGTCAAAGAACTTTGCTTGCATTTGTCAATGAAAGAACACACACACACACAGAGAGAGAGAGAGAGATTAGCATCAGCAGCCATATTACTAAGTTTAAGGAGATGGAGGGGAGGGTGGAATTTAACCAATCTCAATCCATTGCAGTTGCTTGGGTTTATCGTGCTGAAATAATATGCACTGCTGCCTTTCAAGGCAGTAGTATGAGGAACAGATGAGCTTAAAGAACCTTGAGGGTAAGCAGGGTGTACAGTGTCTTGTACCTGCTGAATCTGTATAACTCCACCAGGCCATTATAACTTTATTGTTTCAGAATATAAGCCTATTAGACTCTGCAAATGAATACACTGACATTTTGCTGTATTGGTTGAAAAGATTAACAGTTCACAAAGCAAACTGCCAAGTGTGGCAAATTAAATATATTAAAATGTGCGTGCTTAAAATTCTATACTCCCTACCTGCACGATAAACTTACATACAGTACAGTTTCAAAGGTCTTGGTGACTCCGTTAATAATAACCCCATGGCTTGACAGCTTTGTAGATACAATGTAAGCCCATTAGACGGCAGTAAGCAATGGTAGGGTGCGTTTTTCTAGGCTGTTAATAAATAGCATAGACTCGTGGGGACCTTGAAGCGCAGAAATGTCGCAGAACAACATGACAGGATTATCTTAAGCCTAGAGTAGAACCTCAGAGTTATGGCTGCCACAGGAATTGAGAAGAAAGCTCACTGTGAGTGCCAGGCATGCTCCACACACCTTTGAAAGATGAGATTTTCTTCTAAGAAGGCACACTGTTAAATCTCTAAAACTAGGGGTATATTAGAAATGTAAAAAATCTCCATCAGCTAAGGAGAAGAGGAGGTAAAACAGTGCCCTCCCTTGTAAAAGAATGAAATATCAGCCATTATTTCTCTGTACATATATGGATGCACATATATTCTCAGGATATAGATAGATAGATAGATAGATAGATAGATAGATAGATAGATAGATAGATATAGATAGATAGATAGATAGATAGATTACATAGAACAGAAAAAGAGAAGAGAGCATGGCACTACAGAAGCTAGGGTTGAATATATGGCACTGTTTTTCACATGGATCTTATGAGGCTAAATGTTGCTTAATAAAAGGGCAGAATACACATGTAACAAATAAATAATATATAAATACAATAAACTCAAATGGCAGCTGGAGTAAATAGATTTGTGACTTGGCAACAAATTCAACAAGAATGTGATGTGAGCAATCACCCCAATTCTTCGGCATCTGATGGATTTCATTGGAAGTCCAAGTTCTTTGATAATACTAGCAAAATACTAGCATATGACCAATACATGTGGTCATGTATGTAGTATGAACATTTGTACTGCACACCCAGAGGTAGAAAAAGGCTGCTCTCCTGTTTTATTTGGAATTTCTAACTTGGAGTATTGTGAAAGTCACCAGCTCTGCATGCAAGTGAAGGGTGCACGATGACATCTGGATTCAGCTGAGCACTGATTCTGGGTTTCAGCTAAGGAGATGGTGCTTTGGAAAGACAAATTAACTAAATTGAACTATGCTGCACTGCAACCCAAAGTATAGTTTGTGAGACTGCGATGAGCTTGCAATGTTTGCAGGACTGTGATCCTTTCAGGTAGTTACAACTAGGGCTGTGTATCATTTTGGACTTGAACCCCGAATCTGAGCCAAGGCAGGCAGACTCAATCTGCCTCGGTCCAAATCTGGATCAGGCTGAGGCTGTCTGAAGCACTTCAGGCTGCCTTAGCTCAACTCGGGGCAATGTTGTGCCACCCCAGTTGCTGGCAGAGGCAGCTTTACCAGGAGGGCTCACCCAGACAAGGCAGCCTCAGCAAGGCATGGCAAGGGTTAACAGCCTTGCAGAAGTACTGTTGCCTCCTTCGGTTTCAGAGAAGGAGCGAGAAGGAGCCACATGGGCCCAGCTTGCAACTGCCTTCTCGAAGGCAAAGCACAGCTGTTTTGGAGGATTGAGGCTAAAGCAGCGCCCTTGGCAGCCTCTCCTCTTCAGCCTCTTAGAGCCCTTTCCCCCTGACTCAGGATTAGGGAGCCAGGCAAACCCAGGAGCTGGTTGATTTCTGCTGATAATCACCTACACTTTCCAGGTACGGGTAATAGTATTTTTTTTTTTATAGTCCATCATGACTTGTTAGAGCTATTAGCACTTTCCACTTACAAGCTGTTTAACAGGCTTTTTTAAAAATGCTGTTACTAAATCCCTGTAAGACCCCAGGCTGAAATTAGGAGTGGGAGAAGAATTTGTGGGAAGGGGATGCTTAAAGCTTTCCAGCCATGGCTGCTCTCACCCCACCCCCTTGCGCCAAACCCAGTTTTTCCCCTCACTGGGGAACATACAGAGTGGACTAGTTTCTCTCTTGCCCACCCCACCCCCTGGTGTATTTGGTGGCTTGGTTAGGGGTAGCTGCTAGAGAATAACTTTAAAATTAACCTTGCCCAACCTGGCACTGTCTAGATGGTTTGGCCCACAACTCCCAGCATTCCTAACTATTGACCATGCTGTCTGGGGCTGATGGGAGTTTAAGTTCAAAACCTCTGGAGAACAGCAGATTGGGGGAACATTGGATTAGAGGAAGAATAGCTTGCAGTATAAACACCTCTTACCAAGATTCCTTCCTCCCTAATTGCAGCTTTCCACTTCTTTTCATTTTTTAAAAAATTAAAAGGCAGAACTTCACATGCACTGGGTTTCCTAGGTGTACAACGCCCCAGGTGTCTCATTTTGCTCTTTCCTTACACTACCTCCTGGTTCTGCCTGCACTAGTTCAAAAGTAACTGTTTTCTAAAAGAAAGTGCTCTGTCAGTTTAATCTGTATGTCAAGGAAATGCTTGTGTAGTGACTGTACCTTTTTGGAAACCATTTTTCCTTACAGCAATTTGAATTTGGCTAATACATGCTATATTGAAAAACAAACAAACAACCCCCCCTAAATTTATCAATATATGATTTATTTCAGAATATATGGTTACGGTAGCAGTTTTAGTGTGAGATACACCATTATTTTTCTTTCAGACATCTTAACGTGTGGGATACCGCCCACTCACGTAGAAATATACTTTGCTCAATCTGTGCCCCCACCCCTGAATTTTTTTCCTGGTTTCGCCACTGGCATTTGATAGTATCTAGATTTGGCCCAGACACTTTTACATCATCTCTGTCATTATTGGATGCACTTGTTGAGGCTGGTTAGTAAAGTGACTGATGATCCATGTCTATAAATACCTGTTACTGGTGAATAAAAATGATATACAAGGTTCTTAGCAGGAATGGAATAGGGAACTGGATTGTACGTTTTTGCCTACTCAATGGACCATTGCTTTGGAATTTATACCTGTCTTGTCTATGGATCTTGGCTTGTGTCTCATTCAGCAAAAACTTTTGTTTGGATGTCTCTTTAATAAGGGTTTTTCTAATTTAGCTAATAGCTGTGGTGCAATGCATCTAATGGTTCTTTTAAACATATGTTTTGGCAATATCCAGTAGTTGCTTCTTTTTGCCAGGAGATTATTGCATAGATAAATTTTGTACTGGAACAGTCTTCAATATTTGCTGATATACATGCTCTTTAAAATTATCCAGCTGCTTCTTGTAAATTAATGAATTGTCAGCATAAATGGATTTTCTGTGCCTTTTTGACAGCTAGAAGACGATGTTACAACATTAGAAAGATAAATACTCATTTCCTATAATGCAATGGATTGAGGAACATACACATTTTCAATATTTGAATGGGTGGTATAAGGACACCTCTGAATGCATACTTATTTGGATATCTGACCTGCTTTTGTTGAAGCTTATGTTGTATTTTCATATATATGCATTTCATATGTGTTAATTAATGCTCCCAGACTGTGGAATGGCTTGCCAGAGGAGACTCATCAACTTAACTGTCTATCAGCATTTAAGAAAGCTATTAAGACTGATCTCTTCTGGCAGGCCTATCCAGTGTAATTTTAGGATATTTTTATAATGATTTTAGGATGTTTTAACAATGTTCAGTATATTATGTTTTAATTCAGTTTTATATATTTTATATTTACTGTTGTTTCCCGCCTCGATCAGAATGGAGAGGCAGGTAAGAAATAAATTTAATAATAATAATAATAATAATAATAATAATAATAGTAATAGTAATATACAAATCTATGTAGATAGATTCTTTCTTTTTATGTTTTTATTATGTTGAAATTTCACAATAAAAATGAATTATTACTTTTTATATAATTATTATTTAACTGGGATGCTGGCATGTTGCAAAGTAAACTCCTGGCTGAAACCCTGGGGAGCTGCTGCCAGTCTGTGCCAACAATACTGAGCTAGATGGACCAATGGTCTAACTCAATACAAAGCAGCTGTGTATGTAATTTCATCTGCAGTGGCTCTTCTAGATGCTTTTAGACCTGTGTTTACATGCTTTACCATGAGAAGAAATAGGATCAATCAAACCATTATGAAAATGAGAGGATATTTTTAATGAGCAAAGCAGAGATAGCAAAAAGATTAACCTTACCAAAATGGAAATAAATCTGTAACTATGAATATTTTGCATTGATTACAAAGGCTGGTTTCAACATATAACTTGAGAAGGCTTGTGCCATTGATGAATAATTCATTGGGGACTGATAAGTAAATTTGTAATTTAGTTTGCGGAAATAAAGCTTGATTTTGCAGAGCTATCTCTCAATTATTATTATTTTTCTTAAGTCACTGATGATCTAGTTCACTAACCATAATTGAATAATCACTTTGGGTCAAGTCTGATGTTGAGAAATCTTTTTTTTCCCCCTAAGCGTATTTTCTTAATTTCTTTCAACCTATATTATGTCTCTTGTTTCTCATTTATATTGCATATTGGTAGATGCTGTGCAAGCCAGAATAACTACTATTGGTTTTGCTATGACAGATGGAAGTGGATTTCCTCTTTCAGAAAAGACATGAATATGGTGATGAGTCATTTGCCATTCTCATACATTTTCGAGTGGTTTGCAAGAAACCCTAGGAAATGAAATTAGAGGTTGAAAATAGCACAAAGGCTTTAATACAGACTTTTTATTAGGCTTTGTTCATTTCAGGGTTATTAACCTATTATAAGAAAAAGGCTGTTTCTTTGAGTAATTGAAGTCTACCTTTGCTTAAAGAAAAAAAATAACATATTTTTGAACTCTCCTTGAATTAAGACTATTCAAGATGGTGCCATGGGAACCAATTATGTCTCACTGTTATTCCTTATGACAAAAGACACACAGAATCATCAATTAGGCCCTGAACCAAACTAGATTCAAATCAATAGCTTTTCTTTTCATAACTATCAATTATTATCACTTAGGAAAATAGCTGAGGCAATGACTAGGGACCTTGCCAGTGGCTAAAATTTATGCAAAAAGGAAAAGAAAAGGAAACCTACGTGGAAGCCATGGCTTCTAAATGCCACAGGCCATAGGTGAGCTCAGATTTCCTATTAGTGATAAAAATGCAATCTGCATATCCCCAGGTTTATTCTCAATTGTGGTAGCAATGTAGGGATTGTATAGCCATCATGGATGAGTGGGGATTTGAACCTGAGATTGCTTAATCCTCAGGCCAAAACCTGAATTACTTTAAATGTGTGTCTAGTACCTATGTCTTCTTTTCTATTTTACTGTAAAGTAGGTACAGGGCCTCCAATCCATATCTTAACCTCCCCTCCCCAGCCACAACACTAGGATCCTGATCCAGAGTAATTAAAATAAAATTAATAAAAGACGTAACTGCTAGATACACTTTTCAAGTAATGTCTGTTTTGAGCCTTAGTCCAAAACTCTGACCACTACACAACATGGTCCCTCTGATATTTCCACTATGTCAGTGCTACACCAGGAACTCAGTCACTCAGCCACGTCATTGTGAGATTCTGAGGGTGGCCTCTGATGGAGTAGGATGAGTTGCACTTAGAAAAAGAAAGAGTGAAGTAAGCACTCCTGTGTCCTTCGGAGTGCTTGTGTGCGTTGATAATGTTCTTTGAATCTAAACGCAAGCCTATCTATCATTACTTGCATTGCAGATGTCAAGCCTTACCCTCATCCTACCACTTTATAGAATCCGTATCAGAGAACTCCTGCCTTAAAGAATTCATACATTAAACAGGCAAGATTCGGCATTCATAGCCACAAATGGGAAATGTAATGCTTCTGCCATGGTGTTCTAACTCCTGTCTCAAGCATTTTCCATCCATGCGCTTCAGATTCATGGAAATGATGAACAGAAAACACAGTGCGGTGGAGCATAGTGTCGGAGCCATAAGGCATAAGAACATTCTTTCTCTCCAGATCACATAAAGAATTTATGACTTCAACATTAGAAGGTACTCACAAGCTGGACGTTTTTCCAAGAGGGGTTTAAAAAAAAAAGCCAAAAAACAAAACAAAAAAACAAAAAAACCGCCTGATAAATAATATGTCTAAGTCGAGCTGTAAGCCTGAAGGAAAAAGAGAATGGGCAGTTTTATCTGCTCAGGTTTAAACCCCAAGGCTATTTATTCATCTGCATGATAGGAGAAATGTTCTGGATTTAAGCACATTCATTACGAAAGTGTTGGGGCGAATAAAATGTGATTGGGCCAAGCTAAATAATTTTAATGTTTATTACAATCATCTGAGCTGGGGCAAAAGTCCACACCAGCACGGAGACCCCAGGGATAAAGGAGCAACATATCTTCCACCTAATAAAATGTGAAATTTACATGCAAAGTGGCATGTTCTCTTAATGCCCACATATAACTCCTATTAGCTTTAATGGGAAATATAGATGCCTATCAAGAGGGAAATATATCCTATTAAAGTCCCAAATTTCATATTGGTTTCTAATAGCTCACAGTGTACATTTGTCTATACTTGGAATGGTTCACTTAAATACATTGCTTTTTATATGTGGATTTCAAATTTCAATTCCTTTTAAGGAGATGTTTACATTAGCATTAGTGTGTTTGGTGAAAGCTTCAAATAAATAAATGGAGTTATCATTAGTGCTCAAGTCCAGACAGGAGAAGTGATGTATAATACGATCCTACATGGTAGCAGAGTAGCCTAGCTTGAGTTTCAGAAACTAATTTTCTGCTATCACTGACTTAGGTTGTCTTCCAAAATAGTTTACAAGTATAACCTATATTGTCTGAATGTCCTAAAATCACAACGTTGCATGTCTGCATTACTCTGTGCAAGCAGGAATCCCAATAATTTGAAATGCTTGAACAAATAAGTATGTACTCTTAGGGCCTACGTTGATGAGACAACAGAGACCTGTGATTAGATCACCCTATATAATGCAAATAGCCAGTGGAGTTTTCCCAGTGAACTATTTATTCCCCAGTCTTCAGCCAAAAAGGCTCTTAGACCAGCTCAAATGATGTAAATAAAAACAGTCAGTCTCTGCCCACTGGCTTGCAATCTAAAAGCTACTAGCATATATATTTTCTCTAATGGGCCAAACCGCAAGTTGGCCTGCGACCATTTCCATCAGAAAAATGGTGCTCGGGTTAAAGGTTAACCTGCCTCCCCCAGTGCTACAGTCCTGATCTACATTCCCAATCTGTAGTTTAGTGTATGTTCCCTCTGCAGTCAGCTAGGCCATCTGCAATCAAAAAAAGAAAATTTGCAGAGGCTAAAGTGCAGAGTTTGCCAAGTCAGGGGTGGTTAAACTGTGATACCTAGCAGCACAAGAACGGTCATGCACATGGATCAGTCTACACTGTTTGGATTTAAAGTGGCCACTTTGCAGCTTGTTTGTGAGTTGAACCAGGTATTCATTAGAGCACGTGAATACCTGATAGTGTTGATTTTAGTTGACAATGCATTCTGCAGTGCCATAAGCTTTCTTTCACCTATGTGTTCACCACATAAAGTATTGAGCTGCGTTCCATGATACAAAAACTAATACTGCACAGATTTATCACCAACACAAAGGGCTCATTTGTAAAGACATAATGACAAAAATATCCTGGTATCCCAATCCTGTTCAGAAGCACAGATACATCAAAATCCATTGGCCTTCTTTATTTGTAGCAGAGGTAGGTAAGAAACAGACAGCAGATAATATAGACGAATGTCAGGCAACTCCATTTTAGAACTACTGCTTTTGCAGACTTTCCCCTTGAAAACTCAAGATTAATTTAGTTAATAATCTTTTTTTTTTTAAGTCACCCCCTCTGACCTACACTTCCAAAATGCTTAGGGCACCAGCCCAGTACTCATAACTCGTAACGAATAAATAGGGCTTTTTTAAAAATGTGCAATATAAAACTATCCTCTAAACAACAACAACAACAACACAATAGCAATTCTGTAAGGTCAGACAGGGAAAATGGAAGAGTTGGTTGAAAAATGTAAAACTCTATAGACAAATGCCTCCGGGTATTGAAATAAAGGGTTTCTCTTAAATTCATATATATTTTCTGGGAATAGATGTTCATTAGCTTCAGCTCCACTAGTAACTCAGGGTTACTAAATCCCCTAAGGCCTCACCATGCCCTTTTTATGGGGGGGGGGGAAATGCTCAAGTCAAAAATGTCAGCGGATGTCTCTGTGCTATGTTGTCTGCCAAACTTCCAATACAAAAGGTTCTTCTGATTTTACAGTTTTATAATCTGGATTTGCCTGTAAGGCACAGTTGGCAGTGCTCACAAGTATCTCATGATCCCCTGTGCTTTGAGGCTTCTTCAATATAACAATGGCAAAACTCATGATAGATTGTGTGCATTTCTTCTTTAAAGTTCCTAGACCCTGTGTATTTTGACAGGGACCAAGATGGAATTTTGTCTTCGGTGTTCACTTTTGAAGCTTTTAAAAATATGTAACAATTTAAGCTGGTCTCATATTTTGAGGGCAGAAGCAATTATTCCTGAGGACATTATGCAATCCTATGGATGAGATGGATTCTGGAGCTACACCACTAATAAATCAAAAGGGTTCAGAGCTGACACCTATTGATCAAGTTTTACCCGTATGTATTCCTGTTGCCACTTAAGGAGTTCTCTCCATCATAAAGATCCTTCCAAAATGAATGAAAAAGATCAAAAGAGAAAAGAAAGAAAGGCAAATAAGAACCTATATAAGTAAGTGTACAGTGATGCATACTTACTCTGATGAAAAATAATATCAATCCTAACTTCACATACATAATATATGGGGTCTGAATTGGGGTACAGAAGAAATTTGTTCACTTTGCATTTTAATTTGCATTTCCTGAACCACTAAGCAAACTGAAATGGAGTTTTACTTTGGCCGCATTCAGACGACACAATAGTCAACCCTGTGTTAATAGTCAACTCTATGGATGACTATTTGCGGGGAAATATAGTCAGCCGTGGAGTTGACTATTAACACATGGTTGAGTATTGCTCTCCCCCCCCCCCCTCTCCACCCTCCCTACTGAATGGTGGTGTTTGTTCTCACTCTCCATATTGGGACGCTGTGGAGAAAGACACAGGAGGGCTGCTGGAGAGCTGCTTCCACTGCTGCCTGCCCCTTCAGCACAAAGAACATTCTTTGTGCTGAAGGAGCGGGTGACGGCAAAAGCAACTTGGTGGCGGTGAAAACAGCTCTCTGGTGGCTCTCCTGTGTCTTTCTCTGTGGTGTCCCGATATGGAAAGTGGGACACCATGGAAGAAGATGCTGCCTTCCCCCTCTTTGGCAGCTCTCTTAGGTTTTCCTCCATGGAAAACTGGTGGTGAATGGGGACGGGGGTGCTAGGATCGACTGCCACTTGAGAGTGGCTGGAGTTCCTAGCATCCCCCATCCCCATTTGCCACTACTTTGTGGTGAACAAGGGCAGGGCACCAAGCATCTCTGGGAGGAGATGCTTGCTCACCCTGCCCCAATTTCAGTGAAAGGATATCTCCCATAGTTTGACATTATACATCAATCCGCAGGAGACATCCTTCTCCCCACTCCATCATCCATTTGGATATCTGCTCAAGCAAATAGATCGCAGGGCAGGGAAATAAAAGGATATGCATGTCCTAGAGAACACATGGCGCACTGTTGATCATGGTGCCCCACCCAGGGATGGCATGTGCACATCCCAGGAAGCGTATGGGGAGCTGCCAATTCCCAGGATGGTAGACACATGCCTATAGAGCCCCGCTGGGCAAGAGCAGCAGGGGTATCTGCTGCTCTTGCCTCACAACTGTGCAGGCATGTGAAATATTGTCAGAGCCAACACACAGCACAATAATCAACGGTTGTGCAAATAGTCAACTCTGCACATCATTGATTATTTGAGTTGGTTATTTCTAGGAAATCACCAACTGTTGTGTATAAAATGCTCGACAAATGACACAATAGTCAACAGTTGACTATTTAATCAATGATAAAGTTGTTACTATTATTTAAAAGGAGCAAAATACATTGATGCTTACCCAGTGTGGCTTGGACAAATTCTATTCCCACTTTGTTATTCTCAAGGTTAACAGCTTTCACAACAATAACCCAAGTTACCTTTTGATAGTTGAGGGTAAAACAAGGGAATTCCTCAAGTGGTGACAGCAGGCTGGTAATGCGAGCAACAGAACTTCACTCCCATGGGGTGAGATGTCATGGGTAGCTCACTGAAAAATCTACTCTTTGTGCTGCTACAGTAGATTATTAGAAATGATTAGGAAAGGGATGAAAATAAAACAGCATTTATCATAATTATCACAGTATGAATGTATGGTGCAGTCATATTTGGAATTCTGTCCTATGCAAGTCTATTCAGTGGGACATATTCCATTATATGTCTCTTAGGATTACAACCTGTGTACAATACTGATCACCCTGTCTCAAAAATGAAAAAGAAAAAAATGATGTAACAGCACTAGAAAACATACAGTAGGGTCAACAAAAATGATCAGGAGTGAAGCATCTTTCTTACAAAGAGTGTTTTAAGAAGTGGTCCCTTTTAATTTAGTTTAAAATATGACTAAAATGGAACACGATAAAAGTTTAGGGAATTATTGACCTTCCTAGATGTGTCTGGCCAGGGGATGTTGAAACAGAAAGCTGGACTAAGTGGGTCCTTGGTGTGATCTGGTGTTGAACCAACATTTCTTGTAAGGTATTTTTCTGAGAAGAATTCTGAGATTTGTCTTTTCCTCCTCCCTCAAACGAAGAAGACCATTGTGAGTGTTCTTCACTCTCTGTGTGTGCGTTTGTGTGTGTGTGTGTCTGTCACACACAATTCTCAAATGTACACTCCTTGGAATGACTCTAGCTCTGTGCCATTTTTGAGAATGCAAAGTGGTCATCAGGCTGCACCCAGAAAGTTGTCACTTGCAGCAGCAGCAGCAGCAGCCCCCCCTCCCCAAAAGCAAGTAAGAAAGAGGCTGTGCTACTACCACTGCTAATGGTGGGTCCCACCCCTCAAGATTCCTCCCTCCGCCGAGGGTCTTGGATAAAATTGTCCCCCAATTTTTCAGCCCACAAATATGGTGGTTAATTTTGAGAGGCCATTTATGCTCAGCTCTAGCCTGCCTTCCAACAGGGTGGCTTTTATATTCTTCTAACCATTCTGACTCCATACATTTGACAAGTCTTCAGCTAAGTATTTATGTTGCATCAGAGTCCCAGATGCAAACAAGCTAATCCCATGGAATCCCAAAGTGCACAAAGCATCCTAGCATGGTGAGTACATCACTCTACATCTTAAAAAAATCAAGATCTGTGCTGCTCACATTTGCAAAAAGCAAAGAAAGAATGCAGGAAAGATACCAAGAAATCCTATTTCAACATTTCCATAGTTTACCCAGTAGTAATGTGTCCAGTAATGTGTCCAGATTCTGATCTCTTGTCTGGTACAAGCTAAAAACCTCTCACAACTGTGCCTGATCTAAAACATTGTTTTTATACTTAACCCTTTAATTACCATTAGCCAGAATTGAAAGAAGAGAGAATTATGTGCCTAGTGGGGCTGTTGTTCGATGTTGCCATTGCAGTTCCCACATTTAAAACTAAGCAGTGACTTGTGCATTCAGCAATAGGAAGTACAGAGGAAAATAAAGAAATAAAGCTACAACTGCACAACTGGTTCTCTTCCACATGGACATTACAATTCAGGGGAACCACTCTTAGGCCGTAGCTAGACCTAAGGTTTATCTCAGGATCATCCTGGGGTCATCCCTGTTCATGCAAATGACACACAGGATATCCCGGGAGCAGGCAGGGACAACCCCGGGACTATCCTGGGATAAACCTT
The DNA here is from genome assembly GCF_023053635.1 of Elgaria multicarinata webbii. Classification (NCBI taxonomy): domain Eukaryota; kingdom Metazoa; phylum Chordata; class Lepidosauria; order Squamata; family Anguidae; genus Elgaria; species Elgaria multicarinata. Next base: position 68,184,875 of record NC_086180.1, read on the forward strand.
AGGTCTAGCTAAGTCCTTAAAAAGACAAGTTACCACTCTCCTCACCCTTCTATGGGACACAACTAATGGTACTCCATCATTATTGAGCACAAGAGTGTTGGCATATCACTGTATGACTAGAAACAAGAACACAAACTCCAGACTCTACAACATAGAAAAGTCTGGATTTAATAAACAAAGAAACAAAGATGGTGGAGATAATGTTTAACCAGTAACAAATTACTCCCTCTTTCTGCCTATTTGCAGAATATGTGGCTTCAGAGAAGGCCAAAACTACGCCAAGCAGGATATAACACTTTGAAAACGGTTTGAAAACTGTATAGGGAGTGTGTCCTGGGTCCCAACAGTTTTCACTATTGTTATAAACCATTTTAAAGCAGTAGTGTAGATTCTGCCTTTGTCGTAAGTTAACACTGTGTTCATATAATCATGTGGGGATCAGTTAATGTTTAGCATCTGTCCAAATGCTGAGGAGAATTTTGTCATGTTCCAAATGCTGATTTTAAAAAAAATTAAATGAAAGAGAACAGTTTTAATTCACATACTGGGGGAGGGGGACAGCAGCTGGCATTTAAATGAAAATTAGCCCTTGAAAAGTGGGGAGCAAAGATGCAAGCCCAACATATTTGAGCATGAGAGAAAAGTGTGTGTGTGTGTGTGTGTGTGTGTGTGTAATGAGGTTAGAAAGTAGGTGAGGAAAGAAGTTTCAGCCTAGAATTATTTGAATGGGGAAGAAGCCAAGAGTTTGATTTGTTTTAATTGTGAGGGCATTTGGAAGTGGAGGAAGCAGGACAAATTCAGAGGTTTAGGAAGAAAATAGATGGAGAGGCTTAAAAGAGAAAGAGAAATCTCCTAAGTCAAGGGCCTTGTGGCGGGAGGGGGGGGAAGTTGGTGATGGGGTGGAATATTAGGAAAAGCAGAGACAAAGCACCAAATATCTTGTGGACCATTAGCAGTACAAAGATTTACTTGTCCTTATCAGCTGAATTTGTGAGAGCAAAGGAGAGATAAAAAGAAGAAAAGAAGAAAAAAGTGGGGTTGCTCTTCTGATCAGTTAGTAAGAGGGACCTTCCTGGATGTAAAGAATGGCCCGTTTTCCCTTAGAAGTATGTCTAGAGCAGGAAGTCCAAAATGTTAGACAGATACTCAGAGACTTACCATATCGAAGCTTGTGCAACTCATCACATGGGATGATTGTGCCTAACTGAAGCTAACAAGAAATCCAGAAGAGACGTAAGCCATGAATTCAGACCATCATCTTATCAACAATCCATTTTGTTTATAAACTCCCTAAACAATGTAAGTCAATATGTACACCGACAAAGCAGTACAAGTGAGGAAAAGTTAGTGAAGAAAGATGCAGTAATGCTGGCATTAATAAGGCAATCATTAAGAGTGAAGAAGTTTAATTCAGGCTGCCAGAAGGAAAGATGTATTATCCTGTAAAAACTGGGAACGCACACTAAGCCTCCAGCTTTATACAGTGCAAGATCAAATCCCCATTCTCATTCTAATAATTGCCTAACGGAGGGGCTGAAGTTGTGCCATTTAGAATTTTAATTGGAGCCTTTGTTTTGAGTGTGGATTAATTTAAAACTATATTATGTCCTTGTAATAACTGTGTCATGAAAACGAAGTATCAGAAAACGAGTAACATGTTGCCCAATTCACAATGTTCTGTGAAATAGAATAATGGACTGCACTGCCTTGACCTTTTCTATATTCCGCGATTTGACTGAATGGTCATTGCACTTCTCCCTCATTAACAGCCTGAGTAACCAGCACCTGAATTGATGGAATGGGCACAAATTCAAGTTCCAGAATAATGAAATGTTCAACGTGTTGCTTTGTAGTGCAGGGCTCTATTAAGGTGGGGGAAAGATATTAGCCATAAAACATGAAATTGTCTACTTCAGATATATAGGCAAGAAATGAGGACTGGGAAAAGATTCAAGGAGAAAGATTCTCATGACAATTGGACAGACTTTAATTCATACTTCCGAAGTATTTTGTTCTCCAAAAGACATCTCAAGCCCTTCGGTGAGAGCTGCAAGACATTGTGCAGCTACCAGCCAGCTATGGCCACTCTCTAGGGCCCTGAAAAACTCCCTAGAGCTTAGATAGGGGTGATACGAAGCATCTGGCACACTATATGTGACCATAGCTAGACCTAAGGTTTATCCCTGGATCGTCCAGGGGTCAAACCTGTTCATCTAGGTTACACACAGGAGATCCAGTGCTCAGGCAGGGGCGAACCCTGGATTATCCCAGGAAAAACCTTAGGTCTAGCTGTGGCCTGTGTTTGGCTTGGTAGTGTTGCCAAAGATTACCAGCTAGCATTCATTTCCCCCTCCCACTCACTCCCAACTTGTCTCTCTCAACCTCCATCTTGTCTGTAACTGCTTAGCTAACAAGGGCTGGCAATCAAGGGCAGTGTTTGATTACAGGACCAGTTGCCACCCTCTGCTAACATGGGAAGGAAAGTTCCAGAACACGATGTGCTCTGGGCTAGAGGACCCTTGGATGGGCAGAAGCCATAGCTCTCCCACAGTTTCATTCAGCCGGGGCAACAGCCACTACTCATCACCCCTGTGTCCTTGTGTGATCTTCCATTTAGTATCTACACCCAACAAGCATCTATTCAGGACAAGCACACACACTGCTGTGTGTTGAAGCATTCATCTTTGCTATCAATTTTAATGTGTGCATTTTGGTGGGCAAGCACATTTCAATTATTACCCTTCTTCATATTAGAGTTTTGCAGTGCCACAGCCCTCATCAGTGATGTATATGAGTTGTTACCTGGAGAAGAAAGAGCCCCTCCTCTGCATGGCTTCCTGGTCATTCAGTTCATCAGTCTACTAAAAACAACCTGTAATGTTTAGATGGTGCTTTAGAGCAGAGGTGCTGTTGAATCTCTTTCAGACTGAGAGCTAAATTCAATTTCAGAGAAGCTTTCAGGCTGTATTCCAGTGGTAGCTGGGGCCCAAAGCAAAAGGAGTAAGCCAGAAAGGAATAAAAACCAGCTCTTATTGCCAGTAACTTACTGCCTTAGTATTCTACCTTTTTAGAACGGGGAGGGGACACAGAAAAGCCTGGAAACCACCAAATAAACTGGCACTCTGGAGAAAATTGGTGAGACTAAGGGATATGGCCATCTGGAAACCATCGATGGCCATTATAGGAGGGCTGGCTTTGACCGGTAAGCAAGCCTGAAATTCAACCTCCATACTTTAAAGTGCCCTAAGGTTTCATATATATGATCTTTATGTAACCCATGTAACAACCCTCTAAGGTAAGCCAGTGTTGTTTTCTCCATATTTTCATATGGGGTGGGGTGGGATTAAGAGAGTGTGACTTGCCTAAGGCAACCTAGTGAATTCATAGCAGAGGCAAGATTCGAACCGCATCCAGTTCTGGGCACCGCACTTCAAGAAGGATGCCGACAAGCTGGAGGGGGTTCAGAGGAGGGCGATGAGGATGATCAGGGGTCTGGAAACAAAACCCTATGAGGAGAGGCTGAAAGAACTGGGAGTGGATAAGAAAAGATTGAGGGGAGACATGATAGCACTCTTCAAATACTTGAAAGGGGCCAGAGGAGGGCCAGGATCTCTTCTCGATCATCTCAGAGTGCAGGACACGGAATACTGGGCTCAAGTTACTGGAAGCAAGGTTCTGGCTGGACCTCAGGAAAAAGTTCCTGACTGTTAGAGCAGTACGACAAAGAAACCAATTCCTTAGGGAACTCATGTGCTCTCCCATACTAGAGGCATTCAAGAGGCAGCTGGACAGCCATTTGTCAGGGAAGCTTTCCTGCATTGAACAGGGGGTTGGACTCAATGGCCTTATAGGCCCCTTCCAACTCTATGATTTGATGATTCTAAATTTGTAGCTGATCTCTACTTATTGTGTTACACCAGCAGGCTGTAATGATCCATGAAATGCAGAACTCTGTCGAGGCTGGGCAGCGTGTGAAGAAGCATTGATTCAAGTGCGTGATGGTGTCCATGCTACTGGGGGAGCAGCAGCTGCACACGTTTCATTTACAACCAGTCACGTTCACTTACATACCTGATAAACAAGCATTATAGGACTGCAACCCCCCAGCTATTTCACTTGGGGTCTGATTAATAGCATGTGCACACTTACAACTTCTGTATACATTGAAGTGATTATGCAGTTACAGTAACTGCTGAACAGAAAATCCCATTATGTTGGTGTACTGGCATTCTCAGAGTGCCAATAAATGTGCATTGAAACGACGTCCGCCACACTTCAGAACTAACATCTGTCTTCTTCACCCACAGCCATTCCGTAACATCCCACACGATGTGCTTGTGCTGAAAAGCATGCCATTGCAAAGTCATTTCAGTTCAGGTAGCTCCAGATTGCCAAGACTGTGTGTAAAATTAAGGAAATCATTTCACAAAGATTGCAGTTTTGTGATCCTCCTTGACAATGATCATCTGGTTGTTTGTAGTTATTTGCAGAGCTCAGTGGGAAAAGAGAACAGAAGAGCTTCTGCCAATGCAACAGTTCCTAGTTGCTGTCTCCCAACCCCTGTGAAAAGAGAACTAGAAATACAAATTTCTCATTCTTTCTCTGTTTGTATGTAAGAGCTGTAAATTCAAGTTTCTAGACTAGATCCATCACTTTGCTATGTTCTCTCTTAATCAGCATCAGAACATACCTTTATAATTTCCAGGACAGTGGCCTCAGAGGTAACTGGTATCCAAACCTGTTTGGTGCAGATAAAAAAAATGGACTGTGTCAATGGCATTTGGCTGTGGATTGATGATGCACTATAGAAAGATATAGAGGCATTGTTTCAATAAAACCTGTAACCCTGCAGTTTAGGGAATGTTTAACCTTTAAGAGAAATCTTTTTTTTTATCTCCCCACTGGAATTCAAGGTACTTTTTTCCATGTTAGATTTCCCTTCCTCGTCGTTTGCCCGTACTGTGTGACTGCTTTGATTTTTGTCTCTGGCCAGACACAACGGGAGAGAAGAATGGAGAACTTGATTGCATGACAGCAGTCTGGGAAAGCAATATAAAGAACACCAACTTCAGTCTGGAGTAAATTTTTTAGTGTAAATGAGTGTGAAATTGGACTTTCAGCAGAACTACCAGGCACATTGAAAAGGTGAAATTTCTTTGTCTGAGTGTGTGGGTGTGTGTTGTGTTGTTGTTGAAAATCGTATATAACTTAATCTGCTTTCACAGAAGGGGAAAGCTAAGGTTTAAGCTCATCAAAGAGAGGAAGATGTTCTTTCTTTATTTTCTTTTTATATATATCACAGTTCCACCTTCTTTATCCTGGCATGCTCAGCCACTTCCATCCTTATACCATCTCCAACCCCCATCAGTCAGGGAAAGGTAACATACTATGATCACTGACATTTTCTCCTGCACACACACACAATTGAAATAAGTAAGACTGCACTACGGAACTATGATTTAGTGCAATTCCTATCCTGTGCAATATCAATTCAACGCTAAATTGAAGTAATGGGTTTCAATTGTTTAGAAACGCTGAAATGAGTTCACTAATTTGGAGAACTAGAGAATAGAGGAAAAGATTAATACCGTGGTAGTGAGTAGGCGAAGCACCAGTGAAAGGTATAGGCATAGGCAAGGGGAAATAAGTACAGATAGCTCAGCCATCTGCTGTAACCCACCACAAATTGGTGGTAAAAAATCCCATAGGGGGAAACAAAAGGAGGGAACCACCCCTTGACTGAGGTAACCAAGGTAACAGCCAGGTGAAAGACTCCAGGGAATGTCCATCATGCTGACTGTAATGTGGAAGACTATGGCGCACAGCTGCTGAACCACATGGGAGCTTGATTTTTTTTTAAAAAAAAATGTAGTGAAAGTAAAACAGCAATACTACAGTTTTCCTTAAGTTAAACTCCGACATGATCCTGGACCAGCCATGACATCATGTGCCCCAGATGATGGCAAAAGGCAGATCACCCATGAAGACAGCCTCCAAACCTGTTTCCCCATCAGTAACTAATAAACAATATCCAGAGATGTGCCCATGTTAGTCTGTTTCCGCCAAACAAGAAATGCTATTGTGGCATTTTAAAGAGTAATGCATTTTTATGGCATAAGCTTCCCTTCCAGAACATAAAGCTTATAATACATTTCTCTTCTAAATTGTTGAGGCCTACCTAAGGCACTGAATGCTTTGCACTTGAAAAAAAAGTCCCTGGAAAGAGGACTGCTGTTACCTATAGTATGTATCCACAATTAAATTGCATTTCCACATCTGTTTGTATGCACACATACATGCCCGGCTTGCTGAGATTTAACCAAGTGCAACCATGACACTTTCAAGACTTTCATTGTAGTTTTAACAATGAAAATGTCCTCAGTCCATACTCCAGGAAATAAAGCCAGACTGCTCACTTGAGGGAATGGTATTAAAGGCAAAACTGAAGTACTTTGGCCACATAAGGAGAAGACAGGATACCCTGGAGAAGAGGCTGATGCTAGGGAAAGTGGAAGGCAAAAGGAAGAGGGGCCGACCAAGGGCAAGATGGATGGATGATATTCTGGAGGTGACAGACTTGACCTTGGGGAAGCTGGGGGTGGCGACAGCCGACAGAAAGCTCTGGCGTGGGCTGGTCCATGAAGTCACGAAGAGTCGGAAACGACTGAACGAATAAACAACAACAATTGAAAGGAAGCATTTTCAAAAAGCCAAATTCCATGTTCAACATCAAAGTGCACTTGCGTGGTGTGACCATGAAATACACAGAGCTTCGGAAACACTATGACACACTGCATCCAAGAATATGGTGTTAGTTTTGTTTTTGCATCCCTACTCCATAGTTATGCAAGCAGTGAAGATTGCAATCAAGGAACAGCAATATCTCTCATGAGAGAATATTTCATCAATTAAAGCAGACGAGTGGGGAAGGTAAAACACACTCACACATACACACGCATACTTCAATTGGATTAGAAAACAACTTTGCTCAATATACTGGGCTGAAAATGACTATGAGGTAATCCCATCATAAATAATTGCTTAAAGCACCTCTGTATTATGGACACTGAGGTTTCCAACAGAGAGAGGAGGGAGGGAGGGAGAGATGGGGGGATGTGACTGTAAAAGCATAACGAAGGTTAGCTCTTACAATAATTGAGGATTTTTCATTGGACACTTACTTCCTATGGTGTTCTACTTTTGGAGTACCCTCCAGCTGATATCTGAAGATCAAAGGAACCCTTAGATTTGTTTTTAAACTGATATTCCCAAAAGTATTAAAGGAACTAATGGAACAAATTACATGGCCTTCTATGTGCCATAGGAGGGGCAGGGTAGGAGGGGGGGGTTTGCTTTGGAAGTGTTTTTTTACAAATTGCCCGAAGGCTATTTTAAATGCATTTTAGTTTCATAGTAGAATTTCAGAATGACCCATTGAAAAGTCAGATGTTGGCTTTAATGAATGCCATTAATGATTTGCCATTACTGTCAGGGTTCTTTTTCCCCCCTTTTTGGAGCCCAAATTTAAAGCTTAGGATGTAAAGAAAGCAAACAGCTGCACACAAACCCTTTGATCACAGAAACAAACACAAGGTAATAATGCTGATCCCTCCATGTTCTCTCTCTCCACTTCAGGGAAGATAGTTCTTTTCCCCGCTCTATTTTACAGAAACTGAACATGAACAAGGGGAAGCATTTTTTCCTTAATGCATAAACTGCTTTCTTACTCATACCTTATCCATAGAAGTTCTCATCCACCAAGGGTGAATAAAAACAAATGCACTCCTACAAAACTAGTAAATGCCGATTTGTCTTACTTGCCACTTACTGTAACTGTGTTACACACAATGCCTGAAATGTGTGAATGTCCGCATTCACTGGGGATTTCCCCACAATAGGATTTGAAGGGACAATGAAGCAATCTTGCTGAAGACTATGTGGAAACCCTGTCTTGTTCCATTTGGTATTCCATCATCTACTCTGGATGACAGCTCAGGTGAGGAGGCACATAGTGGAACAGGTAACTGGTTTTAGCACCACAACCAGCACCAAGCTAGGACTTGGAGTGAGTTCAGGACCAGAGACAGCAGTCATGTAGTACTAACAAGTTGGATGAAGCACTACGTTGGATCAAGGGGCAGGTTTTTATAGTCCAACCAGGAGAGTCCTTCTAGGAGCTCCTCCTCTTCCACAAGTGCTATATCTGGGTTTCTTAAAGGGCCACTGTTCTTTCTTGTAGTTGCTGGCTTCTTCTGGATGTTGAGGGTCTGTTGATTGAGCAGCTGGTTGAGGAATGCTCTCCAGAGGTCCACTCTTGGGAGTCAGGCAGAAACTGCACCTCATGGAAATCGAGAGGACACAGTGCAGAATCCCAGGTGGAGGACTCCACTTGTGAAGGTCTGGGAACTGGTTCTGACTCTTCCTCAGAGTTGTTGCTACTTGAAACCTGTCTCAAAGGACTCTTGGTCTTTTGATAGATGGAGTTTTATTATTTGGAGACTGGAGCAGGCAGAGACAATCGGAGCCTGCTTCAGTTGGACCCCCCAACCCACAGGGCTAACTGTCATCTTCACCCTGTGGGGAAGAAGAAGGAGCTGTTGACCCACCCCTCCATTGGGAGATGAGAGGATGGAGCAGGGCCTTCCCACCAGCCTGAACAGTCTCCTTAATTTCTTTTTATTTTCTCTCTCTTTCCTCCACATCCCCTTTTCCTTGTGTGTCATGTCTTTTTTAGAATGTAAGCCTGAGGGTAGGGACTGTCTTCTTTATTGATACATTGTAAGCTGCTCCAAAAGCCTTTTTGGCTGAGGTGCAGGATAAAAAATATTCTACATAAATAAATCAATAAATAAATTATACTTACATATAATATATTGGAGTTCGCCATCATAAGCCACCTGCAAATCCATGTTCTAATTGGGGATGTACAGATCACTGTTTTCAGTTTGCTTGTTTTGCATGTGTTTATTCATAAATCCATTACATCCTGTTTCCACATCAATCTGCATTTTTAAAAACCCACACAAAAAGTGCATTCTTTTTAATGCATTTTTCATACAAATCCATTTTTGTAGGCATTTTACTCTAATAATGTATTTTTATATGTATTTTATCCTACAATATGAATTTTGTATTCATTTTAACTTCAAATATGAATTCTGGTACATTTTTTGAGCCAATCACTGTAGCACAAAATTTAAGGACCAAAAAATGAGGTATTGCTTCATTGCAATTCACATATGAATCTGGTCGATGCACTTAAAAATGTGGACCAAACAAACTCCTTGAAGATCCCTATTTCAAATAGATCCTGAGCAGCTCAAGCAATAGAAATAGAATTTTAAACACTAGGTGTGTGCTGTGGATGAGAATCTGGGCTCATCTACACCAAGCAGGATATTCCATTATGAAAGTGGTATATAAAAGGCAGGAGCCACACTGCTGCTTTATAGTGGTATTGAATTGCACTGACAACTGTTGGGGCCTATTGACACATACCATATACTGCTTTCATACCACTTTCATAGTGCTATATTCTGCTTGGTGTACATGTGTCATGGGCCCCAACAGTTGTCAGTGCACTTCAGTACCACTTTAAAGCAGTTGTGTAAATCCTGCAGTGCACTTCAATACTGTTCTAAAGCAGTCGTGTGGCTCCTGCCTTTTATATACTGCTTTCATAGTGGAATATCCTGCTTGGTGTAGATGAGGCCAGTATCTCCTGTCCTCTCCTCCCCACCTCACTTCATATACTGAGATTGTGGAATCCCAGGAGGAGATGGAGATGACAGCTGCAGAATACTATGGTCAAGGAAAGGCAGTGGAACCAGGTGGTTGAAGAGGGAGACATGTTGAAGGCAATGGGTGGACTTGCTGAATAAGAAAAGGTAGTGGCAACTGCATGGCTTTCACTTAAGGAATAAACAATAAGACAAAAAGTGGTTTCATTGTTCTTGTATTTGACAACGGCAGTGAGATTATTGTATGCACAGAAGTGGAAGATGAAATAACACCAACAACGGAAGAATACATACTGAAGATATGAGACTTAGTAGCAATGGCAAAACTGACTGCGATAATGAGAGAAATCAACAGTCGCATTTATATCTGAATGGAAACCTCTGATAGAATTTTTGCAAGAAACAGAGAAAATAATGTATTTGTCTGTGGATTCAATGTATGAGATATAGTTAAGATAGAAGAATGAAATGAATTTGATTATTGTGTTAAATGTAGTAAACAAGGAGAGAATATAATTCACATCTCTGCTGTGCAGAGAGCCAAAAACATATCTTAACCTCGGTTTGTGTATTTCCCTTTTTCTTTTTTATCCTTTTCTTTTCTTTTTTCCCTTTTTCTCTTTTCCTTTCCTTGTGTGTTCATTTTCCTTAGATGTAATGTCTTCATGCAATGCTTTTATGTCGTGTATGTTTATGAAACAATAAAAAAATGATATTTTTTTAAAAAAGCGGTTTCATCTCAACTAAAGCAAAACAAGAGAAGCAAAAAAAAAAGATGTCATAGGTATGCTGATGACACCCAACTCTATTTCTTGTGACATCTGAATCAGGAGAGGCTGTGCATATTCTGAACTGGTGCCTGGATGCAGTGATGGGTTGTCATACTACCTGGGTCATCAACGTTATTTACTGCTCATAGATTATTGATATGCATTCTGGCTTAGTTTATATACTCAGTCATTTATATTAAAAGTTATCCGTGTGTGTGTGTGTGTGTGTGTGTGTGTGTGTGTGATATATATATATATATATATATATATATATATATATATATATATCTCCCTTAACATTTTGTGTTCTCTGGACTAAATATCAATACCAAAAGAAGTGCTATGAGCATTCAAAGAACTGTATATGCAGCAATAAACATTTTGCATACATTAAGAAACATTACAATTCTTGGCTTAAAAACATTAGTGGGACTGATAACATAGCAGGAATGGAGGATGTAAATGTTAAAGTTTCTGTGAAATACTCTTAAAGAGCTCTTAAAGAACTACTCTGGGTTTGTCCATCACTGGGTATCTCATTTTTATTCTTCTATAACCAAACTATCTTCCCTCATAAGTTCTGGTTGTCCTTCTCTACACATGAGAAGAATTGCAATGGTGTATTCCTCTGAAAAGGTCCAATCATTCAGAGAAATCCTTCTCTGCTCAAAAGCAATATACAAGGAGAAAAAGAAAATCAAAGCAAAGATTATCACAGCATGACGTCTGATCACTGATCTCTAGTGTAGAATGTGTTTTCCTAATGTACTCAAATTAATTTCCAAATGTTTTAATGAAAAGGAGCATCCAAAATGTGCTCATCTGGGTCTTTTCAAATCCTGGTTGTTGATAGTTCATAATCTGTACCCTGCAATATCAAGGAAATGCCTAGGTTAGTTTCATACTTCACATTACACATTAATCAAGTGAACCAGGGCCAGGTGATCTGCATCACAACTTCAAAATATGTTACAGGACAGTTGGAGTCAACCTGCTTCTCATCATGTTGCATCCTGCAGATTTTGTATTAGGCACAGTTGGAGAGCACCTGTTTTTACACACTTCACAACTCAGGCTGCAGGCTGCAATAGGACTTGGTTGGATCTCTGGATTTCCATTCCTCCAGATTTTGAAGTTCCAGTGTATCCTGTCCTAGTCACAGGGTGGCACTGATGCATTCACCTTTTTACCATTCTTCTAGTTTGCATTTCTGAAATTTGTAAAGACCATGTTAATGTTGGCAAACATGCTTGGTATGAGTGTTGTTGTGTGTGTGTTTTTTAAAAATGCTGACAACACCCTGGAAATCTTGCACAAAAATTGCACAAGACTATGGCCATAGCTAGACATAAGGTTTATCCCAGGATCATCCCTGCCTGAGTGCTGGATGCCCTGTGTGGCACTTAGATGAACAGGTCTGACCCCAGGACAATAGGCCATCTAGCTACGGCCTATGTGTGCCAGAAGAACTTTTTCTGAAATATGACTGCAGATTGCTGTTTTTAATTAAAATATCACACTGTGGACCAGTGCTGTTGCCCTTTTGAACAAAAAGAAATGATGCTTTGTCTTGCTTGGCTAGGGGGGAAGGTGCTGCTGGTAGGCTGGTTTGTGATGACCGGTGCCTCTCCTGTGAAACTTTCAAGATGAAGGGAAAGCCTTGTCACTTTCACTGCCTTTTAAAAACAAGGTGTTGCTGTATGCACCCACCTTTCTCAAGCTGGTGCCCTCCAGATATTTTGGACTTCAACTCCCACCAGCCCTAGCCAGAAAGGTCAGTGGTCAAGAATGTTGGGAGTTGGTCCAAACCATCTCGAGGGCACAAGCTTGAGGAAAGCTGGTGTGCACCAACTACCCTGTTGAACATTTTCTTTCTTTTTTCTTTTTTTTGTCTTAGCTGGATGGGGCTGATCACTGCCTTCCTTGGGTGCGGGGGCAGTATTGCATGTACTACATCAGGGGAGCGCAACTTCCAGCCCATGTGCATGGAAAGGCATGGAGTTCCTGGGAGGACGAGGGGCTTTGGGGTGGCAATGCCCCACCCCCTGACATCATCTTGCCTCTTGCTTGGTCGAGGGGAATAATTCAGCCACCAGATCAAAAGTGGCTGCCCTCTCCTGCACTACATTTATGAGCCTGTTGGGCAGCAGAAGGGAAGCAGCAGGATGTATATAGTGAAACTGACTTTTGTTATACTTCCATCTTCAGCCTGTGGCATGTAACGTATTGTACTACACTAAGAACAACAACATAAATAATTCCTTGAAAACATATTGCCTATAACCCAAAAATAATCAATGGAACTCCCTTCTGCATGGTCAGGCAGGAAGAATGCAAACCATAGAGCCATTCTAGAATATTCATGTGGATTTTTATGGAATCACAGCTACCACTACTTTGGAATGATAGATTCATCTGTTCCACCTAGGATCTCTGCAAAAGAGTTGGCAGGCACTGGAACAGGCTCTTTTCTGGAGGATATAGATGTGGGGAGGGGGCATGTTCCATTGGGGATAGTTGGGCATACTATGCAGTAAATATGCATGGAACTGGTTTCTGGGTTTTCTGAGCAATGTCCCACTCAAAGAAGAGAGTGTTCTTGGATCTTTTTAGGTTCAGCCTTCTCCTTGCATCCACACTGAAACTGAAATCTGGACCAGCATAGAAAGTGGTGCAAAGGGCTGTAGGGCAAACTGGCTAAAATCACTGCCCCCTTTTAAAAGAGCTCCACTCAAGCATGGAAGAAATCTCTCTCTCTCTCTCCTTTCTTGCAATGGAACATGAAAGAAATAGACACGAAGTGACTAGGAGTGCAGAAAAGGGGAACGAAAATGACCAGGACCTGGAGCTTCTGAGACTGCTTAGTTTGGGGGGCGGAAAAAAGGGTAAGGGGAGACGTGATAGAGTTGTACAAAGTCATGCACAGTGTGGAGAATGTGGATAGGGAGACATTTTTCTCACTCTCCCATAATACTAGAACTCAGAGTCATCCCATGAAGCTGATTGGTGGAAGATTCAGGACAGATAAAAGGAAATACTTCTTCACACAGCGCATAAACTATGGAATTCAATAGCACAAGATGTAGCGATAGCCACCAATTTGGAGGAGGGTTGGAAAAAATTCCTGGAGGAGAAGGCTATCAATGGCTTCTAGTCCTGATGGCTATGTGCTACCTCCAGTATCAGAAGCAGTAAGCCTATATACACCAGATGCTGGGGAATATGGATAGGAGGGTGCTGTTGCACTCATGTCCAATTTGTAGGTCCCTGGTCAATAGCTTGTTGGCCCCTGTGTGAACAGAGTGCTGGACTAAATGGACCCTTGGTCTGATCCAGCATGGCTCTTCTTATGTTCTCAGTATTGGAGCAAATCTACATTTCTTCTTGTGCTTAGAATGACAAATGAGATGTGTTGTTTATGATCCATCCAAAGTTAAAGCATTTTAAATCCCATCTGTTTCCATTTTTAAACATAAGTCTAACACTTCCATAGAAAGCAAAGGGACTTAAACAGTGCATAACTTTGCCTGGATCATGATTATTGTTGAACCAAATATTTTTCTTTGTTTTAGGGAATTTGGGTTCTTTCCTTTATTATGGGGGAATTTAGAAAAAGAAATCTAATTTAAACCTCCCAGGGCTTTTATTGAACCTTCACTTTGTGCCATGATCATAAGTATAATTAGTCTTCAAGCTCACTACATGAATTTAGTTTGTCAATTATGAACTCACAGGCTTGTTGTGGGGATCAGATGGCACTCCAAGTTCATTGGAGGAAAAGTGGGACACAAATGTCACAAATAAACAAAACCCCACTAAGTATTTAGCTGCCAAAACATCCAGTAGCTCCTGCTGCTGTTTCAAACCAGAAAGAAGAAAGACGAGAGAGAGAGAGAGAGAGAGAGAGTTGACAAAAAGGCCATCAGTTTCATCTCTGATTTGGTGGAGAACCCTGTCAATTTCAATTTCGTTGACAAATGTAAAATTTAGGACTATGGATGGGGACTCTCAATAAAGGAAATGTACTCCGCTTCTCTTCAGTTCAGAGAAGCAGGAGCGAGGCGGCCTAATTCTCCTCCGGAAAAGGCGGAGGTGAAGAGAGTCAGGGGGCTGCGGATCGAGGCGAAGAGGATCGCCTCAATCCAGAGCTTCGCCTGCAGGTAAGTGGGGGGAGGGGGACTCATCTGGCGCTGGCGCCGCCATCCATGTGGTGCCGGCGCCAGGTAAGGGAGCAGGGAGGAGGGACGCTTACCTGCATCCATCATGGGCTAAGGACTTTATCTGTTTTACTTTGGTTTTGACCTGGGGTAGAGGTAGAAAATCTTGTCAATTTTACCTTTGAGACCAAACACAGAACAAAACTTTAAAATCACTTCACTGGCTACCAATTAGTTTCCGGGTGAAGTACAAATTTTTGGTCATTACCTTTAAAGCCCTACATGGTTTGGGTCTAGGTTACTTAGATTAAGTGGTGGGGGAATGAGAGGATCATACAAATGAATGGAAGGAAGAAAAAAAATGCAGCAAGGCCACACTGCATGTGCACCAATCCTGTAGTTAAAATCAGAGGCCAGGCAGACTGGTACACAGGACTGAGCAGACCACCAGACAGGGCCAACCTATGAAAATAATAATAAATGTGATGAAATCTGCCCTTCCCAACCTGGTCCCAATTCATCAATGAACCATGTCAAAGCATCCCCAATAAGCGACATGATATCCAGAAGTGAGCTGTTAGCATTGGCAAAAATTCACTCATTCTTGATTGACAGTCTGTTGCACACCCTAGTAGGATCAGGAGAGAATACAAGTGAAACATTTCTGTTTTTTAAAGATAGGGCAAAATCATAAAGTTTCTACATTTATTCACTCCTGCTACGATACTGAGCTTAAGACAGAAAGAGGAACCCACTAAAAAGAGCATCAGCGTTTTCCAAAAAGCTAATGCCTTATCGCAATGCTGCATGCGCTCACCAGACAATCCATGTGATATAACAGTGTTGTAAACACCTTTAAAATAGGCCTCATAACTTCCTTGCTCTTGTGCTGTTTCCTGCCTGAAATATGAGGTGCGGAGATTTCTAAGCCACCTAGATAATCTGCAGAATGAATTCACAGTGTGACTCAAGGTAAAAATCAGTTTTTATATTACTTCTATCCACTACAATAAAAAACAGATTCAATACTTGCTGTCTCTTTCTGTTGGATCATATTACTTCCATCTACTGAAAACAAAATGAAGTTGTGTATAAGGCTCAAGAGAAGAATGATATATGCTCTTCTTTGACTTGGTGTTCCAAAATCAGAACATGTCCCTATATCCACAAAATCTCCCAGTGCCTCTGTGAAACTCTTCAGTCCTGTGTGCTTGTTCTTTTTCCCAAACTGTGATGACATGCAGACAGACAACTACTGTTTTGTTTAATGCTGTCTGGCAAATTCTGAAAAAGAATGGTTCTTATCGTTTGAATATTTGGAGATCCCACACTGAAAAGGCTAAAGGTAAAAACCAAAACAAAGCAGAACAGTCTTCAATTTGCTCATAGAAAGGTATGGCTGGAAGGCAGTATACAGACCACTCTATCTAACCCTTTGCACTGTGTTCCCTGACTATAACTAGATAGGTTTACTCCAATATCACTGAGCCAAGAGCAAGATACATCATGTTGGTGGTGCATGCAGGGCAAATAATACATGTTAAATGCATCCAAATGGCTGAACTAAAACACTTCATCCTAATTGTGCAAAACATACCATACATGAGGAATATGAAGGCAAAACGTACCAGAAAAATGCACTGCAGGGGAAAATGTAGCTCCCTAATAGTACATAAGTAGTCAATAGCTGGGACATTTCTAATTTGTCTGTTCACCTCTCGATTCAAGGAATAGTTGGGCAGTACTTGGAGCCCTTCCAGAAGAAGGGCATTTTCTTTTGAGTAACACTTCTTTCTCTCAGCCCTTTTGTTTGCTCTAGCCATACTCATTGATATCCCTGTTTCCCACACAATGAAATGAATGGTGGCAAGGCTAGATTAAGGATTTATCTAGCCTTGTTGCAGGCACTGGGATAGCCATACCTTATCTATTGTAGGAGGTGTGTGTTCAAGGGTTAGCATGGTGCCTCTGGGGGGGGGGGTCCCCCAAACAATAACAAAACTGACAGGGGAGCAACATAAATTGGACAAGGCATTTTAGAGAGGGTGGAGATTTTGATTTGCCCTCCAGCGATATTGGAGGTACCATTCAATGACCCTGTTCAGACAACACACTAAGCTGCAGTGGTTAAGCATTTTGAGCTAAACATTATGGCTTAGCATGTCACATGAACCATTCCTAGCCATGGTGGCTACATAAACACAGTTACTAACCATTTGCTGCAAAAGGGTTAGCAACCTAACTATGGCTTAGCATGTCATCTGAACAGGGTCAATGTTTGCCCATAATACACACCATCCCATAACAAAACACTGGCAGCAATTGCACCATTAAGGGGACCACAGCATCTAGAAAAGCCTTAACTTTGTCCATTTTCTAATCTATAAAAGGTATCTACAATGATCTCCAAAAATGTTTTTTTAAAAAAATTATGTTAAACAGAGGCAGGATCTACACTACTGTTTTATAATGGTTTATAACGGTATTGACAACTGTTGGGGCCCATGACACACTCGATATACCGTTTCCCAACTGCTTTCAGAGTGTTTTATCCTGCTCGGTGCAGATCTAGCCCTAGTCCATCTCTTCCCACTAATGTATTTGTTTGTTTTATAAAATTTATATACACACACACACACACCAGCATTAGCGCAAACTCTCCGGGCAGTTCACAAGACAAAACTTAAAACCATAAAACACAACAAACTTAATATAAAACCTTACAATTAAAACAGAATAAAGTTTAAAACAAAATGAAACCAAAATAACAAAGTAAGATAAAACCAACAGCAGTGCGAAGATCTATGGGGAGGAACTGGAGCTCAGCAGTAGATCACATGCTTTGCTTGACTTTGCTTGGAATGCACCTATTTTGTGCACTGAAGGTCTCAGGTTCAATCCCCGGCATCTCCAGGTAGGGTACAGGGAAAGAATCCTGCCTGAAATCCTGGAGAACCACTGCCTGTCAGTGTCAACAGCACTGGGCTAGATGAACCAATGCTCTGGCTACCATGTTCCTAAAAAGACACTTCCAATGTATATCCTATGTGAAATGAACTCATTGGCCCCATTCAGAAGATACCTTAAACCATGGCTTTAACCATGGTGGTTAAGCCAGTTCTGGCTTAACCACCATAGTTAAAGCTGTTGTTTAAGGTGTCGTCTGAATGCACTCTCTAAATTGCATTTCCTAAATTAAAATAGGACAAATGATAAGTGTTTGTGCTTCAGCAACAAAGGAAAACAGTGTGCACACACACCATGTCTGTCTGTCTGTCTGTCTGTCTGTCTGTCTGTCTGTCTATCTATATAGAATTCTGCTTCCCAACACGACATGCCATTTGGATAGAGGTCATATATAAATCATATGACTCAAAGAGGTGATAGATTATGCTTGATATTTGCTATTAACATCAAGTCAGTCAATGGAAAACAAATTATGGTTTGGAGTACACCATGGAGGCAGACACTGTCCTGGTAGGTGGAATAAAGGGATAACAACCCTTTGATTTCCACGCATCAGTGCTTGTCATTAACACCCTGTCACTCAAGCAAAGAATTATGCAGAGTGCCCCTGGCAGGATCGTTTCCAGTAATTTGAACAACAAATTAACTGTATCTTTTATTTATAGCACCATCACCACCAGCATTTTAATGAGAGAGAGAGAGAGAGAGAGAGAGAGAGACTATAGATGCTTACTTCCAGTAGGCTCTGAAACTAAAATTGGTATGATCCTTATTAACTATAGGGGGGGGAAATTGGTCATTTCATCTGTACCCTTCATTGAGGATATAAGGAATAAGTTTAAAATGATAAACAGTTTACTCATATTCCTGTCTACTCAGAAGTAAGTTCCACTGTATCCAATGAGACTTACTCCCAGGTAAGTGTATAGGATTTCAGCCAATGTTTACAATAAGTAGAGAACATCACATAATATATATATATATATATATATATATATATATATATATATATATATATAAACCCTGGGATCTGGCTCCAGTATTTAAAATGCAGATCAGATGGTGAAAATTGTTGCAGGATTGATTGTATAGAATGGAAGACAAAAATAGACTTAGCAAACCCTTTAAAAACACACACAACACCATTGTGTTAATGATACAGATTCTGTCTCATAGAATTCCACTGAAAATGTGCTCACTCTTAGCTGTTCTTATTGCTTGGATTTTAAAAGTTTGTAGCAGAGTTCAAATAAACATGTGCCAATGTGCTTAAAGTCAAGAAGTAAATCCACCAATGAATCTGGCAATACAGCCAAACATAAGCAAATGGTGAAACAATATATGCAGTCCAGTAGAGAAAAAAGTTAATAGGCGAGGTTACAAAAGCTTCATGCTGATATATAAGACTTGGGTTGCGCAGCCCCTATTCCTGGACAGCCAAAGTCCGTTCTAAAGAAAACCGTACATTAGCCTTCGAGATGACGTACAGGCTTCAGCTTCAGAGAAATTCCAGTAGAGGAGAATTTCAAAGATAAGGGATAGCCTTTGACAACATTTCATCATGTGCCCCAGAGGTCCTGACTCGAAGCATAAGTAGGAGCACTTCGAGGTCTACTTTGCCTTGGTCCTGAATCCTGAATCCAAGTAAAAGCAGGCCAATTGACCTGAATCCAGTTTGGGACTGGATTGAGTTGCCTCAGCCCAAAGCAGCCAAAGCACTTTGGGTCGATTCAGCCGCTGCCCCCCACCCGCCTGCAGGACTTACCTGAAACCTCTGTTCATGCTGGTGACCCATCTGTCCTCCAGGAAAGCCACTCTGGACTACCATAGATTTACTGTTGTAAACTATGGCAGCTGGAAATGGAGGACGGGTAGCTCGCCGGCACAAGCAGAGGCTTCAAGTAAGTCTTGCGGGCAGGGGGCAGCAGCTGGCTGGGTTTGGGGGGTGAGTGGGAGGGGAGGGGAGCGAGCAGGACGGGAGGGGACTCCCAGACAGCCTCACTTCCAGCTTGATAAACTGCAACAGCTGACAAGCTTCAGTTTCAGAAACAAATCTAAAGTGTGCTGGGGTGGTTCCTAGGTGCCCCGAGTTGAATTGGAGCTGATTTTGATTTTTTGAGGAAAATCAGGGACGGTGCACAGTCCTAATACCACTGAGATGGGTTCTGATATAAGAAATGCTTTTAAACGAAGAGTACTGGATACCAGAGCGTAGACAGACATAGTTGCCCTGTCAAACACAAGGTCTATGAAATGATGAGCGAGGGCTAAACCCAATTTGAGGAAGAAAAATATCTTTTATTCCAATGAAAAGGGGTCAACGCATGGCCTTTACCCAACTTTGACTCAAGCAAATGGACACAATGATGTGACAAGGAAGATTCTGGAGCATTCCAGTAGAAGACAGAATTTGTGCACCTGAAGTGGAAGATTTGGCCTACTATTTACTGGAATGCTGGATATATACCAGTTGTAGGGAATATTATTTGTGTCCATTTCTTGGGCGTATGAGAACCTGGGTGGTTGAAGTCAAGCTGAATTTCCTCTTATGAGGATCTAACCAATTTATGACTCAGAGGGTTGCCCTTTTTGCAGTTAAGGTAGCCAGTTTAATGAAAATAGAAAAGGGAAAATGTCTATTAAATGAGCCATGTAACAACTTTTAAATTATGTGGGGCCTCAATAGGAGCATAAACACTCATTTTATCAAAAGGTATGTACTTTTATCTTTTTAAATATTTTATTACCTCAGTTTTTAGACTTTTTAAAAGTTAATATCACGTTTTAAGATTCATATATTTATTGTTTGCTTTTAACACGTGTTTACTGTGTGTGAAATAGTCTGAAGACTTATTCAATAAACTTTGATTGGTTTGATTGATTTGTACCACTGAGATGGAGCATACTGGTTGAAGTGATCTATTAGCTAGATTGGTCTCAAACATTTTAAGGCTCTGTAGAATTTCAGGCACATTTTTGAATGTTGGCCAAATTTTCAGTGTTTGATTATAAAATTCAATTATTAATTTAGCAAGAAACAATCCCTGTTTATATTTTTAAGAAATAATATTGCACATTAAGATGATAAATTTAATATGTTATACCCTATTTTTCCTTAACTCCCTCTAAATCCAAGTGTATTCATAACTGGAAATGGTGTTGTTGTTGTTAATCAAGAAAATAGACACTCAGATTTTTCTAAGCAAACTCAAGTTTGGAAAGATGGCTATGAGAATTGTTTCCCCAAGTCTTCTTCAGCCCTGGATAAAACATATGGATCTGGGCAACGTGGATTCAAATCCTGTTTAATGATGTATTTATTGGTTGCTTTCGAAGCAGCTCTCTGTTTCTCAACCTTCATT
Source organism: Elgaria multicarinata webbii (assembly GCF_023053635.1). Taxonomy (NCBI): domain Eukaryota; kingdom Metazoa; phylum Chordata; class Lepidosauria; order Squamata; family Anguidae; genus Elgaria; species Elgaria multicarinata. The sequence goes on from NC_086180.1 coordinate 68,205,871, forward strand.
TCCCATCTATTAAATAGAAATAACAACCGTACTTCACAGCATCAGTGCATGGAAGAACAAGATACTGCAAAAGATTTTGTCCACTAGAAGTGCTATATCAGTGGTTATTATTGCTTATACTTATTTAATCCACTCCTCTTTTAAAAAAACAACAGGAACAGGAATAATATAGTTCTGGTGAGTCCAAACTGTATAGCTTGAAACCGTAACCTTTGAAGTATGCCATATATATTTTTAGGATATTTCTGTTAAAGAGCATGTGATTTCAAAAGCTAGTATTGATCAAGATATATTAAGCAGGCAGTAAGTCCCATTGAACTCAGTGGGACTTAGTTCTGAGAAAACTGTGTTTAAGATTATGCTGCTCACCAGGTGGACTTTTTGTCTTATGAGCTGGTGCTTTTTTAAACAAAAACTGATACATCCATACATCCCTTCTTCAAAACAGATTTACTGCTCTCCCCCCACACCCTTTACATCTAAGTATTGCATCCTTGATCCCTCCTAATAACATCAGTCAGCTTAGCCTACAGATGCAGCAGAGTGGGTTACATTACTTAAGACTGAAGGGAAGGGAGAGAGACTCACATGTTTTCATGTGTACAGTCTATTCTGCCATTTTATTCACTTGCATGTATTGATCCTAATTGTAATACTCAAATCCAAGCTTTTTCAAGTTGGTTTGGTTCGGCTGTGTGGTTCTTTGGTCTTCTACAATTAAAGAATCCCTATTTTCCTCCCTTTCTTATGGCACCCTTGTTTTTGGTCCAGTAACTGAAGCACCTCTTTCTATCAGCATCTGTGGTAGAATGAAGAACAAACTATAGAAAGATGTGTACAGCTTTGTTTGTTTATTATGTTTCTTGGCTCTGAACCCATTTTCTTCATTGTCAGGTTTTGCTGCAGTAGCATAAGTAGCACTACCACTGTGGCTCTTGGCCCCATGGCTCCATCGCCTGTCTGTACCTGTCGGTACATTTAGGACCCAAGAAGAGGTGACATTCAATTCAGGCTTTTAATAAAATACAAATAGCAGCCAGGAGATTATCATTACTGGGACTGCCACCAGTAAAACAGTTCTACTCCTAACCACTCACAAACAATCAAATAAAATAGATTTAAGGGAAATACTAATATTTCATATAAAGTTTAAAACAATAGAATAGCAGTCCAACAGTTTATCATATCTTCATAGTTGCATTAGTGATTTTCAAAATGCCTATATCCTTAACTTATCGTATTAACGTTTGTATGAAATATTGCTTTTTATATTAACATTTGTTCTATATTTTATGTACATAATTCTCCTTAAGCTTATTTTGTTGTATTCCTTATTGCGATAGCAACAGGTGGGGATGGAAAATGCAAGCCTTTCTTCCATTGCTATGGTCCTGACCAAAAAAAATATATCTCATTTGAAGCCGATAGATCCATTCACATCTAGTTTTCCCCTCATATAGTTCTTTTGTTCCTCATGCCTGCCTTGCATTTTTATTTTGTATACAGCAACAATGTAATTACAAGGAAAGGGAAAGGAGAAAAAAGAGACTAGCAATCCTTTGTGTGCCAATAATAATACAAGTCAGCCCAGCATTTTAATGGGGCTGTGTGAGTGATGTTCGGTGTCAACAAGTAACAAAAGTGCTAATGCCCCAAGAGGCCATATTTTGCAAATCAAAAGTTGGCGACCCTATTTGACGACCAAATTATCTCTGACGGATGTCCTTTGTGGGTAGAAACAGATGGTGACCAACCAAGCAGTAACTGTTACCTTTTGCTTTAATTTGAGTGAGGAAACTCAAAGACAGTCTCAAAGTAAAATGTGGAAGTTATTTATAGACTCCACAATCTGGCTGAATATAGAGGAATAATTTGAAAAGTCTACATCTAACCTAGATCACCGTGTTTTTGTTAGGCCCTCACTTTGCAGGTCCAGCTGTGATTCCGTTGTGGTCCTGAATCAGTGTTAAAGCAAGTCCCACGTGAGTTCCTTAGATAAAGTGGGAGCTTTCCATTGTGTGCGTGTGCTATTGCCATCATCTAGCAATTGGAATAGCTGTAAACTTCATTTTCCACCTTGAAGCTCATCCCAAGTCATGTCCATATGAGACGTTCTCTAAATAAGCAATTTATTGCATGCTCATGCTTGGCCACTCACAGAATTTCGCAGGTCCATTACATGACATCGTGAACACCCAGGACATCTCCTGCACTACTGCCTAGAAATCTCACTTTAAAAAAACAACCTCCCAAAAGTAGATAGCATGGTAGTATCTAGGAAATAGTGGGATCTCCCAGTGTGTAAATTTGGCATTGTACTATAATTCTGCCACCAGATGTGAATGGAAGTGAATGGAGCATGCAGGGAGAGGAAGGCCATAGCTAGACCTAAGGTTTATCCCAGGATCATCTTGGGTTCGTCCCTGCCTGAGCGCTGGATGCCCTGTGTGGCACTTAGATGAACAGGTTTAACCCCAGGACAATCCTAGGATAAACCTTAGGTCTAGCTATGGCCGAAGTATTCAATTCAAACCATGTGGCTGCCCATGAATATCCATGTGATGGCGCTAATCGTTATCCTACAAAGAAAGCAGAAGCAGCAAGCATCAGCAAGGCAATGGGAGTTTTTTACATGTAGAGAAGTTCTTGGATTGGACGTTTTTTTCCCATTGGCCCAAAAATTAGTGACTATTTTGGTGCACATTTTTTCCAAAGGTCCACATTTTTGTGCACATTTTTTTAAAAGTACATGCTTTTGTCCCATTGATTAAACCATGTTTCTGTGTATTTTTCAGAAGCACACACTTTTCTTCATTAGTATTTTTTAAATGTATGCATTTTCAAAAACACTTTTCTTTGGTCTGGAAATTGCATCACAAGCTCAGAAATGTGCAGTCCCCAGCCTTAGGTTGCATTAGTGAACTAGGTAAATTCTGATCTAAACATTCTCATACATGCTTATGATCACCACCACTTTCTTGAGGGAACACAGGAAGTGATAGAAAGTATGAAAAAACAGGTAGATGTTCTGTCTAAATCATTGGTAATTCTCTTGCTCCTCATTTACTCACAACTAGGCTATAAATACTAAGAAGCAAATGCATGTTTTGTGTATCTTTCTTTCCTCTTGTATGAAAAGGACAGGAAGCTATTAAGGAGGTGGCATGCTATTTGTGGAATTAATGGCCATTCTGCTTGTGTGACTCTCACTGACATCCTTTTTTTAAAAAAAACTGATCTTCCTGTTTTTCTCTGACAAAAAGGTTCTCGTTTATGCTTTCTATCCTCTCTGGTCACTTTCCTGGACTCTTCAGGATTATACAATAGGAGCTTTATTTCCACTAGCATTCAAACACTTTAGAGGAAAACCATTAAATTTCTGAAAAGAAGTATTATTATTTTTGACCCAAATCATCTAAGGCTTTCGGCTACATGTCAAGTGGGTACCTTGAAGTAACTGGAGTGTGGCTCTACTTTTCTTTTTTGTTGTAAATTACAAAACAAATTGCTGTGAGTATAGTCACACGTTCAGATAGTCATAAAAAAAGTGGGGGGAAAGGAGACTTGAGTCCAACATTCAAATTTATGTGAATTAAAAAGAGTGTCATATCACCATAGCAATGAAGATCACTACAGGGAGTGTTCACTTCTTCTTTTTTTACCCCATTTTGTTGCCTATAAACATTTTAAGAGTTTTCTGAGGAGATGACATCCTCAGGTCTAAAGCACCAAGAGTACCATAAAATTGCTATAAGAAGAGGGAGTCAAGGGTTTGGGTAACAAAATGATGTATGTCATAAAGAGAATAGAAAGATAAAACATTTCCAAAAGCAGAAAAAAGAAATTAAGTGTGCAATCCTATGTATGTTTAGACAGGAAAAAGTTGTACAACTGCCCAGCCTGGCTGGCTGGAGAATGCTGGGAGTTGTAAGCATGCATGGGATTGCATCAAAAGAATGTAAATAATACATTTAGATGCATTTGCAAAATAGTCAAAACCCAATGAGTAAAAGTGTTAGGCCAGGAGCTGGAGAGCTGTGAGAAGAAATTGGGGTGAGTGTCATGATAAATCCTCCTTCCTACCTCACAACAGTGCATTTTCCAACAAAATATTAACCAAACGGAACTGACGTGAGTTTTTTAAAAAAAGTTGCGATGATTTTGTCATGGCAAACAAGAACCCAGAATTGATCCTCAATCTCTGTAAGGAGGGTGGGGAGTTCCCTCTTTTCCCCACAACCTGAAAGGCTGGTGGATGGGAGTGAGGGAGATGACATTATGTCCACTCCTGGAACCTAAAGAACTGAAATATATGCTAGGGTGACCATATGAAAAGGAGGACAGGACTCCTGTATCTTTAACAGTTGCATAGAAAAGGGAATTTCAGCAGGTGTCATTGGTATATATGGAGAACCTGGTGAAATTCCCTCTTCATCACCACAGTAAAAGCTGCAGGAGCTTTACTAGAGTGACCAGATTTAAAAGAGGGCAGGGCACCTGCAGCTTTAACTGTTGTGATGGAGAGGAAATTTCACCAGGTTCTCCATATATACAAATAGCACCTGCTGAAATTCCCATTTCAATACAACTGTTAAAGATACAGGAGCCCTGTCCTCCTTTTCATATGGTCACCCTAATATACGCTCCACATTTAGTTGAAAAAGATCATACTTCTTAATACGTGTCTCCTTCTCCTCCACAGTTTACTGTAGTGAACTGTATCTTACAACTAATAAACTGATAATAGCAAAACCAAAAATTAACCCCACTTTCTCATAGAGACGGGAACTTTCCCTTTCCAGAATGGTGCTAATTATGCTTTGTGCAAACTCCGTTTCTGAATTCTTGAGGGAAATTTTTGATAGATTTAAAATGCTGGGGGAATTTGGTACTTCTTCCAAGTTGCCAAGACTTCCTATTTCAGTTATGGGATTGCACAACTGAAAGCAAACAGACAGAGAAAACCCTCCCCTGTATGTTGAAAGTCAACACAACAGGGAGAATGATACGCTAACACTCCCCTTCATAATGTGATAGCTTTCTACATACAAGGAGGTTTTACTTGTGGTGTGTAGGTCGATAAATAAGAGAGAAGAAGTGTGCAGTTGGATTTAAACAGGGCCACATTTATTTAAGAGCTGCAATGGGGTGAAATCCTATAGAGCATCCAGTAAGGCCTGAAACAGGCTTATCTAAGTTGGGCGAGTCATTCATGGCTCGTGGTTTGGCGCTGCAGCATTCGCCCTCCCCATGGGCCTACCCCTTGTTGGGAGACCTTCTGGTTGGGAGACCTTCCGGTGTCACCCCTGACTCAGGCCGCATGGCTCAAAGTGGGTGAGTAGAGTTGGCCGCAAAGGTAAGCCTTATCTCCCAGCTAGGCCGCGAGCCTCAAAGCTGAGAGCCTCAGAACTAACCAGTCACCCTGAACAGTGCCTGTGAATGCTCACCAATCCTAATCCCTCTTTGGGCTGCCTATAAACAAATGTGACCAAATTGTGAATAAACAAATCAACTTATTTAATACTCTCTAGCTGTCTTGCAGTGTGGAGTAGGCGAAAAAACTCATGAGCAATTCAGAACATGAATAAAAAATTCCTATTCGGCCCCCTAATGGCAACCAGCAAGCTCACATTGCCTACAGGGAGAGCAATGTGACAAACAAAGAGGAGGCTGGGAGGGGTGAGCTCATTTTATACACATTTAGACCTCTCCCAGCGTGGTGGCACCATACTGTGCTCAGCCTATGGCTCGCGGGCACATCTCCTCTTTCTCCCCCACTCACAAAGGCTTCACAGTGCTCAGGCTGTGCTGGGCATGGCAAAATTGCACCTGGGGCAACATTAAAATCTCTGATTTCCCCACTTCCAGTTGGAAATGGTATAGTCCAAAAAGAGCCATACCATATGCTGTTTTTTTTCATGAATGCATCAGATCTCACCCCTCAAGACCACTGAATTCTCTGTTGTGTTCATCTTCAAATCAAATCCAGTATCCCATTAAGGGCAATTCATGTCAAAAGTAATTACAATGGCATTCAGAATGATCAGAACTGAAAAATTCATATTTTTAAAGTCTTTCTGGCATCTCCCATAATTGAAAACAGTATTATTCATAGTTGGAAGCTAGAAACAGAAGATTAAAAAAAGCCTTCTATATTGGTAAGAAAAATATAGCACACACATAAAATATATATTAAATAAAATAACTCAGAGGAGAAGAGAGACTGTATTAATCATGAAGAACATTTTACTTCTAGTATTGAAGCAGTGAACATCAATTACAATAAAGTCATTAATGGAAAGGTGGGATTAATTAGTATTAGGAAGGGAAACTAATGAACCAGTTCTTGTATTTTGTGATAATGCTTCCATTGAAATACATTCAATATTTGTCTGACCAACACCTAGGTTGTTTAGCCTAATATTTTATCTTAAGGGGGGGGGGGAATCCTAATAAAAGTTAATAGTGGAAATACAAGGTAAAAATATGGGTATGCCTAGAGAAAGGAAAATAACAATAAAGAAAACCCTTTTTCAGGGAATGAAGGAAATAAATCAGAAATAATTAAGACCTTTGCTTGGGGCCAGATAATATAAATCAAATAAAGCCTTAGGTTGCAAAGAAAATTGAATTAAAAAGGCCTTGCTTGTGCCAAAGGTTTATCATTCTTTAAACCCTCTAGGGCTGGAATACCGTGGTTTTGTTTTCTAAACTTCAAATAGGTACATTTTTGTTCTCCTTACTGATAAATCTATTTGACTCCTTCATTAAAAAAGAAAAGAAAAAGCTTCTCAAAATATACAAAAACTTGTAGTTGTCTTGATAGCCTTCCAAGCTTTTCTCTTCAAAAATTATAGTTTCCAATTTTGGTATCTTTAAGTAACTGGTATCTTTGCGATGGGGGGGGGGGGGGCTGTGTAAGAGTACTATAATCAGCAGCATCTCAAATGTTGAACTGGAATTTGCTCATTACATGGAAATGTTTACTATAATTCCCATTGGTGGTTATTATCCAATTTATTTATTTATTTTCTGCTGCTGTTTTCATATATGAGGCCTACACTATTTCGTGACCAAACGAAGCCCCATAGCCCTCTTTGGTGGCTCACTAACAAACATCCTGTATTTGTTGATTATCTACTACTGCAACAATATACCCATTCAGTAAGCTGCTACAGTTCCTTAGTTATTATTATTATTATTATTATTATTATTATTATTATTTATTTATTTATATAGCACCATCAATGTACATGGTGCTGTACAGAGTAAAACAGTAAATAGCAAGACTCACATGCATGCAGCACTCTGTCGCTTTTTCACAAGGTGTCTGCACAACATCATCAACATATCAATCTTCCCATGTATGGCTCTCCTGCATCTTTTACAACTATAAAACAAATCCAACTTTTTGGGAAAGAATGGAACATTAATGCAATCTCTATAGCTTTATATTCCCTTAGAACTATTTTCTGGTCTTTGTCAAGAGATGAGGCTTTTGACATCTGCTGTGACATGTCAGGCTGGAGAACCTACTGCCACAGAACTACCTCAGCACACTTTTACTAATATCTTTATCCTTGGTGCCATTTTGTCAGCACTTTGCCAAAATGCGTTTTCACCGGGGGGTGGGGGGTCATATTGAAACATTTGCCTAATTGCTCTTAAATCAGGGATGCAGAACCTCAGGACCAGGGGCCAAACACAGTGGCTGTATTCAGACAACACGATAGTCAATGGTGGAGTAATAATCAACTTGACAGTTGTTTATCTCCCCACACAACATGATAATAATCAACCATGGTGTGGATTAGACTCCATGTTGAGTTGACTATTTATTTATTTATTTATTACATTTTTATACCGCCCAATAGCCAAAGCTCTCTGGGCGATTCACAAAAACTATTAGTCCAGACTGAGTTGACTCACTTATCCCCCACCCTCACTCCCCCCTCAGCCCTCCCCCTAGTATCCCATCAGCCATTGCTGCCAAAAATCTATCCTGCTATCTGGACCAGAGCAGCAGCCACCACTTTGAATCCTCTTGCTGACAAAATAATCAACAGTGGCTGAGGAAATAACCAATGGTACCCTTCAAACAACACGATAACCAACAGTGGTTCAAATCGCCAACTCTGCATAGCCAAAAAGCCAGCCGTTGGTTAAAAAAAAAAACCTCCCTCCATACAACACGATAACCCATGGTGGATTAAATAACCAACCACTGACTATTTAAAACACCATTGTTTATTGTGTTGTCTGAACCCAGTCAGCGGCTAGCTGGTGAGCTTCAGAGTGGAAGAGGGAGAGGCTGTGCATAAGAAGCTATGTAAAGGAGTTTCTGTGGCATCCTCATTGCCCCACCCTGGGCATGCTTCCTTTTTGCTCTCTCTGTACTCTGTTGCCTAGCATGGAGAAGGAGCCAGTGCAGAGTGCTTGTTCCAACCTCAGTTCCCAGAGACCAAAAAATCCTATGGTCATCTAGACAGTACCTAGTAACCATAGGATTGCTCCCTTAGTGTTCTTTATAAATCAAAGGTCACTTTGTTACTTCAGGAAAATAAATTGCTTTATATATAACTTGGTTTGCTCATAAAATCATCATTAAAATTAAAAACATTTAAAAGTAAACTCATTAAATTTGTAATGATAGTCTGAATAAACTACTCCTTTAACTTTACTATAACAAACATTACAATTTATAAGCAAAACAAGTTGTATATAAAACATTTTACGAACTTTAGCAAGGTGCTTGAAACAACTGAATCATCCTAAAGAATTTATGAACCAATCATTTTTTTAATTTAATAAGCTTTAAGTAATCTCAACCTCTTCTTATAATAAGAGAAATATTTTATTACCTTTAGTAAATAATTCCCCTTAATAAATATCTTACTTTTTTCATTTTGAAAGATCTTTTTAGTAGCAGTGTCAATTCTATGCCTACACCATAGATACGAAAATACAGTTTCTTTTAAGTATAGCAGGTTTATTTTTGTGACAGTTGTTAAAGATTTTAGCTGAGGCAGCATTTCTTAACAGTGAGGTCTAAATGGAAACTTTATTTTTTTTAAAAAAAAAAAAAAACCTTGGCAGTGAGTTCCATAGATATAAGCATGACTTTAAAAAAGGAAGAAATATAGGTGGAATAACCCACACGTTGTTATATCACATGTAGTGACAGTGATGGGATAACGATCAGTGTTTCACTCACATGTAGATTATAGAACTATATTCATTGACTGCTACAGCAGCTAAAAAGAGCCAGCCTCCAAAATGCAGGACTCTATTCAACAAAAACCAAACTGTTGTGGGGGTTTTCTCCACATTTTCTCCACTTACTATGATACAGCAACTCTAGTCACATGTTTGGAAACTGAGCATGAGCTGAAGCATCCCTAAATGTCTACTAGTAAAAGACATGTTAGATCAATAATGTTAATAACAAATGGAAGTGATAACTATGGTGAGGATTTGACAGAGAGGAATAAAAACACATTTCCCCTCCCCATCACTTCTCCATTTCCAGAAATTTTATATCTCTGGTCTTCCTGTAAAAGTCTTCCTACTACTAGAGCTGTGCAGGGGCTCCTTGCAACCCACTTCTAAGGCCGATTTCAGGAAATGGCCCTTTATGGTGATTAGATTTAGGAAAATACTGAGCCCCTATCTTCCTTGACAATGGCTGCATCACAGATGACAGACTGCTAACAAGTGAGAGGAGACGGCAAGAAAGTCCGGCTGGCAGGCGGGGGCAGCAGCTTAGCATCATCCTGGATCAGGCTGAAGTGCTTCAAGTCCTGATCTGACCCTCTCCCGACCCAAATCCAGTCCCAATCTGGATCCAGACGAAAGCAGGCCATATTGGCTCACTTCAATTCAGGATCCAGATCCAAACCCAAAGCAGTGCACAGCCTTACTTATTACATAGTTTTTAGAAATCCTTTTGGAAGAATAAAATACAGAAAACAATATATGAACACCTTTTCTTAAACATTTTATTCATCATTGCAAAAGAAAATATTTCATATTCCAAAATTGCTCAATCTTTTCTAGTTTTTCAGTGGGGAAACAATGGCTTTTTTAAAAAAACTGGATCTTTTCCCCACAAGCCTCCACATCACTAATCAGGACAGTCCTTTCTATGGAGACGTTCACTTGGAAGATGGTTGTGAGAATCAACCCGCACCTGAGACAGAGAAAAGGCTGGCATATATAAAAGGTGGAAGATGGAGAAATTAGTGTCACATGTGTCCTGGCAACAGAAAGACAATTTAAGTAAAAAGGAGGAACAGAAATTGCAAGTCTTAATAGCGCAAATGCAATTGAACAGCTGAGGCACAGGCAGGCCGAATGCGGAGAATGAGAACAACTTGATTATTCTCTATGATGAAGCATTTGAATTATTAGAATGGTGTTAGCTGGAGAAAACAATGAAGAGCAGCTCAATATGTTTGCTTTTGGAATAGCTCCCCAAAGTCGCTTGGCATATATATATACACATCACCCCAATTGTCAGACAAGTCCGCTGGCTCCTCATTAATTTCAGAGCCCAGTTTGAAAATGAGCCTCGATTTATAAAAGCCTCTATGGGCTCGCTCCAGCCCTTCTTTTATTCCTCGACACATCTGACATGGCCCTCTTCCCTTTCCCTCCAGAAAAGAATGCTAGTGTGATTAAAAGCTCTTGTTTCCACTGTGCCACCGTATCACTTAGTTCCTCGGCTTGCCAGTGGCAGTGCAAGCACAGATTATTAATAGAACGACTCACACCATCAGCAGAGAGAAGCAACCCTCAAACCCAGGCAAGAAAACTCATCTCGGATACCAAGCAAAATAGAAATGATACACCTAAAGATGCTTTTCTTCTATGCCAAGCCTATAGTACTGTAACATTATCTCTCTGGCTAGGATCACAGGTATCAGTATTGAAATATAGCTCAAGATGTTACCATCACCTAAGAAACATACTTCAGTTATTATAACAGGGCAGTCTAAGACAGTGCTACAGAGGTATTTTTGCCCTTCAGGCATTTCAATCTAGGAATGTCACAACCAGTAAGAACACAATACATTAACTGACTGCCTGTAGTATCTATACATTATTGGGAGACAGCATGACTGCATTTCCCAGCAGCAGGTATGTACGTGTAAGTCTGGTTCAGGCCAGCAGTGGCCTACACATCTCTCAGAAGCAGGACAGTGTCCCAAAGGGTGTACTGTCCCTGAGAACCAGTGCTTCCATATGGGAGATCTCTGCATAGCCCTCGGATTTTGGAAGATCTACTTTAGCCATGGCCAGGGTTGACCCAAGACATTTTGTTGCCTGAAGCAAAGAACAAGATGCCGCTCTCTCCCCTTCTGTATGTGAAGGCTGATGGGACTGTTTCCTCAACACTGACATCTTCACGCACAGCTCTCTCTCTCTCTCCAACATCTTGCTGCCCCCTCCCAGCATCTGTGGCCAGAGGCAACCAACTTAATCTGCCTAATGATAGGGCTGACCTTGTGCAAATGACAGTGGCCATATGAAACACACACAGAGGGCATGGCTAGATGAGGGGGGTGGAGGGGGATGATCTTGCAATATGATGATCACGAGATCCTCCCCCTCAGTCTACACATGGTGCTTGATGTCCCAGGAGGAAGAGGACACCATGCCTGCCTGCCATTTTGTTTTATTGTTTTTTAATCGAAAGAGAGCGCAGGAGTGCTCCAACGAAAAAGTGAGTGTTGCTGGGGTTTTTTTAAAAAAAAACCTCCCGCTCCCCCATCCCACCCCCGTTGGGATCATCCTGAGACTGCGGGGAAAGTCAGGATTAAATGGTAGGGCGATATCCCGGGGAAAGGGAGGGATTGTCCCTCATTGCTTCCAGGATCCTGTGCATCATCTGGACGCACAGGGACGATCCCGGGATATCGACCCATCCAGACATGCCCAGAGAGAAAGAGAGAGAGACTATAGTTCTTATGAATGGCAGCTCCGGCTGTGAGGCTGCTGCCAAGGAGCTCCAACAGACTCCTGATGTACTTGCAACCCAGAGGCCATAAACCAACATGTCAGTTTGGAGACATGTTTATGCCACCTGGAATCAGTGGGTGAAATCCGATGTTGTCCCTCCATCAGCAGAATGGACACCATACATTGAGAAGATTCCCCTTCCACACTGCATCCCCCAAAACTGCCCTTCCAGAGCAGAACTAGTGGGCATGGGGTTTGCAGGGGGTAGAAGAGAGAGGGAAAACCTCATTCACAAATCCACATCACATGATGTTAGATGTCACCCAATGAGTTTCACTCTCTGTTGGATTATGTTGTGTTACAGTTCATTGTACATGTAAAGAAGAGGGTAGATAGCACTGACTGGAAAGCACTAATTTCATAACACATTAAACACTCTAAGCAATAACTTTACTCATTTGTTTTTTAGTACATAAATGACCAGGTGACTAATCATCTCTGAAGCAGTTTTGCGATTAAGTTTTCTTTTAAATGCATCCTGGCAGAGAGAACTATAGATGCAACCCCACAATATTCAAAACCAGGAATAATCTACAGTTGTCTGATTGCAAAGTTGCTGAATTCCTTTTCTCTGAAGTGACAGTGTCCTCAGTGAAGGAATAGTAATGTTCCCTCATGCCTGATAGCCATAGTTCATGGCATGCTGTATCACACTAAGACGAAGGGAAAGTTCAGGTGGGGAGAAGTCTGTTGCTTTACTGCCTTCTGTTGTTGCCTACCACATAACGCCATCTGCCACTACCACCACCACAATTCTGAATTTATATTATATCCTTGTACATTCATAGAGCAAGGAAATGCTACTGGAAGACTGTACCCCCTGGCTCACAGGAAACATATCATAGCAAGGGTGGACTAACCATGAGCACATTTTTCAGCTCGTGAAAGTACAGTTTCACCAAAGCTTGCATTCCTCTTTCCTCTTCATTCTTTTTTTCCTTTTTGATCATGTTTATCAGATTGTGAGCCTAAGGAACTGTCTTATTTTTTAATCTCATTACAGTACTTGGAAATTTTTTGGTGCTTCATGACCTGGAAGGAGGAGGAGGAGGTGCTTAAAGAACTATGGCAACAGGAAAATGTCACAATTATTCCATTAGTCATATCAGTCACCGGCATCACATCAACAAACTATACAGAAAACCTTCAGAAACTGGGCCTACCAAAATACACCCTCATCCAGAAAGCAGTCATACGTAAAGCATGCTTAATAGTCAGGGAATTCCTGAATCAGTAAAACACAGCATGACTTGGCAAAGCCTGTCATGTCCATCTGGGGAAAAAAACCATGAGCGAGAGATTAATAATAATAATAATAATAATAATAATAATAACAACAACAACAATATACAATATTAAACAAAAATGGTAATCATACATGTGAATATATGCACAACCTATGATCTTATGCAAGCACTGCGAAGAAACTACATCTATGTATCAGGCAGATTTTAGGCTCAAGATGAAAAGTCCATCTGTGTTCAGTGTGCATATGGCTGCACATGGCTTTTCCTCCTTATCCTTGTATGGATTAGCAGCAAGTAGCATAGAATATATTTGGACAAACATATTTCATATTGTATCCAAGGGAAGGCAAGAAATTTTGGAGCTAAAGAACAACACCTAGAGGGAAATAGCAATATAGTAAAACACACACACACACACACACACACACACACACACACACAGAAACAAAATCAAAGAACAATAGCACGAATTAAATAGCCAACAAGAGGACAAATCACATAATTTGAGACAAATAGAATGGTATCTTGGGTTACATTTTGGTGCAGACTTTCCAATAGCCATTCAGAGATGAAATGGAACTCTCAGAAAACATTTGTAAACTGTTAGTTAGCCTAGTTACTGTTAAGTTCAAATGACTCCATTCTATTTGATGTGCTCAAGGGGGAAAAGGTTATTTTGAGCTCTTCACAGCTTTCCCTCCCACACCACAGCCTTTCTCAGTGCCACAGGTAATGTTTCATTTTTACAGAATAACCTTCTCTATCAACCTGCACATGTGAATCATACTATACATTTTTCTGCTGTGAAGAATACACATTTTGCCCAAAGAAAGGGACTGTGCCTTTCTAAAGCTCACAGAAACATCTTTCAAGTACAGCTTTTTATCCCAATAATTCAGTGTCTTTATTTCTGTGGGATTGTCACTGTCAATACCATTATACCACTTCGATCTCCTTTATTAGGAAACACAATGTTCTTTATTTGTTGGGTCAATAGTTTACTAACCCTACCTCTAAACATCTCTCTTTTTCTAATACCATTCAGAACAACTACTGTGATTGATGCACACAATCAAGACATAGAGACATGGGCTGTTTAACTACAACCTTTGATTTTCAATTAATTTAATTCATCATACTGAGAAATTCTGCATTAAAAATAATCCTCTTTATGTTGGATTATAGACAACGGGATTTGCAGAAACTGCATCTGCTCACACAAGGTGGAGTGGGGAAGCTCTTTTTCTCCAATAACTTCTACCCACTTTTATGCGCTATATCTCATACTGCCCTGGAGAGTCCCCAAACTCAAAAAACACCTGGGGGGAGCATGGAGGGCTGCAATGAGTTGGGTGCACAGTCTTGTGCATCTGGCTAGCAGAATCCCTCTATAGGATTCCCGCAAGCCTCAGTCACTGGAGGTAAATCAGGATAATTTTTGCACATTCAAACTGGCATACCTTAACTTAGCATTCTTGATTTATTCCATCTTCAAAAAGTGTTATTGTCAAAGTTTTCGGTTTGTTGTCCCACATAGATTGTTGTCATAATCAAAAGACAGAATAGAATTAAATATTTATAAAAGTCGAGTACAGGAATGGATTTTCCGGTGTATATATGAGATTTAGGGCCAAACTTGGCAAGACAGCAAGAGATAAGCAACAGGAGCTTCCCTTTTTTAAAAAAAAAAGGGCAAAAAGAAGAAGATGCATGAAGCTAAGTCTGGCCCAACAGCACCTGCATGTTTTACAACAGAAAAAAAACAAACCCCTGCAGTTCTGGGACAGGGGACTAAGAGCAGAGAAGTGTGCTGGGGTTCAAATCTCACTTGCCCAGTGATATAACCCAGCAACCAGGATGATCAGGGGACTGGAAATAAAGCCCTATGAAGAGACTGAAAGAACTGGGCATCTTTAGCCTGAAGAAGAGAAGATTGAGGAGAGACATGATCACACTCTTCAAATACTTGAAAGGTTGTCACACAGAGGAGGGCCACCCTTCTCCGTGAGTCCCTGCCAAAGGAAGTGAGGAAGGTGGCTACTAGGAGGAGGGCTTTCTCCGCTGTGGCACCCCGGCTGTGGAATGAGCTCCCCAGAGAGGTCCGCCTGGCCCCTACACTGTACTCCTTTCGTCGCCAGCTAAAGACTTTTTCAATCTCTCAGTATTTTAACACCTAATTTTAACTTAAATTTAAATTTTACTGTTCTACTTCTGTATTTTAATCTCATATCAATTTCTGCTGAGTGATTTTGTCCTGGTTGTGCTTTTTATCCTATATTTTGTATTTGTGTTTTTAGACTGTTGGTTGTTTTATTATGGTTTTAATTTTTGTGAACCGCACAGAGCGCTTCGGCAGTATAAAAATATAATAAAATAAAATAAATAAATAAATCATCCCAGAGTGCAGGACACAGAATAATGGGCTCAAGTTACAGGAAACCAGATTCCGGATGGACATCAGGAAAAACTTCCTGACTGTTAGAGCAGTATGACAATAGAACCAGTTACCTAGGGAGGTTGTGGGCTCTCCCACACTAGAGGCATTCAAGAGGCAGCTGGACAACCATCTGTCAGGAATGCTTTAGGTTGGATTCCTGCATTGAGCAGGGGGTTGGACTTGATTGCCTTATAGGCCCCTTCCAACTCTACTATTCTATGATTCTATGATCTGAATTGGGTTTCTCTTCAGTTCTGCTTTTTGGAATTCTAGTCACAGATCTCCTGCTGACTTGCTAGTGAACTCTTAATTATGACAGCTCATCAGAAATACCACTTAATGATGCTAATGTGAATGTGGTGCTGCCTTATTGGAAAAGTATTATGTTGCAGTCATTGAATGATGCCTATAAACCACTTTATTTATTTATTTATTTATTTATTTATTTATTTATTTATTTATTACATATTTATACTGCCAAACACCCTAGGCTCTCTGGGCAGTTTACAACTAAAACCATGATACGGCATATGCTACACATGCCACAGGTGATCAAAGAAAAGAACCAAAAGGCAGGCCTGGCCCTACAATTAGGCAGGGTGAGGAAATTGCATCAGGCAACTGATTTTGGGTTTCAATACAGGGCAGCAAATTATTTATTACTGTTGTAATTTTACTGCCAAGGGGGGTGAGGGGTGCATGAGGCATTTCCTACCTCGAATACCAAAATCTTTTGGCTTGTACCTTGGCTAGGGTGGGCATTTGCTGCTCTGCCTCAGAATATCTTGGACCAACTCTGCCGATAGGTGAAAAAACACACAACAATGCTGCATGAGGCCTTCAATACATAAAGCTTTTCATTGTATTTTCTGTTCTTGTAAGCAGAACGGGTGTTTTTTCCCAATATGCTGTTACATATAACTGTAGCGACAGATAATGGAGGGAAGATAATGGATAATGGAGGGAAGGTTCTATTGGATATTCATATTTGTACATCTCAAAATTTGTACATCTCAAAATGATTCAGAATAAAATAAAATAAACACAATACTAACTTCATCATTTTATGACAGAAAACAATGTCGCAGCAGATGCATCTTGTATTTCATATGCAGACCATAACTGATTGATGAAATTTATCGAGTCTGGAATCTTCAGCAAGACAAAAATACTGATATAAATACGGTTTGCAGACTCCCTACGGCAGTGGTTGAATCAATATAACCAGGTCATTTTGACCTAGACCTTTCAGAATGCATTTGGGTGAATACTCTATGGCTTAAATGTTCTACAATTTATTTTAAAGAATATCACCAAGCTCAGACTAAGAGGAAGCAGAAAGCTACAAAACTCTAGGAAGAGAAAGTAATAGCAAAATATAAACATGGTTGAGGCCAAAGTACATGAAATAAACCAGATTAATAAGGCAAGGACTAAAGGCACTGTGAATATAAAATAAAGCTGGAGCTTTGGAATACAGTGCATAACAACAACAATATTGTAAAATATAAGGAACATTCTAATGGAGCTGCTGTTTGTGGTCCCCACCAGCCACACATCGGATGAGTCCAACAACAGCTAAACACACAGATAATCAAGATATTCCCATGTGGAGGAGCTGAAACCCTTTTGAATAGTTGCTATAAGCCTGGACAATAGGGAACACACCTGTCTAGTGCATCAGAGATGAAGCTAGCCTATGTGGCCCCATGATACTCTTATGAGTGCTTTCAACATGTGAGAGAGTTCATCTGAGACCCTGTTATCACTGCTGAATGTAGCCTCAAGGTGAATTTAGATGGAATAATGCACTTCTGAAATATAATAAATGAAATTATAATGTACAACTATCAAGTCAGGCTCCAAACACCAAGAAATTCACAGGTGTCGTTCTCATGCCACCAGACCAGCCTCAAAACTTTCTAGATTTCAGGGATCTATTTTAAGCTATTGATAAAAGAACCAGGGATGAACACATCCAACTAACCTGACTAGATTCCGTCCTTATTTTATCCAGCCCCATTATCCAAGCAATATCTTTCTGTAATTGGTCCAGCTCTCTGAATCAGTTTTCCAGTTCCAGCAACTCTGAACTTCCTACCCCCTACCCCTTCCCCATGCAGCCAGCATGGAGAGAACTGCATCAGCTGTCTGTCCAAATTCCCAAAAGTGATCTTGGAAAAGAGGGAAAGGGGGATTTATTTATTTATTTATTACATTTATATACTGCCCCATAGCCGAAGCTGTCTGGGCAGTTTACTAAAGTTAAAAACAGTAAACATTAAAATATACAAAATTTAAAACCATCAAAAACATAAAAACAACAGTATCAAAACCACAGTATCCATTTAAAAAACAACAGTGCTGGGGTCCGTTAAAAAACAAACTTAGCGTTGTTAAATGCTGTTAAATGCCTGGGAGAATAGAAAAGTCTTGACCTGCCGCCTGAAAGATAACAGTGTTGGTGCAGGCGAGCCACCATGGATGGAGAGGGGAGGAGACTGGGTAAGTGGGGTTACAAGTTATCCTCAATCTCTTTCCCTCCCCCTCTGCAGAGCCCTAGCTAGATGGGCAAAATGCCCATCTAGCAAAAATGCAGAGCAGGGAAGCCTAGAAGCAAAGATCACCTCCACTGCTACTCCTGCTCTGCAAAGGATTCCCATCAGCCTCCAAGTTCAGAGGCTGACGTGCATCTGGATAGGATTAAATTCTATTATTTGATTTGCAGTAAGTGACTTTCTTTAGAGCAATTTTCAATAACATTTGTTTATATAATTATTTGTAATTTCTGGCTCCTGTTCAAGAAACTTCACACTTAACTAAGTTTTTATTTCTGTTGCTGATACAATGAACACAGTGTAGTTCTTTTATCTTCCAACATAACACAAGGCTTTCCAATATAAAGTTTCCTTACATTTTGTGCCAAGTTTAATTGTATTTATTCTTTGCTGCTTTGCAGAAACTTAACTTACATTAGTCAGAGGACTGATAAGATATTTATGTTCCCCAAAGAAATCAGTGGTACATTAAGTTTCAAATTTTAATAAAAAGTGGGAAAGTACTAATTGTTTGAATGGCTTTTGATTGCATAATTGGTTTAACCAAGCTTATCGATCAAAATACATTTTCTTCCACATGCCTATCAAATTTCTGTGAGCTTCTAATGTGCATTGAAGTTTTATTTAAACAGAAGGTGCCAATTTTATTTTTTTAAGAACACCCCCACCCCCAAACAAGAAATAGATTTTGCCTAGAAGTCTATAACAATTTAGATCATCAGATTAATTTCAAAGATGTTGTCTTTTCCATTTTAAATAGTTTTATCATGATTAATATTGCCCCTATAAATTCCAGGTTATTCATCATGAAAGAGGTTTCACACAATACTGTCTAGATAGTGGCTTTTCTTACAGCCATTGCACAGTTTCTTATGCATGATTTCCGCTCAGATTGCTACTCAGATACTCACCTTATAACCTTCCTTCAGTTTCAGAGAGTGGTATTTTTAAATTATAGATCTTGTAGATCTCAATGTTGTTTTGTTTATAGTGAAAACTGTAGCCTGACAGAGTTTCTCTTCATGTGTGAATCTCCAAGATAAAGACTTTAAAAAACAAAAGAAAAACAAAAAACAAAGAGAATATTTATCTGTTTTCCTTTTGCAGTATCCCAAGTTTTCGTTCCATTTTTTTTCCTACAACAATTGGGATGGGAGAGACGTTTGTCCTGTTTTGTTTTTTCCATTACTTGAATAACAAAGATCTTAGCTGCAAAAAATGTCCATAACCATGTCTTTTAGAAGTGTTTTAGGTCAGGTAGACAGAAAGCAGATTCCCAGATGTTCTGGTTATTTGGATATATTTAACTCCCAGCATTCCACTGGCCATACTGGAAGGGGCTTCTGGGAGTTGAAGTCCAAAACTGCTGCAGATCTATCTTCTGCCCGCACCTGCTTTAGGGGCCTACGCTAATAAGCAAGACCGTTCTTCCTACTGCTGCTGGAATCAACAGAGTGTGCAGCTCTACACCTATATGGGTTTATCCCCTTACCATTGAAATTAGTGGAGAAGCACCCTGATTCAGGAACACTGGAGTTAGGGTGGCCATATGAAAAGGAGGACAGGGCTCCTGTATCTTTAACAGTTGTATTGAAAAGGGAATTTCAGCAGGTGTCATTTGTATATATGGAGAATCTGGTCAAATTCTATCTTCATCACAACAGTTAAAGCTGCTGGAGCTATACTAGAGTGACCATATTTAAAAGAGGGCAGGGCACCAGCAGCTTTAACTGGTGTAATGAAGATTAAATTTGACGAGGTTCTCCATATATACAAATGACACCTGCTGAAATTCCCTTTTCAATACAACTGTTAAAGATACAAGGGCCCTGTCCTCCTTTTCATATGGTCACCCTACTGGAGTGTACAGCGGTTCCACATCAGAGCACATATATTTAGGTCTGTGGATGCCGTTCCTATTATAACGAATGGGGCCAGATCTACACCAAGCAGGATATGATGCTTTGAAAACGCTTTGGAAACTGTATACGGAGTGTGTCCTGGGACCCAACAGTTGTCACTACTGTTATAAACTCTTTTAAAGCGATAGTGTAGATCCTGCCTGGCAGTGATCGGCTTCATCCCACATTGTCAGCCTTATTAGCTTGATAGATCAAGCATGCTGCAAATCTGCTTACTACTCTGAGTTAAGTGTTTTGCACACCCCAATAAAAGAGAATTGGCTTTTTACGTTGTCCATATAAATAAAACCTCCTCAATACGAAAGCTTCCATTTTATAGCACTCCTATGACAGCCATATTTTAAGCTATGAAGCCAAGGTCCATTATTTTAACAATGCATCAATGGTAGCAGTTTGAGACATGTTTATTAGAAACAAGGAAAATATATATTATTATTGGTTAGCAATGACTGTTATCAGTAGTCTAGTTTATAGTGACATAATTTTCTTTTATACAGAAGGGGGAGAATAATATATTCTTAAGATTAAAACTGGTATTTTAATTGGCAGGATCTAAATATACAGCATTGTGACACTCTCAGGTAAGCACAGGAAAAATACCGCCTGGCATGTTTTGCGAATGATCTGCTGCAATTTCCAAAGCATGTATTGTGTGGCTAGTATTGAGCTTTATGCATTCCATTTCCATACAAATTTAAGGCAAGTTCCTTTTGAATAAGCCACTTTCAAACACCGAATCCCTTCATATATCATTCACTTTAGTTGTAGAAATACTTCATTTACATTTTGAATCTCTGCAGAATTGTTCTTCATTCAAATCAACAGGAGCAAGACTGTCAGGCGACAGCAGGTGCTGAGCTATTTTATACAATTATAGGAAAAGAATGGAAAGGTAATCATTGAATCATATGCCAAGAAGACAGCAAAAACTAATCCCATGCCCAAAGGCACTCTCCCCCTAGTCCACACAGATCAGCTTCATATAATCCACATCACGATGGGGCACATCCAAGAACACAAATAGCTGCTCCCACTTAGTCAGTCTAAAGAAAGGCTGCAAGCAAAGGCACCACCACCACAGGCTCACAGCTAAGGCCATTGGTTGTATGGCAAGTGAAGTTCTATGCAGAAATCCCTACCTGGATAGAATCCCATGGACATGCCCAGCAAGGGCCAGGATCTCTTCTTGATCATCCCAGAGCGGAGGACATGGAATAATGGCCTCAAGTTACAGGAAGCCAGATGCCAGCTGGACATCAGGAAAAACCTCCTGACTGTTAGAGCAGTATGATAATGGAACCAGTTACCTAGGGAGGTTGTGGGCTCTCCCACACTAGAGGCATTCAAGAGACAGCTGGACAACCATTTGTCAGGTATGCTTTAGGGTGGATTCCTGCATCGAGAGGGGGGTTGGACTTGATGGCCTTATGGGCCCCTTCCAACTCTACTATTCTATGACTCTATGATTCTAAGCACGTGTAGCCATCATCAGCCATAGTCAAAGCATCTGGGTCAAGGGCCGGGCAAAGCTGGTAATAAACCCAGGCCAGATGGGAAATGTAGACCCCATTTCAAACTGCACGTTAAGTATTTTTAAATCAGTTCTAAATACATATGAACTAGACTGATTTATATTTTAAAAAGTAATGGCAAGCACTTTTATTCAAGAGGTATATAAGACATCACTTCTTCACATTCAGAAATGCTTTCTGTGCTTTTGTCTCTGCTGGAGATGGGGGGGTAAAGACACCTTGGCTTTTGGGCTGTCTCAAAATGGAGTCAGTACTGCTCACTCACAGGAGAACTACTTTGTAACAAATCTTTACCAAAGGGTCACCCTTTGCCTCTACCAGGGGGACTCAGAGTAGGCTCCTTCAAAATCATAGGCCCATGCCACTAGCCCTCCCTCTGCCCAGCCCTATCTGGGTCAAGGGAAGGGAGAGGAGCAGAGAGGAATAGAACTGTATGCTTTCCAGCTCCCTCATTCAACAGTCGATCAGCCCTGCTGTATTACTGTAGCCCCGGCTTCCTGGATGGGAAATGTGCATACAAGCGGATAAGAGTTCAAATCTCTAACCAACTGGAGTCTGTGTGTTATAAACTCCTTGAACGTCTTCCAGACAAACAAATACTTCAGCCTTACCCAAAGTTAGGGTGACCATGTGAAAAGGAGGACAGGGCTCCTGTATCTTTAACAGTTGCATAGAAAAGGGAACTTAAGCAGGTGTCATTTGTATATATGGAGAACCTGGTGAAATTCCCTCTTCATCACCACAGTTAAAGCTGCAGGAGCTATACTAGAGTGACCAGATTTAAAAGAGGGCAGGGCACCTGCAGCTTTAACTGTTGCGATGAGGGGAAAATTTCACCAGGTTCCCCATATATACAAATGAGACCTGCTGAGATTTCCCTTTCAATACAACTGTTAAAGATACAGGGGCCATGTCCTCCTTTTCATATGGTCACCCTACCAAAGTGGTGCCCTCCAGATGTGTTAACACATTGCAATTCCCATAATTTCCAGCCAGCATCGTTATCGGCAGCTATCGTAATTTTCAGCCTGTTGGCTAGGAATTATGGCAGTTGCAGTCCAACGCATCTGGAGGACACCAGGATGGGTAAAAGGTTGCCCTCTTCTGTGCTGCACAACTGGCTCTCTCTAGTTTCTCCATCTCTTGTCAAGACATACCTCTTCATACAGGCTTTTGGAAGGAGATGAAGCTTTTGGATTAGAATTTGAATTGAGCTGTGATAATGGCTTTTAAGTTAGTTTTATATTGGTTTATCAATATGCCCTGGGCTATACATTTAAATAATAAATAAATGTATGTACACACACTCACACACACGGTACATATTCAGGCCTAGCTGCTATGCAAGATCATTTGTGTAACATAGCATTGGTTCCATCAGGAACATCAGGGAAGTGGAGAATTAATTGTACAGTTTGTAGCTGCACACAAAACGATGTCAGAGTATTGTCAATCTGGGCAAGTGCTAAATGATGCCTTAAGAGACCAGTTTGTTGTTGGTTTCTGCAATGATTACATTTGGGAAAAGGTGACTATTTGTCTCAACACTATCATTTATAAAGGCCGTTGAGAAGGCTTATGCAATGGAAGATGTCAAGAAGGATTGACAGGAACTTGGGCCTGCAGTGTGGAGAAGGACGAGGTGCAGATCCATGGATGATTATGGGGACTGTCATGATGTAGGCCTTTTCTTCAAAACTGACAACTACACCACTGCTCTGCAGATGTCCGTGTGGGTTGCCAGGAGGTGGGGCTACATAACCTGCCTGTTGACAAAGGCAGAGCTATGACGCGTAATCACACTCCTGGCTTGCATGTTGGTATACATGATAAGTTGAATGTCCAAATCAGGCTTCATTGTGGCTAGCTTTTCACCTTATGAAGGTACATTCATCATCCAGGCTACTGAAGTCCCTGTGACTTGTAAAGAGACGTTCCTGAAGTTTATTTTCAGGAAAGGCTGAAAATAAATAACCCTTTAGTTGGTTCAACCAACCCAACCAGTCAGGTCAGTTCACTTGACCCTAAAGCCTTCATTTGCTTTCAAAAAAATTCTTAGTTTGTTTTTAATTACTGAGCAAACCATATACACAATGAATAGTTTGTAGCTATATCTTTGAAAGCTATATTAGTGTAAAAGCACTGAACAGTACTTATGTGGGTTATGAAGTAAAATTCCCCTCCATCCACACTGCGAAATTTCACGGATTATTTTCACAGTTCCCACTGAAGAACTTGACAGCACAGCACCCCACCCCACCGATTCATATTAGGAATTGTCTCTGTACAGGCTGGTAGCTTTGGCTGATCTCGTCTTCAGACTTTTAATACATCTGTTAATACTTCCAAGAGTGTGGCAACTCCTTGACCTTGGCAGCCTTTGTCTTGATTGATTCACTTAGTTAAGGGGTCATTCAGCTTCCATGGTGAGTGATGACTACTTGGCCAAGTGCAATCTTTTTATTTCAACTTGAATTAATATTGCTTCTTAGTTTACAGATCATTATAGTTTTGACTTGTAAGATCCTTTGTGTTCAACTCTTATTACACTCCGCAGCTATGAAATCCATCTTTAGCCCACCAGGGCCCATAAGCATTAGCTCATTTTTAAAATAACACTGATGAAGAGTCAGCAGAAATAACAAACTTTTAATTATCTGTGTCAAAGTCCCTTTGATCTTTGTCTTGGCTCACAGATATAAATTCACATACATACACATCCTGCCTGCCAAACATACTTTCCGGCAGCAACAGTAACAACACAGGAGAGAAGTTCTCTGAGAATTGTAGATTCAGTGCACTTAAGGCCAAAGTAGACATTACTTTAAATCTGTATGTAGTAGCTACGGCTCCCTCCTCCCCAGTTTTTTGCTAGAGCAGGCACAGGAGGCCAGATCCAGATGATAAAATCCTCCCCCTGCACAACATCCCACACTACGGTCCCAGTCCAGATCAGGACCCCTGCAACTAAAAATGGGCAGCGGCGTGGGTGGGTGGGGAGTTGTAGCTGTTAGATGTGGATTTAAAGTAATGTCATTTGGACCCTTAGTAAGGACTTGGAAGCCATGACAAATTGTAACACCCCTGCAATCATAGTCCTGGAAATTTCTGTTGATAAGTTTTTGGGGCCTAATGAAAGACATATGAGCAGCAGGCTAGAAGTAAGATCTATGGAAAAGGCTTATGAGAGTCAAGAAAGGAAACCAGGATTGGGGAAGGCTAGAAACAGAGCAGGGCTGACAGGGAGCATTAGGAATGGGCCAAGAAACGTTCCAAGACTTTAGATAATCCAGGAAAGAACTGGGATGCTGAGGGAGATTGCCCAGTTCTAATCAGAACATACCGAGTATCCTAGAAACATAGAACAGTAGAGTTGGAAGGGGCCTATAAGGCCATCAAGTCCAACCCCCTGCTCATTGCAGGGATCTACCTTAAAGCAAACGGGACCTGGGGCTGTCCAGCTGCCTCTTGAATGCCTCTAGTGTGGGAGAGCCCATGACCCCCCTAAGTAATTGGTTCCATTGTCATACTGCTCAAACAGTCAGAAAGTTTTTCCTGATGTTCAGCCAGAATCTGGCTTCTTGTAACTTGAGCCCATTATTCCATGTCCTCCACTCTGGGATGATCGAGAAGAGACCCTGGCTCTCCTCTGTGTGACAACCTTTCAAGTATTTGAAGAGTGCTATCATATCTCCCCTCCATCTTCTCCAGACAAAACATGCCCAGTTCTTTCAGTCTCTCCTCATAGGGCTTTGTTTCCAGACCCATGATCATCCTCGTTGCTCTCCTCTGAACCCCATCCAGCTTGTCTGCATCCTTCTTGAAGTATAGTGCCCAGAACTGGACGCAATACTCAAGATGAGGCCTAACCAGTGCCGAACAGAAGGGAAGCAGTACCTCGCACGTTTTGGAAGCTATACTTCTATTAATGCAGCCCAAAATAGCATATGCTTTTTTTTTGCAGCCACATGATCTGCATTCCTGCTTCAGCATTTTAGTAGCAAAGCAGTAACATGCCCAATAGCTATGGGATATGAATGGTTTGGGGTCTTCATGTAGCTGGGAGAATTCCTATCTGGGCAATGTATACCCTAGAGACTGCATTTTGCTTTTAGAATCTTGAGGATTTGGCAGCCAGAGTGAACTGAATACAGTTCATGGAGTTTGTTGCTGTGGAAAGAAGTAGGAATCACTACAGCCACTCATGGGAGGAAGACACACTACTGTAGCACCCTGACATAATTTTGTTTTGAGCAGAGCCATCTATCAAAAGTAGGCGGAGCTCATTCAATATCACTGTAACTTCATGACCTAATCTGCTCACACTGGAAACCTTTAAAATATTATCTCATCATGGCAAGCTGCATAGCTCTCTGTTGAATTCTGGGCTGGGAACATACTAACTATCAATAGCCACCATAGAAACATATTTGGCATTGAAAATGTCTGGCTCATTTACATATTATGTGCACACGATTAGCTCTGTTTGCATCCTATCTGTGCGCCAGGCCACTGCTAGCTAATGAATTGTACTTCTGTGGTGGCAAATGGGCCATGTAAATTTGTCTCTGAGCCTTGGGTGATATTCCAGTTTCAGTAAACAGTTGCTAGAATTTTACATAGCGAACATGACAAGGTCCTCTTTGCCAGCTTAGTCTTGCCAGCCAGCTGGGGTGACTAAGTGCCATGGTAGCACAGCCTGTCACCACATGTTAAAAGTCATTAGGCAACTCTTCAAACTCATTGGCTCCGCTTAAGAAAATGAGATTGTAAACCACAATGCATTCACAGTTTGTTACATTTGCCTTCCCTTTTCTGAGCTTTCCACATGCTGTCAACCCCTTGGGGAAAAATTTAGGACTTCAGGAAGGCAAGCTCATAGGCTCTTTCCTAAACTTAGGCCCTGAGCTGGAAAAGGAGATTGGAGAAGCCAGAACCCCACCCTGTTCAGAATCTCCACATGTCAAGATTAAGCTCTCTACCATAATTTATTCCTTCTTCTCAAAATCCATTCAAAAACCTGAACAGAAGGATTTATTCTTTCCATTGAGACTGATATATATTGGGATCAATGTGCATAAAATATGCAATCATGCACTTTCACATGGAAGTGTGGGGAATCCGCATACATTGACACCATTTTCAGGGGATTTGTACATTGCCTGGCCAATATGGATAATCACTAATGGATTGATCACAGATAGTTGATATGCATGGTAGTATCCAGTATACCTTTATACTTGAGTAATAGGCACAGTCCCCCAGCAAAGTTGACCATGAAGTGCCATATGTCAGTGGTAAAGCACTGTCTGGGGATGGTGGGATGTGTAGTCTAACACAACCTGAGAACACCAAGCTGGAGAAAGCAGGTGTAGACAATACTAAGCTAGATGGATCAATGGTCTGAGTTGATATAACAATAGGAATCCTATGTTCCTATTGTTATGCTGTTTATTGAAAAATATTAGGGTCTAATTATGAAATATGGAAACTATCTAGAAGGTTTTTTTTAGAGGAAAGCAGGATATACACATTTTAAAATAAATGAAGATATTAATGAAAAGTAAATTCCCACCCTATCCCCATATTTCCACACAATTTGCTCCCTCTAGCTAACAGTAAAATGTGTGTCTCTTGCCTGGTGGTAGAATTAGGGTGACCTAAAGGAGGACAGGGCTCCTCTGTCTTTAACAGTTGCATAAAAAAGGGAATTTCAGCAGGTGTCATTTGTATATATAGAGAACCTGGTGAAATTCCGTCTTCACCACAACAGTTAAAGCTGCAGGAGCTCTACTAGAGTGATTTAAAAGAGGGCAGGGCACCTGCAGCTTTAACTGGTGTGATGAAGAGGGCATTTCACCAGGTTCTCCATATATACAAAGGACACCTGCTGAAATTCCCTTTTCAATACAACTGTTAAAGATACAGGAGCCCTGTCTTCCTTTTCATATGGTCAGCCTAGGTGGAAGAGTGACCAGTGCCTGAAGCCCATCACATTATCCTCTGAGTCCTACACACTTGAGAAAGAGACTATGTCACTGGAATCACCAACAGCACTTCGGCTCAGCACTCTGAACTCAAATATGGAAATGGAGGGCAATTTCCCATTCTCAGGCTGTCATCTCTGGCCCTGATGAAAGACGTATATTCTAGCCTCTTGGCTAACTTGAATGATATTTAGGTTTCAACATTTGCCTTAGCTGAGCCACTCAGGCAGAGCAATTGTTGTGCTCTACTAATCAAGCTTCTGGAAAGCTCACCTGCTATCATACACCAGTGATTTCTAGCTGTTGCTTCTGCTCCAATGGACACCAACTTTTGGCTTTTGTTCTGACGGTCTCCATCTACCAATTCTCTCACCCACTGGCCATTTCACAGATTTCTTGCTCCTTTATCGTTCAGCCCATCCATCTGTCTTTCTCAAGTAATTTCCAGTCTACAGTATAGCTTCCTAATGTTCTCTAGCGCATCATGGCTCCCTGGAGTCTCTTCGGCTGCTCCATAAAACCGCCTTCCTCCTGTCCCACACCAGCGCCTCCAGCTTCATGTCATGCATCGGTGATCTCCAGCTTTACTGCTCTGCATCACTAGCCTTCCACCTCTTTTCATGGAGATTGGCCTGTATCTTAATTAGGATAACACTGAAACCAAACAATGAATTTATTAAAGAGAAATGTAAATGGGATTCAACCAGTTGCAGGTGTTGTCTTTTCAGTTTAATGAGGTTTTTGTAGAAAGATGGTTTGACAAAAGTGATTCCTGAATCACAGACGTTAGCTTTTATGTTCGAAATTGGATCCTGCAGAGAACCACATCCAACTGAGATGGGAGGGTTGAAAAGTTCTCAGCCCTAGATTCATCCACACAGGACATTTCAAAGGTTTATTCCTGTAATAAGATTGACATAAAATGTGTTCTGCATAGTTATGGAGGTGACGTTTCAAATTTGAACTCTACCAGTTTGAAATGCCTCACCTCAGGATGAGGTGTACACAACCCTTTCCAAATTGGGGAATTGCACATAGTGCCTCATATTACTAGTGCAGAATGCAGCAGCTCAGCTGTTGTCGGGAGCTGCCTCTTTTCAGGATGTACCTCCTTTGCTGAGGCAATTACACTGGCTGTCTATTGGCTACTGGGCCAAATTTAAGATTTTGGTACTAGTGTATAAAGCCCTAAACAACTTGGGACCAGCACCTTCTCCCTTACCAACCTGCCCCATCACTGAGGTCATTGGAGGGCATGCTCCTGGCAGTTCCATGTGATCCACCAGGAGAAGAGCCTTTTGTGTGGTGGCCCCTTCTCTGTGGAACTCCCTGCTCCTGGAGATCAGGCAAGCACCAACACTAGGCTGCTTCCAGCGCCTCCTGAAAACAACTCTTTTCCAGGAAGCATTCCTCAACTGACTAGCCACTGTATTTATTGATACTTTGTTTTAAATTGAACCATTTTAATTTGATGTTTTTAATCTTCTTTCTTTTTACAGTTTTATTCCTAAGTTCCCCACTCTGGAATGTATTTTAGATATGGAGAGGTATATAAATATAATTAATTAATATTGGTATTTTTACTTATCACCATGACCATTTTTACCAGCCAGCGAGGACTACTTTCCTCACCATCCCTTCCATTTTCACAAACTGTCAGAAGAGGGATGGCAGTGGCAGTAAGGCACCTGTCCTAGGAATGGGAGAGAAATTTGTTCAGTTAAAACCTGATTTTGCAATTCTGCTCTGTGAGCTGAAACTCAATTATCCCTAGAAATTTGCACTTCTCCAAATCTTGCCATGGAAATCTCCAATCAAACTGAGTATATAAAATGCAGATATTAGGGGAAATAATGTTTTAAAATGGCTTGCAAAATGTTGCACACCAGGCAAAAATGTATGCGTTAGAAGAAACCCTAATGAATTTTCATGCCATTTTTTTAAAACAACAACAACTAAGTTTGGAATGAATTGATAATTGGTGAAATCCTCCAAGTTTGAGATGAACTGAAGTTAGGACTGGAATAAATGAGAAACTGAGAGAAACCAAAATTGACAGATTCATCCATTCCTAATCTCTCAGGGTATGTCTACACCAGGCGATATCCCAGGGACCATCCCGGGATCATCCCTGTGCATCCACATGATGCACAGGGGATCCCAGGAGCAAGGATGGATGATCCCTCCATTTCCCCAGGATATTGCCATACCCTTTTTTTTCTGTTTATTCCATGGTCCCGGGACGATCCTGAGGACTGCGGGTGGTGTGGCTGCCCATCCTGGCTTCTTCTCTCCTTCCTGTGAGTAGTGGGGGTCATCAGAGGGAAGGAGCTGGGACAGGGGGAATTAAGGGCCATCAGGGATGTGTGGGGAGTGGGGTCAGAGCTTCTTCTTTTTTTAACTTACTTTTTTGCTGGAGCACAGATGCGCTCCAGCTCCTGTGTACTAAAAAAAAAATGGTGGGCATGACATCCTCCTTCCTCCATGGATGTTGCGTGCCATGTGTGAACCCAGGGGGAGGATCTCATGATCAGCATATCACAAGATCCTCCCCCTCCCTCCCCTGGTGTAGACATGCCCTCAGTCTTTCTCTGGAGACTTCTGTCTCCCTCCATTGCTGTTCTCTAATAGATTTATTTATATTGTGCCCCTTAAATAAACTCCCAAAGCAGCTTACAACAGAAAATCAAAAGTACAATTAAAGCACTTAAAAACACAAAAAAATTCTACAGACTGAAATTAGTAGGATTTGAAGTCTATAAACAGTAGCCTAAGAACCTTTTGGAGTTCTCAGTAGCGCTGGGGAAACTATCAACAAAGGGATTACAAGTACACCTTGATCTTCCAAGAAACTAATTGGATATGCAGCAGGTTACCTCTGATACATCTCCTGAATTGCAATTCATAAGATGAAGACAGACATGACTGCACTGTATAGGCATGTCAATTTATTTATATAGCACATTTCCCACAAATATTGTGCTTGAAGAGATTCAAAGAATGAACAGTTTAGACAGGGAAGCATGCCAGCATTAGGCTAGCCATTACTGGGCAGCTGTCAAGGCTCACACTCTTACAGAGAGCCCCTGGCCCTGATGCTCCTCCATCTTGCTGTCACTGCTTGTTCATTTGTCCCCTCTGACCATGTGAGCACTGACAGGAGAAGGAGCATCAGCTTCTACTTGCCTTGACTTCTTCCTGTCATCCCTCTGATGGAGGAATCCCCCTCTGTGGTGCTAGGGCTCCCAGAGATGGATGACGCCAAGGGATCACCCCTGTCAGAAGACCCAGGGAAGTCTGAGCTCTGGGGGGACATGAAGGCAAATACATCCCCACAGGATGACAGTAGTTCAGCCTCTGAGGCAGAGAACATCATTGCCTCAAGAGGCAGGTCAGTAGGGCTCCTTTGAGAAGAAGTGCTTGATTAACAAGCATTCCTAGGGAACAAGGAGTGAGAATTTTTCCAGAGGACTTTTGCTTGCAACAAACTGCAGCTGAGCCCTGATTAGGGCTCAGGAAGCTCTATAAACCTTCTATCAGTGCTTTGAATCCTTGATTTGGCGACTGAACTGCCATGCTACTGACTCTTGCACTCCTGCTTGACTCTGCTTCTTTCACTATGTATTGTGTCTGACTGTTTATTTATGCTTGACCTTGGCTGTGTCTCAGACATCTCTTCTGGAAACCACCTACTTGCCTGGTAATACAGTGCTTTGACCATTACCTCTGTCTTGACCACACCTGCCTTAGTCTGATCCCATACTGGATTGAAACCTTTGTGCTTGATCCTTTGCTTGCTTACTTGAGTTGCCTGTTGGATTTGTTCCTGTATTTGCCTAACATAGGCCCTGTTCAGAAGACACCTTAAACCACAGCTTTAACCATGGTGGTTAAGCCAGAAAGCCAGATCGTGTTCAAAAGACACCTTAAACTAGGGATGTGCTCCGCTCCGATTAGGAGCGTAGAAGCAGTAGCGGATTGGCCTGCTCCGCCTTACCCAGAGGCGGAGTAGGAGCGGACCGCGGACCCCCTAGAAGCAAGGCGAAGAGAAGCGGCCATTTTTCGGAGCTCCGAGTTCAGGCGGAGCGCTCCGGTCGCCATCTTGAAAACATTTCGCCATAGGATTGCATTGCGGCAAATAATCGCGCATAACTACGTTGTTTTTGAAGCTATCATTCTGAAAATTCTTGTGCACAGAGAGTCGTGGATGGGGGTCATTTTGAGACCACTCTCACCTCTCTGCATCGTACGGGTCACGGGCTATATTTTTGTGAAAATCGGGTCAACCGCGCGGCTCAAACTGCGTTTTCGGCTTTTCGCCCATAGGATTGCATTGAGGGAAAGAATCGGGGATAACTGGGGGGGGGTTTAAGCTATCATTCTGAAAATTCTTGTGCACAGAGAGTCGTGGATGGGGGTCATTTTGAGACCACTCTCAACTTTCTGCATCGTACGGGTCGCGGGCTATATTTTTGTGAAAATCGGGTCAACCGCGCGGCTCAAACTGCGTTTTCGGCTTTTCGCCCATAGGATTGCATTGAGGGAAAGAATCGGGGATAACTGGGGGGGGGGTTTAAGCTATCATTCTGAAAATTCTTGTGCACAGAGAGTCGTGGATGGGGGTCATTTTGAGACCACTCTCAACTTTCTGCATCGTACGGGTCGCGGGCTATATTTTTGTGAAAATCGGGTCAACCGCGCGGCTCAAACTGCGTTTTCGGCTTTTCGCCCATAGGATTGCATTGAGGGAAAGAATCGGGGATAACTGGGGGGGGGTTAAGCTATCATTCTGAAAATTCTTGTGCACAGAGAGTCATGGATGGGGGTCATTTTGAGACCACTCTCAACTTTCTGCATCGTACGGGTCGCGGGCTAGAAGTTTTTTAAAAATCGGCGGGAAAAATACCTTTTTCAAAGGGCTGAGGGGCAGAGTCAGCTCCCAGTCATGATGATCCCAAAGTTGGAGGAGGGCATAGGCAAAACAGGTAACTTGGGATTCTGGGAAACTTCTCTTTCTTCATCTGAACGGGCTTTTCCCCGTGTTTTTTAACACACCTCGCAGGGATGTTGTGTGTGGGGTGCCCGATTTTCAAAAATTCGCCAAAAATCAGGGGATGATGGGATTGCTTTGAAACTTGGCGTGCGTGTGTATATCCCCATGAGGTGTCATGGTGCCAAACATGAGGTTTCTAACTTGAACAGAAAAAAAGTTGTATAATTTTTTAGCTTTCAATGCAAGCCTATGGGGGGGGGGGGAAACGGAGCTCCGGATCCGGATCCGGAGCTCCGGGCGGAGCGGAGCGGAAGTGGGCGGAGCGGGGACGGGGCGGAGCGGCAGATCCGAAAAATGGCGGATCTGCAAGTGAAGCGGAGCGGGGGGTCCGTGCACACCCCTACCTTAAACCATGGCTTTAACCATGATGAATAAGGCAAAAAGCCATTTCAAAGCTATGATTTAAGGTGTCTTCTGAATGGGGCCATAGAGTCTGATCCAGCTAGAGCAAGACATTTCCTCTGGGCAGTTGGGTAAATCACGCAAAAGGAAAGAGAATGTGCAACACTGACAACAGTGCGGGGGGGGGGGGCACTAAGGAAAGGGATAGACTAAGGACATGGATGACCAAACACTTGAGTAAAGCTATATGCAATGCTTATTTTTGCACCAGTTTCTTTTAAAAAATAAAAGTTGAATCTTCAATTGTTTGGGTAAAATTACACGTGGTGAGTCATCTTCTTTCGGTCATGTGGATAAGTAGTACCATCTCAAACACTTGGGAATATACATGGCTGTTCTGTCATCTGCCTTCTCTGCTCAGTCACAAGCTTAGCACCAGTACAACTTTAAGGTTGTACTGCTGGCAAATTAGACTCTTAGGCTTGGTGTACTGCATGGAAGAACCTCAACAAGAGCAATCCTATGGATTTTTAGACAGAAAAAGGTCCTACGACTCCCAGTGCCCAAGGCAGCCTTGTGAGGAAGTGCAGGACTTTTTTCTGTCTAAAAATGCATAGGATTGTGCCCTTAGTCACGTAAGGAAAAAATGCAACTATGCATTTATTATTTAATGATTTTATTTAAACCCTGTTCTATCCCATGGGCTCAGATCAGCTTACATTATTTTATTTTTCTTAATAGTTCTGTTCCCCAAGAGGCTCAGGCCTTTGTTAGACCACGGGTTAGCCTGGGGTGAACCCCAGGCTTACCTCTGTGCATCCAGATGATGTACAGGGGATCCCAGGGTCAAGCAGGGTCAACCCTCCCTTGCCCCGGGATAACGGGCACCACTTTTGGCCCAGTATTTCCTGTGGTCTTGGGCTGAGCCCAAGACCGCAAGCATGTAGCCCGTTCTGCCACTTTTCCTGGCTACCGCAATTACTCGTGAGTAACCGGGGAAAGCAGCAGATGGGGTGCAGCGCTCCACAGGAGTGTTGCAGCCATTGGGGCAGGGTAGGAGTTCGGGGGGGGAGATCGGAGCCAGGGGGAGAGCGGGGCAGGGTGGGGAGATCGGCAGGAGATTGGAGCCAGGGGCAGGGGGGGATCGGAGCCTGCGGTGGGGGAGATCAGAGCGGGGAGTGGGGGGGATTGGAGCCGGGGGTGGAGGGGAGCAGGAGAATGATTTTAAAAAAAACTTACCTAAGTGCACGACCATTTATGCGCATCTGGCTCCTTTAAACATAAGAAAAAATGGCAGACGCAACGGGGCTTTCCTGCAGCCCGTTGCATCTGACGTGTGGATAGGAGCAACAGCCCATGCTACTTCTAGCATGGGCTGGCCCCTCCTCACCCCCAGATTATCAGGTTGGTCTAGAAAAGCCCTCACAATCCAAGGTAATTGTGTAAGGAATTATAACCACTATCATGGCATGGATTTATAGCCAAAGTAGGGAACCACATTGATGTGCTAAAACATTGCATACATGACAGCTGAAAGTCTGGTTTAAATGTGAAGCCAGCCATTGGGACTGGAGCACCAGTAAGTTCTTCTTCTTGGCCGCCAGCCATCATATTTCAATTGGGCTTTAGCCAATCAAATGCACCTCATTCGAAGCCTTAAACTTTCATGGCTGACTTTCCATGCTCAGGCCCTTTGAACTGACATTGTTTTTGAGCTTTCTAGCTTGTAAAAATATGTTCTTGCTTCACACATTTTCATTTTGTATCAGTCTGTTGACTAACACATCTATCAGTGCTTGCTCTCGCCACCTGCTACGTCCCATGGCCTCGCCAGTCCTCCTGTCTGGAGAAAACAGTCTCCCTCGTGCTCTGATGGTCTTCAGTATCATTAACCAGGCATCCTTCATTACTCAAGTCCAGCCTTATTTTCTGCTTCAGTACTCTTAGTTCTCAATTAATCTAGCAGGTTGTTAGACAAAGTAGATGATATTTTAATGTGTGTGTTAAATCCCTTTGAGGATTTACTAAGATCTGCCTGGAAGGAAATTACAAAGAAAAACAAAGCCATTTCACAGACAAAATCTTAGATTTTGATTCTTAAAGTACTTCCAGAATACGCAGTTTAAACATGGCAGGCTGGGGGGCAGGGGGCATCTGCACAGTTAAATGCCAACAATTTTCTATATGTCGTGTTTGTACTCTGTCTATGCTCTGGTGAGCTATGATTCATGCATCTGATGAAATGAAATATATAAATGGAAGCTGATAGCACATTAAATCTGTTAGGGCACAATGCTATGCATGCTGACTCAGGAATGCTGGGAGTTGTAGGACTTTCTTTTCTGTCTAAACATGCATAGGATTGTTCCCTCCATCTTTAAAGCAGGGGTGCAGAAACCCTCAGGCCCAGGGGCCACATCCGGCCCTCCTGGGGTCCCAATCTGGGCCTCTGGTGACACCCCCTTTCCCCCAATCGCAGATAATCTGGCAGTTTCCAATGTTTTGTGCAGTTTTTCTCCCACTCTAAAATGTTGAATTGTCTCTCTTAAGGCTTAGTTATTGGCAAAAAGAGCTTTATGATAAAACATGCTGGAATTTTTGGTATTTCATAAGAACATAAGAAGTCCCATGCTGGATCAGACCAAGGGTCCATCTAGTCCAGCACTCTGTTCACACAGTGGCCAACCAGCCATCGGCCAGGGATGAACAAGCAGGACATGGTGCAACAGCACCCTCCCACCCATGTTCCCCAGCAACTGGTACACACAGGCTTACTGCCTCGAATACTGGAGATAGCACACAACCATCAGGGCTAGTAGCCATTGATAGACTTTGCCTCTAGGAATTTATCCAACCCCCTTTTAAAGCCATCCAGATTGGTGGCCATCACTACATCTTGTCGTAGTGAGTTCCATAATTTAACTATGCACTGTGTGAAGAAGCACTTCCTTTTATTTGTCCTGAATCTCCCACCAATCAGCTTCATGGAATGACTCCGGGCTCTAGTGTTTTGAGAAAGGGAGAAAAATGTCTCCTTATCCATATTCTCCGTACCATGCATAATTTTGTATACCTTTATCATGACTACCCTCAGCCACCTCTTCTCCAAGCTAAACAATCCCAGCTGATGTAACCTTCCCTCATAGGGGAGATGCTCCAGCCTCATCCACCATTGGAATGCAGCCCACCCCACCCCAAGCTGAAAGAGGTTCTGAACCACTGCATTATGGTGCTACAAGGTTCTTCATGATCTCTTCGTAAGGCTTTAGGACTTAATGAAGGGCCAAAGGCCATCCCTCTCCTTCATACTACAGAGAGCCAGTGTGGTGTAGTGGTTAGAGTGTTGGACTGGGAGTCATGAGATCTGGGTTCTAGTCCCCACTCGGCCATGGAAGCTCACTGGGTGGCTTTGGGCCAATCATGGACTCTCTCAACTCAACCTACCTTACAGGGTTGTTGTGAGGATAAAATGGAGAGAAGGATTATGTATGCCACCTTGGGTTCCTTAAGGAGGAAAAAGGTGGGATATAAATGTAAGAAATAAATAAGTAAATAAATACCTGCTTCAAGATAAGTTTTAGGGATGGGGATGAAGAAGGGAGTCTTACCACAGGATTTAGATTGGAGAAGCCTCCCGGCTTCATCAGCAAAATATCGACACTTCTTACTTGGAATGATCTTTAAAGCAAGTAAATTTGGGGCCCAAATTTAGCTTGTCCTAGTGGAACTCATCTCAAACCAAGACAGGAATCTTGTCCAAAGCATATATGCTTCTGTAGATTTGAGGTCCAATGGGGAGTTATTGGTGGCATTCCTGTGGTGACTGGTGTTTCCTCCCATCCTAATTGTAGCATCTGGATCAAACCACTCTAATTTTAATACTCCAAACGTATCCATGTTGATTAAGGGCCAGTGTTCCTGTTCTTATTCATGCTCTGGCTCCTTCCTCATGCAATATTTCCACGTTTTCTGCTGTAATGTCTAGTGGTATCACTGCAAGTTACGCCTTTACTCATTGTGTTTCTAGTCTGCCCAATAACAAAAGTGAACCACCCAGAGAGCTTCGGCTATTGGGCGGTATAAAAATGTAATAAATAAAAAGTTCTCCAGGTGAATTACAGAAAGCTAAAAGGAATACAAAAAACCACACAGGAAAAACAATACATAAAAACAGCCATAAAATCTAAAAAGTCTAACATGTCTGGGAGAAAAGAAAGGTTTTTGTCTGACATCAAAAAGATAACAGTAGGCACCAGGCAAGTCTCCTTGGGGAGGGAATTTCATAAATAGGCAGAAGTAACATCGGGGCCTGCTCCTGCTGGACTCTTCCCCCCCCCCACAGGGCAAACTGCCATCTTGGCCCTGTGGGGAAGAAGAAGGACCGAGGGGACAGGAGCAGGCAGAAGTAACATCGGGGCCTGCTCCTGCTGGACTCTTCCCCCCCCCACAGGGCAAACTGCCATCTTGGCCCTGTGGGGAAGAAGAAGGACTGAGGGGACAGGAGCAGGCAGAAGTAACATCGGGGCCTGCTCCTGCTGGACTCTTTCCCCCCCCCCCCAGGGCAAACTGCCATCTTGGCCCTGTGGGGAAGAAGAAGGACCGAGGGGACAGGAGCAGGCAGAAGTAACATTGGGGCCTGCTCCTGCTGGACTCTTCCCCCCCCCCACAGGGCAAACTGCCATCTTGGCCCTGTGGGGAAGAAGAAGGACCGAGGGGACAGGAGCAGGCAGAAGTAACATCGGGGCCTGCTCCTGCTGGACTCTTCCCCCCCCGCCAGGGCAAACTGCCATCTTGGCCCTGTGGGAAAGAAGAAGGACCGAGGGGACAGGAGCAGGCAGAAGTAACATCGGGGCCTGCTCCTGCTGGACTCTCTCTCTCTCTCTCTCTCTCTTTCTTTCTCTCTCCTCCCTCCCTCCCTCCTTGACTCCTTTTCCTTGTGTGTCATGTCTTTATTAGATTGTAAGCCTGAGGGCAGGGACTGTCTTTTTTCCTAAGTGTAAGCCGCTCTGAGAGCCTTTTTTGGCTGAGGAGCGGGGTATAAGTATGATAAATAAATAAATAAATAAAATAAATGGGGTGCCACAACTGAGAAGGTGCTTCAAAGATGATGTATGTATGTACATATGGGAGGAGATATTCCTTTAAATCATCTCATCCCAAGTAGTTTAGGGCTTTGAAGTCAACACTGACACTTTGAATTGGGCCCAGAAATGGACTGGAAGCCAGTGCAGGCAAAGACACACTGGTGTCACATGATCATATTGACCAGTCCCAATTAGTACCCTACCAACTCTGTTTTGAATGTACCAAGCCATCTCCAAAGGTATCCCCTCATACAACACATTGCAATCATCCCTATTGCATGGCCAGTTCCTTTACCAGACTTGTTGTCCCAACAGGACATCTTGCATCAGACAGTCTCCACATGATAGGTAAGTGGCAACTGGTGACAATAAGTGGCAAGTCACATTAGATGTGGGGGAGGGAACCTCACTACTATTGGACAGGATCATACTATGATCAAGCTACTATG
The DNA here is from genome assembly GCF_023053635.1 of Elgaria multicarinata webbii. Taxonomy (NCBI): domain Eukaryota; kingdom Metazoa; phylum Chordata; class Lepidosauria; order Squamata; family Anguidae; genus Elgaria; species Elgaria multicarinata. The sequence continues at coordinate 68,244,503 of NC_086180.1, forward strand.
GGGCAAGAGAGCTTTGATGCTTTTAAAATATTGATAGCAACAGTGATTGGTTGTGCATTGTGCAGAACATAGAAATTCCCAACTCATATTAATATCTCAGTTGTCAAGGGGGAAATCAACAGGGTATGATGGCCAGCATCAAGGGTAGGGATGGTGAAGCACCTGCCAAAAGCCCACACCAAGCAGGGCCCCACTAGCAAGGTCTTCCCTGGACATTCACCATTGCAAATTGCTTGTTCACCTGCCTCTTATTCTGCCCAGACAAGGGTAGTAGTGAGAAGGTGGAGCAGTAGATGCCACTGCCTACTTGCTCACTGGGTATCTGCCTGTCAAGCAAGCGAATGGTAGCAGTGATGAAGAGGAGTAGGAGCAATAACAGCTGGTGACAATGGTGGTGAGAAGGCAGACTCACTAAGGGAAGGGGGACCATTAAAGATGTCTTCCCCAAGTGCCCTGAAAAACCTAGAGCCGGTACTGTATTATATAATAAGATAACAAGAATGTAAGAACATAAGAAGAGCCATGCTGGGTCAGACCAAAGCTCCATCTAGTCCAGCATTCTGTTCACACAATAGCCAACCAAAAGCCATTCAAATTGGTGGCCCTCACATCTTGTGGAAGTGAATTCCATAGTTTATGCGGTGTGTGAAGAAGTATTTCCCTTTATCTGGGAGTGATCCCACCAATCAGCTTCATGGGACCACCTGGGTTCCAGTATTATGAGAGGGGGAGAATAGTTTTGACAGGCAAAAGGTTTCCTGAAGAAGAGCATTTTGAAGAGAGATTCAGCAAGGGAGTAGGATGCTGTTCAAAAGTTACTGGTAGCGGAATTGAAAAAGAGAGAACAAGATAAGTCAAGAAAGGGATGTTTTAAAAGTCACATCACCCCATTCCTGAACGTGAATTATCCAAGGATGTTTTGTGAGTTTGTAAGGCTGGTTAGAACCATGGTCTTGTACATCCAAATCCCACACTCTGTCCATTGGTTCTCCCACCTCCCATATTTGAAGCATTCTAACATAATTATGTTCTTATCCCATCTGAAAGCTGAAATATTTAGGAATATTGACTACGTAATGAGAAGAAAAAACAAGGAAAAGACTCCTTGCCAAACAACTGGCAACAAAATTTTATATCTGAATAAGAGAAATTGCTGTTTGGTTGATACTACAGTGGGTTCATTGATTCCCCGCAGGCTCATAATAGCATGGGAATGTATAAATACCAAAGAGAAGCACTTAATGATGTAGTGAATGCTGCCCATTCATTTTTGTTTTCTTTTACAAAACCAATTCTGAGCAGACAAATAATAATGAAAATAACATACTTAAAATGTTTACTGTCTGTATTGTAAATAGAAAATAATCTCACCTATTGTACATGAAAGAGAATTGTTCCTGAGGAGGGGGGAACTATCATTCAAGAGAGAGGGGGGTGAAAATAAATTCACTTTCACGAGATGTGATTAGGACCCTTGGACCCCTGGACCCAATCCAAAGACCTTCATGCATAATGCCTGGCTGCATGTGTGGTTTTGAGCTTCTACCCACCCGCACATGCAGCATCCTTTTGTATGCATGAAAATGATCCTCCAACTCTGCACATGGGAGTTTGTTTTCAAGTGCAGGTCACCCTTGCAGAAGATTAGCCATCTGCCATCCTACCTGTTTTGCACTCCAGGAGTGCAGAGAGATTTGCTTCATCATGTACCAGATTCAAAATAGCTTCATCTATCTTAGTATTGCATTCATCCCTCGTAGCCTTAAGAAAGAGGATCCCAACTCAAAGCGAAGATTTCATTCTGGTATGAGGGATAAAAGAAATGAGTGCTTCTACAACCATCTTTTACTTCTAACAACTACATTAAAACACACACACACACCCCTTGCCCCGAAGATAATAGTTAGACTTTCATCATAAACTATCCCTGTAAAAACTATTTAATTTTCCACTACAGGGAGAGAGGATTTGATCTCTTATTAAACATTTTATGGAAAAGTCTAAAAGTGCTTTCAATTATTTATCTGAATTGAAATCTAGGCCTTGGAAACTGCTGGCATTACACACACACACACACAATATTATCAGCCCACTGAGTGCTATTAGGTCATAAAATGCTGCTGTAGCAACATCTCTGTTACAGCTGCTGGTGCTCATGCAACTTTTACTACAGTTATAAAGCCATTTATTACATTTTCTTTATGATGCTAATGCATTGCAGTCTGTTATTTTATTGTTCCCCTTGTGATAAAGACTGAAATGTATGATATTGTACACAAAAATACAAGTCTAATAACATACCCTGCTGCATTAAAAATCTCTTAGATAAGCTTTAGAGGATCGTAAAAATATTAACAGGGGATACCAAAAGGGAAATATTTGGTTGGACATTTTCTTTCATTTGGTTTATTGTTCCCAACAGAAAGTTGTTTTTTGTTTTGTTTTTTGCTTTGTTGTTGTTTTTTAATTGTGTTTTGTCAAAATGTACAAAGGATGATATGAACATGTGACTTCCCCCCCCCCTTAATTATAAGCCATCATTGTGGGAGATGATAATATGAAATTCAGTACTAGAACAATATAATATCCAAACAATCATTTGAAAAGGAGCAATGTCATTAAAAGATAATCATTTCACAATGCCCAATGGTATATAGTAATTGATAATTACTTTTTTTTTAGATTACCTAAATTTAACTCTCTTTTCAATGTAGCTCTGTAGTAAAAATAATGCATATTTCCACGAAGGAAAATCAATTCACTTAATTAACTGCTACCTGGTGTTATAGCCCACTTAAACATTAACCCAACTGTACAACCATAACTTGCATAAAAATGCTTCATTGTATTGAATTTAAATATTCTCAAACTGTTCTCATTCGCTGGTTGCTTTTTCTTAATTACATGGAGAAGAGAAAACAAGGTATTTTAAGACTGAATAAAATCTGATAACAAATTTGCTGACTGCAGCAAGGTTAATGGTATCTAGGAACTGGAAGACTCAAGGTGATTATCATATAGAAGAATGGTATAAAGAAGTTTGGGATATTGCTATTAATGATAAATTGACATGTAATATTAAAGTAAGAAGAGGGATAGCAAAAGTGAATGAATTTGATGGGATTTGGAAACAGCTCCTAATATTTGTGTTCTCAAAGGGAAGTGGGAAACCACCACCAGAAGAAGTGTTAAGATTTTGGAAACAGGAATGATCCCGTGAGGTGGGGGGAGCACTTGTTGGATTGTCGAATTGTGTTTATGGTTATTAAGTATTATGTGTTAAGAATTTCATTTTCAAGTAATTTGTTAAGAATCATGATAGTTTCTTTATGTATGTTTTTTGTTGTATCTGTAGATGTTTTATGTAGTATTTCAAAATTAATTAATTTTTTTTAAAAAAAGACTGAATAAAATCAATATAAGGATGAAATTCTTTGGCAATGAAATTCAAAAGCTATTAGAGATGTTTGGCCACATCCAGCACACATACCTCTGCCTTTCCCAACCCCCTACTATGTCCCTTAAGATGAGTTGGAAGTGTGGGGTGCAGAACAGCTGCTTATGAGGTTGGCCAGCATGTCTTGGAAGGGCAGGGATCCTTCCCATGGAAAATGGAAAGGGTACCAATGAGATAAGCAGCAGTGGCACTGCCATGCCTTATCCTGTCAGATTTACCATTGGGAGAACCCATGAGAGAATTATGAGAGAATCCAGTTCCCAGACCTCAATCAGTTGGCCAGTGCTTCTCAAGACTATAGACATCTCCAGTCTGTGTTCAGAATCAAGGTACAAATTGTCTTGATGCAATGAAGAAAATCCAAACTAGAACCTGGCTTCAATAAGTAGTTTGCCCTTTAGGGCGTAAATAAATCAGCAAAGGGTGTGTGCGGGAGTGCTGTCAGTTCCAACAGTGATCACTAGTTTGGGAAATAGACTCAATTCAGTTGCCCACTTCATCTTTGACCCACCAACTGGGGAAGAATACTTTCAGAGGAGAAGGAGGAGACATCATGCCCAAGAAGAGGCACTACTGATCTCAACTGAGACCATGGAAGTAGATTCCACTGCAACTGGTGAGATTTACTACGAGCCATCCTTTGAAGGTTTACTCCCAGGTAACATCCACTGTGTTTTGTGCAGCTTAGGTAAGTGCATGCAGGATTGCAGCCTTAAAATTTCACTCATTAAATTTTCACATTACATGGTAGCAAACCCTGTTTTTCCAGCAAGCACACATACAGCTGGGAGCTGCAGTCATTTACATCATCCCTTAGAAGTATGTCTGTGTGATGGCTATGTTTCCAAATATGCGGATCTATATATGGTCCACAACTAAAAATGCAGTGTTGGAAAAGGCCCTTATTTTCAAATTAATATGTTTAGGGATCAAAGTATTTGAAATTTTTCTACATGTAGGACCTGATTATAATGCGAATAGTTCCAGAAGAGAAGTCAGTGCCAACTCTAGTTAGCTTTAATCTGTGCCAGCTCTAGCTGGAAGATTTGCAGATGCTCAGTACAAGATGTCTAAGCTGCATTTCAAATGAAATCTTACAATCCTTCTGAGGTAAAAACTGGCCCTCCCCTTCCTCCTGTCTCACTACTGTGATCACTGGATGAATTCATTGAGACTTTGCATTTAACCTCTGTTCCATTTCTCCTCCTGACACTTTGTAAAAAGGGCTTTTTAAAAAAAAAATGTACAGCAAATAGATTTTGGAAGCCTTAGGCTGAAAGATTCCACTTAGTCGTCTTACTAATGCCCTACAGCGAAGGGGTATTAGCTCATTTTATTCAATTTAGAATGAAGAGCATGGAATCAGAAAGAGGAGAGGTTAGGATTACAGAATATACTTTTTCCTATAAAAATGGATTCAGACTGTTGCAGGCTGTGTGAGGTTTAGAATAATTTCTTTCTGATTTTCCTGTTTTTTGGAGGGGGCTGCATCCCTCCATTTCATCCTCCATTTTGTTATACTGAGGCATCACATGCCTCAGTATAACAAGTAGGGTGACCATATGGCCGGATTTGCCTGGATTTGTCCGGGCTTTTGACAACAAATCCGGGAGGGGGAGGGGAAATCCGGATTTTTCCAAAGGGCAGCTCTAATGGGAATTAACAAAAATGCTTATAACTCCGTCATTTTTTAAGATAAAGACATGAAACTTGGCATGATGGTAGATCTTAGGAAGGGCTTTAGTCATACCAAATTTGAAACACATCTGTTCATCCATTGATTTTAAGGATTTTTTTAAAAAATAAAGTTTTAAAATTATTATTTTTAAAATCATCATTTTTAAAGATAAAGAGATGAAACTTTGCACCATGATAGGATTTAGGTAGATCTTTAGCCACACCAAATTTGAAACAGATCTGTCCACCCATTGAGTTTTAGGATTTTAAAAAAAAGTTTGAGGTTTTAAAATTATTTTTTTTAAATAACATTTTTAAAAGATAAAGGGCTAAAAGTTGGCACCATGATAGCTCTTAAGGAGAGATTTAACCATGCTAGGTTTGAATCAGATCTGTTCATCCATTGTTTTTTTAGGATTTTTTTAAAAGTTCAAAGTTTTAAAATTATTGTGTTTTAAAACTGCTGGAGCCATATCCTTCAAACTCAGGTTTTCAAACCTCCTCTTTGGGGTTTTGCATATTGAGCAGTTTCAGCCCTTGGCATTAAGGGGATCTCCAGTCTTTAGGTAAACTGCCACAACACCCACCCTAATGTTAGAGTAGAGAAACTTGTGACAATTATACACAAGCTTTTTTAAAAAATTGAAATTTAAAAAAGCCAGCCATCCGGCCGGCCAGTAACAAACCCCATTAACAACAACAGCAGCTTGCAATGAGTGAAGATACAGTCAGAAAAGATATTTGAGGGAAGGGGAGACTGTATCACACAAAGCATAGCAAAAGCTTCAAAGTACAGCAAAACCTACAAAAGTACGAGTGAGTGAAGTTAATTTCAGATACATTGAATCTCTCACTTGTTCTTTATTTCAGTGATTTTAACATTAAGATGCTATGTAGAACAGATTTGTCTTAAATGTGTGCTGTAAAATCAGACATGTGACCAAGGCTATGTTTGGGTGGGCACGCCCCCTTGGGGGCCGACCATGTTGTCCTCCTTTATGGTTTCCAAAATATGATCAACCTAATACCAAGCATCACATGATTGGTGTTTATAATTTTATCTAAAGCAAATTCTAGGTAAATTTGGATGTTCTTGCTTGGGTCAAATATCTAAGGAATTTCAAGAAAAGCTCCAAAACAGTCTGCTATAGTGACTAACAGACAGGTAGGCCTTAAAATGGTACGTGTGTGTGTGTGTGTGTGTGTGTGAGAGAGAGAAAGTTTTCCTTTCTTTTCAGTTCCATTTTGAGACTTGCTTATTCTTTTTTGCACTTCTGCATTTGGTTCTGCCCCTTTTTTCTCCTCTAGTGACTAGCCATGCAATAAGACTGTGGCTGAGTTCAGACAACGTATTAGGCTATGGAGGGGGTAATAACACACTCACAGTGCATTAATTTTCCTGTACTCCTCACACTGTATGTTGTCCCTCCCCCATCACACGGCTGAGAGTCCTAACGTCATTCTGGGCTGCTGGTGCTCCTCCCTCCCTCCTCCCGGCTGCATCCCATCAGCCCTTGCAAGTTCTGCCGGCTGTACAGGAGCAGCTGTGCTGTTTTTGGGCACTCCTCCAGAGAACTCTATGGCCAATGGAATAGTGCACTCGACGGCGGTGGAGAACCCTCCACATGGCATTTTAATCGATTGATTAATAGATAAACAAGAGAGCAGCCCATTGTTTTTCTGCATTGCTTAATTCAAAAAAATAATGTAAAATCCATTGTGTGTGCATTGTGGGTCCCCCCCACATGACACAATAATCAACTCAACCGACAGTTGCCTCCTTCCCCCACCCCCCTATTATCATGTTGTACGAACCCAGCCTGTGAGTCATTATTATGCAAAATAGCCCAAATGTTCTGTACATGCAGCAAGGCCATTAGGCTGGGTGCTGTAGACTGGCACCGCACATGATTGCAGTTACCATGGGATAGGATTATGGAACTTCATACACTCAGATTCTAAATATCGTGATGGTGTGACTTAATTTCTCATGTTTTACTGTTGTCAAATGGTCTTATTTAGGGATGTACAGATTTTGTTAAATACATTATGCCTGTGTTGTGCAAATTGTCACGTGTCTTTCATTTCATCATCCACTCATTGGTGGAATCAGATTTTTCGTTACCAGAGTTTTGTGGCAATTCACATTAGAGCTAATGCCCACTTGCACACATGCCTAAAAGCCCCATCACATCTTGTCAAATGTGTGATTTCCATCGCTTCTTCTGTTGCCGCTCCCATGTCGCTTCCTGAAAACAGGAAGTAATTAGCCCCATTCAGTCCGGTAGGACAAAGCAGCAACCGGACTTAATGAGGGTGGGTTTTTTTGCAGCACAATAATGGCCAGAAGGGGCAGAAGACAGGCGAGAGGCAGATGATGTCATGTGAGTAATTTGTGAGTGCCCAGTAATGAGCGTGCAGTAAAATGCTCATTGGATGGAGCTTTAAGTATGCATTAGTTAATGTGAATAAGCACTGATATACATCCAAATGAGAAAAAAAAATGGTCCACAAGTCTGTGAAATCAATGTGACTCAGAAAAAGCCAGTCTGCTGCAGAATCCAAGGGGTCAAATTAATTTGAATATATTGTGGATTTCTTCAACATCCCTACTCTTATTACATGGTCATCTGCAATGATGAGACGCACCCCACTGTGCTACTAGTGAATTGTTGAGTGGATTTGTGAGCCTGATATGGGGAAAGGTATACCAAGAAGGAGTTTTAAGAAATATTTGGTTCTGTGCCATCATCACTGTAGTTTGTATCATCATCATCATCATCATCATCATCATCATCATCATCAATCATCTCTATACTGCCCCATAGCCAAAGCTACATGCACTGTTACAAAATGTGGTGTAATTTGGAACCTTCCATATGTAGCTATGTTTTATTATGAAATTCCAAACAGTAGGAATAACAAAGTGTCTTGTGGCACCTTAAAGACTAACAGAGCCATGAAAGCTTATGGCATAATAAACTTGTTAGGCTCTGAAGTGGCACAAGTCTCTTCATTTTTGCTTCAACTAACTATCAGGGCTACCCATTTGGAAATTTCAAGCAGTACAATTAATTCATGGTCCCCTAAACCATGACATTTGTGAATAAATTCCTTATTTCATCTCTAACATAGGCCCGACGTGGTACAAAAGCAATTAACGGTGCAATCCTATGGAGGTAGTCAGCCTCTGAACTCGGAAGGTGATGACTATCCAATGCTGGGTGGATGGTGCATGCAGGTGATTGTCACTTATGTTGCCAGCTGCCCTGCATTTTTGGCTAGACAGGTGATTTCACCAGTCCAGCCAGGGACCTTCAGAGTAGGAGGTGGGAGGCTATGCGGCACACAGGAAGCTGCATAATGCAACTTCCATGATCTCCTTTCCTCCCCAACCCTGGGACCACCTCCACACTCAGTTTCCAGGGGAGGGCATGGAGAGCAATTTCTGGGCTCCGAGGTCAGAGCCCTGGTTCCAAATGTGATATCCAGAAACCGAAAAATCCTACGGCCCTCTTGACAGTGTCTAGTGGCCATAGGATTGCTCCCTAAAACAAGACCCTGTTAAAATGTAAAATAGACTACCAAAGAAAGATGAGAAACATAAGGAGAGGCATTTATAGCACATTTTAAATCTAAAGATTTGTAACAACACAAACAGAATTGCACAGCTACCTATTTTCACTTTTCTTGAATTTTGAAACATTATAGCCCTTGTAAAATTGTGTGGCTTTTACATTAGGACATTAAAGGAAAGCTACAGGAATAATTTTCTCCTTGGGGAACACTGGCTCTTCAAAAAGAGCTGATCCTGCCAGCAGTTACAATGCATTTGCATTCCCAGGAAAACTCTTAGGAAACCCCCAAAACATCTGTCAAGAAGTCCTGCATCTATACGATTTGCTCCGATGACTATCAGCCATTGACATACTCTTACTCCATGTAAAAAATTTACACAGTACTGGAAATTAGGGGAGTGAAGGGAGGAAAAGAGGGTTGCCAACTCTCTGCAATGTAGGCAGTGAGCAAACAATTACACAGTAGACTGCTTCCCCTGCCCCGTCCCCCTTTACATCCACCTCAGCCTGAGCTTGGGGTCTTTCAGGCCTTACAGGACCCTTTGAAAGGTTCAGAAATAAAGGGTCAAGCCAGCATCAGCAATTGCAAGTTCTAGGCCTAAAACTTTAAAACAGTAGGAAGACCAAACAAACGGCTCTGAAATTTGTATTGAGGTTTTACCTGGAAGAAAGCACACATCTAAGGGTAGAGAATGCATTTATTTACCTAGGGAATGGGGAAAAGCTTTTTGAAAGAAGTGTACAGAAATCAAAGAAAGCAGAGAACAACAGACAGACCCTTGAAACAATGCTGCAGGCAAAAATAACAAAGCAATACCTAACCCTATCCTACATAATACCTAAGTAAGGGATTTACAATAGGACAGGACCCAATGCAGGATCCAAAAACATGGAGGTAGGCAATGAAGAACTTGTGGGGAGCCTGCCCAGCAAGCTTGATGAGCACTGCCCAGCTGCCCCTGTTTCAGAAGCCAGCCCAGCCATGTGCTCAGCAATGCACTTTCCAGGGCCTCCGAAAGTGTGCAATTCCCTCAGCACACTAATGGCTTGCCGGGTGAATTGCACACTTTCTGCAGGCCCCCAAAAGTGCACTTTGCCTCCCTTCCACTCATGCCAATCATGGCCTTAAAGGCCCTCTTAATCCAAGAAGGCCTTTAAGACGACAATTGGTGTGGGACGGGAGGGAAACATGATTTCCCCAAGGCTAAGGAAATCACGTATTTTCTCCCTCCACTCTGACAGCCACCCCCATTAGAGTGTAGGGGGGAAATATGCAGTTTCCCCAATCATGGGGAAATCATATCTTCCCCACCACCACTAAAAACCTTGTTAATAGGGCCTTTAAGGCCACCATCAGTGGGGCGGAAAGAGAAACACAACTCTAGTGGAGAGAGAGAAATTGTGTATTTCCACCTGCTGTGGTAATGGCAACCACCATTACCACAGTAGGGGGGGAGGACAAAGGACACACGCAAGTCAGACCCGTGCCCCCTTTGTCCTTTGCCCAGCGTTGGATCAAAAATCTGCCCGGTGCATCCGTTGGGCAGCAACATCTGGGATCTGTAGTGCAGCCCATTTTAAGACAGTTTGGAAACTACGGAGTGGTAAAAGAGATGTGGCCATGAGATATGGCTAAACAGGCCGCAATTATATTTCACTCTCAAAGATTACAACTTGAATAAAACTATGACCTGAGTTGAAGGTGGGGCTGCTTAACTCCAAATCCAATGTCCATGGAACCTGGCCTGGCTTTCCTACTGCAGTCCTGAGGCAGTTGTTATCTCCAATCATGCCATACTGTCTAGGAATGCTTGGAGTGTTCTCCACTAAGGACTGATGGGAGGAGGCCATCTCTGTCTCTCTTCCTAAGAGAGCATTGCAGAATTCCTGCAGAGTTCTCCTACACCTTAAGTTAGTCCAGTGGTGGCTGGCGCCCACTGCAGCTGGTAGGGCAATGGATGGTAGTCACCAGTAACTGAGTCATCTTTTGATGCCCCAACAGCACATACCACATAAAGGGAAAACTGAAGTACTTAAACCTGCTTTGCACTAAAATGAGTGCCAATAGAAACATTATTCCCAAAGCCTTGGTCACCCATTTGCTGGCTGCAGCCAGGTGGGAAATTGCCCAATTCTGGAAAAGCGAGAGACCTTTTGACCATTAACGCTGGTTTGATAAGATTTGGAAACTAGCTTTAAATGATAAGTTGACACAACATAGCAGGTTAGCAAGACGAGAAATAGTATCAGACACATTTGTGGAAAACTGGTTGGACTTTTTCACATTTATTAATAGGAATCCTGGAGAACCTAGACCCTCAATGACTCAGGAATCCTTTTGGTCAGAGGTTCTAACTTAACCTGCATCTTTTTCTGTACCAAGTGCTTATTGAAGGAATGAACACCCATGCTTTTTTATAGTGGTGCTGTGGGAACATTTATATTGTTGTTGAGTGTTTTCTTTTACTCTGTGTGTTTATTGTATTTGTCCTTACTTGAAAATCAATAAAAATAGTATTAAAAAAAATAGATTGGGGAGTTGGGAATCCACAAAACCACACAAAAGCACTTCTTTGGACCCGCATTCTCCTGTTCCAGCAACAACTGCCATTGCACAGAGAATCAAATGACCTTGAGATCATGACTGCAAAGCAGGGAGATGAGTCCTAACCATACAAAATAATAACAACCATACAAAATGGTAACAACAATCCATTGCAGCCCACTATGAAAGGGGATGCAGAGAGTGTGCTTGCAAAGCTGAGTGTGCAGGAGTTTGCAGGGGAGGCTGCTGTTGATAATGACAATACCTTCATTCAGGGCCACACTGGAAAGCACACTTTGTAACCAAGCAGCAGTTTCGGAGAGCATCCCCCAAACCTGGGCAGGATCTACACTACTGCTTTATGATGGTTTATCATGGTTTTGAGAACTGTTTAGGCCCAGGACACATTATATATACTGTTTTCAAAGTGTTATATCCTGCTTGGTGTAGATCTGCCCCTGCTCAGAAGTGAGAAGCAACGCGGTACAAAAATCTAGCTTCTGCATACTGTATCTACTCAGAAGAAAGAAGAACTGAACTATTTATTTATTATTTATTGCATTTATATCCCGCCTTTTTTCCTCCAAGGAACCCAAGGCAACATACATAATCCTCCTCTCCATTTTTATCCTCACAACAACAACCCTGTGAGGTAGGTTGGGCTGAGAGCCCGTGACTGGCCCAAAGTCACCCAGTGGGTTTCCATGGCCATGTGGGGACTAGAACCCAGATCTCCTGACTCCCAGACCAACACTTTAGCCACTACATCATGATGGCTCTACCCAGGAGTAAGCATGGACAGCATGTTCAGAGCATCCAAGTCTCGACTAACATACATCTTCTTGCTTTCAATTGGTCTCCTCTCATAATAATTCTTTGGATTCTGTCTAGAATGCACCATGGAACCTGACCAATAGGATGGGTTGGTGTTCTTTTTAGGACCAAATTCTGCTGACTGCAGGGTTGTTTCAACCCACCCATAAGCCCGGGGTGGGGGAGGGGTATTTATATGGCACCACTTTACCTACTGATTCCTCCCAAACCCCGCAGTATCGCCGCTACAAAGCAGAATCAGTAGGGATACTAGGCAAGAGTGAGTGTGGGCTATCCAGCCAGGAAAATTCACAGCACAGCTGTCAGACAGTGGTAATAATGGGTGGCAAATATTGAGGGATCAAAAACCACAAAAATTATTTCTTTTTCTGGCAACAAAGTGCAATGCTGCAGGTTTGAAAGCCTGTACCTGTACCGCTGCACTGCTACAGTTCATTGAATTTTTGTGTTATACATAATAACTGTCCATACTTTCATTCCCCAGACTTGAATATTGCCATGGTGGCAATTACTGAACACTCCCCTTGCCCTGTATTTCCGTGCCTACCCTGCACTGGGATTTGCCCACTCTTTTAATCTGAACTGAAGCCATGACTGACAGACGTACAAACAACCATAGTGACATTGGAGCAATGTAAAAAGTCACGGTAAAATGGCACATTGAACAAGCACAGCTTCATGGTGTGGCTGTGAGTTGGCAACTGCATCATATAAACAATGGGGTGCAAATGTGCAACCACAATGGAGTACATAGAGTGTATAGACAAGCCCAAGGTCTCTCCTGTATTTCCGTCAAGAATCATCCACTACATTAAAACCTAGCCACCTGCATTCCATGTTAGGCTCCACAATATGCATTTCATAACACTGAACAGGAATTTTCAGACACATGGTATGTTTTGCTGCCACATAGAAGTGCTGGGTGATATCATTATTTCCCTGCCATTTGGAAAATGAGCTCTTGTAAATGAGATACAGAGGAGTTGGATATGTGTCGTTAACAAAACTAATCACAATCAACAGAATACTTTTTAAAAAAAGAATAGGGGAAAAAGGCAGAGCATTTTTAGTGCTGTAAGTAGATGAACATTACACCAAGACTTAAGTCCCTGGTATGAAACTAATTTCACAAGCAGATGGCTCTACCCACTGTTGATGGCCCTTCAGTTTCTTTATTGCAAATAAAATACTTGCTAGCTTTGGTAAAACAAAAGTCAAGCACAGCTGTCTTATTTGTATATATTTTGACTAAGGGGGCATAATCAGTCTTTAAATGATGTGACACAGCTCATTCCCCCCCTCCCTGTCCCATTTGTCATTCAGAGTCATTACTGAGCATATGTGCCCAAATGGGAAGGCATCAGGTATCTTGTGCTCAAGGGGCCATTCATCAGAGGAAAATAAATGTAAACTGCAGTATATTTTCTAATAAGAAGGGGGAAATCCTGTTGTCACATAAAGAAGCCTAAAGCAGCATGGCATAATCAGAGTTATAATTAATCACCAAGAGCTTACAGCAGAGGCAGAGCAGAAACCTTGAACAGTCCACACTCAGATTCTTCACAGTGAGATGCAATGTGTGTCGGATCTCAGATCGGCACAGTTCTATCACACCTGCAGGTAATTCTGTTTATGGATTTCCCACTGCATTTTTGTTTGTGTGTGGTGCCAGTTTTCTCTGAGTTTCAATGACTTTCACTAAAATCAAGATGTGGTTATGTTTTGTTCTTGACCTCTGGGTGCTCTTTGAAGTTGGCTGATGCTAAGAAGGCCACAATAACTCTTGGGTTAAGAACCTCCCCTTCCCCGAAGGCCACACTGCAGCCCAAGATTGCATGTAGTTATAATGAAGAAGATTCTGTTTAGTGGCCATTGCCTTCACCACTGAAGAACCACAACCAGACACAACATCATAGGGATGTGTGAATCAACAACACCTGAGATCATCAAAGTTCTCCAAATTCCATCTCAAAGCTTGTTCCAACTTGAATTCAGATCAGATTGTAAACTTCTGCTTCTTCTCCTGTTTCTTCTGCTGCTTCTGAATGAAAATCCATGCATATTTTTCCAAACATATGCATCAATTGTGTGCATTTTTGAGATGTATTTATTGTTTCCCCATTGATTGAAGTGTATCTGTGCACATTTTTCAAATGTATCCATTTTCTTTTCATGGGCACTTTTCAAATGTATGCATGCTGTTAAATAGGGGTGTGCACAGACCCCCGCCTCCGCTTCTCTTCCAGATCTGCGATTTGCGGATCGGGCCGCCTCACTCCGCCCCCGCTCCGCCTATGTCCGCTCCGCTCCGCTGCGGAGCTCCGTTTCCCCCCCCCCATAGGCTTGCATTAAGCTAAAAAAGTATACAACTTTTTAATGTTAAAGTTAGAAACCTCAAGTTTGGCACCATGACACCTCATGGAGGTATACACATGCACGCCAAGACTCAAGGGAATCCCATCATCCCCTGATTTTTGGGGAATTTATGAAAATCGGGCACCCCAGTCACACCCCTTTCGATAGCTCCGTCAATTTGCACGTTAGAAACCTCAAACTCACCACCATGACAGCTTATCCAGGGATACACATGCACGCCAAGACTCAAGGCAGTCCCATCATCCCCTGATATTTGGGGAATTTATGAAAATCGGGCACCCCATTTGCAGAAGTGGACTGTTCTCTGGCATTTGGACAGATAAAAAAAGGGAAGTGGGCACACTCACAGATGCCATCTAGACCCACAATCATGCCAAGGTACAAGGCAATCCCATCATCCCCTAATTTTTGGCGGGGCTTAAACCTGCAGACAGCTCAATGGGGCCATTTCAAAGGAAATCCCAACATGCCATGAATTGGGGAGTAGAGATCAACCTAAATGAATCTTCTTCCACACTTGAAAAATGGACTTGGAACTTCCAAAACTCTAAGTGAGCTCTAAGTGACTCTCCCCTGAGTCAAAGCCAGACACAAACCATCCCTGCGAGGCGGGCAGGGGAGGAGGGAGGGAAGGCAGGCAGGCAGCAGACATTTCTGGGGGCATAAGAAAGTGAGCCAAGGATAAGCCAGTAATGCATATAAAATGGAATAAATAAATAAATAAATAAACGAAGGAGGGGTGGAATTAAAAGCAGCAGTGTTGCTGAATAAACAACAAGAAGAACTTTTTAAAAAAGGCTATATCTTTCTTTTACCAGTAATAAGGGGTGGTGGTGGACGTGCCCAGATGGGGAATCATCAGCCAATTTAACTGGTCCTGTCTAAGAACCAGTCTTTTAAGAAGCAAAGCTCTCACTTCAACTCATGATAGGCGTTGTTCCACCGGGTTACTCTCTTTGGAGGGCTCTGATGGCCCTCCAAGTACAGGAGAGAGTGAGGGCACATCCACATGCCCTAGGGGAGCTCATCCCCTTGCACCACATCTTTTCAGTTGTTCCCCAAAGTTAGGGTGGGTAGCAGTGCTGTGTTTTTTCTATCTCTTATTATTGGCTTAGTATATGATTTCAGGTTGTGTTTGTGCATTTGGTGGGGCTACTGTTTTAAAAAACACTGGGAAAAGTCCGTTCAGACTAAGAAAGAGAAGTTCCCAGAATCCCAAGTTACCCGTTTTGCCTATCCCCTCCTCCAACTTTGGGATCATGTGATCATGACTGGGAGTTGACTCTGCCCCTCAGCCCTTCGGAAAAGGTATTTTTCCTGCCGGTTTTTTAAAAAATTCTAGCAAGCAAACCACACCACGCAGAGAGCTGAGAGTAGGCTCAAAATGACCCCCAGCCATGACTCTCTAAGCACAAGAAGTTTCAGAAAGATAGCTTCAAAAACAACACAGTTATCCCCTTTTCTTTTCCGCAATGCAATCCTATGGGCGAAATGTTTCAAAATGGCAATCGGATCGGTCCGCAGAAAGAGAAGCGCTCCGCATATGGCCGCTTCTCTTCGCCGTGCTTCTAGGGGTCCCCAGTCCGCTTCTATTCCGCCTCTGGGCAAGGCGGAACAGGCCAATTCGCTTCTGCTTCTACGCTTCTAATCAGAGCAGAGCACATCCCTACTGTTAAACACATTTGCTTTGGTCCACGAATCACATTGCAAGCTCAGAAATGAATGGACTTAAGCTGCAGGTTGTGTCTATGTTCAGTCATTTATTTACTTTATTTATTATTTTATTTTATTTATTACATTTTTATACCACCCAATAGCTGAAGCTTTCTGGGCGGTTCACAAAAATTAAAACCATAATAAAACAACCAACAGGTTAAAAGCACAAATACAAAATACAGTATAAAAAGCACAACCAGGATAAAACCATGCAGCAAAATTGATATAAGATTAAAATACAGAGTTAGAACAGTAAAATTTAAATTTAAGTTAAAATTAAGTGTTAAAATACTGAGAGAATAAAAAGGTCTTCAGTTGGCGACAAAAAGAGTAAAATCTCAGTCATGAAGGTGAAAACTGAGTAAATCATGATAAAAAAAATGAACTGAAATGAATTTCACATACATCCTTACTGACATGTTTCAGTTTAATTTGTAAAGGTCCTTTAACCTAAGTCAGGGCCTGTGGGCAGGGCTGCCCAAAGTCATTTTGCTGCCTTAAGTGGAGCAGCAAGTGATGCCCTCACACCAAATCAAGGTGCATAAATCCAAAGCACACAAGTGCCTCCCCCATCTCTTTGTCAGTAAAAACATAACAATAAATTTGCTGCCTTTTTATGGCATCCAAACTAAGGCACCCATCTCACTCTACCTAATGTTAAGGCTGGTCTTGCGCTGGGCATGCTTGTGTAACCCCTATGGAGTAGAGGGTTTAGTCCCTTGGGCGGGGCTCTCACTTAGAGGGAGAGCTAGAGAAGAAACAGCTTAAAGAAAGAGAACCAGTTCTGCTGAAAGCTGAGTATTAGAAGAATTTCTGTTTAATTACAAACTCTTCTCACCTTGTACAAGGTAAATTGAACTGTTAAGTGTGTACATTAGCATTTCAAGTGGATGGGGAATCATTATTATTATTATTATGCATTTTTGATAATTGTACTAATTATATTATTGCAGGGCTAATACTATGAACTGTTGTGTTACTGGTTGGGGATTGCCCTGCGAAATAAAAGTTGAGGGGGGAAATCTACAAAAGGGACTTCCAGAGTACTTGGCGCCTGGAGATGAAGAACCACACGGGATTGAGCAACAAGCAAGAGACCCATGTTTTTGTTGTTGTTTGCACATAGAAGGACAGTTTGTGGCATATTTCTATGATTAAATGTTTACTAAATACATGTTTTGTTCAAGATATTTATATTCTTTGCAAGGTAATTCTAATTAAGCCCCATAGAACCCACACGAGTAGAAGTTATACTTGCACCCCAGCATCCATGTTCAAAATTAAATATTAGAGAGCATACAGCTTTGTCTCTGGATGATTATAAAGTGCTACTCTCATTTAAGTTAGAGTCAGACACAGGTGATTATGCCTCAGGAACCCCCCACATCTGTTCACAGCCTGTACACACTGTATGGCTATTGGTATGGTGACCATATGGTAAGGAGGACAGGGTTCCTGTATCTTTAACAGTTGTATTGAAAAGGACATTTCAGCAGGTGTCATTTGTATATATGGGGAAGCTGGTGAAATTTCCTCTTCATCACAACTGTTAAAGCTGCAGGTGCTCCTGCCCTCTTTTAAATCTGGTCACTCTAGTATAGCTCCTGCACCTTTAACTGTGGTGATGAAGAGGGAATTTCACCAGGTGCTGCATGCATACAAATGAGCCCTGCTGAAATTCCCTTTTCTATTCAACTGTTAAAGATACAGGAGCCGTGTCCTCCTTTTCATATGGTCACCCTAGCTATTGGTCTAAGTTATATGGGACATGCCACCCAAGGCGTGCATGCCAAAAGGCACAAAACTCTCTTGAGAGTTGCTTGATGGAAAGGTAGCATTAATTATACAACAGCACAACCCTGTATATGTCTACTCAAAATAATCCCATATCTATGAACCTAATGGATGTTACTCTCGAGGAAGTGGTCTTGGGATTGTGTAATTCCTGCTCCTAAAGGCCTTGGGAGTGCAAGCTGTGAAAAATGGGAGGGGTTCAAAGTAGATGGAAGTGGGAGTTGGAATGTGATTTGTTTAAAAGACTGTTGGAGTTGGATGGGTAGAAGAGCTAAGAGGAGAAAGACAGTTGCAAGAGCAGCAGAGAAGGAAGTACTTCTTCACACAGCACATAATTAAACTATGGAATTCACTACCAAAGGATGTAGTGGTGGGCACCAATTTGGACATCTTTAAAAGGGAGTTGAATAAACTTCTGGAGGAGAAGGCTATCAATGGCTACTAGTCCTGATGGCTACCTCCAGTATCTGAGGCAGTAACCCTATATACACCAGTTGCTGGGAAACATGAGCAAGAGGGTGCTATTGCACCCATGTCCTGCTTGTTGTTCCCTGGTTGACAGCTGGTTGGCCCCTGTGTGAACAGAGTGCTGGACTAGATGGACCCTTGGGGCTCCATCCAATGAGCATTTTATTGCATGCTCATTACTGGGCACTCACAGATTTTTCGCAGGTCCCTCACATGACGTCATCTATGTCCCGTGTGCCTTCTGCCCCTTCTGGCCTTCCTTGCACCACAAGAAAAATCACAGAAAGTCCAAAATATTTTTTAAACCGGAAGTTGCTGCTCTTTCCTGCTGTGTGCAAGAGAAGCAGCATGATTAGAACACCTGACTGAATGGGCCTCGTGCTCATTGTTTACTTCCTGTTTTGAAACAGGAAGTAACAGCAATGAAACCAGGAGCAGTGAAACAATGGTAGGGAGTGTGTTTTCCCACGTGTGATGGAGCCCTTGGTCTGATTCAGAATGGCTCTTCTTATGTTCTTAGAGAAGGCCACAGAGGAGAAAGACAAAGGAGTAGAATGAAGCAGAGCCATTGAGGTGAAGGATGAGGGAAAGCTGTGGAGCGGTGAAGACAAAGAGACAGAAAGAGCTGTCCTCAGCTGGGAAGAAATAGCCAAACTCTGCAGCAGAAGCTAGTGATAGGAGTCCAAGAAGCAGTGAACGTGATGGTCACTGTGCTAATAACTGTTACACTGTATGTGTAATTAATCATGTTTTCATATTACAGTTATTTGTATTTGGTCTAAACACTTCTATTTGTTGTTTAATTAATATTGTCACCCTTACAGCTAAGTAAATCTCTCTCTCTCTCTCTCTCTCTCTCTGTGTGTGTGTGTGTGTGTGTGTATGTAGATGATAGATAGAAGATAGATAAACAATTCCTGAGTGATGATTGTCTGCCTCTTCTCATTCTGATTATAGCTGGCAAGTACAATCCTATACATGTCTACTCAGAAATAAAACTCTATTAAGTTCAAGGTACTTAATCGGGAGCAAATAGGTATAGGATTGAATACTAAATAAATAAAATCTCTATTTCAAAGAAAAAGAACAGACATTGATAACGTTGCCACAGTTGTCCTGATGAGGTATAAAAAGATGGGGAAAGTAGCACAACAAATACACTTAAAGCCAATTTAACCTACAGTTCTATCCAAGCAGATGGCCTTTGCTGAATCTTGCCCACTCCAACTGAAGCTAGATTAATATTTATGGCTAAATACAAAATACCATATGAGAAGCCGTCTACATTTCATATACACATTTTGATATCATGCTTTTAACATATTTTCTTCATTTTTCTAACTGTCCTAATATTTCAAAATACATTCAGGGATTTCCCCCCCCCCAAAAAAAAACACACACCACACACCCTATATTCTATATTCTGAGACAATAGCCACCTTTGAGTCAAACTAAACATTTGTGTAATCACTCACAGTAGAGCTATGCATTACGGTTTTATTTACCTTCATGTATGTACATGTGGCCCCAATCCTCCCTGCTGAGGGGGGATTTCAGGAAAAAAATGTGTAGGGAGAGATTTAACAAATACACACTCAAAGCACCATGGTCCAGGTCTGACTCAGTGCTGTGTGTGTTTACACAAAGGTAACAAAAACTTTCATCTCTACAATGTGTGATTACACAACAGTTTCACTTGGATATATATAGAGAGGGGGGGGAGAGAGTGACAGATATTTAAGGATGCAATGCTATACACACTTACATAGGAATAAGCCCCATTTAACCTAGTGAGACTTATTTCTGAATAAACATGCATAGGGATACACTGTAAGAAAGTGAGGACTGAGAACTTAAAACTTTTAAGTGATTAAAAGCAACTAGTTTATCAATTGAAAACTTTCGTCCGTATCACAAATTGTGCCCTGGTGTTAGCAGATGATCTATGCTTCATATGTCTGCATTAAGTAATTTGTTACAAGTTTGTTAATACAATTCTGTTAATATTTAGCATAATACCTAGATATTGATGGACTTGTACTAACAAACTCATAAGAAATCACTTGATGCAATTACATGAACTTCTCTGGCCATTCCATTGCCATTTTTGTTTCCTCCTATCCTGTTAGGTCTGCTCCTAAAAATCACAACTTTCTTTCAAGACAATTTCATTGTGAGTTTTTGTGGGAGGTTTTGAGGTGGGAGAACTTTTTAATTAAATAGCTCTTCTTACCTTTTTTATTCTTAATAGAAAGTGATGGACTGTGATACACTACCTGCATAATAATGTCAAGATTAGAATAATGCCACGCTTGAATTCTGAGGGGTAACAGAAGTCAAGCAGCAAATGAATGAAGATGAACTAGAGAGTCTTGGGGGTACGGGAATGTGCTGTAAATTAAAGAAAGTAAAAAAGCAAGGTCTTAGAGTTATTAATTAGTCTATAGTTTGGTACAAGAAACTTATATTACGCATTATCCGGTATATCTCTTCTTTCATACATGCATATGAGCATTTTAGACAATATTGGGGAATCCTGACTAATCCCATCATCGTTTCTCTTCCAAATGGATGGCAGCAATTCCATCATTTCAATAGAAGCTCTGTCTGTATGGACTGGTCTTCATAAATACCGTATTTTCCAGCGTATAAGATGACTGGGCGTATAAGACGACCCCCAACTTTTGAGAAGATTTTCCTGGGTTAAAAAGTAGTCTAATACGCCAGAAAATACAGTACATATATAATTCCTTGACAGCATCAAGTGATAAGCAATATTTATAAATGGAGTACCACTGATTCATAATCACAAACAGAACTTTCATATTATCTGGACCAGATCTACACCAAGAAGAATATAACACTTTCAAAGCAGTTTGAAAACAGTATATGGAATTTGTCATGGGCCCCAACAGTTGTCAATAGCATTATAAACTGTTTTAAAGCATAAGTGTAGATCCTGACCTGGTATCATATCAAACACAATGCTTTTTTTTTCATGGAATCACTGGTTGAATCTCAGTCCTATGAAGACAACACCAAGGGTTGAATAATCATGTGCTGAGAGATAAAATATATACATGTATGCACCATCTGTAAGATGTTCTAAGATAGTACATCCAAGAGTTAGTTAAATAGCATATACATTACTGGAAGGTACAATGCTGAAATCCAAGAGTTTTCAAAAATGCTGCCTTTTCCATCCAAAGGGACAGTTAAACAGACAGAAACTCAATGTATGGAGGGATGATGGTGCCAGGAAGAAGAGCTTAGATACATTAAGCACTATTTTTGGACAAGTCAAGCCTGTACAAAACATAAAAACAAAGATATTGATCAATGACTTACAGAACATTATTATCTTTTGGTTTTCATACTTTTCCAAATTTTGTGATGCAGTTTTCTGATCAAAAAATTGATTTGGATGTGTACATAAGAACATAAGAAGTGCCCTGATGCTGGATCAGACCAAGGGTCCATCTAGTCCAGCACTCTGTTCACAGAGTGGCCAACCAGCCATCAGCCAGGGATGAACAAGCAGGACATGGTGCAACAGCACCCTTCCACCCATGTTCCCCAGCAACTGGTGCACACAGGCTTATTGCCTCGAATACTGGAGGTAGCACACAACCATCAGGGCTAGAAGCCATTGATAGCCTTTGCCTCCGGGAATTTATCCAACCCCCTTTTAAAACCAACCAAATTGGTGGACATCTCTGCATTAGGGGAAATTGCATACAATAGTATGCTCATTAGAAAAGCTACTTGGAAACAATATATTTGGTAAGATTGCATACAAAGATGTGTATGGACTTTTTGTGTGCACAAAAAATGCATACAAAAATGAACTTCACAGACTGGATTTGTACTTGGGGGAAAATGTGAGTTTTGTCAAATGTTATAGAAATCAAAACAGATTTGTCCATCTGTAATCAAGGGAGGAGGAAAATACAGACGAAACAGTTTCTGTTTGACTGCTCTGTCTAGCTATTTTCTGTTACCATAAACAGATTCATAATGTGTGGTAGGTGGTACTTACTACAGCTTAGAATTTAGCAAAACCTTCTTGAGAACTGCTTGGCTCTCCAATCACAACAAGATTGAGATCAAGGTACAAATTATTGAATGACTTTAGCTGATATATGTATTGTATTTTAATATTGTTATAAACAGATTATGTACCAGAACATTGCACATTATAGATATGAAACTTTGTCGCACGTATTTTATGGTCTTCTGTCTCGGACCTACAAACACTAATGTATATGAGTGTTGAGGCATTTGAGCTATGTCAGTGAAGTAAGAAAAAATGTTCTACTGCAGATTTCATATCTTGATTTAATACAATTGCGGCACGTATTAGAAATATTCTCCTGAAGAATTTATCAGGATTTTTTTATTTCTCATAATGTCTCTGTTAGATATTTCTTATCCTCTGATGAAATTGAAAAGTATAATTGAAATCTCTACCCTTGAAACATCCTAGAAATTCATTTTTTGTAGGCTGCCTTTAATAATGAAATTGATTACTTTTGTGAGGTAACATCTGAATTATTGTTAATATATGCTGGGAAGTCATTGTAGAATATGCCTTTTTTCTTTCTAAATGACTTTGTTTTTCTCTTTTTGCTTCTATTTCCTTCTCAACCAAGAACGGTGACTAATGCCTCATTTATAAATTCAGCAGCCTATCTGGATGGTTGCTTATAACACAACCAGGCAGGGGCACGGAAACAAATAAAATGATTTTGAGGCGTCTTCCCATAAACTTCAGCTGATTTCAACCACATTGCCACTTCTCCCCAACATAAAGGGATTGTGATGGCAATCTTAGAGATCAGCCAGAAGTGCATTGGGAAGCATCTTCACACATCTTTCCCATATGCCCATGTGAGTTTTCCATATGCCCATAAGGGTTGCTGCATAAATGAAATCTGGATTTCAGGCCCAGTGTCAGAGATCAGCAGAAGCACACTTTTGGGTTTGTGCTTTGAGTCCTAATTCACAAACTAGGATAAGCTAATAATAGTTTCCATTCATGGGCTGAATGATGTCAAACAAGGTGGGGTGATGCTGCATTTAGCTTCTCGTGGCATGCTGGGTGGATGTACCAGCACCTCTGCCAGGAACCAGATTTGCTGTGTGCAGGGCTTTTCCCATTAAAAAAACACCTGTACACAAAGTGCATTCTCCCATTGAGAGTCCCTGTGTGGGGAAGATGGACAATCAAAAGCCAGGCAGCTTATTTGTCTGGCACTTTCAGGACCTCATGCAAGCACTGGACGAGTTTGCAGGTGCAGCTCCCCCAATCTGGAGATGACAAGGTTATTTCACCTGCATGCCACTTGCTTTCCATTGGGAGGGGGATGACACACAGGGGAATGTCCTTACTATCTCCAATCACAGATCAAAGATAACAAGGAGATTCATCTCACCCTACCTGCACCCATAGTCCCTGGGAGCCTGCAGGGCATGGAGTGGAGCTTGGGAAAGGGGTGGAGCTGGGGAAGGGGAGGGCTCTGAAGAGGGAGTTTCTGGGGGCCAGATATGTAACCTCCACAGGCCAGATTTGGACTGTGGGCCAGAGGTTGCCCTCCCCTGTGCTAAATCATTGCAGAGTGAAAAGTAAATCATGGCTGGAAATTTAAGAGTATTTCATCTTAAGGTGCTCTGGAGTGAGACTCATTTAAGGCAAAACTGATTTAATATCATCAAACATTCTTTGAGGCCAGTTAATTCATCTCTGGGCCCAGCACTGTTCTGAAATTTAGCATGGCCCTTATTCAAAGGTGAATCCACATATCCTTCTAGCAATTTGTGGGTATGTAGTGGGGCAAGGGGGAGGGGAAGCACCCGTTATCTCATATCACACCAAATGCTGAGTAACTCTTCACATCAGATGCCCTCCTTCACATGTTCAAAGAACGTTAGGGAGACCATGTGTCCTACTTGACAAAGGATAGACCTCTATTTCAAGAGCTGTCAGAAAACAGTCCTCTATTTGAAAGTGTCCTCTGTTTGATGGGCTGTCCAGCCCAAGTCTGGGTTAAAGCTAAAGAACCCTCAGAAGGGAGAGCAGGGGCCATGAAGTTGCCCATCAACAGGTAGCTCTTGAATGAGCAGGCAGACACATAGGTCACCTGCTCACCATCCTTCCCACTACCATGAAATATATTGTATTTCTATTTAAGCAACAGCAATTCTTTGTAAATTTGCATATATTCATATTGATTAGCACATGCAAATGTTATGCAAAACAATGCCCTCTTCCGCTCGCTCTCTTTCTCTTTCTCTTTCTCTCTCTCTCTCTCTCTCTCTCTCTCTCTCTCTCTCTCTCTCTCTTTTGGTGATGCATGTCCTCTTTATTAGAGATGTGTAAGTGGCCACACTAAAGAATGTGTGAGGAAGTGTGGATACCAAAAGAGTCAGCTATGACACCAACCATCCACACATTGGGTATGAGTAAGAAGGGGCTCCGCATGTGTACCAATGTGTACACAGAGCTCCTTGACAAAGAGCATGGCATTTGATTGTCCCAGGATCCTCCCTTGCATGGAAAACCTCTATATACACATAGAGGCCTGGTTCAGACAACACACGAAACCATGCTGCTTAACCACAAAATGGTTAAGGGAATGCATTATGCATGTTGTCTGAACCAGGCCAGAGCCTCTTCCAGATGACACTGAACGTAGGACATCACGGACATTGACCACTGGATGCAGGCAGAGGAAAACTTACACTGCCCTGCAACCCCCTCACACATTCTTTGAACACTTCAGGAGGATCATCTTTTGCCTTCCTACAGGCTGCCCCCAAATGCGCTAGCAGCGTAATGCAGGCAGATGCTTTGACACCAGAGAATAAAAAGTAGTTCCTGCAAATAAATTACAAGTGCATCTAAAGTGGGGTTCTGTTCTGATCATGAAATGCAGCAAGCTGTGTTCATCTTTGTAGACTCTGCCATGTGGCAACTCCCCGAGACATATAAACAGCTGGTCAGAACTACTGCTCAAATTGCACATCTTTGCAGGTTGGAATCCATTGCCAGGTTGGAACCCAAAGAGCCCGACAGTTATATGGTTATTTTCCTGTGGAAAACAAAGAAGGAAGGGTGTTCCATGCAAACAAAAGTATAGTTACGATGGTAGCAGGAGAGGTTGCGTCGGCTGCATCTGTTGCTTTGTTCCTCTTTATGTCCCATTGCTCCTTGTCCATCTGCTGTGCAGGAAAATTGAAAGCCTGCTTGCTTCAGCAGATATGTTGCAGGGTGAATGATCAGACCTATGAAAGAATGTGATAGCAGGAGAAAGAGTAGCTGCAACATCGCAACTTCTCCGGATGCATCTTTCGTTGAGAGCGAAACAAAGAGTAGGAAATATTTGCCTTCAGAGGAGATGCATATTACGTGCAAAAACATCCTGAGATAGTAAAACACCTAGCTTTGCATATACTGCTAATTTTGGCATCTTTGATATAAAAAAAAATGGAAAAAGAAAAAGCCATCAAGTGTGAACATGTCCCTGAAGTAATTATATAGTGCTTAAGGAGAGGTTGAATACTGCACTATTTAGTGGCACTTTACAAATAGTTCGGCATACTTCTTTCAACCCAGACACATTGATTGCATAATTATTTATTATGTATGCTTTGCTATGAGACTCGATAAAGTTATAAGCACTTTCCACAATTATCATGCTGTGATTTTCTGTAATGAGTGCTGTTCTGGTGTACTACCGTGAGGAACTGTTGATGTGCTAAGCACTTTTAAAGGCTGCAGTTCCTAATATTTAAATCATTTCTACAAATTTAAATAATCTGTTGGTAGAAAAAACAAGGTTTAATCATTTCTTCTGAAAAGGTGTCAAATGTTGTTTGTCATTAATTATTGTAAAAGTATATTGATTTTAAATACATATTTATAAGATTAGATTGTCAACAGCACAACTGTTTTGGATAAAAAAAAAAATTCTTCACAGGTTCAACCTAGGGGTTCTGATGGCCATAGCTGGAAAGCAGATCCAAGCTCACAATGGCCATGTGTTGGGGTTTCTACTTTACTTTTCGCTGGAGCACAAGTGCGCTCCATCTCTTCTTGGTTGTAAAAAAAATGGGCGCCGCAATGGGCATGATACCCGAGATGTCACGCAGCCCATGTGGATTGAAGGGGAGGATCTCACGATTAGCATATCACAAGATCCTTCCCCTGGCCTCTTCTGGTGTCGACATGCCCTATGTCTTCACCTCAGTTAATGACATTGTAATTAATGATGCTGATGAATTTCAGAAATCTATCCATCTATCTAGCCCTCTTTTCAGATAACTATTATTGTCTCCCAAAGTGGCTCACATCAATAAAACAAAGACAGGCCCTGCCATCACATTTACAAACTTAAAATGGCAGGACACACAAGGGAAGGTGCTGTTGATGGGCAACTTCAAGGCCCAGCTCTTTTTTCTGATGGTTCCTCTTCTTTCTTTAATTGATTTTCCAAAAGAAAGACAAACCAACAAAGGGGGGGAAATAATTGAATTCAAATCTGATTATTGATGAAGTATATTTTACCCCTTAACTTTACAGACAAAATATAAGTGGAACCCTTTGGCTGCTTGGAGGTTTCCTTTACGGTTCTTCATAATAACAATTATATTTACAATGCAAACCTATATATGTCTATTCAGAAGTAAGCCATTGATTTCAATGGGGCTTATTCCCAGGTACATGGACATAGGATCGCAGCTGTAGGAAGCAATCTTATGCCTGTTTAGGCAGAAAAAAATTCTACAACTCCAAGTATCCCTTCAGCCACCCACTGTTGGGGCATACTCAGAACTGAAGGACTTCTTTCTGTCTAAATATGAACAGGATTGTACCCTTGGTCTCTTTTCTGTAATCTGAGGATAGGCTTTGACAAATATTGCTGCATATGTCCCTAGTTTGTACATAAAATAAAACCAAGCCATATTTTTGAAACCCAAATATTTTGACATTGCCATTAACTAATTTCAGTTAGCACTTCACTTTTTCTGCCATGGCTATTTGCCACAGCTCCATGTACCAAGATTTCAATGCTAGAAATTCTGCAGTTTTCGAATTTATAGCTATTACCCTGTGGGCTGGCATCAGCATGATAATTTAAATAGAAATACAATACGTCTCACCATAACGTGGAAGACTATGACCAGGTCACCTGTGTGCCTTGATCAGGTGCTTCTGGCGAGCAGCTTCAAGGCCCAGCAATTTCTTCGGTTGTTTCTTTATTTTTAAGCCAGCCTTGTACTGGACAGCCCTTCAGATACAGGATTGCCCACTGTAAAAGGGAACACCTGGCCACCCCTACATTTTAGGGCCTAATGGAAGCTCATGGAGTACCTTCATTCAAAGGTGGCTGGAGTTGCATGGCACCTACCCACTCAAACACCTCCCACAAGAATGGGATATTTGCGATATGATTCCATAGCTACCATCATTGTAATTGGGTACTTGATTGAACTTAGGCTTAAATATACAGTGCTTTAAGGTATGCCACACTTACAAATTACTCTGTAATTTTCCAGTGCAAACAAATCACATAGTGTTGCAATCTACTTAGCGTTATCATATCATTTCATTTTACAAGCAAGCACTCAGTGTGTTGCACCAAAACAAACTCAACCGACTGCAGAACATTTTCAGAAGCTATCAAAATGGAAATAAATCTTTGATATTAACCCTGCTTAAGTAGACCTCTCATTTCTTGGCTGAGGACTAAGGCTGTCATCAAAGTAGTATCTGAACTTGCCTTCCCTGGTCTTTGTGAACACTTTTCAACACTTTAATTTGAAGCAACTCTCAGAGTTTATGATCCCCAACCCCATTGCCCAACCAATATGCCACAGAGATATTCTTGCCTCCCCTCCTTCATCATTCCCCCCTTTTTTATTCCCCTTCCCATTGGTGTCAAGACTCTATTGCTGACTGGAAGTCCCTATTCTTCAATGAAGGAATCTCAAAGAAAGACTCCATTGTGAAACACTGACATGAAACAAAGCTGAAATTTATCAATATGTTTGACATTATTTGTTTATTTCTTACTCAAAACAATGGTTTCCACTCCCACTCCAGATGTTAAATTAGCATAGCAAAGCTCGGACTACTGTATTGTCACCAATTGTGTTTATTTTGTATATATTTGAGCTTTAGATAGAAATGTCACTGATTGCACCCTCAGCATTTCATTTTATCCCTACTGTCGACATTTTCTTACTCTATATATACACACACATATATATATGCCAACTGAGGATAATATTATTTTGTGCATTCAATACAGTAGGCCCCAGTTCAAAAAAAAAAAAAAAACTCGTCACCATAGATCTGTTTATCTTTACAGTGCCACAAGACTCTTTTTTTCCTGAATATAAGTCATTTTAGTTCCAAATATACTTTCAGAAAAGAAATGTCTGCATCTAATCTAAACCTATATGGATATATATAAATATACGGGGATGGGTCTAGATTTAAGCTGGATCAAACTATGCTGGTAGAAGTGCACTCCCCACTCCCTCCTTCCCACAACAGCTCCTCCAACCCACTGAAAATGTTGCACAGGGAGTCAAGAGACCCTGCTAAATAGGGTAAGCTGGGGGGCAGGGGGGATCCCCCAAATTGCACAGAGGAACCTCCCAGACGCAGAGCCCTTCCTCTCACGGAAGGTCCCTTCCTCTCACGGAAGGCAGATCCTGGATCCAGCCCACAGATAAAGATAAATACATATATAACAGGTGTTTTAGTGTCACTGTAATGGAAAGAGTGATTAAAATTTAAATGTAAAATTACAGTAATAAAGACTTTGGCACATAAATCTGCCACACAGAAACAAAGAAGAAGATAACTATAGAAGTATATTATGACTTGTCCCTTTTTGTTAAAATAAAATGGGCTGCCAGATGTTGGGAGACTAACAGGCAACTGGCACTTAAAGAGGAAATATCAAAACTTAAATTGGCCTCCTTGCAAAAACTGGTTCAGGGCTGTCATATGACAAGGAGCATATACTCTTTATATACAAGGCAGACACTGAAAATGAGTGTTCAGCATGGTAGGATGGCCACCTAGGGAAAACCTAATTTAGCACAGGAGGCAATTACTAGGTTGGTAAACAAAAAACATTTTTAACAGGTGAACAACATGTACAATCTGCCCCAGGGAAAATCAGGTGTTGTATTTCTCCAGTAATTCCCTTACGTATAGGTTTCCCCCAATTTCTTTTATATAATTATTCCTTCCTTCCCAGGTCTTAATACTCCAGACCATAAACCCATTAATGCTGACAGTTCTGGAACGCAGATGTAACTAAGGGAAAAGGTAGCAGTGGCAACATGACCATAGGAACTGGAATGGTTAATTTCAATACTTGCCTGAAGTATTTCAAAGCACTTTCACAGGATGTTGGGAGCAAGGGGGAAAAGGTTAAATGGATAGATTTGAGGGTGTGTTGGTGAATTCTACGAATGTACATTGGGGCCAGAGAGCTTAACATAATAAAATGAGATAGGAGAGGGTTTTCCAATTTGTTTGTCCATATATATATATGGGTTACTGCTGTGGCCAGGTGCCCTACTTTACAGAGGACAGTCTTCTAGCCTCCTCTCTTCCTTCTGTCTTCACAGCCGTCTCCTTGGACTCAGCCGTCTCCTCCTTTAACTCCTCCTTATCTTCAACTCTTGATAATCTTGCTCCATCTACAACTTGGATAGTTCGCCCCTCTCAACCCCAACCATGGCTCACCTCTTTCCTCCGCTACCTTCGCTCTTGTTCCCGGGCAGCTGAACGCCTGTGGCGTAAGACCAAGGACTGGGCAGACTTTGTCCATTACAAATTTGTTCTCTCCTCTTTCTCTTCTGCCATTTCACTGGCCAAACAGCAGCACTACTCATCGTTGATCCAGTCAAATGCTAGGCACCCTCAGCGGCTCTTTGCATCCTTCAATTCTCTTCTGAAGCCTAATCCACCCTCTCTCCCCGCCTCTCTGTCTGCCAATGACTTTGCCTCTTTCTTCAATGCTAAAATCCAAACTATTCGCTCCGATCTGGCCAGCTCTGCTCTGCTTCCAGCTCCTGTTCCTCACCTGTCAGTTCCTCCTGCAACTCTCTCGGCGTTCCCTTCGGTCTCAGCTGATGAACTGTCTAAAATACTGCGCTCGTCGAAGCCTTCCACTTGTTCCCGTGATCCGATTCCCTCTCGCGTCTTTATTAATCTTATCCCCGCTATCCTCCCGTCCTTGCTTCACATCATTAATTCTTCTCTGTCCTCTGGTTCATTTCTTTCTGCTTTTAAACATGCTACAGTCTCTCCCATTCTCAAAAAACCCACTCTTGATCGACTATCTCTGTCTAACTACCGACCTGTCTCTCTGTTGCCCCTTGTCTCAAAGATTCTGGAACGTGTGGTCTACTATTGTTGTCTTGACTTTCTCTCTAGTAACTCTGCTCTGGATCCCTTTCAATCTGGATTCCGTCCTTTGCATTCCACTGAAACAGCCCTTACCAAGATCACCAATGATCTTCTCACTGCCAAGTCTAAGGGCCATTATTCCGTTCTTATTCTCCTTGATCTAACTGCGGCCTTTGACACGGTTGATCACGATCTTCTCTTAGATTCCCTCCATGACCTTGGACTCTGTGGCTCTGTCTATAACTGGTTCGCCTCCTATCTAGAGGGTCACTCTTTCAGCGTGTCGGCTAACGGCAGCTCGTCCTCCTCTTTTCCCCTTTCAGTAGGGGTTCCGCAAGGCTTGGTCCTTGGCCCGTTGCTGTTTTCTTTATACATGCTGCCCTTGGGTAAGCTTATTCAATCTCATGGCCTCCAATATCACCTGTATGCCAATGATACACAATTATATCTCTCATCTCCGGAACTTTCTCCTGATGTCCACGATCGTATCTCGGCATGTCTTTCAGATATCTCAGCCTGGCTGCTTCATCGTCGTTTGAAACTTAATATGGCAAAACCCGAACTGCTTGTTTTTCCTCCTAAACCTGCTCCTCACCTCTCATTCTCTCTTACTGTCAATTATGTCGCGCTTACTCCGGTCAAGGAAGCTCGTAGTCTTGGCTTTATATTTGATTCCTCGCTCTCCTTTATTCCTCATATCGAGGCAGTAGCTAAATCCTGTCGTTTCTTCCTGTATAATATTGCCAGGATTCGACCATTTTTGTCTGTCTCTTCTGCCAAGACTCTCGTTCACGCACTGGTTATCTCTCGGTTGGACTACTGCAACCTTCTTCTCTCTGGCCTTCCCTCGTCTCACATCAGTCCGCTGGTCTCTGTCCACCACTCTGCCACTAAGATCATCTTCTTGGCCCGCCGCTCTGACCATGTCACTCCGCTTCTGAAATCTCTTCATTGGCTTCCAATTCACTCCAGAATCCAATATAAACTTCTCCTGCTGACCTTCAAAGCTTTTCACGGTCTAGCTCCTGCCTATCTCTCCTCTCTCATCTCACACTATTGCCCCGCTCGTGCTCTCCGCTCCTCTGATGCCATGCTTCTCGCCTGCCCAAG
This sequence comes from Elgaria multicarinata webbii, assembly GCF_023053635.1. Taxonomy (NCBI): domain Eukaryota; kingdom Metazoa; phylum Chordata; class Lepidosauria; order Squamata; family Anguidae; genus Elgaria; species Elgaria multicarinata. Next base: position 68,276,494 of record NC_086180.1, read on the forward strand.
GACCTCCACTTTCCTTACTCGGTTTCGTCCTTTTTCTTCTGCTGCCCCTTATGCCTGGAACGCTCTTCCAGAACACTTGAGAACTACCAACTCAATCACAGCTTTTAAAACTCAGCTAAAAACTTTTCTTTTCCCTATAGCTTTTAAATATTGAGTTTGTTCTGACTTTATACTGTTAGCCTCACCCTACCCAGTGCCTGTTTACACTTCCCTGTGCCTGTTTGCATTCTCTTTCCCTCCTTATTGTTTACTACAACTTTATTAGATTGTAAGCCTATGCGGCAGGTTCTTGCTATTTACTGTGTAATCTGTACAGCACCATGTACATTGATGGTGCTATATAAATAAAGAAGAAGAAGAAGAAGAAGAAGAAGAAGAAGAAGAAGAAGAAGAAGAAGAAGAGGAACAGAGGACAGTCCTCTATTTGAAGATATCCTCTTATTTGCAGGGCTGTCCAGTCTAGATAACTGGTTTTAAGAAAAGAGAGCAGGGCCGGATCTACACTAGTCTTATAATGTTGCTAGTGTCCCTTTCTAACATGGTTCTCTGTATCGGTTCTCTGTAGCTGTAACGTTACTGCAGGGCACATTGTTAAATCCTTTCGTTGCTGGGTTTGCTCCGCCCACTGCCTGCCTCATTCCTAGCCAGCAGTGCAGGGCAAGTCATAAGCACACACAAATCCCTCCCTCCCAAAACATCTTTACACAAGTCCCAGGGAATTGCCTGAACATACAAGAGCCAGCCACTTTGTTGAAGCTAAGCAGGGTTAGGTCTGGTCAGAATTTGGATGGGAGACCAAATTGAAAAGTTTTAGCAGCAGCCGCATTTAAGCCCTGCTGGTCATGAGTTTTGGGCTTTGGACCCTTGTTAATTTTCCTGCAGGGAGCTACAGCTCCTTTGCAAAGAGGGGGGAAATGTTTTTTAAAAAATCATAAAAAATCAACCGATGACCCAATTTGATTCAAATTTTAAGGCAGGATGCATGGGAGTACTTCACAATAAAAGCAGATTCTAAGGTGGAAAACTTCTGAGTCCTTTGCATACAATTGTCAGTGACTGCACAGTATAAGGCTGGTGTGATTTATCTGCTGTAGCAGATAAGATAGCAAACGGGGCGAAGGAAGGAGAACAGGAAGTGGGCGGAGCAAACTCAGCAGCTCTGGTTGCGAGAGGAGAATTACCGGTAGGACAAGGCACATGAATCTGCAGCCACGCTGGAACTAAGAAACAGAACCTGTAAGTATGACTCATTTACAACGTTGGAGACCCAGGGTCACGTGACGCTATGCGTCACAGTAACCCATTCAAAGCATTAGAATAACACCAGTGTAGATTCCCACCAGGTGTCTAGATGTTGCCCATCAACAGTTAGCATCTGGCAGCAGACTGCAGATACACCAAACAGGGCACCTGGTCACAGTTTCCCCACTATTGTGAAATGTATTGTATTTCAATTTAAATTATAGTCACTATTTCTAAATATGTTTCTATACATATACATTAGCACTTACAGATTGTATCCTCTTTTGCCAGATCTACACCATGCAAGATAAAACACTTTGAAAATGTTTTGAAAACTGTATATAGAGTGTGTCATGGACCCCAACAGTTGTCAAAACTGTTATAAACTGTTTTAAAGCTGTAGTGTAGATCCTGCCAATGATGCATTTCCTCTTTTTTAGTGATAGGTAGGTGGACATCTAAGCTTCAAGTGATGATGGCGCACCAATCTTCAGCCTGTCCAACTTCCTCTGCACCAAACACATTGGCACTGTGATATGAGGAACAGTGGTAAACAGTATTGGGGTGGGGGGAGGTTGAGGTCAATTTTAAGGGTGAGGAGTTGAATTCCTTACCCCCCTCCCTGAAAGTGACAAAAATCCCACACACATAGTTCTGCAGGAAAAAAATGGCTTAACAATTTTTTTAAAAAAAAGAAGTAATATTCAGCCCACTGCTAGTTGATTTTCAACTCTTGGCATTGAAATGGGGTTTTATTATTCCTTATCTCTGAACATTGCCAAAATACAGGCAAGCAACTTACCAAGTGGTAAGGATTTAAACCAAGGAAACAGAGGACTTAAAAGCAATGCAAACCCCTTTATGAGCCAAGACATAGGATAAAGAGAATGCCTCTGCATGTTTTTATCGTTTTAAAGCAACGCCTATGAATAAACTATGTATAAACTGTTAAGACTATGGGGATGTACATTAACCATCTACTTCCCTAAATAAAGAATGAGGAAGTAGTGAAAAAATGCTGCAGCAATGCATGGAGGGATAGGAAGTCACACCATAGCAACAGAGCTAGTCAATATCTAGGAGTGGAGCAACAGCAAACAAGGAATGCTATGAAGCCAGATATGGTCATCTATATTGCTAAACTTTGGCACACTTTTAAGAAGTACATAAACATTTCCAACTTTACCACGTGGTCTAGTTGGGAATGTTTACCTACTTTTTTGTAGTCTTCCAGTATGCAGCTTTGATAGATCCCTGGTGCGTATTAGATGTGTGGCACTTATGTACTACAACATTGTTGTTTTTAAAAGGTTCAGTTTGAAGAGATTTGAGCACTAACTGCGGCACATGTATTCCACCCTTTTGCCAAAGTGAATAGAAAGATGAAAAACTATGAGTATCATCAGACGGGCTGGGGTGGGGAATCACATTTCCCTATTTCTGTCCTACAATGCTTCCTCTTTCTTTGCACAGGGAAGAAAGGAGAAGTCAACAATGGCCACATGGCCCATTCAGTGGGCATTTTTATCCCACTGTTTCTGCTGCACACAGCAGGAAATGGTGGCATGTTTCGTTTCAGCCGAAAATGTCAGATTTTCCGGGTCTTTTTTTGCAATGGGAAAATGAGCAAAAGGGGCGGGAGATGCATGGGAGGTGGACAGCATTGTCGAAAAGACCCGTGAAAAACTGTGAGTGGCCAGTAAAGAGCGTGTGATAAAACGCTCGTCTGATGAAGCTCTCAATGAATTTGAAGACAGAAGAGAACATCTACTGCTTCTGCCCTTGGAGAATGATGGATGTTAGATATGTTAAAATGTGTGGCTTCTCTCTCTCTCTCTCTTTAGGCTTAGATTAATTTTGCAGAGAATATAAAGTACTGCTGCATGCCTCTTGTGACCTTCATTTTCACTACAGTCTTATTCTGCCCCTCATGTGTATGCTTTTCTTAAAAAAAAAAAAAAAAAAAAAAGTACATCTATCTTTAACAGTACTCACTAGTTTGATCTGGTAGTTCAATTACTGTAAGCATTTTATTTCTCTGAAATTATATCGGGAGAATCCTTATCTTCTTGAAGTGTTAAGCCTTTTATCAAAAGGCTTGCACCTCTTTGCAGTGCAGTTATCACACATGCTCTCATGGATATGTCTCCCAGAGATATCACCTAAGTCACATTCAACAGCACTAGTCTTTTTTAAAAACTCAACAAACCTTGTGTGTGTTTTTACAGTCACATCAATGGAAAACAGTTGGAAGTTATCACACTACATGCAGACAAGAGAACGTTGCCAAAGAAAAGCAAACTAGTACCTGCATAGCACTTCTTCAGATGCCTTCCCTTTCCTGACTTTCAAGTGCATAGGGACAGGCTGTCTAACTGCTGAAGAAGCACTCTGCACACTCTTAGAAGCAATTTCATTATATATAGTAGGAGTAAACATAGGTGCTGATTTATGACTATATAGCCAAAACAGGGTCACTGAGAAGTGAAAAGGAGGGCTCATCTACATCAAGCAGGATATTCAACTATGAAAGTGGTATGAAAGCAGTATATAAAAGGCAGGAGCCACACTACTGCTTTATAGTGGTATCAGCATGCTTGGGTGGGGGTGGGCACCTCTCCAAAACAAAGAAACAAACCAACAAACATAAAACCACAGCCCATTGAGGGGGGCAGAATACCATAAGAAATGGAATGGGGTACTTCAGAAAAGAGTATGGTTGACTGGCTGGCTAGAACAGTGAACAGGAGCACCCCACACTGTAAAGTTTTGTTGCTGGTTCCACTTCTTTGCAGTTAATTCACATTCTCCTGGACTCAGTCTGGGTTAGATCTACACTACTGCTTTATAGTGGTATTGAAGTGCACTGACAACTGTTGGGGCACAGGACACATTCCATATACCACTTTCATAGTGTTTTTTCCTACTTTTTATTCCACAATATCCAAAATACCACAACAAATGTGATAGAGTATCATCAGATGGGTATCTTATCGCATGCTCGCTACTGCCCACTTACGGATGACGGATTATTGTGACGATGACATCCACCTCTCACGATTCTCCCGCTTCTTCCACTCATTTTCCCATTGCAAAATATCCCCCTATTAATATGACTTTTTAAATAATAATAATAATAATAATAATAATAATAATAATAATTGAATGTGCCCCTATTTCCTGCTGTGTGCAGGAAAAGCAGCATGGTATAAACAGCCTCTGAATGGGCTATGTGGTAATTATTGCTGCTGCTTCTTTCTCTCCCCATGGAAAGAGACCATCACTATTGTGGGACAGAAGCAGGAAACCATAGTGATGGTTGGAAAATGCAAAAACCCACCTGTCTGACGATGCTCATTGTGTCTCCTATGAGGCATAAATGTGCAAGAGGACCTGCACACCCAGGTCCTCTGGGAAGAATTTACTCCAGCCAACAAAAACAAGGCTGACCACTATTACCCAGAGGACCTTTTCTTCTGCCGTTCCCAATTGTGGAATGGCTTGCCGGGAGAGATTCGTCAACTTAACAGTCTTCTGGAATTTAAGAAAGCCATAAAGACTGATCTCTTCCGGCAGGCCTACCCAGCTGAATTTTAAGATGCCTTTGATGTGCTGCTTTTAATAATGTATTAGTTTAAAATGTTTTAGTTATATGTATTTTATGGTGTTTGCATCTGTGTTGTACCCCGCCTCGATCCAGAGGGGAGGCGGGTAACAAATTATTATTATATAGTGTTACCATGATGGGATTGTAATGATTTGACACAAGGTGTAGATCTGGTCCTAGCTACTGAAAACAGATTCCTGGTGATGTGTAATAGCTCTGCTTGAGACCCTCTGCCAACAGGACTAGACAACACTGGGACTAGATTGTCAGATAGCCTGACCTATAAGGCAACTTTATATGTTCCGAATCCATTTATGGCTTTAAACTTTATGACTGCTTTATGCTTCTTCTTTTTAAGGTGGTAGGGAAGATAGGCCAAACACCCAAAGAAATGTATCACAGACTGGTACCTTTGGAAGCAGATTCACACATTTACTTGGACCATTAAGTGCCATGGAACAAAGTAAAATGTCCCTCTGAGTTACCCTGCATTGGACTGTGCTGCAAGTCACTTAGGCTGTAAGCCCATACCCACTTACCTTAAATTATCTGGAAGTAAATCCCATAGTGGGACTTACTTCTGAATAGCTATGTATGGGATTGTTACATACCACACAGAGACTATTCAGTCTGTCTGTAAGTACTAGTTAAGTTTTTCAAGAGTTATGTAAAAATAAATTACATATGTACTGCATGTCCCAATAAATATTAATTTCATAGGTACTTCATACCCCATAACAGTCTGTCATTCAAATAATCCCTTTGTCCCTGCAACATGTTCAGAAGTAAAAGAGAAATGTTTGGGTGTATATTCATAATAGCAGGAGGTGGCAATTTTATTAATTGCAGATATTTTATATAGCCACATATCTATTAGACACTAAACAAAAACCTCTAACAGTGTAAAACAGATTGAGATTATAGCTGTTTCAGGGAAGCAACTATTGAAGCTTCTTAGGGAAGGGACATTATGTAGAAAGCACCTTAAAAAAACGAAGCACTATTCAACAACACAAAAAAGACACGTTCTGTCTAATGGGCTCACAATCCAATTTAGACAAACTACCGGGGGTGGGGCGGGAAATTAAATAAAGGAAAGAGCTGGAGAAGGCCAAAAACAATTAGACAAAGGCTAGCAGAAATAAATGAGTCTTAAGGATATTTTGTTTGAAAGAGGAAGTGAATCAATTGAATGATTTTCTGAGGCAAATGTGCTAATGGGCATCCAAAGCAAAAAGCCTGAGCAGGATCATGAATCGTTCTCTTACCCCTAAACTGAGAATCAGTTATTCACCTCAGTGTTGTCTTCATGAACACCGCTCATCCAAGTTCCTCACTAAGCATCTGGTCAAATGAATCCGGGTCTAATGTTGACACATCACAGTTCAGAACAGTATAGTGTAAACTGAGAGATGGTGGGCTCATCTACACCTACCAGCTATCCGGGACAGGGGGGAGGGAGGATCCTGGGCTTTTCCGCTTCAGTGTCACCCAGCGTGCAGATGCCAGCGCAACATCCCAGATGTCAGGAGGGATGCTCTGGTGCCACGTGTGTGCTTCTTAAAGCAGGAGCTGGTTGTGCAACCGCGTGGGTGCAATCCTGTGCAAAAGGTAAGTAAAAAACAACCCAAAACCCCAACCCAAACTCAGCACTGAAAAGCACCAGCAGCCATCCTGGGGATGGTGAAACTGCTGCCCCCACCCCACCCCACCCCATGCCCATTTGCAAAACCCCGCTACTTGCGGGGAGGAAAGAGACCTGGGAGCCTGCACCACACCACCCGTGGTCTTCAGGGTTGTCCTAGGACCTCAGGAAAACTGGGATAAGTGCTGTCCATTTTATCCCAAGGAAAGTGAGAGATCATCCCTGGTTGACCCCAGGATCAGCTGCAGATCCAGGGAGGGGTGAGTTACCTCATTTAATAAAGAGGCCCTAGTTATACCCAAGCTCTGCTTTCCATGTCGTTATTTCCTTGCTTCTTCTTCTATCCACAAATAAACTGATTCAGCTGCAATCCTCTATAGATTTAGACAAAAAGAAAAGAAAAGGAACAGTTTTCTTTCTGTCTAAACATTCACAGGATTGTGCCTTTAATGATCAAATAGAATTCTTCTGAAATGATGATGTTTTAATATAAAGTCTTTTACTGGGGCCAAATCTGCATAAGCAGGATAAAACACTTGAAAGTGGTTTGAAAATGGTATATGGAATGTGTCATGGGCACCAACAGTTGCCAGTGCACTTCAATACTGTTATAAAGCATAGGTATGTGCTCCGCTCCGATTAGAATCGGAGAATCAGAAGCGAATTGGCCTGCTCCGCCTTGCCCAGAGGCGGAGTAGAAGCGAACCATGGACCCTTAGAAGCAAGGCGAAGAGAAGCGCCCATAGGCGGAGCGCTTCTCTTTTCGTGGAGCGCTCCGATCGCCATTTTGAAAATTTTCACCCATAGGATTGCATTGCGGAAAAGAATAGGGGATAACTGTGTTGTTTTTAAAGCTATCTTTCTGAAACTTCTTGTGCTTAGAGAGTCGTGGCTGGGGGTCATTTTGAGCCTACTCTCAGCTCTCTGCGTGGTGTGGTTTGCTTGCAAGAATTTTTTAAAAAATCGGGTAAAAAAAGCGGGAGATTTACCTTTTTGAAGTGCTGAGGGGCAGAGTCAACTCCCGGTCATGATCACATGATCCCAAAGTTGGAGGAGGGGATAGGCAAAATGGGATACTTGGGATACTGGGAACTTCTCTTTCTTAGTCTGAACGGACTTTTCCCAGTGTTTTTTAAAACAGTAGCCCCACCAAATGCACAAACACAACCTGAAATCATATACTAAGCAAATAATAAGAGATAGAAAAAGCACAGCACTGCTACCCACCCTAACCTTGGTGAACAACTGAATAGATGTGGTGCAAGGGGATGAGGTCCCCTAGGGCATGTGGACGTGCCCAGTGCACAGACACTGTGTCCTGCCCTTGGAGGGTCATCAGAGCCCTCCAAAGGTAAACCAGCAGAGAAGCAATGCCTATCATGAGTTGAAGTGTAAGTTTGCTTCTTAAAGAGTCGTCCCTAGACAGGGACAGTCAAATTGGCACAATTCCCCCTCCCCCTGGGCATGTCCACTTCCCTCTTACTGGCAAAAGACAGATAAAGCCTTTTTAAAAAAAATTCTTCCTGTTGTTTATTCAGCAACACTGCTGCTTTTAATTCTACCCCTCCTTTGTTTGTTTGTTTGTTTATTTATTTATTTATTTATTTATTTATTTATTTATTCCATTTTATATTTACACCCCATAGCCCAAGCTCTCCTGGCTTTTCCTCTTCAGTGAAGTCAGGCAGGCTTTCATTGTGGTTCAACTCCTTGTTGTTGTTATTATTATTGCTATTAATATTAATTAGTACTGCTATTATTAACGTTACTATTGTTGTTGTTGTTGCTTAATAATGGCTGTGATCACAGTGCAGTCAATCAACTCTGAAGCAAGGATCACAAAGCTTTACTCTTATCCTCCTAGCCTCCTAGTTACGGGATGCAAAAGAAAAGGCATCTCTCTGTGCTGCTCCCACCTCACAGGGATGGTTTGCATTACTGGCTTTGAAACTATCCTTGGCTCACTTCCTTGTGCCCCCAGAAATGTCTGCTGCCTGCCTGCCTGCCTGCCTTCCCTCCCTCCTCCCCTGCCCACCTCACAGGGATGGTTTTTGTGTGTCTCGCTTTGACTCAGGGGATAAGTCCTTACTGCGCTCACTTAGACTTTTGAAAGTTCCAAATCAATTTTTCAAGTGCGGAAGATTCATATAGGTTTATCTACTCCCCAATTCATGGCATGTTGGGATTTCTTTGAAATGGCCCCTGTCTGCAGCTTTAAAATCCCTGAGATACTGGGGTGTCCAATTTTCATAAATTCCCCAAAAATCAGGGGATGATGGGATTTGCTTGAAACTTGGCATCCATGTGGACACATGGATAAGCTGTCAAGGGACCGAACGTGAGGTTTCTGACATGCAAATTGACATAGTTGTAGCATGGGACTTGATTTGGGGTGAGTTAAAAGGTTTAAGCCCCGCCAAAAATCAGGGGATGATGGGATTTGTTTGAAACTTGGCATGATTGTGGATCTAGATGGCATCTGTGAGGGTGCCTGCTTCAATTTTTTTTATCTGTCAAAATGTCGGAGAACAGTCCATGTCTGCAAATGGGGTGTCCGATTTTCATAAATTCCCCAAAAATCAGGGGATGATGGGATTTGCTTGAAACTTGGCGTCCATGTGGACACATGGATAAGCTGTCATGGGACCGAACGTGAGGTTTCTGACATGCAAATTGACGTAGTTGTAGCATAGGACTTGATTTGGGGTGAGTTAAAAGGTTTAAGCCCCGCCAAAAATCAGGGGATGATGGGATTGGCTTGAGTCTCGACATGCATGTGTATCCATGGATAATCTATCATGGTGCCGAGTTTGAGGATTCTAACGTGAAAATTGACAGAGAAATCGAAAGGGGTGTGAATTGGGGTTATGAGTGATGCGTTAGAGGTTTAAGCCCCGCCAAAAATCAGGGGATGATGGGATTTGCTTGAAACTTGGCATGATTGTGGATCTAGATGGCATCTGTGAGGGTGCCCACTTCCAATTTTTTTATCTGTCAAAATGTCGGAGAACAGACCATGTCTGAAAATGGGGTGTCTGATTTTCATAAATTCCCCCAAAATCAGAGGAGGCTTGGATTGGCTTGAGTCTTGGCATGTGTGTGTATACGTCCAGGTGTCATGGTGCCAAACTTGAGGTTTCTAACTTTAACAGAAAAAAGTTGTATACTTTTTTGGATTTCAATGCAAGCCTATGGGGGGGGAAGCGGAGCTCCGATCCGGATCCGGAGCTCCGCAGCGGAGCGGAGCAGACTATAGGCAGAGCAGGGTGGAGCGAAGCGGCCCGATCCACAAATTGCGGATCTGGAAGAGAAGCGGATCGGGAGGTCCGTGCACACCCCTAATAAAGCAGTAATGTAGATCTGCCCTGGGCTTTAGTGTACTTTTTTCAGTTTTCTTGTTTCGGTATTGATAAACTTTAGATCAATATTGTCTTGATGTAGTACATTTAGGAATGTAAAGATTTGTTAATTCTGTTCCATCTGCGTTTCACTGATTGCAAGGTGTCTTTCATTCTGTCGTTCGCTCGTTGATGAAATTGTACGAGAACTCTTTCATTGGCAACTGTACATTTGTGATCGGTACTTGGTAATGCACAAGACCACAAGTATGCATTGGTGAACATGAGCATTATCACAATTGCACGTTTGCTAATCAATGAAATTGTGCAAATCTCCTGTCTCCAAGTCTGCAGAATCCACATAACTTAGGAACAAATGGTCTGCTGAGGAATCCACAAGTTAGATTCATGGAAATCCAAACTCATTTGAATCTGTTGCAGATTTCTCCAACAACTCTAAGTATACCATGTTGTGTTTCCTGTTTGAGTAGAAAGATAGAATATATTATACTTGAACATACTTTTTAAACTGGCTCAAGGATTTTGTGGGTAAGAGAGATCAATTATTTCCCCCTCTTTTTATTGTGAATATTAACAAAACAGAACAAAAAAATTAATTGTGAAAAACAAAAACAAAGAAACATTACATATATAGGAATATCATCATTTTCCCATCAGATAGACCATTCATTTAAAAAGGGGGGGGGGGGAGTTATGCATAGGTTTCAAGAAAATCAGACCATATATCCACTTGCAAGTCGCACCTATATAACATCCATTCAAATGTTGATAGTGTTATTAAGTCCTCAATCTAGTGCATTACAGGAGGTGAGCATTTGTCTTTTAGCTATCATAAGGACTCTGAAAATCCATTTGCACTGCCATGTGCTAACTTCCAACAAGCTGGCAGGTAATTTAGGAGGACATGCACATTGTTCCATATTAAAGATTGTTTCAGTACAAGGTTTATCCTTATTATGACCTCCTCCCAAAAGGGGGCATTGCCAAAACATATGAACTAAAGAAGCATTTGGTGCAGTACATCTCCAACAGTTATGCAAGTTGGACAAACCTTTATTGAAAAGGCGTTGTGGAGTCCAATAAACCCCAAAAAATGCTGAATAAGATGTAGCCTAAGATCCATAGTTTTGTGTTACAAAACATCAACCTACATATACCACATTACTGGTGAGAGAAATTGAGAAATTTGGGCTGTAATCCCAAACATATTTATCTAGAAAGTAATTCAATTTACTTGGAACTCAACTTACTTCTGAGCAGATATGAAGAAGTTTGTACTGTAAATATAGCATCCATGACACCAAGATATACTTTTGAGAGAAGGAAGTAAAATATTAAGTGTCTCATCTAGTATAAGAAGTACACATAATTAGGCAATTAGGCAAATACAAAACCAAATCAGGGAGAGAAATTAGAAAACCTTTGACAAGCATATTTAATAGGACACTAGGGAGAGCATCAGAGACGTGAAGTCAATTTTATTGTATTTTTATTTTAGGGTGACCATATGAAAAGGAGGACAGGGCTCCCGTATCTTGAACAGTTGTATTGAACAGGGAATTTCTGCAGGTGTCATTTGTATATATGGGGAACCTGGTGAAATTTCCTCTTCATCACAACAGTTAAAGTTGCAGTGCCCTGTCCTCTTTTAAATCTGGTCACTCTAGTATAGCTCCTGCACCTTTAACTGTGGTGATGAAGAGAGAATTTCACCAGGTTTTCCATATGTACAAATGACACCTGCTGAAATTCCGTTTTCTATGCAATTGTTCAAGATACAGGAGCCCTGTCCTCCTTTTCATATGGTCACCCTATTTATTTACATTTCTATACTGCCCAGTCGACAAAGTACATCCTCCACCTGAAACTATTCTTGCCTCCCAAAAAATGTCCCTGAAATTCCCCCTCCCTCCTTTATTTGGAAGAAAGATCTGATGAAGATCTGTAAACTGCCCAGAGAGCCCCGGCTATGGGAGCGGTATATAAGTACAATAAATAAATAAATAAATAAATAAATAAATAAGTTTTAAGTCTATAGGTAGATAAATGCAACACATGAAAACAAATAAGGCTGTGCAAAAACAGCAACAACACTAAACAAATAAGAACAAATTGTACTGTGGAGTGCTTCTTTTTCAGGGTTCATTCCCCTGGAACTCAAACAGCATTTCATATCCACTGAGCATGCTCAGTCCTTATTGGGCTGTTTGAGAGATTCCCCCCCCCTCCATTTTGGAGCTTGAAGAGCATATGGTGGACACACTGGTGCCCAATCCAATCTACATTAAGATCGTGGATTTCTCCATTGATTTCCTTGGGAGCTCTCACCTCCATCCCTTCGGGCATTTAAACAGAGCTTCTCAGTATGAACCAAGAAATGACCTCTCCAGACAAAGGGGATGTTCACACAGTTGTCATGTTTTCAGCCTCAGTGTCTTATCAGCCTTCTCTGACTGGGAATCCAGCCAGCAACAATGCTCCCAGGTTGCCAGATGTAACAAGCAAAGATAAGCAAACTCACAGAACAGTTCAGCAGGTCTGAGCAGCAGAGACAAAGTCTGAAATCTGGTCCAAAGTCCAATTCATAAGAAATCTCAAGGTCAGGCATGCAGAAAACATAGCATAACCAGTCACAATGGTTATTACTAGTGCTTTGTGATGTTTATAAAGAGTCTTAGCCTGGACCCACCCATCTCCAGCTGTGGCTCATTAACAAACCTTCTGCCTCAGCCAGGCAGAGTTTACAGACCTGAGTTTCTGACCTGCAGTCAAGGACTTTTCCTTCCAGGCCAAATTCTTTCCCAAGGGCTGGGTGGATGCCTTGCTTCTGGCTCAGAACCTGCACCGTCTGAGACTGGAGGAGGTAGAGGAGGATGGCTTTCACTAGGCACTCCCAAGGGGCCTGCATCCTCTCCAACTGCATGCCCCCTCTCTTCTTGCAGCACTGTCTCTGGAATATCCTTGGGGGAAGGAGAGTCCACAAACTCAGGTAAGTCAGGTTCCTCCTCAGAAGAAGACTCCTCAGGAGGGGCCATGAAAACAACACACTAACCCCTACTCAGTAGTTGAGTATAGGTTGTTGTTCAACCATGGATTGTTTGTTGAACTGTGGGTTAAGGTGTTGTCTGAACCCAGGACATTTTCCATAGGGTGGCTTGTTAACCAGGCAGTGTTATCCAGTTCCCAAAAGTCCTTGATCAGGCTGCTTTAACACGGCTGTGGCCATTTGATTGTGAAGCTACCTGAGCAAAATCATATCTTCTCAGAAGGCATTAGGAGGGGGGGAAAGGAGGAAGTGAGGAGGAAGTGAAGATTGTCAGATGGATATGAGACAACAATACTGGAGCAGCCTTTCCCAACTGGGTGCCCTTCAGATGGTTTGGACTACAACTCCCAGCATTCCTGGCCATTGGCTATGCTGAGGCTCATGGGTGCTGAAGTCAAAAACATCTGGAGGAGGGCACCAGCTTGGGAAAGGCCTGAGGGTAAAGTAGCTGTTGACTCTTGTATTGGGATATCCACCTTATGCCTGGAGGAGTGGTCTGGTTGGCCAATAGAAAGCTTTTGAAAACACATCATGAACTATAAGCATTAAGCCCCACAGGTCATACATTTCTGTCTCTTAACCTAACTGGAGGTATGTCATTTTTAGTTATCTTTTTTAAGTGAAGGTAATTTTTATATCAAAATAAGTCTAGAAAAGGTCATTGTAGTCAAAGGAAATAAATGTTGAACCCAATTGAACCCAAGGGTGCCTTTGCAATTTGGTATTGTGTCATTGCTTGCAATCTACTTCAGACACTTTATAACACACTGAGAAACCCTGAGGGCTGAAGTGTGATAACATAACCCAGTGTAGTCATATTTCTGATCTACAGCCCTCAAGTACTCACAACTGTTATTTTAATTTTGTTTGGTTCATTCTCCATTGTCAAGATTAATGTAAAGGAAGATCAAATTAACAGATATTGGTCTTGACATCATCATTACACATGGGTTAAGTCTGCCAGTAAGGATGAAAAAAAATCCATAATACATTTCTTTGAATCATAATCTCAATTTCTTTTCTTTTTTCTTTTTCTTTTTTCTCCTCATTGCACATTTTATTTAACCTTACAAATGTAAATGTCAGTTTTCCAGAAGGAAGCTTATGGCAAGGTCATTAGCTCATTAGACTGTTGCAAGGAGCTAATGCGAGCCTTTAGGAAATAAGCTACCCTCCTATGGCATCTGAGCAAGAAAACTTCACCTTGAGCAAATTGCTTGTTACGTATAGATCTTGCCAAGTTAATCCTTGGATAGCTGGAACTCTTATCACAGCAGAATATGCTTCATAAGTTACAGTCCTTCAGATTTCATTCCTCAAAATTAGTTTAACATGAAATATATTTTATTTTAAACGTACCTCTGATCTGTTTCTAACAGGTTTAAAATAATTGCTCTGGTGCAAAAGTCCTTGTCCATGGGCAGATACGTTTAAGCAAATTTATTGAGCTGCTAACCTGGATACTGACTATGAGATGTTCATGCCTGCATGATCATTCTGTTAAGGTCTTTTATATTAATCTTGATGTATGCATGAGGCAACCTTATGAGTGTCTATCACCGAAAGCAGAGACTTTGCTGTCCATGGGGAGAAGGCTGTTCCAGTTGGCCAAAAGAATTATGCGGCATGTGTTAGAAATGGCCTTTCTCTTTTATGTGGTAGATAATACTTCTTGGTTGCCTGCAGTATGGATTTCCCATTCAGCACCTGGAACCTGTTTGGCACAGAAGATAATAGAATATCTCACAGTGCATACAAGATTGGCAATTAGGAGTCTTCTCTGTAGAGGCATCCACCCTCTGGAAAGCCCTCCTTTGTGTGATTCAGGAGGCAGAACATGTAACATTCTTCGAACACCTCCTGAAAACATATCTTTCTAGACTAATAATAATAATTTATTTATTTATTTCTTACCAGCCTCTCCCTTTGGATTGACGGGGGGAACAACATTAGTACAACAACACAATATAAATCAAATACAAAAAAATAATTAAAAGGGCATATAAAACCAATACAGCATCAAAAGAACAGTCAACACATCTTAAAAATTCTGGATTTAAAATTCATCTGGGTAGGCCTGTTGGAAAAGGCTAGTTTTTAGAGCTGTCTTAAATTCACAGAGAGAGAGAGTTCAGTTGGCAAATCTCCTCTGGCTGGCCATTCCACAGTCTGGGAACAACAGAAGAAAAGGTCTTCTGGGTAACAGTTGTCAGTCTAGTTTTGGTTGACTGAAGTAAGTTCTCCCCAGAGGACCTGAATGTGCAGGGTGGATTGTATGGGAGAAGGCGATCCCACAGATAACCTGGACTCAAACCATGTAGGGCTTTGACGGTAATGACCAACACTTTGTACTTCACCAGGAAACTAATTGGCAGCCAGTGGAGTGATTTTAATGTTGGGGGTAATATGCTCACCACTAGACCTACCGGTGACCAACCTGGCTGCCATATTTTGAACTATTTTTTCTGGACTATAATTTATTCTGGTTATATATGACTTTTTTTTTAAAAAAAAATGAAGTTTTAAATCTTAACTCTTGTATTTTTTAATTGTAAATTGCCCAGAGAGCCTTGGCTGTTGTTGTTTAAATGGATACTGTTGTTTTATACTGTTGTTTTTATATTTTTGATGGTTTAAAATTTTGTATACTTTTTTAATGTTCATGGTTTTTAACTTTTGTAAACTGCCCAGAGAGCTTCAGCTATGGAAGCTCTTATTAAATATAAATTTAATAAATAAATAAATATAAATATGTAACAAATAAATAAAATAAAATTTGTTTTTCATAGGATTTTACCCATGCTAGCCATAACTGCAGAAACAGTCACTCTCAAGCAGACAGTCTTTCCATACAACTTGTTTTGTGCAACACACATGCCTGTTTATCACCAGGTTATTTATTAATTGGTTTATTACATTTATATACCGCCCCATAGCCGAAGCTGTCTCGGCAGTTTAAAGTAAAGGTAAACTTAAAAGGTAAACTCGGAGAACTTTGCATCGAGGAAACCCTGTTCAAGCATTAAAGTTTTGGCTTATGGGTTTAGCAGGGCCATGTTGCATTGCACATGTTATGTCAGATTCACCTCAGGCATCTACATGTATAGCTCAGGTGTCTAGAGGGAAGGTAGGGCACATATAGTGCCATGCATGTAGGCCCCCTCCATCCAGACTTTAGCATTATATGGATGGATACCAGTGGTGAGTGCCATGATTTCACCAATGCCAGGAGAAAGGTTATGTAGGTGGTTCCAATTTCAGTGGATCCATTTCAGTGAATCCATTCTGGGTTTCCGTCAGAAACAGACAGAACTCTGAAGGAGTTGTTCAAGGTGCAGAACCCTATACTCAAACTAGGTTCAGCACCTTTGATAGCTCCTTTGACTGAAACCCAGAATGGATTCACAGACCCACCAAAATCTAAGCTACCAGACTCTGCTCTCTGTTTGTGTGTTGAGGTAAATTGGATTTTTAATACTTGAATAGGATTAAAACTGATGTTGTAATCCAGCTACAAAAGACATCTTTATGTAAGATTGCAGATCAGATACAAGTGCTTATAAAGACATATGTGAATGCATTTCAGGACAAGCCCATAGTATTATAAGCATTATGTGGGATTCTTGGTTGTTTATGAAATGCTAAAAGTTTATAAAAATATTAACTGAATGTCTTTTTTTTTTAGCAAGATGGTGCAAGGATATGAATAAGAAAGACAAATTTTGACGCATTTTATAGATTTAATATCTTTGGGTGATGTGCTATCAAACTGCTTTTATTGCTGACCTTGAACTGAAAGAAGTATTTCTTATCAGGAACATCCATTTGAGATTGTGAGCACTCACTTTGGCAAATGTTTTAAAATAAAAGTGATCAAGGTCCTCGGGAAAATGTGGCAATGCTCCTTTCCAAAGCTTTTAAGCTACGACTACCTTGCTCTTAAACTAAAAGGCAACTGTGTGTAGTTATAGGCAAAGATGTATCTCCTTTCTCCATCCAAGACAGCAAATAGCTGTTTTCTGACATCCTTCAAGGTGACATCTCTTGCATCACAGAACAAGTTTAAAATAAAAGGAATTTTTAGCTACTCTTAGGGCTGGATTTATGCATTTATGGCCATTACCCATCGCATTAGCTTTTTCCAAGGGTGTTCTTAGCTATAAAGCAGGCTTCAGGCCGATCACAGTGGAGTAGTTTAATGTAAAATATGTTCACTCCAGAATCACTTGTTTAGTTCATCTTCCCTCCATCCCACAAACACAGCTTTTTTTTGTAGCCCATGCTGTTCAAGTACTTTAATTATGTCATTAATCCTACAACAAGTCGTATTCACTCATTACATTTTAAAGACCATCTTCAACATCAGGTTATAGGGGCAGTATCCAACTAACCACATCTGCCCCTGCCAATTCTTTTCTGCCCCGCCGATTCCATTGCACAAGCAGTGAGTCCTGTGGACTACATTGTGCAAATGTGTGCTCGCTTAACTTAGTCGGCAGGACCTCCTGGTCCACTAGGCACTCTGTTCATGCAAGGGAGATTTAGTGTTTCCTAGGGGAACCCCTGAAACAAGTAGAAATGCTCATTTCTGGATGGAATCAGGTTGGTGGAGCTCCCTTATGTGAGATCTGCCAGTCTAACCCTTTCCAGAAACAAGTGTTTCTGCTTGTTTTGGGTTGCCCTGGAAGTGCCAAAGCACTATTATACAAGCGATGGGGGCCGCTTGCACAACACAATCAGCAGGGCAGAAGAAACAGCCTGTTGGATATTGCCCTAGGTGTAAACACCCAGTTGGTGTTTACCTGAGCCATTATTTATACAATAATGTGGTTTGCTTGCCAATCTAACTCTTTCCAGAAGCTTTTAAGTACCATCCAGGACTTTAATCCTCATCATCCCCAAAAAGCATAGACTGTGGTCAGGAATTCTGGATGTTGTAGTCCAAAACATCTGGAGGACATCAGGTTAAGGAAGGCTACACTGGAATGAATGTCTACTGAGAAGCCCCATTGAACTCAGATTGACTTAGACCCAGGTAAGACAATATAGGATTACAGCCTCAATCATTCTCTGGAAATATTATTTTAAAACTGACAGGATTATGATTTCTGGATGGTAGCACTTACAGTTCCATAAAGACCTGTGAATCACTCATGATATACAGCAACAGGATATGGCTAAGTCAGGGGAGGGGAACTCTGGCCCATGGAAGTTTCTGATCCAAGCTGTGGTACCTTTGATGATCCCTCCAAGCCCTGCTCCCTGGAGGAAACCCTGTTATTACCTCCAGTCTGTGAGCGCTGCACAGGAACATCTCTGCTGTGATCTCTAATCACAGGTTGGAGATGACAGCAACGGATGTGAGTGGTGGAGGATTTGTCTAGCACTGGGAGGATTGTGAACTCTGGATTGTTTAAGCCATGGCTTGTCATTATGTGTTGTTCATGGGTTGTTTTGCCAGGCTACAGGGCAAGAGTAGTACAAAAACCAAGGGCACTCTACATACCAGTATTTACAGTGCTGCAAAGGCATTTGGAATACTGAAAGGGAGCAGGTAAAAGAGGAGGGAACCAAACAACCCAAGACTGAGAAAACCAACCACAGCTTGTTTGATTATCTGTCAGACAAAGCCTGAGTGGGGCATAAACCCTGGGTTTGGGTTAATGGCTGGGTTCAGACAACCCAATCAAGGGTTGAGTGTAGGTTGTCATTAAACCATGAGTTTTTGTTGAAACATGGGTTATCATGTTGTCTAAACCCAGCCATGATAACAAACCATGGCTTGTTAACCACAAACAACCCATAGTTCACAATCCAACAACAAATCGTGGGTTTTCTTCATGGGTTGTTCATGATTAACAAACTATGGTTTGTTAGAGTGGCTGGGTTCAGACAACATGATAACTCATATTTCAACAACAATCCATGGTTCAACGACAACACATGCCCAACCCATGCCCAATCCTTGAGTGTGGGTTATCCTGTTGACTAGACCCAGTCATTATGCAGACAGGTTCTAAACCCCTGGAATTTCTTGGTCATGTAGACAAGAGATAATTATCTCAAAGTAGTAGCACCTGAAATTTGATTGAGGGAACAAGCCTTACCTATTATCTCTGGCTGAACTAGATGTAACTTAGACTTTTCTTTTTTTAATTTACTAGGAATCACTGGATGGGGGGAGCTATCATGTTGGGGAAGGGTAGAAGGTTAATTCTTTCCCCCATGCTATTTGCCTGATCAAAATTACTCCCCTGAATCTGCTTGTAGCATTACCCACATTTCTATTCCCTTAGGTATGCCTGGGTGAGTATGTCTAGAGAGTACGGAATGTTGGACTGAGTGGGTGTGGCTGGTGATGCTGTGGAAAGGGGGGAGGAGTATATATATGGGGGAGCTGGGTGGTCTGAGGGTTCGGTTGGTGACTGGATTTGGAGGGTAGATGTGTTTAGCTGTGTGATTTCTTGTCAGGAGTTGTGTGAGGAGTGAGTGAAAATAAGATCATAAGGACTAAGGATTGTTATTATTAGATTTGTTACTACCAGTATTCTTAAGAATAGGCAGGATTTGAATATAATTTGAAGGAACTAAGAACTGTAAACAACAATAAACATTTTCTTTATTTTGCTACCATAAAACCACGTGTCAGTTTGGCTGTGTCTCCTGCTTTATTGGTTCATAAATAAACACATTACATTAAACTTCAGCCTGCTATATTCACAGAAAAGCCTTTTCCAAATCTCCTTACCTTTTCCCTCTGCTATAAGGGAAAGGTTATACTTTTCTTTTTACCCCTTCCTCAGGTATTTAAGTGGTGGTGCTTAGCCTGAGGGAGGTGTGCACGTCAAAGCCTTGTGTGTGAGGGGGTGGCATCACACTGCTCTTTACCCAGGGGTGGGGAACCTACAGATGCCTTGGGGGGAAGGTGATTTCAGTTGAGAAAAAATGTGGGGGGAAGGCCTGAACCCCTTTCCACTTTCCCAGTCCCATAGTCCTGAAGCATTTCCCCCACTCCCTGTGGTTGATATAAAAAAAATATTAAAACTATGGAAGTAGAGAATCCTTTTCACAGATCTCCTACAGCATGTCTAATTTGATCCTGAATTAATTCAATGAGACTCATATCCATTGACTGTGGTCTCCCACACTGGTTATTAGCACTTCTGAGGCATCACTTTCTGTTTTCATCTGTCTTTTTCACACTAACATTTTGTAAGGGGGGAGGCATTTTTTTGCATACCACCAGTGTTCATTGACCTTTAGTAATTTAGATTCTTCATCCTTTGCTGTTATGTAATTCCAGTCTTTAATTGATAATGGAAGTTAGGTAACCTACTATTTAGAGAGCTTTTCCTGTAATATAAGCTCCATTTCAGTTATTCATACACAGTAATCCATTTGCTGTGAGAATATGTAATTGACATAGTTCATATTCATTTCATAACAAGTAACTTCATAAAGAGACCCAACTTTGGGAAATTGACTTTTGCTGACAAATATCCAAAACACAAGAACTCTTCTTCAATAGCCAGATGGCATTTGATCAGCTATTAACATCGGTGAATGAATGCTGGAAGAGGGCATGTTGGAGTGGACGGCTGCTCTACCGCACAGTCACTGTTCATTTCAGGTTCAGAAATTGGCCATCATTGGAGGATGCATGAATCAGTCAAATGAATCCCCTACTTAGTTAATCAAGTTCCGATAGATATTTCCATACTTGCTGTAGGAACATTAATCAAATAAACCACTCTGAGGTTTACGTTTCTGGGGGGGGGGGGGAATTCTGAGATTTTTTACTTTTGCTCACTCCCCTAGGGGGGAAAAGGCTACTTTCCCTTACTGGGTGTGTCTAGACCTAGAGAGGGGAGGGGGAGGATCTCACAATGTGATGATCGCGAGATCCTCCCCCTCAGTCCACACACGGCACGCAACATCCCGGAAGGAAGAGGACGTCGTACCACAATTTTGGTTTTTTTTATTGAGAATGAGCGCACGAGCACTCAAGCGATACAAGTAGGGATATATATATATCCCCCTCACCCCAATGGGCACAGAGCTCCTAAAGAGCTCCCTGCCCCATGCCTGGCTCTTTGCATTTACTCCTGAGGAGCCGGAAGGAAACCAGGATGGCTACCCACATGTCCAACAGTCTTGGGGCAATCCCGAGGCCATGGAAAAAGTCAGATTTAAAGCCATCCCGGTTATCCTGGGGAAAGAGGGGATCATCCCTCCCTCCAGGATCCACTGTGCATCATGTGGATTCACAGCTATGATCCCGGGGTGATCCCAGGGATAAGCACTCATCTAGACATGCCCTGGTTATCCCAGGGAAAAGGAGGGATCATCCCTCCCTGCCTCCGGGATCCCCTGTGCATCATGTGGACACACAGGGATGGTCCTGGGCCGATCCCCGGGATAAGCACTCATCTAGACATGCCCCCCTCTGTGTGTGTGTGTGTGTGTGTGTGTGTGTGTGTGTGCGCGCGCGTGCGCGCGTGTGCATGTGTAATGGCCACCATTCCCTCACCAACAATGCACACACACATTTCCCTGCTAGATCCGGGGCACTGTGGAGAATATAAAATGGTGGTCACATAGAAGAAAGAAGCTGTGATATGCCACTGCTAATGGTATGCCCACCCCATCCCTCAAAATCCCAGGGAGAATTTCTGTAAGTCACGGTATCGGTATCGGTTTCTTTACGCATTAACAAGGCACCTGCATTGTCAGGTTTTTAGTTCCAGACTTATTTATTTCTATTTTTGTATTTATTTTATTTATTTAGTTTTTATACTGCCCAATAGCTGAAGCTCCCTGGGCAGTTCACAAAAATTAAAACCATTCAAAGTATAAAAGAAACAGTACAAAAACATGATACAAAATACAATATAAAAGCACAACTAGGATAATATCAGCAACAGTGCAGAAACCCAAATTTAAAATTTTGATTCTGCTGTGTTTTTATGTATACTGTTTCCAAGACAGATCCACACATGCACAGGAAGAGTATTTTTTTATTTCTAAAGGCTTTATAGTTGTATAAAGATGGACGACTGACATGGTGTGGTGCCTTTTAGTCCTAGGATGCCACGAGGGCTTGAAAGAAGACACAGCCCTGTATCAAACAGCATATGGCAAGTATGCTATGCTCTTGCTGTGGGGTTGTATATTGTAATGTGAGCATAGCTTTTGCCTGGCCACTATAATAATATATCACTCAGAACAAGCTCATTTCCCTGGAATTATAAGTCTCAAAACCATACTATTAAATGTGTGCACAACGTCTGGGAGTTTAAAATAATTTAAATTCCTTTTATTTGGATTCTGTGCCTTACAGGCACACGCCTTTTAAAAGCTATGTATTTTCTTCAAGTATAAGGACTGGACATTTTCACTGATATTCATGTTAATTTAAGAGCCCTCTGTCCAAATTAAAAATGATGCAGCCAAACTCCTCCATCCAGATGCTGTTGTCTGCACTATTACAAACATTTGCTGACTGAGAGCAAGACCACTGTGGTTTTCCTCTTTATGATTTTCTCTACAGTCAGCTTCAGCCAAGGAACGAATTTAACTGAACTCCTGCATGACAAGTTTTATGTAAATATTTCTTCCAATTTATATAGAGTGATTGTTATGGTTATTAATATTTACTCTAATGTTAATATGATTATATAACAGCCATCTAATCAGCACTGTACCTCGCATTCTATTTGTATGCTAATAATTGAGTTAACTACCCACATACTCTAACGTGTTAAACTCAAACATTATTATTATTATTATTATTATTATTATTATTATTATTATTATTATTTATATAGCACCATCAATGTACATGGTGCTGTACAGATTACACAGTAAATAGCAATTTCAATGTATGAGTTTCATTGTGTTTATATCATTTTTTAAATTTTTTAATTGTGCTTTTCTATCTTATATGAAAGGAGGGACATACCTTAAGTAGCACTTCAGTACATGTGAGGGAAGATGGATGATGTGTTTTGAAGCAATTTTGGGAGCATGGAGAGGTAAATGCCTTTTCTTTCTTCTCTCCTTTGCATTTACCTCTCCAAGCACCCAAAATTGCTTCAAAATACATCATCCATCTTCCCTCACATATACTGAAGTATACATACGTAACCCTTCTCCATATTCAGATGGTGATTTCCCAACCTTAGCTGACCCTGAGAATTGTTCTATATACACACTGACCTGGCTTCTCTTTAGCCACACCATGAAAGTCTTGTCTTTCACTATAATATCCTGCACACATTAACTGTGTTTCTTCCATATACATGCTCTGTTCCCCAGTTCTTGAATGTCCTGGTGTTCCCCGCTTCACAGATCATACACACAGTTAATTCCAGGCTTCTTTCCAAAGAACAATCCCCAAACAACCAGCTGACTCATGACAATACAGCTACTTTTGTCAGTGTCCACCTTCAACACCCCCACTTTTGAGTCCATCTCTGCATCTTGTATCTATCAACCTTGTATTCTCCAGACAAAATGAAAGCTCATAAGGAAAACATGAGGCTAGTCAGCTCCTAGCTGCCCCTGCACAATCCTTATCTTCAGTTTTACTGCCAACCTGAGAAGAAAAGATTAGGACTGTAAAACAGACACAAAATGTGAGCGTTTAGATCCTAAGTTGTAAACAAGAACAATATGTGACTTTGTAGAACAGGGCTGAGCAACTGAAGGAGGCTGGGAGGCCATTTTCACCCTCTCCTTCCCAACCCCCAGGTTTTACCTGATGTAAACCTTTTTACACCAGGTAAAAAGGTTTTTTTAAAAAAGAATTGGCTGTTTCCCACCAAAATACATGGCAAACCACTCAACAGCTCCCAGTAGAACTAAACGGCTTCAATATAGCCACCTTTACAGCTATAGAGTGTTAAAATGGACAAATTCAGCTTTCAAACAAGCTATATTTATTTATTTATTGCATTCTTATACTGCCCAATAGCCGAAGCTCTTCAGGTGGTTCACAAAAATTAAAACCATTCAAAGTATAAAACAACAGTATAAAACCATAATATAAATACAATATAAAAGCACAACCAGGATAAAATCAGCAACAGTGCAGAAATACGAATTTAAAATACGAATTTAAAACAGCAAAGTTAAAATTAATTTATAGACTGTTAAAAATACTGAGAGAATAAAAAGGTCTTCACCTGGTGTCTGAAAGAATATACCGTATTTCTTCGATTGTAAGACGCCATCGATTGTAAGACACATACTAATTTCAGTACCACCAACAGGAAAAAAACCCTAAGATGCACCCGCGATTCTAAGATGCACCCCATTTTTAGAGACGTTTATATGGGGGAAAAGTGTGTCTTAGAATCGAAGAAATAGGGTAGTATAGGTGCCAGGTAAATCTCTCTAGGAAGTTCATTCCACAGCCAGGGTGCCACAGCAGAGAAGGCCCTCCTCCTGGTAGCCGCCTGCCTTACTTCCTTTGGCAGGGGCTCATGGAGAAGGACCCCTGAGGATGACCTTAGGGTCCAGGCAGGTACATATGGGAGGAGGCGTTCTTTCAGATAGCCTGGCCCCAAGCCGTTTAGGGCTTTAAATGTTAATACCAGCACTTTGAATCGGGCCTGGACCTGGACTGGCAGCCAATGAAGCTGAAAGAGGACTGGCGTAATGTGATCTCGTCGGCCAGTCCCTGTTAGTAAACGTGCTGCCCTGTTTTGTACCACTTGAAGTTTCCAGACTGTTTTCAAAGGCAGCCCCACATATAATGCGTTGCAATAATCCAAATGAGAGGTTATGGGAATATGGATAACTGTAGCTAGGCTATCTCCATCCAGACATTTGATCCTCTATAGGATCCATAGCTGCTACAAAGTGCCATTTTGTTTGGATAAAAATAATATTTTTAAAAAAAATTCAGGGCGCATCAAAGGCCATATGCAGCTCACAGGCTATTTGTTTCCCACCTCTGTATGGGAAACCTTTTTTTTTTTTTACCGCCAAGGGCCATATTCCCACAGCAGAAATCTGTCAAGGAGTATTCAATTAGAGGAGCCCTCACCTGCAATCTGATATGGTACAGTTCTGACATATACAACCTAACAGAACTAGAAAAAATAGGTTAAACTGGCATGCTTATAGCTTAGACCTGGGGTGCAGAGCCTCAGGCTTAGGGGCTCTTTGTAGCAAATGGTTAGTGAGTATGTTTAAGCCATGGTTATATAGCCGCCATGGTTAGGAATGGTTCACATGACACACTAAACCATATTAACCCTGTTCAGATGACATCCTAAACCATGGTGGTTAAACGCCATGAATGTTATGTATTTTGAGCTAAACGTTAGGCTTAGTGTGTCATGTGTACCATTCCTAACCATGGCGGCTATATAACCATGGCTTAAACATGCTTACTAACCATTTGCTGCAAAAGGGATAGCGACCTAACCATGGCTTAGGGTGTTGCCTGAACAGCCCAATGTTTAGCTCAAAATGCTTAACCAATATTGTGTCATCTGAACAGGGTCACAGGTACTTTTTTGCATTTTTGGCTCTTACCTTTGGCCCCACAGATCCCTGGAATGTGGGCCTGGAGAGCTTCTCTGAAATGGAATTAAACCTTTGGGATGAAAAAGTTGGTTTGGATAATTTATGCCTTTTGAAGCAAGTAGATTCTTTTTCTATTTCTGTGGCAGTACCAAATGTAAACAACAATTTAAGAATCAGATAACCGGCTTATCGGTACTAAAATGCCTACTTGCTCCTGAAGGAAAGACGTACTAATTTTAAATTCCCCCAAGTAGAGGGAGTGGGGGGGGGGCAGTTTCTGTAAGCTTTCTGCCTGCGTATGTTAGGTTAATTAAATACTGCATAGCATTTAATGTGTTCTCAAAAGGCAGTTCAACTAATAATGAATTATTGCACTTATTTAACATTTATACTAAGCCATATACTCCTCGGAGAGAGCTTAGTAAATATCAGCTGTTAATTAAAAATATTTGATGTTTAATATCTTCTCGAGGTTGCATTCCCCACCCTCCCCAGTGATCACCAGTGTTGAATATCAGGCTTCTATGAACCCAAATCTGTTTATTATCTTTAGGGGTGAGGAGGAGATTCTTTTAAATGCATGTTTTTATTTCACCTTGCAATACCTGTCACGTTGACAGTGAAATAAGTGGCATTTTAAAGCACAAAGAGTTGCTTATTTTTGCTAAACCGAAGCTTATAAAACTGCTTACTGCAACCACCCACATAAAGAGACTATTTTCTCCCTGTAAGATGCATTACATATCAAACCCCATCGCATTAACCTCTGCAACCAGAGTAATTTCCCGTCTTTTCCCCAGAACAATAACAGTGATAACTAGATTTTACTTAGCTCCTGAGTGAAGCTGTTGTTATAGAGGTGTTCTGTCAGGCTGTCACATTAAGGCATTCCCATGGAAAAAGGGA
The DNA here is from genome assembly GCF_023053635.1 of Elgaria multicarinata webbii. Taxonomy (NCBI): domain Eukaryota; kingdom Metazoa; phylum Chordata; class Lepidosauria; order Squamata; family Anguidae; genus Elgaria; species Elgaria multicarinata. Next base: position 68,302,836 of record NC_086180.1, read on the forward strand.
GCAGATTGTTCTGAAGCCCTGAGTACAATTTCCCATGGAAGAAAATGGAGGGAAAGCAAACCTGCACTACATATAACAAAGGTTTCTTCTGTCAAAACTGTAATCGCATGAAATTGTCACACATTTTCCAAAAGGCTATTAGAAAATGTCTCCTTAGCTCCATTTAAAATCCTGCATCCTGTGTTTTGGGAAATATGAGCCTGGAAGAATACAACAGTTATTGTACTTCAACTTGATCTAACAGAAAGCTCTATTTCCCAGAGTAGGGGGCTTGATTGTTGTACAGTTTTTACTGAAAAACCACAACTTGTATCTGTCAGCTGATTTTTTTCCAGTAAAAGAGAGGTGTTATTTACTTCAGTAGTGTTTTCGATCAATTTTCTTAAAGAGGAACCATAGAAGTATGAATACTTTGAACACAGAGACAGGGGCCACCCATCATTTTTGGAAGCCCAGTAGAAACTTGTAACATGGACCTCATCCCACAGGATACTTCCAAAATCCAGACAAGATCGTGCTACCAGTTAGAAGGCATTGTGCAGCAATTCCATTTCTCCCCCCCCCCGAACAGATTTTCTACAGTACAAAAAAAAAAAGACAGAAGGAAATGTAGGAAAACATGGGAGAATTACAAGTGGAAGAAAACAACATTGCGCATGTCTGCACCAGGCAGTTATCCCGGTGTCATCTCTAGGTCATCCCTGTGCATCCAAATGACACACAGGGGATCCCAGGGTCAACCAGGGATGACCACAGACTTTCTCTGAGCTAACTGAACCCAGGGATGTCACATTTTTTTCACATCCCAGTACAACCTAGAGGACCACAGCTGGTGTGGTGCGGTATCCCAGGTCCTCAAATGGGCACAGAGCTGCACAGGGTGGCTCTGTGCCCATGGGGGGATCCTTACATTTTTACTGTGTGATGGGCTCCTCTTAAAAAAAAATGGTGCCCGCGACGTTCCTCTTCTCTTCAAGGATGTTGCGCACCCATATAGATGCTGGGGGAGGATTGCGGAAACAGGTAAGTCGGCGATTCTTCCCCCCTCCCTCCTGCTACACCCTTAGGTGTAGATGACCCCTTCATCTGGAACCAACCCCACACCTCATAAAATTCTATGAAGGAGGCAAAGCAATGGCAGTGTAAAGGCCTCAACTGGAAAGACCCACATCCATACCACAATGCCATCTCATCCACACAGTCTCATGAGTCATGAAAGAACAACTTCTATTTTAAATCTGCAATTAAATGTTCTGCAATTCCGAAATTACACCATGGCCCACGCTGGGAGCTTGTCTACCAAGTCACCAAGACACCCCCCCTTTGTTATTTTTGTTTACCATTCACCCTGAAGAAGAGTCATACTAAGCTTGCTGTCTATTTTGTAACTGTTTGATTGGTCCTAATAAAGGTATTGTCCAATGTTTTGACTTCTTTTTTTTAAAAAAAAATATATCTATAGACCAACGCGGCTGCAAACATTTTATAAATACATGAATTCACTTTAAGTTTTAATTTTGAAAAATCATGAATTATTTCCCTAAAGGCAATTTCTTTTCCAAGTTCAAATTAAATAGACAGAGCAGCTAGGTGGGCTAGCTAGGAGGGCCTACCCAGTTGAATTTTAAGATGTCTTAAAAGTTCTTAAGATTTTAATAATGTATTGGATTTATGTTTTAATCAGTTTTATGTATTTTATATTTTTGCTTTCAATGTTGTTCCCTGCCTCGATCCAGAGGGATAGGGGGTTAAGAAATTATCATCATCATCATCATTATCAATTCTTGTCCCATAATAGAATGCCTGCACTTTTTGATTAGTGCTAGCTTATTGAAACTTCTTTCAAATTCTGCCACAGTCACTGTCAGTGTGTTGAAAAAAATCCATTGTAAACAAGAGCCAATGAAACAGGAACCCCCAAGTGGATCAAGTATTTTACTCTAAAGAGGTTTAAGATGCAATCCTATGCATGTTTAGACAGGAAAAAAAATCCTACAACATCCAGCATTCTCCAGCCAATATGATCACAGGATGTTTTACTCTGTCTAAACATGTATAGGATTGCAACTTTCCTGTTCTAATGTCTTTGGGGACTCACATAGATGCTTCTTCAGGGAAAACTACAGAACAATGTAATTTAGGTTATAGGATTTTAATATACCCACTTCACTGAAAAATAGTTGCAGAGTTTTTATTTTGTTTCGTTTTTAATCTCATTTAATAAAATCTTACTTAATAACCTAAGTGGAGGTACATCATACGCTTTTACAGAAGTAAAACTTTTCAGATGCAAAATTTCGTAAGTAGAATTTTTAGAACTATCTGCAGAATACTTGCGAAGTAGGCATTTACTCACATATATTTTGCAAACCCTGCTATTAATCCTGCCTCCTATGAATGTTTCTGGCAGGTTCTACACAACAGCTTTAAAACAGTTTATCATTTATTTATTTATTGTATTTCTATACCGCCTAATAGCCGAAGCTATTCACAAAATTAAGACCATTCAAAGTATAAAACAACAGTATAAAACCATAATATAAAATACAATATAAAAGCACAACCAAGATAAAATCAGCAGCAATGCAAAAATACAAATTTAAAATACAAATTTAAAATAGCAAAGTTAAAATTAATTTATAGACTGTTAAAATACTGGGAGAATAAAAACGTCTTCACCTGGCATCTAAAAGAATATAGTGTAGGTGCCAGGCGAACCTCCTTAGGGAGCTCATTCCACAGCCGGGGTGCCACAGCAGAGAAGGCCCTCCTCCTGATAGCCACCTGCATCATTTCCTTTGGCAGGGGCTCACGGACACACTCCATATACAGTTTTCAAACTGTTTTCGAAGTGTCATATCCTGCCTGGTGTAGATCTGGCCCGTGATTATGGTGGTTTGCGCCTCGTATCAGCTGCCCTGCCAATGCACAAGAAACTCCACAACTGTTCAGCATGTCACACAAGGAAGCACAAATCATTCTCTCATTTTGCAAGCTGCAGGGCCCAAAGCCCCGTTAATCTCCACACTAGGGTCCCAATCGAGATCAAGCCATCTGTACTCACTCTAACTCTAGATTATGTATGAAATGTGGTGGGGGAGATGTAGCTATTTTCCCCATAGTTTAAGTGCACAAGCCCGCTGTCTGTGTTCTAGAAAAGTGTCCTGGGCCAGCAGCTCACTGGTCAGAATGTTGCTTGTTCTGCTCTTACTTTGCTCCAACAAATCTCAAATCTCAAAAGATTGGCTCCAACAAATTTCATAAGATCTATAAAATGAGTACAAAGTTTCCATAAATATCCTCAATTTATATCCTCTACAATTTAGCCTCAATCCCCCACCCCACCTGGTAATGGGGTTACAGCCTGGACTACCACCAAAGCGATTGTGGGAATGTGGAGTGTGGGAAATAATGAGGCGGACACAAGATTGGATTTAAACAGGGCCACATTTATTAGTAGATCTGCAGAAAAGGAAAACCTAAGTTGGCATCTTCTCTAATCCAGCCTCATGCAGTGGTTTTATCAGGCGAGACGGTCACAGCCTGAGAGTGGCGCCTCAACGTTCGCCATCTCCCAGGCTTCCCCTTTTGGGGTAGGGAGGCCTTCCATGTCAACCGCCCCTTGGGGCTCCGAGTCGGTAAGAAAGGTTGGCCTCAAAGGTAACCCTTATTATTGCCAGCTGTGCCACGGAACTGGGGTGCCTCAGGAATTACCGATCACCACAACAGTGCCTCTGAATGCTCACTGACCCTAACCTGCTCAAGGTGCCCACATGTAACAGCTTATCATCAATGTGACCAAATTATTAACGACACCAAATCAACCTAATTATTTCTCCCTGCCTGTCTTACAGTTTGAAGTAGGCAAAAAAAAAACCTCATAACCAATGAAAGATTATGAGCAAAAAATTCCTACTTGGACCCCCTAAAGGACAACCAGCAAGCCCACACTGCCTAAAGGGAGGGAGGGAGCCACGTTTCCAGAAGGAGGAAGAGGGGAGGGGCATGAGCCAATTTATATGCTCGAATTCCCCCTCCCCTCTCCTTTGGCATCACTGGGAGGCTATGTATGGCATGCCTCCCTTCCTCTTCTCCCACCCCCACCCACAATAGCCTCCCCATGCCCAGGCTGCACCGGGCGTGGAAGTCAGGCATAAGTATTCAGAGTATGCAGAAACAATTTGGTAGCAATTGTATATTGTTCTGTGTTGTTGTTGTTGTTGTTGTTGTTTTAAAAAAGCAGCTCTGGTTGTACAGAGAGGTCTCTTATTTCCAAACCTCAAGGCTAATCTGAAATTCAATCTTGAATTTACCAGCCTCTCTGCATGTTAAAAAGTTACCAAAAGTATTCTAGATGCACATGCCCAGGGTGGTTTAATATTAAATGCACCACCAGTGAATTCAAACAGATATTGAAGCATCTTTTTAGCATTGCTTGACAACATTAAAAGGCTTACTTCTGAATAAACATGTATAGGGCTGTGCTGCCAGAAATATAGTCAGAGCTCAACATTTAGAACGGTTGTTTACTACTTCCCATGTCCGCAGGGGTCAGATATACCCAAACATACATGAAAGAAAACCAGGCAGAGTAAACGGCACTTGCTGATTTGTTTTCGAAAAGTGTGCATTCTGCATTCCTGTGCGACACCGAGGAGACGGAAGAAGGAACCAAACTTAAACAAAGATGTTTAAATAGTTTACATTGCAGTTCAGCCTGAATCATTTTTACAGCTGAATTCTAAAACCCTGAAAATAAAGAGTCAGCAGCAGAAAATGCTGACAAACTCTTAATTATGGCAATACAAGCAAGTGCTTTAGCACTTAGATATATGCAAGCTGCAGCTTATAAGAAGGTGTTCCTCTCCCACAGGGGACCAGCGTGTCATTGTTTCACATTAAGCAGAAGGAATGCGAACTTGGGTGGCTCAGCTTTCATTACTGTTCTGCACAGCACTGGTTTTTCCTCGTTTCCTTGGCTTCATATTTGCAGCGCTGTGGGCTATGTAGTGACACGTAGACCTAAAATAAACATTTCTCTCTCTCTCTTTTTTATTATTCAGAACTGAATGGGAAAAAAACAGCACACGTTGAAAGAAAGAAGGCATAGCTCAAGTCTTGTGTGAAAGTGAACAAATCACAAGCCAGCATTTCTTTTCAGCTTAGCTTCTGATGTGTGCATCTCTCCTGATGAAAGCTGACAGGTTGAATAGTCTGGCTTTATCAGTGTTTGGTGAAGCCCGGGCAAGATGGGTTACAGGAGCAAAGGAAAACAGAAAAAGAAGTATCACCATTGTCTGTTTTGTTCTGTGAGTGTTGTCATTGTGCATGATAGAATTGTATCAGGTTTCTTTTTAAAAAAAAAAATTAAAGGAGGAAGGATACCTTTTCCCGTTTAAATTCGTTTTGGGGACAATGTGTTTGTCAAGCAAGGAAATGCAGGCGGATTACGGTATACATTTGTTACGTTTGTATACATGAGAGTGTTGGAATGCAGAATTCTTAGATGGGCAATGATTAAACAGGAAAAAAGATGAAAAACCTCTGGAGCTGCTCTCTGAGGTCTTTTGGCATTTATCTCAGAGATCCATAGGTGAGACACAAAAGTTATAGCTGGCTTTTGACTTTGATCAAGCATTGGCCTTGAAATTGCCAGATTGCTCAAACGTTATTGTCTATTGATTCAGTGGGATGATGCCATAGTGAATGCCTGTGACTGAGTCTTGCCTTACACACACACACACACACACACACACACACATACAGTGACTTCAAAGTACCATACAAACTAATATTTTCTCATATTGGCTGTAGCCTGAGTTGGATTTTTCCTCTAGTGGCCGAGGGACAAACACCCGTGCCTGGATGCTGTGGCAAATAAATTAGGGGGAGGATCCCCCTGCTTTGGTGGCAGAAGCAAGGGATACAGCAGGACTGCATGGGGTAGTTTAATTATTTATTTATTTATTTATTTATTTATTTATTTATTTATTTATTGCTTTTATATACCGCCTCATAGCCAAAGCTCTCTGGGCAGTTTACAAAAGTTAAAAACAGTGAACTTTAAAAAGTATACAAAATTTTAAACCCTCAAAAATATAAAAACAACAGTATCCATTTAACAACAACAGTTCTGGGGTCCATTAAAAAACAAACAAACTTAGCATATGTTGTTAAATGCTGTTAAATGCCTGGGAGGAGAGAAAAGTCTTGACCTGGCACTGAAAAGATAACAATGTTGGGGCCAGGCGAGCCTCATTGGGGAGATCGTTCCATAATGGGGGGGCCACCACTGAAAAGGCCTTCTTCCATGTTGTTGTGCTGGGAAAGTGACTAACGAAGTCTGGCATGTTCCAACGGTGTCACCACTCTACACCCATTGGGCAGTATTAGCAACTTCCTTGGAGTGACAACTACACTATGCAGGTTGCTGCAGCCTTGGCCTGCCCACTTTCTAGAAATTACAGGATCCTCCATCTCCCCTGACCCCACCAGTTCAGTCACTACCCCGGGGTGAAACAGGGCTGAAACAGATTATGGGTAGTATCCCATTGTAGCCATGCAGTTGCAGGAATGACCTCTCACACAATGGGGCTTTCATATTTCTAAAAACAACTCCAATGAGCAAAACAAAACAAAAAAGGCTAAGAAACCCTGACTTACATCAGTGTACACCCAACACTGCAAATAACAGAGGGTGGGCATAAGCCCCTAAAAAGGAAACAATGTTAAAAATATTTACACAGTAATACAACACAGAAATAGAGCCTTATGCAAGCATTTATTGGAATCTGAGGACTCATCAAAAAACCAAATGCACAGTTTGCAAAACATGTTTTTCCTGTGGTGTGATATTTGCTTGGATACACTATGATTAGGCTGCCTGTTTTAATCATTAATATGCTCAAGTTAATGAAGATGGGTGGATGGGTAGGAAGAATTGTTCAATACACCATTACTGAAAGCTTTGCTCGCTCCCCTTCCCCCATCCCCAACATCTTTCAGTAGCTTTATTGAAACATCTGTATTTCCCCTGAAAAAAACATAATGTGTTTTAGCAACTTCATTGACTTGATAGACCGCACTCGAATTCCGGCTGACACTGTCCAGACGGAATCCTTGTGAATGCAATATCAATGTGGACAGATGCAGACTTTGTCCAGCTTAGGAGTGGTGGCACAGTTCTGTATTCTTCGTCTTCAGAAACAACAACAACACAATTTCCAAATATGTAAAAACACTCTAATGATCATGATGCTCCCCTAGTCTGGATAAAAGCTTATGTAATGCCATTCATAGTACTAGATCATGAGTTGGTAGAGGGCCTTGGCTCAGTGATAGAGCACATATTTTGCATGCAGAAGGTTCAATCCTCGGCATCTCTAGGTAGGATTAGAAAAAATCCTGCCTGAAACCCTGGACAGCCACTGCCAGTCAGTGTGGACAATACAGGACTAGATGTGGCAATGGTCTGACTCAATAAAAGGAAGCTCCCTATGTTTTTGTGAGATAAGGTCTATCAGTGGCTGTTAGTCATGACGGTAGCTGGAATCTCCAAGTTTAGAGGCAGCCTTTGGATACCAGATACTGTGGACATACAATAGGGGAAAGCTGTTGCCTTGATGGCTTGTAGGCCTCATGGTGGCATTTGGAAATAAAGTCCAAATCTCAATATGTTTGGCAATAAGAGTGTTGAGTGGAAATCTAAATTGGAAAAGTTGGAATAGCTGAAGGAAGAGAAAGAAACTTGGGGTTGAATTGACAAATGGGGAAATTAGGGTGGTCACAAAAGAGGAACGGCATCACAAAAAAGGACAAAAGAGGACACAAGTTTGCATTTGAAGATTTATATACATAGGGGCAAATTTGGAAATAATAACTAAAATTTAAATAGGAATACACTACATAGTGGAGAAGAATGTGTGTCTGTTTAGTCTGCTGTTCAGATGCTAACTGTTGATGGGTAACTTCAAGGCCCCTGCAGCTCTCACACCTGTGGTAGTTGTATTTTAATTTAACTTGGATTAGACAGCTCTTTAAATAGAGGACACTTTCAAATAATGGACAAACCTCTGCCAGCTCTCCAAAATACAGTCCTGTCCCTGTAAAGAAGGATACCTGGCCACTCTAGGGCCCAGGGAACCATTGGTGGAGATAGCAAAGACTGGAGGTAAGAAGATCTAGAAGGCCTGCCATGGAGTTGAGAAAATGAAGAAGGGTCAGTATAAAGAAGAAAGACTGGGGAGAAATGCACAGGTAGGCTGACCATATTTTTGAAACCAAAAAGGAGGACAACGTGCCCCCCAAGAGGGCGTGTCCACCACACATCCAGCCCCCAAGGGGGCATGCTCACCCGAACATAGCCATGGTCACACGTCTGATTTCACCGCACATAATAAAACAAACCTGTTCTATATAAAATCTTAATGTTAAAATCACTGAAATAAGGAACATGTGAGACATTCAATGTATCTGAAATTAACTTCACTCTCTCCTATTTTGTAGCTTTTGCTGTAGTTTGAAGGTTTTGCTATACTCTGTGTGATAGCCTCCCCTTCTCCCAAATAACTTTTTTGACTGCAAATCCTTCACTGGATGCCCATAGTCTAACACTCCTAACATTTAACATTCTTTCCCCATCACCTTTCTCATATCCATACTCACAGATTCAGCATACTGCTGCCACTGAACAAATGAAACAGTTGACAAGTACAGAAAAATCTAGTACAACAAATGAGAAAGCCACGTAAAATAATCATCTGAAAGCCATACAGAAAAGCAATGTTTAAAATAGAGCTGAAAGTTTATTTTATTTATTTATATTTATTATTGCATTTATATCCTGCCTTTTTTTCCTGCAAGGAACCCAAGGCATTGTACATAATCCTCCTCCTCTCCATTTTATCCTCACAACAACAATCCTGTGAGGTGGATTGGGCTGAGAGTCCGTGACTGGCCCAAAGTCACCCAGTGGGTTTCCATAGCCAAGTGGGGACTAGAACCTGGATCTTCGGACTCCCAGTCCGACAGCCACTACACCACACTGGCTCAGTTGTGAGAGCATGTACCCCTTTGCATGTAGTATAATCATAATTATCTCTGCATCAGCACAAAAGCAGTTTTGGAGCCACATTTATTATTATTATTTATAGCAACAAAGAAATGGTGGTGTTGAGGGTTGGGAATCCACTTACCTAAGGCAAAAATAAAAATTCATTCACACACACACACAAGGTAAAATAATAATAATAATAATAATAATAATAATAATAATAATAATAATAACAACAACACATGCTCATCAAAGGCAATAAAAATTAAAATCCATACACCCCTGCACACTCACCCAAAGTGAAAGAAAAACACAACCCAAACCCTCCCCAAGACAATTTAAAGAAAAAAAACTCTCTACACATACTTAACTAGAAAGGGGCAGAATAAAAATCCACCCTCACATTCGCCACCCACGCAAGGCAAAATAACATCAACATAATAAATCTATACACAGACATGTACACACCCAAGGGGGGGAAATAACATTAAAAATGCAACACCCTCCCACATACTCACCTAAGGCATCAGAAGAAGAACATAAGAAGAGCCATGCTGGATCAGACCAAGGGTCCATCTAGTCCAGCACTCTGCTCACACAGTGGCCAACCAGCCATCAGCCAGGAACCAACAAGGCAGGACATGGTGCAACAGCACCCTCCCACCCATGTTCCCCAGCAACTGGTGCACACAGGCTTATTGCCTCGAATACTGGAGATAGCACACAACCATCAGGGCTAGTAGCCATTGATAGCCTTCACCTCCAGGAATTTATCCAACCCCCTTTTAAAGCCATCCAGATTGGTGGCCATCACTAAATCTTGTGGTAGTGAGTTCCATAATTTAACTATGTGCTGTGCGAAGAAGTACTTCCTCTTATTTGTCCTGGATCTCCCACCAATCAGCTTCATGGGATGACCCCGGGTTTTAGTATTTTGAGAGAGGGAGAAAAATGTCTCCTTATTCACATTCTCCATACCATGCAGAATTTTATACCCCTCTATCATGTCTCCCCTTAGCCTCCTTTTCCCAAGCTAAACAATCCCAGCTGATGTAACCTTCCCTCACTGGGGAGATGCTCCATCCCCTTAATCATTTCAGTTGCCCTTTTCTGCATTTTTCCAGCTCTATAATATCCTTTTTTTAGGTGTGGTGACCAGAACTGTACACAGTATTCTAAGAGTAGTCTCACTATAGATTTGTATAAAGGCCGTACAATACTGGCAGTTTTATTCTGAATTTCTTTTCTTATAATGCCTAACATGGAGCTTGCCTTCTTTATAGCAGCCACACGCTGGGTGGACATTTTAATTGATGTTTTCATCAACATCAATCCACACGCACATCAGCCGGCCATGCTGCGGCCATAGCTGTAGGCCCAGGAGGGAGGGAAACAACAAGCCTGGGCAAGCCGCACATGTCATGGGGCAAAATAGGTCTGTGTGGTACCAGCCCTGCTACCGCCGCAGCTGTAGGCCTGGCCAGGAGGGAGGAAGCAAGCCCGCTGCTGCCATGTACCTTCTTCACCACCGCTTTTCTGCTGGCCTGCTTCCCTGCTCCAACACCGCCAGCCAAGGTGCTGCTGGTTCTGCTGCCTGGCCTGGTTCACCTCCTCCGTCTTTGGTCCTCCTCCTCCATCCTCACCTTGGTCCTTCTCGGCCCTCTATCTGTTGCTGCTGCTGGCCTCATCTGCCGCCACCTGGTCCACCGGGTTGGGTCTTCTGCTGCTGCTGTCGATCTTGCCACTGACCCTGCTGCTTCTGCACAGTGAGGGGGTCTTTTGGCATGCTTTCCCAGCAAATCTCGTGACACGTCCGGAAGTCTTGTGAGATTTGCAGATACTCCCTGGAATGATTAACTGTCGCCGCTGGGAACTTGTTTTCCCAGGAAAAATGGCCCCAGTTGCTCTGGATATGTGTTGTTTTGGAGGAGGTCTCTGGGGATTTCTGGATGGTCTGGTCAGGCTACACACAGGGCCTAGAAAGAGAGTGGAAGGAAAAGAGTGGACAGGCAAAAGAAGGTTTGGAGAGGTGTGGAACTTCCAGAGTTTTGTGTCTGGCACTGGTGCCCACAGATAAATGTACCAAAAGAAGCAGTTGCCTTTACACATGAGACCTTTTTGCCATCTCCAGTAAGAAGCCTCCCACGCACATTGTGTGCCCTGTGCAGAGCAAGAATGTATTGGGCTGGGAAAGAGAGACTTCCATGGATATAAACCCTCAAATAATTACAATGCAGACATGCTCTTAATGATGAATTGCATAAAATGTTATGAATAATGCACGCATGGATTTACTCCTCTTTGTTGGCATATCTATATTAGGATTAGAAGACCTTATCCTTTGCTATTAGAAACCGTTGTTTGCATAGGGATTTATCCACAGTCAGTAAAAGTTAAACAAGCTTCAATTTGTAAGTCTGCTATGTGGCCAAAGGCACTTCAGTAGAGGTAAATCTTCTTGCATTCTATACTTTCATGTTAGTGCCCATTCAGATGCCCAAATGAAGTGATTCATGCAATTGCTAGAATACCTGAATCCCCACTTAAAATATCTAAAAAGGTCCTTAGATTCAGCGCTCTGAATGCCACTCTTAGAAGCTTCAGAACTGCCTTAATCAAAAGCAATGCTTTCAAGCACTAAAGAAAACACTCAAGTTGGATAAATGAAAATCAGACAGCAATTTGTTATCTCGGTCATAGGGATCTCAAGTTCAGTGTGAGGGACAGTAGGAATTTTAAACTATCATTACTATTCTGCCTGCACTGTTCTACTTCTCTTGAGTGGAACTTCACAAGGCCTTCATTGGTCCCTGGGTTCTAAAACCTTCATATTTGTGTGCTGCAATTCCCTCTTTATGAGGCAACTGGAGTTAGAATAGCATCTCTGTGACTTATGTCTAAGGATTGTTGCAAGCTGGCCTTTCAATTAGTGTAGTGAAAGGATGAGCCAGTTTGCAATATCAAACAAATCACTGTGTCTTAAATAAGCCATGATGGCATGTATTAATCAATAGTGCATGCCAGGTGCCCTTTCCCTAATTACCCACCCAGGCATGGCTTGTTGTGTTGTCCGAGCCCAGGTGGCATGGCTTGTGAGAGGGGAAAGAACCTACAAATAACACTACAACAGGTAATGGGTTATTTGAGGCTTGTTTCCCCCTCAAACAAGCCATGCCACCTGGGCTCGGACAACACAACAAGCCATGCCTGGGCGGGTAATTAGGGAAATGGTGCTCAGCATGCGCCAATGTGTGCTGAGATTAAAAAGAAGCTACTGGCCCTTTTCAGAAGACACCTTAAACCATGGTGGTTAACGCTTCTTTGTTAAAATAAAAAAAAAGCCTTAACCACGGTGGTTCAATCCTTAACCATCATGGTTTAAGGCATCTTCTGGACAGGGCCACTGTGATTTATTTAAGCCACAGTACCTTGTTTTGACTGTGTGAACCAGGTCAATGTTGCAGTAGGACTAGAAGAATAGGATCAAACCCCAGTTTACATGAGGCTAATTGGGTAACTTTGGAGCAACTACTGTTTCTCAGCACAATCTACCCCACACACATACACGCACACACAACTAATTTCTGCTTCTTTAACATTGTGGGACAAAGGCTGGGATATAATTATGATAAATATTTTTTTTAATTTTTTTTGGTATGACTAAGCTTTCAGAACCAAAACTAATATTTATGCTGCAGAAGCGCAAATGTTTCAACTGCCAGAAAGATCCACTTTATAGTTCCCATTTTATTGTGTTATGTTATTCACTACTCATTGTTCCTCAGACTGCCTACTATGTTATTATCCTTGCTTAATACCAGAAACCAAAGTTCACCCATTCTATTTTGTTTGTTGTCTATTGCTGATAAAATAGTGTCTTTACTTGAATTTAATTTTAGTTGAAATCTACAGTCTATATGTACAGCGTTCATAAAACCAGGGCCAAAACCACTTTGTCAGTAAGAACTGATGTGGAACACAATGTTAATTAAAATGCATTTGCAAGAACTTTAAATGCAAATTAAACTAAGGGATTTCTGCAGAATCACCGTTTTTCATTTCATCTAACAATAATCAGTTTGAAGCAAACACTATGCATAGAACGTGTAAGATTAAATTTTTAAAAAAATCTGCTGAGAGTGAAAATTGTCAAGTTTGGATTTTAACCAAACAACTCCAGTAGAGTTTATTGCATACCTGTAGTTTATTGCATACCTGTAGTTGGCCTTGCAAATTACTGCCTATTTTACTCTGAAATGGCACTGAGCCGGCTCTCTCTAGCAGTCATTCATTCTGAATTTCACTTACACTTGCAATCTCGAATTATTATTATTATTATTATTATTATTATTATTATTATTATTATTATTATTATTACAAACATATAGAATAAAAAGGAACCATTGGGTTGGATCCAGGCAGTCATGCTTGGAGAGTGCTGGTTCATTCAATGTGAGCAATACCTGGGCTCATCTACACCTAGGAGCCTTCCAGGAGGGAGCGGGAAGGATCCTGGTCTTTTCCACTTCTGGGATCATCTCACAGCATCCAAACACCAGCGTGACATCCCAAAAGGAAAGAAGGACATCTGGTGTGGCATTTTTTGTTTTGTGTTTTAAAGGAGACTTTTGTGCAGCAACGTGGGCACGATCATGCACCAAAAAGTAAGTGATTAAAAAACAAACCCAAGAGCCATCACTGTGATGGCAAAACAACAACCCCCGCCTCACCGGCCGATGGGCACGGAGCCACCTTGCAGAGCTCCATGACCAGTGGCAGAGCCCCGCTACTCGCAGGGAAGAAGGGATACCCCAGGAGCAGGCACCACACCATCCACTGTCCTCAGGTGTGTCCCGGAACCATGGAAAAACAGGGAAATGCATGGTCCCAGTTATCCCGGGGAAAGTCTCTGGTTGTCCCTACTTGACCCTGGGATCCCCTGTGCATCATTTGGACACACAGGGATGACCTAGAGATTACCTCAGAAGATATGCATAATATAGACACGCCCATGGATTAGGAGTATACTACTTTACGAACTGCTTCTTCCCATATATTCTGTCCCCTACACACTCAAATCAACATGTGATGTTCTGCGATATGTCCCCCACAGTCTGACAGCTAGTGGTATACACTAGAGATGGGGTCTTTTTGGTTATGGCACCTAGATGCTGGAATGCCTTCTCTAGGGAAGCCCTTCTGGGTCCATCTCTTTTCTTTTTTTGCTACCTTAATGATGCGGCTTTTTCAGAGACCTTTCTAGAATTGTAGAAGCAGATTGCACTCATGGATCTGTTTGTTGATCTGTTCTCTGTTTTTGTTACTGATTTTTTTTTAGTTTTCATGGGGTTTTTTTTTAGTTATTGGATTGCTTTTAAAGGCAGAGTATAATGAAATACTACCAAATTTAACCCAACAGCCAACAGTTACCACTAAAAATTCATCTACAGTTAAATTCGCAGATAATTTGGAGATTTCCTCTTACATAAAACATCAGGAGAACATTGAAGGAAACTTCAAGAGAGTTGATAAGACAAGGGGGAAATATCAAGGGAGTTTTGCAGATCCCTAACTTGTCACTGGATTTCACCTAAAGTGAAATTTGAAGCACATTTGGATGTCCCTCCACAGATGAATGACACCTGAGGGATTTTTATGAGGAATGTCAAAATAGAACAGACTTGTGCAATTTCTCTGGAGGGATCGCCACATCTTTATACAGCCTAACCTAAGTACAATTGACAATTGTTTCATACATTACTTTCCGCAACACAGGTATTACTATTTAGTATCAAAGACAGCATGTAAAACATAATATGTGAATAGTGGCATAGCTTGATGCTGAGAAGGACTTGCATCAGGAAGCCCATGCTTGCACAAGCAACCCCATGGGTGTGCCTAAAGTAAAATAGCTGCTCCGCTTATCATGTGTTACAATGCGTTTCCTTTATTCTAAAATTAATATATGTATTGGAAAAAGTAATTCATGTGAAGCAGCCTCATGAGAGAATTCTACGGTTCCCCCCACTACATGACATGGTTGATTCATCCATTGGTAATTTATAAAAGGATATGGCCATTATCATATCAAGATATTTAGCACAAAGTCACTGCAAGTGACCCAATGGTGGTTGATGCTTTGCTGACTTAGAAAAGGTTTGGAGAGATTAACCCAGTTCTCTAAAGGGCAAGCACAAAGAGACTCAAAGCAATCATGACGAACCCTGCTGCTAATTGGCTGTGCCGCTGGGCTTCTCATCAGGGAGGTGAAGGAATTAATGTGAATCAACCATTTTTTCACCACCTGAGATAGATTGTATGGGTCAAAGTATAAGTGCATTAGAAGGACAATTTGTGGGCACTGCAGCTATTTTTTCTGGAGTGTAAATCTGGAGCATTCATCGCTACAGTTGGTGGTGCAGCCATTTTTATAAGTGAAACGTTTATTCGAGCAAATGCTGTTTTGCTTTGTTTTTCAATTTAAATCAGATTATGACTTGGCAGTTCTGCATCTTTTCCTTAAATTGTTTCTTTTGAATTGCAGCCATATATATGCTTTAAAGATGGAAACAAGTCCTTCCATGTAATTCCAGACTGTCTCAAGTGTTAAATTGATTCATTCCATTTTTTTCCTTATTGTCCTCTTCTACCCTGGCTCACTTTGAACAGATGCCTCAAATCACAAAATTGATTGGCTTTTGATTAGGTCTGCTAAGTAAGTCCTCACACATTATAATGGCTAGTTATCACTTTAAAGGGTCGATAATCGC
Source organism: Elgaria multicarinata webbii (assembly GCF_023053635.1). NCBI lineage: Eukaryota > Metazoa > Chordata > Lepidosauria > Squamata > Anguidae > Elgaria > Elgaria multicarinata. Next base: position 68,318,658 of record NC_086180.1, read on the forward strand.
AGAAATGAAACAAAATTGCACCTTGTACTTGAGTTCTCAAAAGTGACGCTTACATTATTTGATAACATCTCTTACAAGAATCGGTGTGTTAGGGGCCCCTGAATTTCTTCCTCTCTCTGATGTTTAGTTTTTAAAAACAAGAGCTTTTAAAATAATTCATACAACCAGTTACAAGCTCTGAGTCACACAGTGGAAACTAGTATTGATGCACTCATTATGTTGAAATATGGGCTTTCAGCCATTTTATTTCTTTAAGTTTAAAAAGAGGGAGTCAGGGATGGTTATTGTTGATGTTAGTTGTTTTCATTTTAGCAGATGTGAAGAAATGTTGGGCTTTGAATTAGTAGACACATTTCTTAAGATCTGCTAAAAAACTAAAACCTCTTGCGTCCTCCATTGTTCACCCAGAGTTCTTGTGCAAGCAAGCTTCCCAGATCGCACTGATGGAGGCAAGGGGATAAATATGCAGAACTCTCCCTTCAATTGAAGTGAATGGAGAAGCCCTGGATTCAGGCAGAGAGTTTTTTGTGCACACCAGAGCCTGCGTGCATGAATCAAATTGCTACACACAGGCAATAATCTATTCAGAGCATGGAGCTCTGTATGTGAAACCATTAAGGCTTTGACTACTGAAGTTGAAAGTGTGATTTAGGACCATCTCTAAAGGAATGTCCTCAAGCACTAAGACAGTCTGCTTCTATAAATAAAACAACATATAAAGGATATAAGCATGCTGCTGTATAATCAGTCTTCATAGGCTATTGAAGACTATTTCAGACCTGCTACCAAGTTCAGTCCCCAGAGTTCAGCAGCTGTCACATTATAAATCTGTTTTTTCTGGTCTACCAGGATTCATTTCACTGTGTTTTCATATGCCTTTAGAATATGGATGTCTTTACGCCCAAGTATGCATCGCCAGTGTCAAATGGGACTTCATCCTTCAATGTTCAGATGCAACCAGACAATAGGACAGAAGTTAGCATTTCCATGTGTCCAATTTTGTGAAGTTTATGGATGTTGATATTTGATTGAAATAGGGTGTGGGTTAGAGGGTGTTTGTTGTTTTAACATCATGGATAGTGACTGTGCAATTTCAGTTTGAAAATATTTAATGATTTACCATATGCCCACACACACAATTCTTCTGTTTAGCAACCCTAATTAAAATGCATGCGTATTGTCACCAGCCATGAAACAGCTATAAACTGTTCAATGGCCTTAGAAGCTATGGTAGAAACAAACTCGGTAATTTCTATATGCCATAAGATTTTTTCCCCAATAATTTCCACAACAAATCATTCATCAGAATCATAGAACTGATGCCCTGGGGTGGGGGGATATACACACATTGGATCTGAAAGTATGGGGGAACTCAACAGGAAAAGACACTATTTTTAAGTAACAAGGACTTTTGTTATACATTAAAGACTAACACATTTATTACAGCATAAGCCTTTGTGAGCCAGAGGCAACTTCATCAGATAGACGAAGTGGTCACCAAAGTTGGTAAGTATATATAGTCTGGACGGACAGCAGAAGAGGAATCTGTTCTGTAAAACATTACTTGGAACTAAGAACTGAAATAAACAAAGGGAAGCCTCATGTGATGTATATCGCACCATTTCAGTCGGAAGGTGAGGAGCAAGGTTTGAATAACTTTTACACGTTAAACAAAAGAGTCGCAGGTAAAAAAAAAAAAGGCTAACATATATAGGGACAGGCTAAACCAGAACCTTCTGTTTTTCAACACTAATTTTGCAGTGCAGGGACTAATTTATGAGGAGAACCATTTCAAACTCAGTCTCCCACCTACAATCTGAAATTGCATAGTCCAGCAATAAGAAAATCACATGAGGTTTTGTCTCATCTGCTTCAGCTTGAAGTTACTTTGATGGGTCTATGGAAAATCTGCACACTCAACAGTGCATTTACAATTTGGTGTTCCATTTTTTACTCCTGGATACAATTCGATGACTTGTCTGTTTCTGCATTCTCAGAAATCTTAACTGGCAGGACATACACACACAATTCCCTCACCCCACTCCCCTGCAGTTGCTAAGGTCATTCCTTATTAAATAATGGTGATCCATTAAATACAATGTTATGCTAGTGGATGTCCACTAATGCAATGGGACTTCCTATGACTCTCTTCCCTGCTGCAGCTCTCTGCATTACCCAAGGATCAGCTCTGGAGGATTTTGCAGCACGCCAGAGAAGATTTTGAGGACGTGCAGGGGGCAGGGATAAATTATCCCCTCCCACTCCCTTTGATGGAACTACTTCCATCAATAGAATGACACCATTGGATACAAGCTGTTGTTTGTACTAAAGAGATCAAAGGATAGTTAAATTAGATTCACTACAACATATCGGTCCTGTTGGGGCTGATATGTTGGTGGCCATGCCCCCTTGGGGGGCAGCCATGTTGTCCTCCTTTTTGGCTTCCAAAATATGTTCAGCCTATGCTAACCCCAGAGAACAACAGTTTTGTTAACTACAGAGCCTGAAGCGTCATCTGAACAAGACCAATAAGCCATAATGTTTAGCTCAAAACACTTAACCATTGTGGCTTAGCATGATGCCTGTATAGGGCCAATAAGACATTCAATTTCATGCCAGATTTCCAAACCAATATAATGTCCACTTATTTATGTTATTCTTATGTTAATAAGCTGACTACAATAACATTCAGTTGTCACAGAACTGTGTTAATTACTTAATGTTGCTTAAATGTTACTGATTATTTCTGTTATGTTTTCATACAATTAATGTAAACTTGATATATGTTGGCAATTTAAAAAACACACACAAAGGATCTTAGGCAGCATTAAAAATGCTGATTTGCAATTTACACTCAGGAATACTAAACCTCATTCTTACATGCCCCACGGAGGAGCAAGTTTAGGATGATTCAATAAATTTGCCAGTTGAAATCTGTAAATGGAAACCATTAGCAATTAATGTTAATGTCTAAATGGAGGTAGATGTACTGCACTGTTTCACAAGTAAAAAGGAAAAATCCTCACTCTCTGGAGGCTTATATAAATCATAATTTATTTAAATCCCAGGACTTTGGATATTAACCCATTCCTGTCTAAGGATTGTTGTTTCAGCAAATAAGAGTCTTGAGTGGGAAATGCCAATTGATGCACTTGTGATACATCAATAGCCATGGGATGCATGTCACAGTGGATATGAAGTATGTTCCATTGAAATCATTTTACAGCAGAAACAGAGGAGCTGAAACATCACAAGCCATTGATGATGCAAAGCTGGGTAATTGTTTTCTTCCCAGTACTGAAGACATCTATCTAGTCTTGTGCAACTGTTAGGATTAAGGTCCGTGTATTGTAGCATGAGGCTGTGTCCTGTCAGAAAACGAAAGAGGGTAACAATTGGAAACAGAGAGAGTCATCAGATGAGTGGTTTATCACATGCTTACTACTGCCCACTTACGGATAGGACAACTGCTTCCCAGACGCCTCCTGCTCTTTCCACTCACTTTTCCATCGCAAAATAGACCCCCCCAAAAAAATCTGACTTTTTTTAAAAAAACCCAGAATGTGCCATGATCTCCTGCTGTGTGCAGGAAAAACAGTGCAATACAAATGGCTCCTGAATGGGCCCACTTGGTCTTTGGCCAGATCTACACCAAGCAGGATATGACACTTTAAAATGGTTTGAAAAGTGTATATGGTGTGTGTCCTGTGCCCCAACAGTTGTCAGTACTGTTATAATTTATTTATTTATTATTTATTAATTACATTTCTATACCGCCCAATAGCCAGAGTTCTCTGGGCGGTTCACAAAAATTAAAAACCATTTTAAAGCAGTAGTGTAGATCCTGCCTTTATTTACTTCTTCTTTCCCAGCCAAGAAGAATGAGGAAGTAATGAGGGACAGAAACGGGTGGAGAAGCAACGGTAAGGAAACACAATTTCCCCCTTTATGATGACACTCATAGACCAGTGATGGGCTAACAAATGGCCACAACTTTATCAGTTCCAGCTTAGAAGAGAATTTGGCTGGGGGCATGGATTCAGTGGAGAGGCAAAAGTGATAGGCTCAAACCATGGCACAGATAGTTACCATGAATCCCTTTCTGCAAGCTGAGTTGTAGCCAGCGTTCAGCCCCATGATGAGGTAGGTCTTCATGCCACATCCCCAAGATCCCTTAAGGATATACTCCCATGGCGGAGCGGGAAGTCCAATTCCATTCCCCCTTACCAATGGATCCAGCCTAATATCCTCCATGCCTACACAGTTGCGATGTGAAAAAGAAAACATGGGTACCTCAACAGGCTCCTATGAGCCAACTATATACAACAAATATTAGGGGTGTGCACAGACCCCCCGCTCCGCTTCACTTGCAGATCCGCCATTTTCCGGATCGGGCCGCTCCGCCCCGCCCCCGCTCCGCCCACTTCCGCTCCGCTCCGCCCGGAGCTCCGGATCCGGATCCGGAGCTCCGTTTCCCCCCCCATAGGCTTGCATTGAAAGCTAAAAAATTATACAACTTTTTTTCTGTTCAAGTTAGAAACCTCATGTTTGGCACCATGACACCTCATGGGGATATACACACGCATGCCAAGTTTCAAAGCAATCCCATCATCCCCTGATTTTTGGCGAATTTTTGAAAATCGGGCACCCCACACACACCATCCCTGCGAGGTGGGCAGGGGAGGAGAGAGGGAAGGCAGGCAGGCATGCAGCTGGCATTTCTGGGGGCATAAGGAAGTGAGCCAAGGATAAGCCAGTAATGCATATAAAATGGAATAAATCAATCAATAAACAAAGGAGGGGTGGAATTAAAAGCAGCAGTGTTGCTCAATAAACAACAAGAAGAACTTTTTTTAAAAGGCTATATCTGTCTTTTACCAGCAATAGGGGGACGTGCCCGGGGGAGGGGGAAGTAGCTGCCAGTTCAAGACACTGACAGCCACAGCTCTGAGAAGAAGTAAAACGCTCACTTCGACTCAGAACAGGCATTGCTCCACCACTGAAAAGTGACCATTCACTTCAACTCATGATAGGCATTGCTCCACCGTTTTACTCTCTTTGGAAGGCTCTAATGGCCTTCCAGTGCAGGAGAGAGTGGGGGCACGTCCATGATGAGATGCCCTAGGGGAGCTCATCCCCTTGCACCACATCGATTCAGTTGTTCACCAAGGTTAGGGTGGGGAGCAGTGCTGTGTTTCTATCTCTTATTCTTGGCTTAGTATATGATTTCAGGTTGTGTTTGTGCATTTGGTGGGGCTACTGTGTTAAAAAACACGGGGAAAAGCCCGTTCAGATGAAGAAAGAGAAGTTTCCCAGAATCCCAAGTTACCTGTTTTGCCTATGCCCTCCTCCAACTTTGGGATCATCATGACCGGGAGCTGACTCTGCCCCTCAGCCCTTTGAAAAAGGTATTTTTCCCGCCGATTTTTTAAAAACGTCTAGCCCGCGACCCGTACGATGCAGAAAGTTGAGAGTGGTCTCAAAATGACCCCCATCCACGACTCTCTGTGCACAAGAATTTCCAGAACGATAGCTTAAACCCCCCCCAGTTATCCCCGATTCTTTCCCTCAATGCAATCCTATGGGCGAAAAGCCGAAAACGCAGTTTGAGCCGCGCGGTTGACCCGATTTTCACAAAAATATAGCCCGCGACCCGTACGATGCAGAAAGTTGAGAGTGGTCTCAAAATGACCCCCATCCACGACTCTCTGTGCACAAGAATTTCCAGAACGATAGCTTAAACCCCCCCCCAGTTATCCCCGATTCTTTCCCTCAATGCAATCCTATGGGCGAAAAGCCGAAAACGCAGTTTGAGCCGCGCGGTTGACCCGATTTTCACAAAAATATAGCCCGCGACCCGTACGATGCAGAAAGTTGAGAGTGGTCTCAAAATGACCCCCATCCACGACTCTCTGTGCACAAGAATTTCCAGAACGATAGCTTAAACCCCCCCCCCAGTTATCCCCGATTCTTTCCCTCAATGCAATCCTATGGGCGAAAAGCCAAAAACGCAGTTTGAGCCGCGCGGTTGACCCGATTTTCACAAAAATATAGCCCGCGACCCAGACAACGCAGAAAGTTGAGAGTGGTCTCAAAATGACCCCCATCCACGACTCTCTGTGCACAAGAATTTCCAGAATGATAGCTTCAAAAACAACGTAGTTATGCGCGATTATTTGCCGCAATGCAATCCTATGGCGAAATGTTTTCAAGATGGCGACCGGAGCGCTCCGCCTGAACTCGGAGCTCCGAAAAATGGTCGCTTCTCTTCGCCTTGCTTCTAGGGGGTCCGCGGTCCGCTCCTACTCCGCCTCTGGGTAAGGCGGAGCAGGCCAATCCGCTACTGCTTCTACGCTCCTAATCGGAGCGGAGCACATCCCTAACAAATATATATTTTTGTCACAGGGAAGGCAAATACCCTGCCTTTTATTGCCAATTTAGATGCAGGTAAAATTATTTCCCAGCCTCGCTAAGTGATGACTAACTTCCATCCACAGCAAGGTATACATTACGATGGAGCAGTTAGATGAGCAAAATGGATGATAGCAATGGTGAAGCCTAGGCTGCAGCCTGAATTTATGAACCACACATGGACCAGAGAGATATAGTTCTCCTTCTCATCTGGGCCAAACCCTTCCTCCCATGCTGCCACGAGTGCCATGGCATTGTGGCTGAGCAGTAGGGCTGTGCTCTGCCTCAGACCGAGGCCCCAAACTAAGGTGGGCTGATTCAGTTCGGCTCAGTTCTGAGGCAGTTCTAGCGAACCCCAAGGTGGTCCGAAGCCAACTGGCTCCAAAGCTTCAGGCCACCTTGGCACTTTGGAGCCAGCCCTCGGCGGGTCCCTTACCTGCTGCCTCCGCCATCTGCCTTCGCTGCCTTCTTCTTGCTTCTGGCAGCTTCTGGTGCCTACCTCCTGTCATTTGTAACAGCGGTCCCAGAAGCCACCAGAAGCAAGAAGAAGGTAGCAAAGGCGGACGGCGGAGGCAGCAGGTAAGGAGACTGGGGAAGACTTTTCTGGGTGCTGGCTGCACAGCCTGGCTGCACAGACAGCACCCAGAAAAGTCCGAGTCACCTCGGAGGGCCTGAATCTCGCCTCAGCTTTGGCACCAAGGTGGATCGAACAACCCCCGAAGCACCCTGAAGCTGAACCAGGCTGCTTTGGGGGCTCCAAGCCAGCCTCCAACGTGAATCAGGGGGTGGGTGCACAGCCCTACTGAGCAGCTGCCTTTCCCCAATGCTCCCTGCTTCCTTGCTGGGAGCACACACCCCACAACCTTGCTCTTAGGTAAGTTCGGAACTACATAAGACACACACACACACACTATGATGATTAAAACCACTGAAATTATAATACTTACTGGATATAGCATCATGACCATTTCAGAATTACAAACGGAGCGGATCATGAATGTGTACTTGCCTAAAATAAATAAAGTATCATTTTTGGTCCTGCCACAAGTCATATTACATCTGCTCATGAGCTGAAGGCACTCTGGTTAGGCAACAAATAAAATCTGTACATTACAAACATTACAAACAAGTGTAATGTTTTCTCAGCTTTAATATCAACTAGGGAAAGCAAGAGACAACCTTTCTGGATAAAACACTGTCTCAGATCATCTTAGCACTGGTAATTGGAATCTTTAAAGTTTATTTATATTAATCAAGAGCATGGCAAAAGAAAGACTGCATTAGAGCTTCACCCAACCTCCATCCTTAATTAACTGCTTGCCTTCATTTTATATGCAGATACAAATTAGCCTGAGATCAGACTTGTAAAATATCCCACATCCACTGGGATTACCAATGCCCTAACCCTACTCTCGTGGCTTTGCACTGGATCAATTGTATTTAAATATTCCAAAGAACAATAGTTAGGATTTGTAGTACTGGGGGGGGGGGGATTGCATTTCTAATTAACCAGCAAGTTCTTCGACGTTCACATTTGCTGCAAACTCACCAAGCCATTTGAAGATCCATAGATAAGGGATTATTTTCACAGCAAGTATTAAGTCAACCACCTGCTAAAATATGATATAGAGGGGTTGGCATGTTTGTAGTGGTGTTTCTACCTGGGGAACCCAAAGGAGGATTAATGTGCCTCTGTGTTACATACTGTATAAATAACACATGGCTAGATCCTGCCTGAGAGACTTCACAAGCTTGGATTTAGAAAAAGGCAATCAGACAAAGGTGAGGACAAGGTAATCTTAAAGATATATGCAGTTGTGTAACCTTGTAATTATTGGTCTGGATCCAGAGGAATAATAAATGCAGACCCACTGAAATCAATGGGACAAATTAGTCATGACTAACTGAACTCTGACTGAGTTACTCTAAAAAGTCTCAACTCAACCCATAGTGATTTCAGCAGTTGCAGATGCTCAATACACTAATGGTTTTTGTTTGTTTGTTTCGTAATTCCTTGACTCGCACTCAACTTTTGTCAAATACATTAAATTAATAATGCTCTATGGTTACAATACCATAAGAGAAATTCACGTATTAATTGTGGCTGCATTGGAATGATGGATTTGGTAAATGTTTTCCCAGTGAATCTGTGAGTCCTAACAATACCTTTGCAGTAATGAATATCGAAAGGATCATTGCATCTTAGGTGTACATCAGTGCACAAATGACCTATATGAGCTCTACTGGTCAGTAATTTGGGCTGCATTAGCTATGATGAGCCAAAATGAAGCCTCCGTGATATAAGAGGCAGTGTACCTTTGTTTGCTAGCTGCTGGAGACAGACAACAACCCATATATATTGCATCATGTCCTCTGCCTGTGAGCTTTCCATAGCTTATGGCTGTCCACTGTTAGAGACAGAAGGCTAGACTAGGTGAACTCTTATTCTGATTCAGCAACACAATGCTTAAGCATACATGCTTCACAATGGATCCATGCGTTCAGCACTGCAGATCGAATGCTACCTATGAGTGGAAGTCAGTGCTCATGAAAATAGCTACTGAACTGCACATAGACAAATAGAACCTTTCAAATAGTTGTGACAGTCTACTGCCCCAACCAAGTACAGCTGGTATTATTTGCATGCATCTGTGGGATACCCACCATGCTATCTTTCCAATTGGTGAGAATTGGGATTTGGTCATTCAGCCTTCTCCCCACCACCACCACCACCACCACTTCCCTCCTACTCTCCTCAGTTTCCTTTCCCAAATCATTTGGGGGGTTTGTTTTTAAACTGCTATCAGATCAGTTGGGAGTTCTGAGGAATACACAGCCTCATATTTCCCCTCCAAGCTGTCCAGAAAATGCCTTAGAAAGGGCAGAGGTTAAAGGGACTTGAAAATGCCTCACTACCTCCAGTTCCCTATTGGAGAAGAACAAGCCCTGAACCTGGAATGGAGAATGACAGCATTTTGAAGCCCTCTTCAAGCATTTACTAAGTAGGGGTTAACTGTGAGGAGGGAGGGAGCTGGGACTGCACACTATGGCCCGGCCTCCTGCACTCCCGACATCCCCATGTTGATGGGGAAAGGCCGCAAATATGTAACTTGCATATTTGGCGGAATGCAAGTTACAGATCCCCACATGATTGCAAACCCAGATAAGTTAAACGGATATTGTCTGTTTTTGTTTTTATTTTATGCTTTTTAATGGTTTAAAATGTTGTGTATTTGTTTTTAATGTACACTGTTTTTAAATTTTGTAAACCGTTGGCCATGGGGCAGTATATAAATGTAAATAATAATAATAATAATATTATTATTAATAATAATAATAATAATAATAATAATTCAGTTACAGTAAATGTTAAGCCTTGCCTCTTCAGTTAAAGCCTTACTCATCAATGAGGGCTTTACTCTCTTCTTTATATCATTCCTCCTCCGCAATAAGTAATATCAGCACTTTCATTTCTCTCACTTTCTTCTGTCATCTCTCCGCTCTGTCTCTCTCATTGCCCAATTCTGTCTTTTTACATTTTGAGTTGACTTGTTGTCCTTAGACCTACAATGCTACTTGCCAAAGCCCTATTGCTATGCCAGCTCCCTCATTTGGCTGTTATCACTTCCCTACTAGGGCTGTGGATGGACCCGCCAAACCACTTCATGGCCCAATCTGCGGAGCGAGATCCGGAGGGGCGGATCAAGATTTTGCCCCCCATTTCCCTAATTATTTGCCTCCACGGCTGACAGCAGAGGCAGGTAAGTGGGGAAGGGGGGCAAAATGGGGGCCGAATAAGTCCCCCTCCCCCCTGCCCCCTTACCTGGCTCCACCGCCATCGCTCCACGGACTGCAGCAGTGGAAACAGGTAAGCCCCTTCCCCCCACACTTACCTGTCTCTGTCGCAGTTCATCACAGGCTTTAACTGAGGGACAGGCCTCAAACCAGAAGAGCAGGCCGTGGCTTGCTCTTCTGGCTTGAGGCCAGGCCCACAGTTGAAACCTGTGCTGGACCGCAACAGAGGTGGTAAGCCTCCCTCCCTCCACTTACCTGCCTCTGGCACCATACCGCCACGGAGGCATGTAAGCCCCCCTTCCCCTGCCCCCTTACCTGCCTCCGGCACCATTGCCGCACTGACTCTAGTGGCGGAGCCAGGTAAGCCTCCCTCCCCCCAACTTACCTGCCTCCGTTGCGGTCCTGTGCAGGCTTCAACTGATGCCCAGGCCTCAAAGTAGAAGCAGGCCATGGCTTGCATCCGCTTTGAGGCCTGGGCCTCAGTTGAAGCCTGCGACAGACACAGGTAAGCCCCCCTGCCCCCTTACCTGGCTCCGCCAGCGTCACCGCACAGACTGCGGTGGCACCAGGTGAGCCCCCTCCCCCCCACTTACCTGCATTCAGAGTTCTGGATGGAGGCAAACCGCTTCGCCTTGATCCGCAGCTCCCCTGATCCAATTCAAATTCGCCTTTGGCGGAGACGGATTGGGTCGCTCTGAATTGGAGCGGAGCACAGCCCTATTCCCTACCTGACTGTCTCCTGGTTATATATGTAACTATAGTGCTCCGCTTCTAATCGGATCGGCGAATTAGAAGTGGAGCAGGGTGCTTCGCCTCCCTTTAAGGCGGAGGCGAAGAGGATTGGGGGGCCGGCGGAGCGTGGCGAAAAGGATCGAGGTGAAGGCGGATCCTTCGCCTCGATCTGGAGCTCTGCCAGAAAGGTAAGTGGGGTTTACCAGGCCCTGCCGCTGTCGCTGTCACCCATGCGGCGACAGCGGCAGGGCCCGGTAACCCCCCCACCCTCCTCTCCCTTACCTGCCTCTGTCCGCGGTCCGTCGGCTTCTTCAATTGAGCCCGCGGTTCAACCAGGAAATCTGAGCCGCACTTGCGGCCCAGACTTCCTGGTTGAACCGCGGGCTCAATTGAAGAAGCCGACGGACCGCGGATGGAGGCAGGTAAGGCCCCCTCCCCCTTGGTCCCTTACTGGGCTCTGCCGCCGTCGCCGCATGGGCGGCGACGGCAGCAGGGCCTGGTAACCCCCCCTGCCCTCCTCTCCTGGCCTTACCTGGCACCACTCCCCTCCACTGTGGAGCTCCGATTCGGAGCCGGAGCTCCGCGGTGAAGAGGAGCGGAGTATGGGTGGAGCGGGCCGATCCAAAATTTTTGGATTGGCCCGCAGGGCGGAGCGGGGGGTCCGTGCACACCCCTAGTAGCTACCAGTCCAAGTTTATGTGTCTTAATCTAATCAGCTTCTCCTTTCCATATCAAAATTATACATTTGGTTAATCTCTTATATTTTGTAATGAAGTTCATATTGACCTGGCTCACATGATCACTTCAGGTGGGTTGAGGTGCATGTCGGCATGTGCCAAGAAACTTTTGGATAGTCAAACGCAATAGCAGCTTCTCATGTTATGTGAACCAGGGCTAGATCTATGCTAGGGATTTTTTATCAGTATCGAAGTGCACTGTTGGGGCTCATTAGATATTCCATATACTACTTTTCTGCTTTGTATTCTATATTAACCAAAATAATGCAACAGATGCCATTGACTGGGTTCATACAACACAAAAACCAACAGTTGTTTAAATAGTTGATGGTTGGCTATTTAACCCACCATGGGTTATCATGTTGTGTAGTGGGAGTTTTTAAACCAACACTTGATTATTTGCCAAAATAACCAACACAAATAACCAACACTGTGCAGAGTTGGCTATTTGAACCACCATTGGTTATCATGTCATGTGGAGGGCACCATTGGTTATTTTCTGAACCACAGAGTCTCAAGGTAAGACTGATCAAAGCAGCAGCTCCCGCTCTGATCCAGTCGGCAGGATAGTTTTTCAGCAGCAATGGGTGAAGGGATACTAGCAAGAGGACTGAAGGAGGGAGACAGGGTGAGGGATGAGTGAGTCAATAATAGTCAACTCATCACTAATCCTAATCTACATCACTAATTCTAATCTACACCAATAGTCAACTCATCACTAATCCTAATCTCCCCATCATGTTGTGTGGGGAGTACCCCCTGGATAAATAACTGTTGAGTTGATTATTGCCCCACCGTTGACTGTTGTCTGAACGCAGCTATTGTGTGTGCAAGAGGTATAAATGTTCAAGAGGGATATCGCATTACTATGATGGAATCGTATCAAAGACACAATCTGTAGATCTGGCTCAGGTGAGGGTGGGTTAACAAACTATCCACAACTCTAAAACAGAAACTTGAATATGCAAAACGGCTTCCCGCAGGTGTCACTAAGCAATTCTCTGGTGTTAATTAACCCACCGTAGCTTGCTGTGACATGTGAATTGGCCCATTCTTTGAGTCAAATCTTAGCCTGCGCTTAATAGCTAATGTCCCCTATGATTTAAGTGTAAAATCCATTGGCCTTACACACATATCAATCAGCTACACATGTGCACTTCTGTGTTGGGGTACAGGTGTGATTCGAGATAGGTAACACAACTTACAATGTTTCTTAGCAACCAATTTGGTTTCATGCCACTGTAAACCACCACAGAAAGTCTTCCTAGCAATAAATAAAATACGACGGGCCCCATCAATATGGTGAACTGGTACACATGAACAGCTCATCATATGGAGCTGCTACCTTGGGAAATTCAGTACATATTGAATTCAGCACATAACAGCTGCAAAATGTGAAACCTTCTTAACTGTGTTGTTATATTTGCTGTATTAAGGTATATTGTTTTTATTTTACTAGCTATTTTAGTTGTATTGTCTTTTATTTACTATAGAATCATAGAGTTGAAAGGAACCTTAAAGGTCTTCTAGTCTTTTGCTGATGCATGGAATCCTCTCCTACAGCACCCCTGACAGGGGCATAGGAACATGGGAAGCTGCTTTATACTGAGTCAGACCATCGGTCCATCTAGCTCAGTATTGTCAACGCTGAATGGCAACAGCTGTCCATGGTTTCAGGTGGGATGCTTTTCCTTGCCCTTCCGGGAGAAGCTGAGGATTGAACCTGGAACCTTTTGCATGCAAAGCAGGTATTCTATGACACTGAGCTATTGTTCTTCCCCTAAGTTCTAATAAAGGAGAGTTCACCACCTTCCAAGGCAGTAGGCTCCATTGTCAAATTCCTATACTGTCAGGAAAGTCTTCAAAATACACTTTCTGATCATCTGAACCAGCTGGTCTGGGTCCAACTCTCTGGGGCAAAAGAAAACCATTTTTGCTCCATCATCAATGCAACAGCACTTCCAGAAACTGAAGATGGTTATCATGCCCTCTCTTCTCCAGGCCAATTACACCCAATTCCTTCAACCTTTCTTCATAGGACTTGATCTCCAGGTCTTGATCACCATCTTTGGCCTTAGCTAGACCTACTGTTTAATCCAGGATGGAGGAGGGAAGATCTCGTGTTGTGTTTAACGTGAGATCCTTCCTCCATTTACACGTGAGGCGCGACGACCTCAGGAAGAGAGGTGTCACACCTGCCATTTTTTAATTTTTAAAGGAGATGGAGAGCATGAACGCTCATGCGCTGAAGGGAAGTTTTATTTTTTAAAAATAACTACTTTCCCCGCTCCCCCCACCCTAACCCTGATGGGCACAGCTCCCAGCTCCTCATGAGTAATCGCACGGAGCCAAGTCAAACTGTGAAAACGGGCCACATGTTCCGTGGTCTTGGGCTCAGCCCGAGACTGTGGAAAAAGCAGGCCCAAAGGGGAGGGCTCTATCCTGGGGCAAGGGAGGGATGATCCCTCCCTAATCCCAGGATCCCCTGTGCGTCATCTGGACGCACAGGGACGATCCCGGGGTTTGCCCCGTGATAAAGCCTGGTCTAGCTAAGGCCTTTGTCACCCTCCTCTGAACTCGTTCTAGGTTGCTGATATCCTTCTTAAACTGCAGTGCCCAGAACTGGACAGAGCGAGGTCTGATCCAAATAGAATAAAGTGGTACCGTCATTTCTTATGATCTGAGCACTTCTGTTGATGCCTCTTTAGCTGTTACACACTTCGCACTGTTGTGCTGACATATGTTTTGTTGGTGGTGTAGTAAATCCCTAGATTATTTCACTTACCTTAATGCAGAAATTTACATTTATATCTATTGAAATACATTTTGTTATTTTTCACTACCTGAAATTAAACAAATAATATTGTTGTATATCTCAAAAAACAAACCAACAAGAACAACCCGCTTCAATTAGCACACACTTAAGAAGCCTGACTGGTTCTAGATGAAGCATCTTCCCATATCATTAAAAAGCCACAAACAAAGCATTTTTTCCAGAACAATTATTACTTTTGCAGATTTATCAATAACCAGCTGACTATAATTATAGCTGGAATAATGAATGGATCTTGTGTCTGCTATGAATTATGCACTCTTATAACAGAGCCAGCCGGTGGGACTTCGTGATAATTCAGACAAATGAAACATATTCAAGTTAGTTATGCTTAGTCATTTTCAGTGACACCGAACTATAGCTCCGTTTGCTACAAATATTTTTGTTAATTGCTATCTTAACAAAAATTAAAGAAATTCATCTTCAGGTTTTATTAAACGTGTGAGATCCTGGAAGTGTTTTTAAGGCAGGGGGAGCTCAGTGTGATCCAATAGTAAATTAAAAATTAAATTAAAAATGGATCCCAATTGTACTGAAAAGACACAGTTAATGAATATTACAGAACAGTAAAAAAAAACTTAGAAGATAACTATTCAGGGTTTGTCTCTTCATTCTCATCCATAACTCTGAATCTCTGGCCTTAGCTAGACCTGCCTTTTGTTGCGGGGGAGAGGAGGGGAGACCTCGCATTGTGAATAACGTGAGATCTCACCCTCGTTTTCACGTAAGGTGCGACGACCTCAAGAAGAGAAGCATTGTGCCCGCTGTTTTTTAAAAAATTTAAAGGGCCGGCTGAACACGAGCACTTGAGCAACTGAAGGTAATGGGTTTTTTTAATGATTTCCCTGCTCCCCACACCCTAGCCCTGATGGGTGCAGCGCTGCACCCCATGCGAGTAATCATGAGGAGCCGGGTAAAGCCATGGAAACGGGCCACATGCTCGTGGTTTCGGGCTCAGCCCAAGACCACGGGAAAAACCGGGGCCAAAGGGTAGGGCTGAATCCCGGGGCCAGGGGAGGGATGATCTCTCCCTGATCCCAGGATCCCCTGTGTGTCATCTGGATGCACAGGGACAATCCCAGGGCTCACCCTGGGATAAACCCTGGTCTAGCTAAGGCCTCTGTCTCCATTCATTAGTGAGCCTAGTAACACAATGCACTCAGTTGCTGCACCTCTCCATCCTCTATCTATTATCCATGACTGCAACAGCAGTATTCTTTGCCTCAACAGGCTCGGCTCCATAGCCAATCATAGGGGAAGATCTTGTTACAATTGTCCCCCTCTTCCTGCTTCTCCATTTGCTATACATGTTTATAGAATTATGGAAGATTCAGCATAGATTTAAGATTCACTGGTACTCTGAGATTTTCTAGATTCATTTCAAACCAGCTTCAGAGCAGGATATGGAGTTGAGACCGCTATGGTCGCCTTAGTGGATGATCTACGCCTGACAGGGGGAGTGTGTCCCTGCTGGTACTTTTGGACCTCTCAGCAGCTTTCGATGCCATCAACCATGGTATCCTTCTGGACCACCTGAGGGGATTGGGAATCGGGGGCACTGTGCTTCGGTGGTTCCAGTCCTACCTCTCGGGCAGGTTCCAGATGGTGATGCTTGGGGATAGCTGCTCCTCAAAGAATGAGCTGCTGTGTGGCATACCACAAGGTGCCATCCTTTCCCCAATGCTATTTAATATTTACATGAAACTGCTGGGAGAGATCATCCGGAGGCATGGGGTGGGGTGCTATCAGTATGCTGATGACACCCAAATACATTTCTCTATGCCTTCGACAACAGCGTCAGCTAAGGATAGTGTGTCTCCTCTGAATAAATGCTTAGAGATGGTAATGAGGAAAAACAAACTGAAGCTGAATCCAGACAAGATGGAGGTGCTTGCTGTCAAAGGCAATCTCTTGTGGAGATTCTGGATGGGGCTACACTCCCCCTGAAAGATTGCAGTCGCAGCTTGGGGGTGCTTCTGGATCCATCGCTTGAAATGACAGGCCAGATAGATGTGACGGCCAGGAGTGCCTACTATCTGCTTCAGCTGATACACCAGCTGCGCCCCTTCCTAGAGTCAGAAGACCTAAAGATGGTAGTGCACGCAGTGGTAACTTTGAGGCTTAACTTCTGCAATGTGCTCTACATAGGGCTACCTTTGTGTCTAGTCTAGAAACTTCAACTACTTCAAAATATAGCAGCCAGGCTGGTCACTGGTACACCTAGGGGTGACCACATTACACCAGTTTTAAAATCTCTTCATTGGCTGCCAATTAGTTTCCGGGTGAAGTATAAAGTGTTGGTTATTACCTTTAAAGCCCTACATGGTTTGGGTCCAGGCTACCTGCAGGATCACCTTCTCCCGTACAATCTGCCCCGCACACTCAGGTCCTCTGGGAAGAATCTACTTCAGTCTGCCAAAATTAGGCTGACAAATATTACCCAGAGGACCTTCTCTTCTGCTGCTCCCAGACTGTGGAATGGCCTGCTGGAGGAGACTTATCAACTTGACAGTTTATTAGCATTCAAGAAAGCTATCAAGACTGATCTCTTCTGGCAGGCCTATCCAAGGGGATTTTAGGATGTTTTTAGGATGTTTTAACAATGTATATTATGTTCTTAATTCAGTTTTATGTATTTTATATTTACTTTTGTTTCCTGCCTCAATCAAAATGGAGGCGTGGGTAAGAAATAAATTTTATTATTATTATTATTATTATTATTATTATTATTATTATTATTAATAATAATAATAATAATAATAATAATAATAATAATGTCCATCATGCACAATGTGAATGAGGAGACAAACCATACCCCAATTGTGGCTAGCCCAGACAGATTAGTAGGACTGGCATGGAAGACAAAGCTAAGCTTGTAACAGTAACATGGACCTGATTCATACGATCAAGCAATCCATGGTTACCAAACCATGGGTTTTTTGTGAGTACACAGGAGCAAGAGTGTGTACTGGTTGTCATTCTTGGGTTCTTATCATTATGTCAGAACCCAGAAAACCAGAGTTGTTTAGTGTTTAAACAACCCAGAGTTATCCCATGATTTGATTTGGGTTTTGGAAAGCAGAAGTGACAAGTGTGTGGGAGGCAGTGTACTCACTCACTGTTATATGGCCACAACTAACAATCAGTTAAACAACCCATAGTTAGCATTACATGCAACCCGGGTCACTTGTTATTCCTGAAGTGGTACATTGGGTTTCAGGAGGACTGTTTGCAGGGGTGAGGGGGAATGCATTACTCTTCACTGAGCACAATATCAAAGATGTACCAACAAATACGAATATAAGAGAATAGCCTGCTAGCTTAGCATAGAATTACACAAGCCTCTTAGAAAGTGAACAACGATCTACAAGTTTTTCACAGAACCAGGCTACCAGATTCTCCTCCTCCTCCTCCTCCTCCTCCTCCTCCTCCTCCTCCTCCTCCTCCTCCTCCTCCTCCTCTTCTTCTTCTTCTTCTTCTTCTTCTTCTTCTTCTTCTTCTTTCTGAAGAACCCACTTGTTCTTTAAAATATAAACAATTTAACTGTGGTAACTGGAATTAAGGATTTCCCAATTTTGTCAGGCCACTTGGAAGGCTTTGGCCTGTCATTTCATCCCTGAATCCCGTAATAAAAATGGTTCTTTTAATGGGTTACATGCAATGCATAATTGCTGTAAGACTCCTATATCCTTTAGGAAAATGATTCTTTAGAGATCACTAATTAGTTTTTGAAGAATATTAATTTCTCTGTACTACAAAAATATTACTTCTGGGAAATAGACTGGAATTAGTTTTAAATGTGATAAAATTGCACTCTGACAATTGACCATGAAGGCATAACAGAGAACCTTGCTTTGTATGAACAGTGCATCGTTAACTATGCTTCCTATGTGTTCCTAATAAACACATATGAATATAATGGTAAGATTACTACATGTGCCAAATCTGAAGCTATACATGCTGCAACCACCACATTTTTTAAAATGCAAAATAGCATTTTCTCAGTTATACTAGGTTCTGTTTGTAGATAATGGGTGGTGTCCAATGTTAGCTTTGTCTTTACAGAAAATCCTTCCACTTGAACAAAGTGGGGCATTAAATTTTTGCTGATATCCCCTACTCCCTGCACCACCACCACCACACACACCCCTCCCAAAATCTCATCTTGAAGGTTGGGAGACCCTCTGAAACAGTGTTGAATATTAAATGGAGGGCTATAGTAAAATAAGTTCCCTGGCAGTATGCAGGTAGACGTGCTTCCCACTAGTATAAGGGTAGGGTACTTCAGGCCCGCAGGCCAAATACTGCCCTCCTGGGCTCCCAATCAGGTCTCCACGTTTCCCCACATGACTGTGCCACTGTTCTGGTTATGCCCCTTCCCCCTGACCATGGATCATTGGGTGTTTCCCCAGATTTTGGGCAGTTTTTTCCCCATTCTGAAAGGCTGAAATTCTTCTCCTGAAGCTCAGTTACTGGCAGTAAGAGCTGCAAGCTACAAAATGCCCATATGTTTGCTGTTTCAGTCCCAGCCCTTTGCCTTTGGCCCTGTGCACCACTGGAATCCAGCCTTTGAGAGCTTCTCGGAAATTTAATTTGACTTTCAGGCTGAATCAGGTTCCTCCTAGTGCAAAGCCAGCATTGGATACCACCCATCATTTAAAAAAATTCCCTTGAAACAACTAGCCCAAATGTTTGTCACCTTAAAAAGCACTGTGCCAACTGCTCAAGTACTATTGTGTTTAAATAACCTAATCTGCCTCCATGTATTGGTTTCCCTGAACTTGTTGTTGAGGGTCAGTTCTCACAATCACCTCTAACGTAGTAGCCACTCTATAGGCTGAGTTCCAGCCATAGATGGATGCCAAGCATAAGGGTGGGGGTACCCAGGCTGATGGCATAGACAAAACTCTACATGCATTGATTTTTAGAACACTATCAGAGGGACTTTTCAAGCGAATAAGCAGTGTGCTACAAGCCCATAAACTCAGACTTCTTGTCAGCCTTCAGTGACCAGCTCCTCATGTGGCGCTGACAGCTAGAATCCAGTGCAAAGGGGGCTACTGTGATAGAGGTAGACTTGACGCTGGAAATATGTGCCATGGGGCAAACTTGTAGAAAGGAAGCGACCATTTATAGCTTAGGATGACTACAATAACATTTGGAGTCCAGGGGTGCTTCTAGATCGAGGGCTCCTAGTGCTACCAGTGAGAAGGCATTGGGGATTGTCTAGGGTAAGAGAAAAAACAGAAAAGGTGTCATGCCTTACCTGGAGGAGGATTCGTCAGATGAGAAAGAGGAAGAGGAGAGCCAAAACAGTAGTCTCCAGTTTTCCGCCTGGCTGCAGCAGGGGCCCGCTGTGCTGGCTCTCCCCTTCCCCTTCCCCTTCCTCATTGAACACATTCTCCTCCAGGTAAGACATGACAAAAAGGCTGGGAAAACACAGAAGGGTTTCGAGTTGACGATAACATCATCTGGGCCCCCTGTAAAACATTGTGAATGTGGCAGGACAATGGCGCCATGAAAGTCTCAACTGGAGGCATCCCAGGCTGTATAAGATGAGGGTCACTGCAGTGTGAATTAGACTCTTAAAACAAAACACTAATGGTGCATCATATAAATTCCTTATAACACAATGGAAGAACAATGCTGTGATTAAAATGAACAAATGAATTTAGAACAAAACCCAGCCAAAGTTAAGCAAATTAAGCAGAATTAAACAAAAAATATATGGCATAGCCATTTATTTGAACGAGAAGAAATGCTTAACTCTCTTCTGTTGAGTTCAATGGATAATTCATCTGATGGAATTATACCCTTAATTTGTAAATAAATACTTTCAATGAACCTATGTTATTTGCATTAACAGTGGTTTCCCACCATCATTACAAAATTAAGGGTGCAATCCTATGCATGTTCAGAGAGGGGAAAAAATCCTAGAACTCACCAGCTGGGGAAAACTGTATGTTGTGAGATTTTTTTTTCTGTCCAAACATGCATAGGATCGCAATCTAAATGTCTCACTCAATTCTCACAATATCCTACTTGAGAGAATTATAGATAACAGTGGTCCTGCTGCACAGCATTTATTTTATTTTATTTTTTGCATATAGCAAATATTATTTTGAGCCCTAAGTTATGAGCAGTATTAGAATAAATATGTTCTACTGAAACAGAACGATTGACATTTGCATTCACATCCTCTTACGCTCCACAAAATATTTAAAAAGACAGGGTTGGATGACCTGATGGTGATTCCTATGTTTTCATAGAAACCCATTTTACATAAATGGTTTACCATGTGGAGTGTCCTCTATTTCAGCAAATACAAGACCGTATTTGCATGAATGAAATAGGAGCCTGTCTATCGGTCTACAATCTATGAGAGAGAAACAGAGAAGGAAACTGACAGTACAGGAGTTGAAACAGTTTTGGTGTTTTTTTTCCTGTCGTGCTTAGAGGTAGATCAGTTCTGGGAAACTGTACTTTCCATCTCTAACCTTCTTTGTCAACAGCATTTCACGTTTTTCTCTTTACTTTTGCTGATGAAGAAATCACTTAAACTATGGTGACCTGGGCCTGATCTACACCAAGCAGGATATAACACTTTAAAAATGGTATGAAAAGGGTATATGTAATGTGTCCTGGGCCTGAACAGTTGTCATAACCATTATAAACCGTTATAAGCAGTAGTGTAGATCCTGCCCATATGAAAAGGAGGACAGGGCTTCTGTATCTTTAATAGTTGCATAGAAAAGGGAATTTCAGCAGGTGTCATTTGTATATATGGAAAACCTGGTGAAATTACCTCTTCATTACACCAGTTAAAGCTGCAGGAGCTATACTAGAGTGACCAGATTTAAAAGACAGCAGGGCACCTGCAGCTTTAACTGTTGTGATGAAGAGGAAATTTCACCAGGTTCTCCATATATATGACTGACACCTGCTGAAATTCCCTTTTCAATACAACTGTTAAAGATACAGGAGCCCTGCCCTCCTTTTCACATGGTCACCCTACTTAAACCTTTTCAGAGGGCTACAATACACTCATTCAAAAATGGTGGGTTTGGCAAATACATTTAAAGTCCATCACTTCCCAAATCTTTTATAAGGAGAATAAAATATCCAGACCAGAAGGCCCAGGGTCTCTTGCACTAGAAATGTAATATAAATCGATGAGATACATCTGAAAATATACAGTTTTTAACATTTCTGCTGAAGACATGTTTCATGGGCTACATGTATGCACAGCATCCCTTTGGTTTCACTGTGGCTGCACCTTTGTAAATAATTATGCTAGCAGTTAGGTCTTAATTGAAAATATGCATGGGGATCTTAACTTCATTAAGACTCTAGTGTGTGGGTGGGGGTTACCCTTTCCCCTTTCTGCTGTGATTCTGCCTTGGTTCAGAGTGAGAGGGGGGCACACCTGCAATTTTCATTGCCAAAAAATGATCCATTTGGAAATTCACATTGCCAAAAAAACCAATCCATTTGTCAATTTGCATTGCCAGAAAAAGGATCCATTCATTTTTGCTCAATACAAATTGCAGGCACAGCCCCCAAATCTTGAGAAGAAAGGGTTAAAAATCTCCTACCTCCTATGCTAGGGTGCTGATCAAGATTGGGTCCCTTTTGAGTAAAGGGTTTAAAAGATGTAGCTGTTGGCTATGTCTTTAAAATAAATTTCATGAGCGATTTCCCCGTAACTACCACTGGACCATGAGATGTAGGCAGGAAAGATCTCAGAGCTGACATCTGTAAAAATGTTCATTTTTCAAAAAATAAAAGATGTCAATACGTCATCAATATTAAGAGAAATAAGCTTAGTAAAGTTCAATATATGTTGGGGAGTTTTCTTGACATTTAACGCATCATATTAAAAGTTTCTTCAAAAAAGAAAGAAATATCATCTTGTCACCTTGAGATTGAAATTGAACTGCTCTGAGACAAACTGCTGTTTCTTCCCCAGGTTGAAATTCACAGGATGGGCAAAATGTCAAGATAAAAATAAACCACCTGGGAGAGAAAACATCAAAAGAAAAAGTATAGTCTTATAGTAACTGCTAAAAGAAATCCTTTAAAAAAATCCATTGCTTTTCAATAGAAACACATGGCATAGAGCCCTCCACATACACATCTATGCCAGGGAGCAATTGAACGTGAAAAATGCTATCCCAATATTGATAGAGTCCATGGAATATAGTTAATTAAACTGCAATTGAATGTGACATACAAGATAACATCTGTTTTGCCACTTCTCTATTAGAAGAGAAGGAAACACTAAAGTAAATTAATCTACAGCCTAACTTTAATACATAGCATGCAACTACGTCTGTAGCATTTCCAACTCAAAAGTAAGACTGGGGACCCAATCCAGATTGCATTCCTAGGCTAATGTTCTGGCTCTCCCCACTTTGACTGTCACCCTACACTGCCATTTATGGCTGTTCCCACCATTGACTGTGCCCCCCCAGTTGATTTTTCCTATGGGTCAATGGAAGAAGATTCCTCACTACTGTTTAAGAGAAGCGTTAAGGTGCATGCAAATTCACCAATGCACAAAAAAAAAAAAAAAAAAAAGCATGAAAATCGTACTTTGGGCCTGCAACATGCTAAGTCATGGTTAGGCCACCTAACCCTTTTGTAGCAAACAGTTAGTGAGCATGTTTAAGCCATGGATATGTAGCCACCAAGGTTAGGAATGGTTCGCACAATATGCTAAGTCATGGTTCACACGACAAGCTAAACCGTAATGTTTAGCTCGAAATGCTTAATCATAGGGTGACCACATGAAAAGGAGGACAGGGCTCCTGTATCTTTAACAGTTGTATTGAAAAGGGAAGTTCAGCAGGTGTCATTTGTATATATGGAGAACCTGGTGAAATTTCCTCTTCATCACCACAGTTAAAGCTGCAGGTGCCATGCCCTCTTTTAAATCTGGTCACTCTAGTATAGCTCCTGCAGCTTTAACTGTGGTGATGAAGAGGGAACTTCACCAGGTTCCCGATATATACAAATGACACCTGCTGACATTTCCTTTTCAATACAACTGTTAAAGATACAGGAGCCCTGTCCTCCTTTTCAGATGGTCACCCTATTAAAATCACAGTGGCTTAGCATGTCGTCTGAACAGGGTCATTAAGACTTAACTTCCTGTCAGGATGAGTGCTT
This sequence comes from Elgaria multicarinata webbii, assembly GCF_023053635.1. NCBI lineage: Eukaryota > Metazoa > Chordata > Lepidosauria > Squamata > Anguidae > Elgaria > Elgaria multicarinata. The sequence goes on from NC_086180.1 coordinate 68,342,337, forward strand.
TCAGGATCCAGGTCCAAGCTCAAAGGGCTTCTCTGCTGCAGAGTGCTGGCAGAACTCAGGCCCTGGCCAGCAGCAGTTCATGATAGGGTAATTTGGTGCAGCTGGGAGCAGCTAGAGTCAGGGCTATTTAAGAACTACATTGTGACTCCAGCATTTGCTATAGCAACATTGTTCCTGTGGTGCTTGGTTTCTGTTGCCTTGTTTGTTCCTGACCTCAGACTGCTCTCTGGACTTTGCTCTTGCCTCTGCCATGCCTTGTTTGTTCCTGACCTCAGACTGCTCTCTGGACTTTGCTCTTGCCTCTGCCATGCCTTGTTTGTTCCTGACCTTGGACTGCTCTCTGGACTATGCTCTTGCTCTTGCCTCTGCCAAGCCTTGACTATTCAGACCTTGGACTGTGCCTTTGCTTCTGGCCCTGTCTGGACCCAGGTTTGACCTTACCCTTGAACCTTTGATCGGCCCTGGATTTGCTACTACCACGGGCCCTGTTGGACTCTGGTCTCCGCCACTGGGTTGCCTACAGAACCTTGCCCCTGCCTATTGTTCCTGCCACATTGTGGTTACACCAGTAAACCGCTCTAACAGCTTGTGTGTGTTCGTCTTTGTACACCTTCGCTCTCCTGGGTCCCGGCACTCAGTCTGCACTCCCAGCCACCCACATCCCGGACTATTACACTTCCACACCACATTGAAACCAAATCCCGTTACATTAAACTTTTTTTTTTCTTTTAAGTGTCCTTTATGCTGATACTTTTGTTTTGAAGGAAAGACCAGGACCCAACCTGGTGATGCATTCCTGAGGCAGGTAGATAAAAACTCCATGCCAGTTTCCAAATGGACCAGTTGCCATTTGACATCAAATAAACAGCAACTTTGGGATTTAATAGCAGAAGTGGGCAATTTTTGTCAGGAAAACGGTGCAAGGTTTCCAGCCAGATCGTAAGCACAGCACTGGGCTGAGGCCCCTACATCAGTGGGGTAATGGAACTAGAGCTTGCAGAAACACAATGCTGGCACTTCTTTATTAGCAGGGGTGCTAATGGCATCTGCCGGCCCTCTCAGAATTCCCTATTTCTTCTGAACTTATCTGCAATTCTCACAGCAGTTGTGGGGAAATCAATTTTCCCACCAACAGTACAGCTCCTGTTGAAGTCTACAGCACTTGGCCTGGCATGGTCAATTAAGACTCATTTGCTTTAAAAACCACCTGCTCTGGGTAGACATGAAATCTGTTAGAGCTGGTTTGTTGCTATGGATCAACACAGCTGCCTGCAAGTTTGCCTTCTCCTTGGGGCATGGCTATGGGGACTGTCATGAGGAGCACTTGCACTTTAACATTTACCACTACCCAGCATCTGGTATTTTCATCACAAGCAGTGGCAGCATTAACCACTTTTTTTCAAAAGAAAAGTAATTAATGTAACATGTAGTTTGGCCCTCAGCAGTGAAGATTCTGCAGTCCCACATATTGGCCTCATTCAGACAGCATGCTAAACCATGATGGTTAAGCGTTTTCAGCCAAACATTATGGCTTACATTATGGTGGCTACATAACCACGGTTTAAACATGCTCCCTAACCTCTTGCTGCAAAAGGGTTAGTGGCCGAACATGTTGTCTGAAAAGGCCCATCATGATCGCTTGCGACCTAGTCTTCGCCCAATCACACTTGCTCTTTATCTTTCAGGCCCAAAACACAGGTAAGGGAGGAAGGAAAAGTGGGAGTATGTTTGTTGGCTTTGGGGGGTTGGCAGGGGTGGATTGATGGGAGGCCACACAGCTTCCTCTTCTGAGCACTCGGATTGTGAGACTCAGGGAAGCAGAGTTTACATTGGTTTGGACTCTAACTCCCTGGGCTCAATTCAGAGCCAGGCCTGTACCATCCCTACTTGTATCTAAAGAACCATGACACTTCTAAAACTTAAAAAAACCCAAAAAACTAAGTAGCCAGATATATCCGAAGTAGCTTCTATATTTGTAGCATGAAGCTCATTTGCTTACCACATTTTCCAATCCATGCAGTTCAGGCGCAATCCTACGCATGTTTAGAAAGCTGGCTGGGGATGCTATGACTTATTTCTGTCTAAGCACACATAGGATTACACCGTTAGCGTCCTTTCTCTAGACTTGCTAAATCTTTGAAATTAATAGATGTATAAAAATAATCTTCACATGTAATTTTCAACCAAGAATCGTCATCGGCTCATTCACAATCCCCGGAGCTCACACTTGGGAGCAGTGCCTCATCACTTTGGTCCTTAAAAATGATGTACTAAGATAAATAATTGATTTGAGAGATGGTATTTATTTGGGCTATTTCAACATTTTCTTCTTTATAACACAAAAGCACTTCAAGCTAAAGTTGCCTGTTTGGGCAGTGTCAAATTCTAAGTTGATTTTAGCAATATCCTGACAGAGCCCACCTCAGAAAGCAAAAATAACAGTAGTAAAGTGTGTATTAAGTCCTCCTCTAGTGGGAGAATTATACAGGCTCTGACAGTTAGTCTTTAATGTTCCTCTGGTAGAAATGAGCATGGAGAACTTTATGGAATGTGCCAATGGGATCAGCATAAGTAATAGGAATATAACTAAGGATGCAGGTGTCTTCTACCTTGTTGATGTTTTATGACCTCTTGCTATAAGGCCACATCAAGTAGGCCTGTTGAGGGTGCCCAACCACACTAAGCTACAAAGCCATTCAGGAGTGAGGGGTTATCTTTAAGCTAAGAGCAAAGCATATGATTTATTTATATGTATTTACTGGTAGCATTTTTATCCTACTCGTCAGCTGAAAAGGCTCCCAGAGTGGCTTCCATACAACTGATAAAACAAAACAGTCCCTGCCCTATAGGCTTACAATCTAAAAGACATGACTCGCAAGGAAAAAAAAGGTATGGGGAGGGAAGATGGAAAAAGCAAACTCAGGCAGCAATTACACATGATGTGGAGATTTTTCTCCCTCTCCCAAAATACTAAAACACAGTGGGATCATCCCATGAAGCTGCTTGATGGGAGATTCAGGACAGATAAAAGGAAGCCCTATGATGATAGACTGAAAGAACTGGGCATGTTTAGACTTGAGAAGAGATATGATAGCACTCTTCAAGTACTTGAAAGGTTGTCACACAGAGGAGGGCCAGGGTCTCTTCTTGATCATCCCAGAGTGCAGGACATGGAATAATGGGCTCAAGTTACAGGAAGCCAGATTCCGGCTGGACATCAGGAGGAATTTCCTGACTGTTAGAGCAGTACGACAATGGAACCAATTGCCTAGGGAGGTTGTGGGCCCTGCCACACTAGAAGCATTCAAGAGGCAGCTGGACAGCCATCTGTCAGGTATGCTTTAAGGTGGATTCCTGTAATGAGCAGGGGTTTGGACTCGACGGCCTTATAGGCCCCTTCCAACTCTACTATTCTGTGATATTATGATTCTATGAACCTGCACCCTCCAAATATGTTGGAGTGTAACACCCATCATTCCCAGCCAGCATGGCCAATGACCATGGAGTTGCAGTCCAACAGATCTGGGAGATACCAGGTTGGGGTAAAACTACTGTAAAACTAGGTATAGAACCTAGATGCAACTCTACCAATTTTGACATCTTATTACCTCCATTTTAATGGTCCCAATGTGATCTACCATCTGCCCACCTCTGTTCAAGATCAGTATCTGAATCTTTGCAGAAGACAGAGCATGTTATGTCACCTATGTCAGAGTTGCCACCTGGTTCATTTGATGGAACCATGACAACACATCCCTTTAAAATCCAAACTCCACTAAGATTACAGGAAACACCCTGTTGAACCCTCAGTCAAACCAGTATGGAAGTAGCACTAGAAGACATTAAAAAAAACAGGCAACCAGAATGCCTTGAGAAACTGGCCCACCAGAACTCCACATTTAACTTGCAAGTGATGCCAGAGGGCCTGCCCTGAAGCTACAAACAGCCAAATCAGTACTCTGCTCCATTCCAGAGTGTGACCCCTTTAAAGAGTTATTCCTCATAAAGGGGTGTGGCTTGGTCCGGCACCAGTATAAGGGCTTAGATTAGTTCTGCTGTTATTAAAGCAAGCTGTCTGCCTTGAGGCTACCTGTGGTTTTGAAGACTATGTCTGCTAATTGGGTGTCTTGTTACCTTGTGTCTGTGCCCTTTCTTCTTCTCCAGCTGTCTTTCTGCACCTTCTGGATAGTAACACAGCTGCGGCCTTCTGCAGCCTGTCAATTTCAGTTTCTTTCCGTTTCTCATTTTAACAATCTTAAATTGGGTTTGTTCTGAACCTTTTTTATGTTTACATGAAAAGTTATCTGCATTTTTGCCTAATACACATTTTGTAAGCAATCTGCCTAACATATAATGCAGTTTTGAACATTATTTTGCCTAATGAAACTTTTGTGCGCATTGTGATTGGAAACATCCATTTGCAGAATTCAGGGATTTGTGAATCTTGAAGGATAATTGTGTTTCACTTGGCATAGAGGTTCAAAAGTGTGAAATTAAGTAAATCTGCATTAAAATGCAAACTAAACAATTTTTTATCCAATCCCTAGCTTCATCCCGCCTCTACATCCACAATAGGATAACTAATACATATTATGTAACTGTTCCAGATGACAACTTTTGAGATCAAAATTCTGCCATATGTGCTGCATTACAAATGTAAACACACACGTCCACATAATACATAAGTGGGAGGCTTGGAAGCCAGCAACAAGGAAGAGGGCCTTCTCAGTGGTGGCTCCCCAACTGTGGAATGATCTACCTGCCTGGTGCCAACATTGTTAACTTTTCCGCACCAGGTTAAGACCTATCTCTTTTCTCAGGCCTTTGGCAACCTATGATGAGTTTTCAAGCAGTCTTGGATCTGTCCCATGGTTATGGTTAACTATTCAAAGTTGATTTTAGAAATATGTTGCCTTATGTACGTTGTGTGTATTATGTAATTGGTTTTTTAGCTTTGTATACTGTATTTTAATGTTTTTAATTTTTATAAATGGCCCAGAGAGCTTCAGTTATGGTGCGGTATAGAAGTGCAATAAATAATAATACTAATAATACTAATAATACCCCCTTCATTTCATAATGTTAAGTTCTTTAAGCTCTATGAGAGGAAATGGCTCCATTTTACTTAAACAAGGCCTGATGCAGTCATAATTTGAGGAATTACCATGATCATGATTTTCAGAGCTACCAGTGGTATAGTTCCTGTCACTTGCCTTTATTTCAGCATATAGCTGAGTAATATTCTGCTATATTCAAGGGATATAAACTTCAAAATGTAAGTCACTGAAAGGTTATGTATTGTTAGCACTTCATCTACCCAGTAGAGAAGGAAATTAACTTTTTAAATGTGCACTTACTAAAATTTATGGGCTACCTAATATTTCAGAGCTTTGACCATTGTAGGGCCAAAGAAAAGGTTTTATGCAAAGTTAAATATTGGTACCTGTAGACCTATAGCCAATGGGAGTCCAGCCTCTCCCCTTTCCTAGCAAGTAGTATTTCTGCCCCTTGCAGCAAAACAGCTGGAGATATTATTTTATTATTCTGTGGAAAACTGAAACACAACAACCCCCCTCTCCAATCACAACTGGCTGGAGTTGTTTTGCTGCTTGAAGTGAAGGACAAGATGGTGTTCCCCATCCCATGTACAGAAACCAGCTAGACTAACAGTTAACTCTTTCTTCAGCACAAGTGATAGGATAGCTGCTCTGCCACATTTGAGGGCAACTGACTAGTTTAGGGACACCTGGCAGGCTGTATGTAGCACATACAACTCTGTCCTCCAATTCCTTGCTGCTGCTCCCTGCCCCCAGCATCTGCTACCTGAGGCAGTTGCCTCACTCTACCTAATGGTAGGACTGGATCCGTCCTGCCCCCAATATAATTCATGTTTTGAGGGCAAGACTTTGAGGGGGCACCTGTATCTTTAAGGATTACTAGAAACGATGGTGACAATGTGCTTAAATAGAATAGAACAGGGGCTGGGGAACTAGAAATGGTGTGACGGGGATGATCCACCCACCTACCCAGCCCTCCATGGCGCTGATGATGACTGGAGTGTATCCCTAAAAGGGAAAGACCTGAGGAAGGTCAGAGCTTCGAAGAGTTGTCAATGAGGCCCTTCAAGCCAAATGGACTCAGTTAGCAGGCCAAAATAGCCCATGGGCCAGAGATTCCCCAAACCTGGAATATCCAGTTTCTGCCACCTTGTAGATGGGAGAGGGGAGGAGAAGACGAGAGAAAAAGAGAAGGGAGGAGCAGATGTTCTTGGCCATGCTAATATGTGTCTACTCAAAAGTAGGTCCATTCATTTCAGTGGAATGACTTCCTAGTACAAATGCATAGGATTGTGGCCTTCATTCCACGTTATTGTTGTGATCCCAAAGACTGATGCGGGAGAAAGCCCTGAGTGTGTGCTTTCTAAAAGAAAAGTCACTTGCCCAAAAGAACAAAAAGCCAACTTGTCAAAAAAATCTAAGTACAAGGCAGAGATGGAGCCTGTGCTCCAAAACACACAGCCACTCTTTTGGACCCAAATAAAGATGGTGCAAGAGGGCTCTACTTTACTCCACAGCATGCCAGCCTCCCAGTTACACAAATTAATTTACAAAACCTTAAGAAATAAAATTAAAGTCAGAAGGGGCAGGGAGCCTGGTGGGGGCCAAGAGAGGTGTCCATGGGGACCATGTTGGAGACCCCAGGCTTATGCCCTGTGCACCAAGACATTTCCAGACTGCTGGTGGGGTGGAAGCTAGGCTGACCATATGAAAAGGAGGACAGGGCTCCTGTATCTTTAACAGTTGTATTGAAAGGGGAAATTCAGCAGGTGTCATTTGTATGGAGAACCTGGTGAAATTTCATCTTCATCACAGCAGTTAAAGCTGCAGGTGCCCTGCCCTCTTTTAAATCTGGTCACTCTAGTATAGCTTCTGCACTTTAACTGTTGTGATGAAGAGGGAATTTCACCAGGTTCTCCATATATACAAATGACACCTGCTGAAATTCCCTTTTCTATGCAACTGTTAGACGCAGGAGCCCTGTCCTCCTTTTCATATGGTCACCCTAGTGGAAGCTCTTCATAGAAACGGTCTGAAAAAAATGTAATAAGATGGTTAGAGCTGCCAAATGAGGCAGCCAGCAGGCAAAAGCCATTTCAGCACTTCTACATAGGAACTGTAACTTGTAGGTTGGAACTGGGTGGCTTCTGGGACTAAGTCTTGTGGAGATTGCTGTCTAGATAGGGATGTCCAGATTTTGTGAAATCTATCCTTCATGTGATTCGTGGATTGTGCAGAGTCGTTCATTCCAACATCTGTTCATGGATACTTTTTTCTCCCCGTTATGCAGAAAGAAAGTAAATACTTCCATAAGAAAGTTTGCAACAATGTAGCAATTTGTATTAGTACAAAGTATTTAATGTATTGTCCCCCATTCCATTCAACTTTTCCCCACTAATATTTTCCGGCATGGCGTATGTCTCAGGAGAAACGTGCGTATTTTCTTGCAAATAAATTAGTGTAAATTTCAGTAAAGTTTTTTTTAAAAAGATCCAAAGGCCCACAGCCTTCGCACAACCTGGAGAGGCCTATCCACAGCATATTTGGCAGGTCAGATACCAAGAAATCTGAACTCATTTTAGTCCGTCGTGAATTTCTCCAGCATTGCTATGCCTGGAGTGAAGAGATGGCCTTGCAGCTCAGCTAAAGAAGGACATTCCATCACCTGTAATAGTGTAATTCTGGCATCGACCATCATGTTTTCTATCTTGGTGTTTCATTTCAACCTGACTAAGATCAGTTGCTGTCATGCCATTGTTGCCATCCGAATGATTGCATGACAACTTTTCAGCTCAGATGAGTGAGTGAGCCATCAAGAAGGGATTGTGCACAGGTGTATGGCTTGAGACCATGCACAGGTTTCTTCCATAGAGTTGTGGGATCACAGCCAACATCTTGAGGACTAGAGCGTTCAAGGTGTGTGCCAAAGAAAAGTGATATAGAAGTGGAGATTAGATTTTTTTTTAAAGGAAGGGAGTACATAGAGAGAGAGAGAGCTTGAAGGTTAAATGTATGATAAAAAAAGAAGACGAAATGGGAGAAATGAAAGCTGTCAAAAGAACAAGGTGTCAAGTGACTTTGACTAACATGAAGTGAAAGGCAGTGAAATGCATTAGGTCATTAAAAGACAAAAAAAGTGAACTATACTATGTTATAGTAGATGCTGTCAAAATATATGTACAATTATAGTCTACTGAAAAACCTGGAGCAGTATATACAGAGCTTCAATTTTGTCTTAACCAGGAAGAGCTGTTTTAACCAAGATCAAACTCTCAGAGCACCAAAAGGAGTGAAGCTGAATTTGATTTCCTTTTATATTGGAAAGTATTACCATTATATTTAAATATTAATGAGTAGGAAATGGTGAAAATGGCATTCTAATGACAATGGAGCACATCGGGGAAAGCTTGGGCCGAAAGTGGCTAATCACCCACTGTCGTTAGCCATCCATCAACTAGATGGTGCATAAAAAGGCTAAAGAAACAAAGGGAATTGAAAACGATGATTTCCTAACTCACCACTTGAGGTTTACAGACTACTAGTAAGCACATTTACTTGAAAGTAAGCCGCATTAATTACAAGTGACCTTTCTTCCAAATAGGTAAACTTAAGGCCAAGCCGTGCATGGCATGCAAATAAATGTAAATTAAATCCTGGAAAGAGTAAAGTCCCTCTTCCAAGCCATTGCTTCTCCGCTCCGAATTGTCCTACTTAAAATAGCATTTATTGCCAGAAACAACCAATAAGGCTGCTATTACACATATTTACTATTACACACAGGGTGTGAGAAGCATGTTCTGGAATTTTGAAAGTAATGGAGCAGGAAAGCCCTCTTCACACAATAACTTTGTGTACGATCAACTCATGGAGGAAAGACTATGATTGATAACAACCAACGAGTGCCAAAGGCATACAACTACTATAGTAATATACAATATACTAAAAAATACTAAAAAGGGGGTGAACACTTATACCAAACAAAAGTTTATATAACATAATAAACAACCATAAACAGTCATAGCTTGTGGTTGTTTATTATGTTATATAAACTTTTGTTTGGTATAAGTGTTCACCCCTTTCTTAGTATTTTTTTAGTATATTAGAAAGACTATGATCACACTTACTTGCCCTGCTCCAGTTTTCATGTGTTGATCATAGGAATGGGAAGAAATTCATTCAGTTTGCATTTTTAATGCAAATTTACCTAATTTCACACTTTCAAACAACTGTACGAACTGACATTCCGTTCTCTTTTGAAATTTGAATTTCTCCAAATTTTGCAGTGGAGTTCTCCAGCCAAAAACTGCATGCAAAAAATGAACATGTTTGCGGAAAATAATGTTCAAAAACGCATTCTTTTAGGAAACACACTTGTACGAAATGTGCATTTTAAGCAAAAATGCAGGTATTAGACAAAATGTGTGAGAAAATCCTTACGAATTGCCATTCAAACTTTAAAAAATAACAATATCAAATTTTGGGACAAACTGAACATAAGAGTGGAGAAATTCTCATTGTTTGGGATGAACTGAATTTAAGACCGGAAAAATGAGAGACTCGGGGAAACTAGAAATTGACAGATACATTAATCCCTAGTTTATCTGGGTGTCTAAACAAAGTATATGCACATTCAAACTTTATGTGTAGAGGCCCTTTCAGTGCAATCTCTACCCTTATGTACAGAGCTTCTGTGTAGTCAACCCATTCAATGTGACAGAGCTTGGTGGGATAACTAGGAGGTACAATCCCAGTCCCCCTCTACATGATGATTGTGCCTGGAATTGTTGTCTAAACAGAGCTAGGAAGAGGCAGTCAAAGATGCCTAAACATTTATATTTGGAATTAGCTGGGACTGGTGGTGCACCTACATGGTGGTCTACTTGTATTGCTATCTGCCTGTACTGTGCTCTGCTTGTATAAAATAAAATGTGTGTGCGTGTGTCTGTCTGTCCTCCTGTCCATCCGTTGCATAGCTCTAAGACCATGAATTCCGCACACTTGAAACTTGGCATGCATACTAAGGGGATCCTAGGGGTGTGCACCTCAGGGATATTTTGTTTTTAAATTGCATTTCTTAATTTTAATTAATTTAAATATGTCCGAATGGTTGGAGATTGCAGTAACATCTTTAGCCACTAGGGACAAATATCCCTAACCAGCACATACTTTACTGTTCCATCCAGTTTGAAGCCAGGGGAGATTAACCAGCTGAGCTACAGAGTTATACACCTGCTCCCTGCTGTGGGAGTAGCGTGGATGCACCCTTCCCTCAGGGGGCTGTCAGGGTACACCATGGCAGGGGCCATGCCTAGGGGCATCAACAGGCATGTCTTCACACAGACAGAATAGGCTCAATGAGACCAACTTGGAAAGCTGTGTCAGTTTGCTTGATGGCTTCACTATATCAAACTTAGGGCTATATCAACCTGTGCAAATATGGGTCCGTTCACTAGTTGATAAATAAAGCTAACATTAAAAAGAAGCCATAAGATTCAAGTAGGGCTGTGCATGGAAACCCCCTCCCCATTTTGGTTTTGGACCTTCCAAAACAGGCCTATTTCAGTTTGGGCTGTTTCGGAACCCCTCTGTTTCATTACAGATCCAAATCCGAAGAAAAATTCGGACCTCCGAAACGCTATTCAGACAACATTTTTTCCATTGACATGCATTGTCTGAAAGAAACGCCTGTAACTACTTTATTTTTAGTGATAGAAACATGAAATTTGGTGAGCTTACAGATACCTTGGAGATGCTTGTTTGTGCCTAATTTGAGACAGTTCAGTGTTGCGGTTTTGTCACTCTGAATTTTTTTAAAAAAAATTTTTCAGGCAATCCAGTCATTTAAGTGCTCTGAGTTTCTCATTTTTCCAGAGACACACATGACACTTGGGCAACGTACAATCCTGTATGCAAAATTTCACACCTTGCTGGGCCCCAGGTGTGTCACTCAAACTCCTTCTCCCCCTCTCTTTTTTAACCTTTTAAAAAAAATTATTCCGAGAAAACCACTGAACAGATATAACTGAAAATTTACACACAGAACATCCACAATGCTTCTGTAACCTGACCAAGTTTGAGGTTTGTAGCTTTAAAAATAACCAAGTTATAGACCTTTTTTTAAATCCAATGAAACCCTATAGGGGGGGAAATGTGGTTTGAGCTAAAATGGGGTCCAAACCTCCAAATACTTCCGAAGCGTTTTGGATTGATCCAAGCTGCTTTGGATCATTTTGGATCCATTTAAGAATGATCTAAAACACCCCTATCCATTTCGTATTCGGGGTTCGGATCCAAAACGGTGCACAGCCCTACTCTCAAGCAAAAGAACTAAACCATGTAATGCTGTCCCTGGAATGACTTTCTGCTCAGAAGTGGGAACATCTATTAGGATGACATTTCCTCTTGTGAGGAAGGTTAAGGATACGTTAGCCACCCCAGAAGTCTCAAGTAGCCTACTAATCAAACTATGTCCTACAAATTTTATAATAAAAATCCAAAATATACATTATAACTCAAATGTGTGCCACAGATATTGGACACAATCCAGGAAAGTTTAGAATGTCTGGAGACTCCTACACATGTACAATTTCCTGTTCAGCTACGATGGATTTATAGGATAATGCATGTTCCTTAGGTGTACACCATCAGGGGTAGCCAATGTTTGTTTGTTATATGTTCATGTGACAGTGTCAGGATCCTCTGGTGTGTACTCATGATTCACTATTCACAAATGTGTTCATCATATCAACAGAGCAGATAGAATTTCCTGCACAGAAGTGATGTCTGTGTTATGAAATTAATTTAGTGTGAATTAGTCCTGGATATTATATGATTAATGATACTTAAGAGTATCAGTCAAGTGCTGATGTCCAATTGATTTCAATAGCTCTTAAGCTTGGGTGACATTCTTTGGATGATACTTCTTAATTTGACCGATCAAGCAAACCATGGACAGGCTATTTTAAAACAATGCATTTTTATTTGCACAAATGATACTTATGCTTTATGACTGTCAGAAGATATTATTCAACATTTTGTTTACTTGGCGCATCTCCGCAGAGCATTCAATCTTCTAGAAAGGACATTGGCCACTTCCAAACCCATCGATTAATATCAGAGTGGAGTTGCGCCCAATCAGTGCTTCTAAGTCTCCATAATTATTCAACTGTGTTTGTGTGTGTGTGTGGATTTAATATCTCCATATTTGAAAGACACTGACTGGGGTGAGGGGTAGCTTTGATATTGACATCTGTGGCTAACCAATTAGGAATTGCCACAGCACTGTCTGTGACTATATTCTGTTTTCCTCCAATTGCAGTGTTCAGAGGAGGGAATTTTCTCACAGTCCTTGATTCCACACGCTTATTGGCATTCTTGGTCTTGCAGCGTTCCTTAGGGTCAGAGAGAAAGAGAAAGATTCTTTTATCTTTGCATTGCACACACAGTGCAGAGTGAAATGGGGGGGCATTTATTTGCAAGCTGAGATTTAAGGCTTCATCCCACCAGCCTTATATTGTGCTGCTGCAGCGAATTCTATGCGATGGACTCAAATAATGCAGACATTATAGTCTGCTTTCCCTGCGAAGGACTCTGATGATGTCGACTATGTCCTGCTGTGATTGCAGTTCTTCTGCCCCTCTTAGTGAAATATTTTGGTGCACGGAAAGTCTGGTTCTTCTGGTCATGTGGAAGCACATCACTCAAACTTTAACATATATTTTCAAACATCATTTCATTGCACTGTTTTGTGGGTGTGGTTTCAAAGGGGGTATTGCTGATGAAAGAGAGGGGTATGCCAATTGAAAACCTTTCGTTCTCCTGCTTCCGAAATCCCCCATTCTCTCCTTGCGTGGGAAACAGGATCGGCTAATCCCCAGTTCACAAGTAAAAAGCAGCAGCAGCATCCCTCACCCTCATATATACAGGACTGTGAGGGAGGAAAGGAAGGTGGGGCGGAGAGAGAAACTCTTTAGATCTGTGTGTGTTTTTAATGGAGCCTTTGCTTCAAAGCATGTGGAAAATGCACCCTCCTTGCCAGCAGCACCCTCATTTTTAAAGGTAAAGAGATCCAAATTTGCACAGTGGAAGGTCTTAAGGATTGCTTTCAGTATACCAAATTTTAATCAGATTGCTTCATCCATTGATTATATATGATTTTTTTAAAAACAGTTTCCTCCCTTAAACCCTTACAGTTTATAGTTTTCCACTGCAAAGGAACTTCCCAATACAAGGCTGGTCAGTTTCACCCAAATGTCTTGTCAGTTTCAAGCAAAGTTCTTTGGCTGCTTCTGAATCCTGTCTATGTCCTTTTCCATGCTACTCTGCCCCGTTCCCCTACCCCCTCCTTGCTCTCCATGGGGGTGGGGCTCCTCCCAACATCACAGACACAGGCTCTTGTTCTTATTTGAATGGGAGTTGGTGGGGGAAGGACACAGATCGTACTTCCATTCCTTTGAGCATGTGAAGCTGAGTGGGGGATGGCAGGAGACACAAACAGGGGGAAGCAGAGATGGAAACATTCTCCATGGGAGGGATCCTGCATCTCCCCACCTTTTTCTTTTCTTTTCTTTTTAACCAATAAACAGTAGGAGCAGGTACAAAGACGATCTGGGGATAACAACATGTGTGAGTCAACCTCAATGGATCTCCACAATGTGCTACAGCAGAGGTGTAAGTTTACAAGTTTTCATGTTATATAAGCACTATAAAACCAAAATGAGATAATTTGAGGGTAAACCAGAACAAAAGTGTATGTGGGACGAACCTCTTAGAGGAGGAGAGATGGAGGGAGGGAGAGGGAGAGAGATGTACAAGAGCTCAAGATGACTCTGTTTCTTTGCAGAGAGAGAGGGGGAACTGTTTCACCTGTTCCACCCCCAGCATATGCACATGTACCTGCCTGTTCTGTTAAAGCTTTTTTCCTTCAATGTGCCTGCCCATCCCGTCTTGCAGGGCTGGGTTGCATGATGATGATGATGATGATGATTTCCCCTGAATGGTTTGACGTGCTGTAGCTCTCCTTCCTATTGGTGGCTGGGCCTTTATTTGCTCTTTATTTGCCCAATGAAGTCTAACAAAAGAAAGATCACTGTGAAAGATTACTTTCACTGTGATGCCTAACCTATTCTAAGTGAAACTTGCTTTAGAGCATATAGTAGATATTATCTTCTCTAGGAATAGGGATTATCTACTGTCTCCATGGCATGGGAGTGTTGCAGATCCTCAAAACCAGAATGCAAGCTAGATGAACCACAAATGTTCATGCACCCAGCCCTGTACACCAGTTCTGCCTCATTTGTTCTGGCCTGCTGTTTCTTTTTCCCATTCCTCAAACTTCTGTCATGGCCCCTATATCTCCACTCCTTCCTACAGCTGTCATTCATCACTAGAGATCTACACTGATCCATGAATCACCTAAGATGATTCTAGAAAAGGTGTGTGGTTAAACAGCCCTACAATTCCTTATTCATTAATATAAGAAACTCAGAGTAGCAAGTCAGGTAAAATAATATTCTCTGAATCCATCTTTGTATAAAGTATTTTCTGGGTTCTTCATTGCACCAAAGGCTTCATCAAAATTACTTCTTCTGCTACCAGGGAGAGAGAGAGAGAGAGAAAATGATTGGATATTATATCTCTGTATATATTTACAATCTTGAATGCAGAGGAAGCCAGTGCAGTGTATAATATTCTCACAAGAAGCTTCAGGACAAATGAATTTACTAGAGGTGTGCTCCACTCCGATTGGATAGGCGAATCAGGAGTGGAGCAACCTGATCCGCCTCCGCTAAAGGTGGATCGGGTCGGGGGAGCTGCGGATCGAAGAAAAGTGGTTTGCCTCAATCCGGAGCTCTGGAAGCAGGTAAGTGGGGGGGGCTTACCTGGTGGCGGCGGCGCAGACCATGTGGTGACAGCGGCGGAACCAGGTAAGGGGGCAGGGGGTCTTACCTGCCTCCGTCGTGGTCTGTCGCAGGCTTCAACTGAGGCCCCAGCTTCAAGCCAGAAGAGGCCGGAGCCTCAGTTGAAGCCGGCGATGGACCACCACAAATGCAGGTAATTGTGGGGAGGGGCTTACCTGGATCCACCACCCACCGCCACTGTGGTCTGTGCGGTGGTGGGCAGTGGAGCCAGGTAAGGGGGAGGGGGATTCAGCCCCCATTTCATCCCCACTTACCTGCCTCTGGAGGCAAGTAAATGGGGAAGGGGGGCAAAATCTCGATCCGCCCCTCCAAATCTTGCTCCACAGAGCGGATCAGGGGTAATGGATCGACCCAAAGTGGTTTGGCTCGATCCAGAAGTTCCAGATCAGGCCACGAAGTGGTTCGGGGGTCCATGCACAACCCTAGAATTTACTGGGCAACTCTTTTTAGGAATAGGAACAATTCTTCAACCTATATGTGGCAACAGCCTCTCTTCATAAAACAATGGTCAAGATTAATGAATTAATAGGGGTGTTTTAGAAATTTATTCAGTCCACATTTTGAAGCAAACTGACCTTATCTCTACCTCCTGGATTCATGTACAGATTGGAATGTAGTTATCCTTCGGATTTTACACTTCTCTAAATTTCATGATGAAGGAAGTCTTTGAGAGATTACATGGTTATGAGATGGTCTAAGGCAGAGATGGGTAATTGGGGGGGGTGTCCTGTGGATCACTTTGCCCACCCACCCCCGGACTCTTCCCCCTATGTGCCACACACACCAAAAAAGAATTTTTTTTAAAGGGGGCAAACCACCAGTTTGCCACCAGAATTCAGTGGCAAACCACTCTGCAGTGCTACTAAACACTACAAGGTTTAGGTTTATCTTTCTTTTCCCCAAGCTAAATTTAACCCTTTTGGTGTACTGTAGCTGCTACAATTGCCATTTCTTTCATAATAAATAAATAAATGTGGGGGCATGGCAGAGATCACATGGAGAGGTCAGCAGACTCTGCGAATGGCCCATGGAGCACAGGCTGCCCACCCCTGGTCTAAGGGATGCCTTAAAATAATCCCTGCTTGTTTTACAAGTATTTGCCACTTCAGACATTTAGAAAGCCCAGCTGCTGCTGAGACCGCTGCACACACATTGAAAACGGGGTGCTCTCGGGATCAATGAGATATGAGAATGTGCTCATGGGGGTGCCCAGGTACATCGTCCCCAGGAAGGAAACCATGACATCACATCCAGTCATTTCCAGGGGCTTTTGCAGTCCCATTTTGAGTGTGCATGTGGTGGTTGCAGCAGTTGGACTTTTGAGCAGCTTGGAGACACTGGCCTGATTCAGACCAGAGTGTTGTGGTTAGCTTAACCATGTTCAGCTGTGGTTAATGCTAACCACATGCAGAATGCTTGCAGACAACACTTTTAACCCTTTTGTGGTTAAGTTTTCCTTAACCACAATTTGGTTAACGGGGCAGATGGTTAGATGATTAGGGAAAAAGTGTGTCAGACAAGACCATAAACCATGGTTAAGCATTCCATTTACCATTTTGTGGTTAAGCAGCATGGTTTAGCGTGTTGTCTGAACAGGGTCACTATTAGATATAAATTTTAAAAAACCATTGTGGGCAGACTACACAGGAGTGTCCTCTACCATCTCTCCCTTCTTATAGTCAACTGTAATCTGTCCAGAGTTATTCAGAAAGTCACTTTCTGAATAGCTCTGGACTGGGATATATATATATATATAAATTAAAAAGGCAATTGGGCTGGCTGACGCAGACTTCCCCGCCCCCTCCTCTTCATAGCTACTCCTCCAGGCTGCCAAAACGTGCTACACAGAGGGCTGAGGGGACCTCCTGAATGGGGTGGACTGTGGTGCAGTGGGGAAATGGATTCCCTAAAATCAGATGGAGACACCTTCCATGAGTGGATGTCTGCTCACATAGGGTGCATCCTCAGAGCCTGTTCTTCCCCACCCTTCTGCAGGGTACCACACCCCACTATGTATCATATAGGGGCTATTGTGGGGAAAACGGGTGGGAAAGTGGCTCAGTGGAAGAGCACCTGCTTTGCATGCAGAAGGTCTCAGGTTCAATCCCCGGCATCTCCAAGTAAGGTTGGAAAAATCCTGCCTGAAACCCTGGAGGGTTGCTTACAGTCAGTGTCAAAATACTGGGCTAGATGTACCAAGAATCTGATTTAGTATGTGGCAGGTTCCTTCATTTCTAAGTCTGCTTCTGCCAACCCAGTTGCCTGTGCCTAAATCTGGATCCAACCCAATGTACATATTTAAACATGAACATGTTTTCATTCATGTGAAAATGGGAAAATAGGCATGAAGGCATGTGAAGACATGGTGATCCATGTCACCTTCACCTAGATTGAAGACTCTATCCCTAGATCCACAGGACTTACCCCAAGGGTCACTTCTTGGGCATCAGAGTATGTTCATATTTGTTCTGAACCTGCCAGCCCCCTTCTTCATCATGGTTGTAGGTGCCAGTCCAGAATCTTTGACATCAGATGTTCCTGTCACTGCAGGAAAGTTCAGATGAGGGTGGTTGTGGGGGAAGAGAGCAAAAGAAGCATCTGAGATACCAACTACACATTGAATTATAAGTAGTGAAAGCTCTTTTGTCCCCTCCTAGAGATATCTCAGCCTTAGATTCTGAAGACTTTCAGAAGTTCATAGAAGCATGCCTCTAGCTTGAATAGGAAATCTTCTCTTTTCATACCTTCTCACTGACAATGGATTCTCCCTATTCTCTTGGTCCTTTTGTGACCACACTTTCCCTCTCTGTCATGGGGAAATCTTAAATCATTTCCCCAAACAGGCTGATATAGATGAACAACATTTATGCAGTTGCTGTTTCTTCACATGTCTTAAATAAACGAATCATTCATGTATTAATTCAAGCTGATGCGCAGCATTCTCCTTTTTATTAGAAAAAACCTGCAGTAACATTTTTCTGTTTTATATTTTTTTTCTTATTTTAATAAAACTCAGATTTTGCAAGTAATCTTTTCTCTCCTATACTCATAATGCTCCTAATAAAAATTGGCATTTAGATGAAGATTATGCATTAGGCAGGAGATAACAGATGGGGTTATCAGATGTTTTACAATTGCAAAAGATATTATTGATAAAAGCCATACAATGGAAGCATAACCAGCCTCACCAATCATAGCTGACAGTGATGAGTCTACAACAGGTCTTGCTACTTAGCCATTATCTTTTAGGCAACATGAAATTAACAGCCGGTGTTCCTTTTTTAAAATACTTTTGAGTGATAATGTGTAGAAAGAGAGAACATGCTTTTCTGTTTATTCTTTGAGGGCCTCCAACACAGAAGTTTAATTTTTAATCTATCTCCCTCTCTCTTGCTTTCAATATGACCTTAACACACACACACATCATACCAGAATGTACCTACTGTGCCATCTTCAGGACACTTCTGGAAAATAATTCCATTTTGTTTTTAGCACTTTGCAATCGTGATGAAAAACGTTCTAGCTTACAGCGTGTTCAGCCTGATGTTTTAGAAGATCTGTACAAGGAACCCTCACTAGTATCCACTGGACTTTTCCTCAGACCATCATGGAGATCCCAGGAAGCAGAAAAGGCAGATGAAGGGCAAGGGAAGATTGGAGAGAGAACAGTTTTATAGCAGATTCTAAGATGTTCAGAGCAGCCTGTGGTGGAGCAACTGACTGAAGGGACCCATGGAACAGTACAACCCTAAACATATTTACTCATAAATAACTCATAAATAAGTCCTACCATGCTTAGTAGGATTCACTCCCAGGTAGAGATGGGTGAGAAATTCATTAGGTTTTTTTTGTTTTTGTTTTTTACCCAATTTGCGTATTTCTTCATAAAATGGGAGGAGTTTTGATGTTCTTTTTTATGAATGTGGGGAAAACAAAAGTTTGTCCATTCCTCCCCCAGGTGTGTACAAGATTGCAGCCACAGTAATTTCCCCCATGATTCTGCAGTGCAAACTCATCCTATCACAGAATTCTATTAGAAATGCTTGCTTTCCAGGAGAAGTTTGCAGTGACCTTATGAAGGTCACATAATTAGCGTGGCAAACATATGAACAGCTCTGTACATAGGAAGAAGCCAACATGTGGGATAAGTTCAAGCAGCTTCTTTGTGTTCACTGTGATGGTCCTATCTCTCTATCTCTCTATCTCTCTATCTCTCTATCTATCTATCTATCTATCTATATCTCACGAAGCAGCATCCCCAGAAACAATGTTTTTTATTATTATTATTTAGGCTTTACATGTACCATACAGACAACAATTTTTAGAACTATAGTCACTAGGTAAATATTATGAATAGGAGGAGTTGAGCCAAGTATACAACTCAGTGCAGTCATTTACATATGGAAACAGTGGAGACAAAGAAGTGTTGGCCATGGGAACCAGTTTGAAGATTGAGTCTAGGAGGAGATAGCAACCTTAACTTGGATTAGGGTCTCTTAGAGACTATCTTTGTGACTGGGACCATTCCACCCAACTCAATAAGACTTCCAAGTAACCCTTGGACCAAGTAAGTAGAAAGCTTTAATTGGCAGACTTGCTGATAAGGCATTGGAGACAACATTCCAATATTTCACCCAGATGTTTGGGGGGGGAACCACCGCTATCCCCTGAGCAGAAACAAATTGTCTCCATCTTCTCCCTCTCCAGGGGAGGGAGCCCTGATGTTGCAGGTGGCCTTGGTTCTTCACTATTGTCTCTGTGCTGCTCCATTGTGGCTCTACCTCCCCTTTGCTTATTCTGTCATCGTTTCACAGCCACTCAGATCTCACATCCCAACACCCACCTTCCAACACAGGCCACCTAGCCTTTCCTGCTACTTCTGGGTTGGCCTGTGGCCTTCCGGAACACACTAATGATGGTGGACGCCATGGCTGCATTGGCCAGACTTGTCTTCAGACAGGCACTGAAATTTGGACAGAAAAGATCTCTGCCTGCCATCACAATTACCTTTGAACCTTGTTCAGTTGCCCCCTTCCTTGTATTGCTTCTTCCTCACAATCACTTCCTCGCCATTTGACTTTGCTCTTCCTTCTTCTGCCCTCTTGTTAGCATTGGCTTACCTTTTGTGATGCCACAATGAAGCTTAGCAAACACCAGTTTCATATGTCCTCTTGCTGCCATTGGCTTAGGTGCTGTGATGTCACAGAAGCATAGGATATCTTTGGGCTTGGAAGTTGTGAGTGAGTATGAAAGATACTAATACTTTCTTTTGCCCTGAATGTGAATACAAATAATTTCCACCAGAAAATTACTATTATTTAGGGCATGTTTTGGATGTAAGAAAAGCTCAGATATAATGTGCAGCAAAACATAATTTTGATTGCTTCCTTATAGAAACAGAGGTGTGTGTATACATGCACACACACACACATCAGGCATAGATTTATGCCTTTCCACTTTTAGTTGCAAGGTCCCTGGCTTTGTAACTAATTTCTGACAATCATTTGAATAAATTCAGCTCTTGCTAAACGTTGCCCTTATTCCATGTTCTGCCAATTATGCCTTTGCCTCAACTTATCACATTCAATAAATTACTTCTTTGAAAAGACCTTGTCTGAACATCCTGCCAAAATAATTGCAGTTCATTTTGCAATGCCACTTTAAAAATAGCATTACTCTGGGAAACACTTCCTCATGCATAACATTTCAGCTTGGAACGGTGCCCTTAGACTTCTTCTTCCCGGAGAGCACAGAGCAAGAACCTGGGCTGCTATTATGGGCAGACCACACAGGAGTGTCCTCTACCCCCTCTCCCTTCTTATAGCCAACTGTAATCTGTCCAGAGCTATTCAGAAAGCCCCTGTTCTCTTTCCTAGAGAAACTGCTGGGAACCAGTTCTCACATTACATTTTAATAGATGCTTTCTCACAAGTCATTTCCAGGTCAGAAATATATCCATTCATAGATCACGCATCAGATTTGCATGAGTTTGAGATCGAGTCAAATGCACACAACTGCTTCCAACAAAGGAGAGCTGCATTAATTGCAGAACCACTGCCAGACTCCTGGCATTCTTCTTTTCTAGCTAGCTGTGTGCATTGATCCTCGTTCTTGCATAGTATTTGCACATATTTTCAGCCGCAGGACTTAGCTGTAATCTTTAAAAAGTAACACAAAAAGCAGCCCATGAAAGACTTTCTAAAAAGGGATTACTGGGTACTAGTACTATGGTCCTTATCTGGAGATTGTACTATGCCAATTTGTAGTTAGGGAGTTCTTCTTTTGATAGTGGCTACCTTATGAGAATCACTCTGCATGTGAAAAAGCATATTGTTGTGGAAAGGGCTTCTATTCCAGACTTTTCTCTGAGACCTTAGTGTGTTGCCCGGGGGTGGGGGGGGGGAGAGAGATAGAAAGTTCAATTTAATAGTCTAGGACAGGGCAGGCAACATGGTACCTCTGAGGTGTTTTGGAGTACAAATCCCATCATCCCTGCCTGCTGACCAAGCTGATTGGGGCTGAAAGGAAATGCAGCCCCAAAAATCTGAAAGGCTCCAAATTGCCAACGCATACCCTAGAATATATATGCCCAGCCCACAGCCTTCGATGTAGCTTCTGCGGGTTGTCAAGCCGCCTCCCGACAGATGATGATGGGGAGGAAGACACATGAGGAGAGTCATCCTCATGACCCTTCCTTCCATGTGGATCACACTACTTCTGGGAGGAACATCATCCACCAACTTTCAGAGGCACAATCCCCACTTTCAAAGGGATGTCACTGAGCAGGAAGGAGAGGTTTAATTCTCTTCAGCCCCACACACTCAGATGTGACTGGGGAGAAGGGGAAAGGGTCTCTGTGTTTGTGTTTGTCTGTCTGGGTGTGGGGAAAGTGTGTGAGAGAGAGGTGGGTGAGAGGGAAGGCTGTGCATGTGTGTGCAGACATGCATGCAGCTGTTGGGGGCAAAACATTTGCCCACCCTGGTCTGCCCACCTTCTCTGGCTTTTTCCTTCCCCCACAACCTTTTTTCTGTAGGCTGAACTTTTCTTTTCTTTTCACAGGCTTTTAACATTTAAAGTTTTGCTGCTGCTAGTTTTTGTAATGTATTTTCAATTGATACTTTTTAGTGAATTCTCTGTAGGCAGCAGAGCAGGATACAAATACATTGGTTCCATGTGAAAATTAAGGTTGAACAGCCTCCATGTAAGGACTGTACCACCTCCATTAAGCAAAACTGAATTAGCCAAAAGCGGAATTAATTGGGGATGCAATGATATTAATGAATACAGAAATGTATTAAAATTCTATCTATCTATTTATCTAATTTGTTCCCCCTTCATATGTTCTTTTGACTCATGGGTGGAGGAGTTATGTGAACATCCCTCACGAGACTTTACAAGCGAGTATATTTAGAGCGGCTTGTAATGTCAGCCATTGTTCTAGAGTCCTACCTACCACACAAGACTATTTAGACTCCGCCACAAGTTTTCACAACTTTGTTTTTCATGAAGGCACAGTTATTTCCAAGAAAGACCACTGCACAAATATCTTTACGATGCAATTGCTTTTATCCAAATGTCCAGGAGAACCAAAGACAGGATCAGCATTAGAGGACCATATTGTTGGACAAGACCCACACTAAGTCGGGTGGTCCATTGCTGATCTCTGTAGCCCCCTGGTTCTGCTGTTCCTCCTCACCACTATCACAGCCTGTTTTCTTGTTCCTTCCAAGCATGTAAGTAGTGACAAGAGTGATTTGCAGCAACAGCAGCACCCTCCACTTGCCTTGTCTTCTCCCTCTGGACAGTAATGTGCAGACTGTGGCCAGAGGGAGAGGTTCAATGAATGGGTAGTGTTGACAGTGGTCAAGAGGAGGTGGGTCCACTCAGAGAATGGGGTCCATTGAGGACATCTTGGCCAACGGCCATTCCAAAACCTGGAGCCAACACTGATTTGATTGCATCCTTATCCAGGATTATATCGATTTTTGTCTCTAATGGGGATGCCAGAAATTCAGATAAGCAGGAGGATTCAAACATGTCACATTTCAGTAGGAAAGGAAGTTTAACTGAGATTAGCATAATACTACATTCTATTTTATTTCCCTCTGTGGCAGTTCTTTTTGGTGTTCTGCATTTGCCGGTGGATGACATGGTACATGCCTCGTGTGTTTTGAAAACTGTCTTAATCTTGAGGAAAGACCTTTTACTAAATCCTCCGCTATCAGCTCTGCAATCTTGCTCAGATAAAGTTTCTGTCCCTCAAGTGCTGACGATAAATCTTTTCTTTTTCTTTTCTCTTTTGGCAATAGTTTAGAAAATTAGATTAGTAAAGGTTTTCGTGTGATCCTGACATACAAGCTGATAGAGCACCTTAACAACTCCAAAGAGACAGTCTTGTCACTGCGATATTTCATACATGCTTTTGTTCTAGGAGGGTCTGTAATTCAATAAGTAATGGTATATTTACAGTGTCCTTAAATATGCAGTAGAAAACTTTATAAATGTGGACAAATGCCCATATTAAAAAGTGCTAAGGCAGGCTAATTGCTCCAATAGTTTAACAGAGCGATGAATTTGGTTTACATTTTGCGAATTCCATGCTACTTCTTTTCTAAGGCTTTCTCTTCTTTCTTTTTTTGCCTTAACTGACATTTTTCTTTTTCCCTTCCCCCCCCCTTCTTTCTCATTCAAGAAAAGTGACAGGATTGGTGGGAAATGAACTGTAATTAGTGTCAGGGTTATATCTTCACAAATAAACATTTTGCTAAAAAGGTAATGAAAAACTTAATGCAGGATTTAAAACATGTTTGTGCATCTCTCCTCTCCAGTGTCGGATTCTTTAACCAAAACACAATGGGAGGGGGAAAGAATCCCAATTAGTTTGACCAAATATAGTCAATCTGCTACTGGGGAATTCTTTCTGAATGTAAGCAATGATGATGGTAAGCGGTGGGGAAGGTTGTTAGTCAGCCTTCCTGGGAATATTTTGCAGCTTGGTAGCCAGCATTTAGGGGCTTAGAGGCCAAGATAACAAGGCTGAATGGGTAACAGATCATGGAATGTAGCTTATTTAACACAACATGGGATCCCTAGCTTCAGCAAAGGAAAAAGAAAGCAAAAAGAGCTTGAATCTCCTTTAAGAATTTCACAGGGATGCCATAGTCCAAAGTATATATCAAAGTAATGTGCAGCTGGAATCCTCTTAAGTTAAAATCATTCAGTGCTATAAACACAACAGCTTTAAGATTCTGGGATTTATGGTTATAAGAATGTAGAATGCTTGGACCAAATTATTTGTTTGAATCCGCTCTTCTTTTCATGTTGACCATTCAAAAGTGGCTGCCTAGTACTCAGAAGGCACTTTCCCTTCCTAGTTTTCAGTACATGGATTTGTCAGGTTGAGTAACAACAGGGGATGAAAGAAGGAAAGATGGTGAGGCTGGTGTGAGGAAGGACTGGCCAAATGATCCCAGTGGCCAATCAAATGGGTGAAGTCTGGTACGTTTGGGGCAGATTTGAGACAAGAGCTCTAGCAATGGATGGCCAGCTAATATGAGGAAGTGCATGAAGTAGACCATTTACAACTTGATGAACCACAGGGCTAGGACAGGTTGCTGCAGAGGGCTAAGACAGGTTGCATGAACCTATTTGTTTTGCCAAGAATGCAAACAAAACCAAAGATTCCTTAGTCTGACCTTGGGAGAATGGTGGTTGCCCGACCTTTTGCGCCCGAAGTGAAGAACAAGATTCCACCTGCCCTCTGTTGCACCCACAGAAGTTGACCAAATTGGCAGATGAATCTTACTCCAACACAGATGATAGGACAGCTTCTTCTGCCTCATGCAAAGGCAGCATGTTAGCTTAAGGGCTATATAGGGCATAACACGTGGAACACAGCTCGGCCATCCAGGGGCTGTCACGGCTGCCCTCTTCATACTTCCCATCCTCTGCTGCCTGAGGCAACCACCTCTCTCTGCCTAAAGGTTAGACTGGTGCTATAGTAATTGCTATAAAAAAAAAAAATCTGGAACCATGTCCCAAATGACTCTGGAATATGGTGGCCACTTATGAAGCACCAAAAAAGAGGACACGTGTCACCAAGAAAGAGGACAAAAAGGACACTGATTTGCATAAAACTTGTGCTAATTGAAATATTTACAAATGTAGCACAAATTCTTATCATTTAAATAGAAATACAGTGCATCTGGCCATTGTGTAGAAGACTGTGACCAGTGACCTGTGTGCCTTGCATAATCTGCTGCCCAGGTGCTGTTGATGGGGAACTTCAAACCCCAGCTCCTCCTTCTGATGGTGCTTTATCTTTCAACCAGACTTGGACTGGATAGCCTTTCATATCAAGGACACCTTAAAAACAAACCCGTTGGCAGGCCTTCAAAGAGAGGACTGTAAAAGAGGATAAAATGGCCACTCTACCAAATACACATGACATAAATCGTTCCTCAAAGCGAAAAAGAAGAAAAACAAAGGCAGTCATGATCCTGAAGTGCATTTGCTGCTATTCCTTCTAGTGCTATTTATCTGACACAAGTTGTAAATTGTTAAATTAAATGACAACTCCCAATTCTCACTTGACTTGAAAAAGAGACTGTCAACCCAATAGTTTTAATTGGGTAATTCATTGGAAGATTGTTAAAACAGTATGATCTGTTGCAGTGGTTTTAAACCAACCACCTCAGCAGAATGTTTAAATAAGAGGCTTTTTAGTAGATATTTTTAGAAAAATCTGCTAAGTGAAGAAGAAGGGGACTGATGCCATCTGAAAAGAAATTAATGAAATGAACTATTAATGAATGTCTTTGAATTACAGGAAAATAATCCAATCTTTTTTAAAAGCGGGGGGAAAGGGAGGAAACCCCTCTTCCTTTTAGTAACATATTCAGTTAGGTAATGCTCAATTTTCCTTAAGGAGGCATAGAGCTTTTAGACACTGGTGTGATTTTTAAAATGACAGTGCTCCTTTTAAATAAAGCTGTCCTATGGCTAAATCACCCACCTGGCATAGAAATGTAGCAAATATTTAAGACCAAACATATACAGTGCTGTTTTCATGTTTGTGAACTTTTCACCCACATTCCCAGTGCTATATTTCGATGACGTGGAGGCATGAAAATATTCACTAATTCACTGTAGTGTTGTTATTAAATGTACCAAACATATATTTCTTGGGATTCTTCTGATGCTGCAGTTCTAAAGGTCACAGCCATCCCTCTGATACATGGTGATGGAATTCATTCGTTTTATTTGCTAAGGGCAGATCAGTGTGTGTGGGGGGGAACTATTTCTGAAAATAAATATTAAAACAGGGGGCAAAGTGGATAACATATAACTTGGATTGTGTTCCTGAAACATTATGTGTGATAAAAGTAATTACTCTGCTTTCACTAAACTAAATAGATGGAGATTTTACCATGCCTGAATGTCTTTTCAGCAATAATTTAAATAACTAGACTCTGTGTATGGCATGGTGTGAAAGGGAGGTCAGACAATATACTGGGGAGTAATTGGAAAGAAAAGGAAGCAAACTGAAACTGTAATATAAAAGTGACCTCGGCTGGTCAAACTATACATTCTGTAGACTACAGCTATATGTTTTATTAATCATCGCGGTTTGATTACACAATTATAGTCTATGTGTACACTTCAGAGACAACATTTCCATTTTTTTTTCTTCATCACCAAATCATATTCATCCACACACAGGAAAGGAGGGTATTTATGTATATACATGACATGCTAAGGCTACAATCCTGTAAACGAGACCAGTGACATTACTTATTTTATGTATTTACAAACATATTTGGGGCATATCACACACAAGGAGGCTTGCAATATAATAATAATAATAATAATAATAATAATAATAATAATAATAATAATACATTAAAAAAACAAAAGAGGCCAAACAATTATAATATGGCACATAAAAATAACCATAGGCCAAATAAACTATAATTTGCATAAAGTACAAATAGAACCACAGCTTAAACTTCAATATAAGCTATTATAAGTCTTTTAACTTTGTTGTTTTAAATCTGTATTTTAAATATGTAAAAACCTCGGCATTTGTGCTTTTATATTTTACTTTTCTATTGTGGTTTTTTTTCTATTGTGGTTTGTTTTATACCTTGAATTGTATTTGATGGTTTTAATTTTTGCGACCCTCCCAGAAAGCTTTAGCTATTGGGCGGTATAGAAATGCAGTAAATATAAATGAGCCATAGCACTTAATTTTTTAAAAAAGCAACTCACTACTTAAAACTAGGGTTGTGCACGGACCCCCCGATCCTCCCTGCGGGCCGATCCGAAAATTTCGGATCGGCCCACTACGCGCCGCGCCGCCCATAGTCCGCTCCTCTTTGCCGCGGAGCTCCGGCTCCGAACCGGAGCTCTGCAGTGGAGGGGAGTGGTGCCAGGTAAGGCCCCCCTCCCTCCTCCCTTACCTGTAGAGACCAAGGGAGAGGGGGGCCTTACCTGCGTCCGTCCGCGGTCCCTCGGCTTCTTCAGTTGAGCCCGTGGCTCAACCAGGAAGTCTTGTCCGCAAGTGTGGCCTAGACTTCCTGGTTGAGCCACGGGCTCAATTGAAGAAGCTGAGGGACCGCGGATGGACACAGGTAAGGGAGAGGAGGGAGGGGGGTTTACCGGGCCCTGCCACAGTCGCCACCCGTGCGGCGACGGCGGCAGAGCCCGGTAAGGGACCAAGAGGGAGGGGGGCCTTACCTGCGTCCATCCGCGGTCCTTTGGCTTCTTCAATTGAGCCCGTGGCTCAACCAGGAAGTCTGGGCCGTGCGGCCTAAACTTCCTGGTTGAGCCACGGGCTCAATTGAAGAAGCCAAGGGACCGCGGACGGACGCAGGTAAGGGAGAGGAGGGAGGGGGGTTTACCTGGCCCTGCCGCTGTTGCAGCAGGGCCAAGTAAACCCCACTTACCTTTTTGGCGGAGCTCCGGATCGAGGCGAAGGATCCACCTTCACCTCGATCTGCTCCGCAACGCTCCACTGGCCCCCCAATCCTCTTCGCCTCCGCCTTAAGGGTAGGCGAAGCCCCCCGCTCCGCTCCTGCTTCTCCGGTTTGAGGAGAAGCGGAGCACATCCCTACTTAAAACCAGCCACATTAAGGCTGGAAAAGGTCACTCAAAATAAATGTTTATGTTGTGTATCAAATGCAGCTCAGTAGGAAGTGAGTTCCATAATCTGGGGGGCATCCACAGAAAAGGCACTGTCTCTTGTACCTATCGACTGAGTCAATCTCACTGACAAGACTTCAAGCAAGGCCTCTGAGGCAGGTCTTAATGGCCAGGCAGGTTCATATCAGTATAAGTAGACCTTTAGGTAACTAGGCTCTAAAGTAGGGGTGGGCAGCATCTAGGGGTTGACAATTTAAGACTAGGGCCACACCTCACCCATGCTTAAATTGCCACGTTTGCAAAGAAAAAAGAAAAAATAGCATCAATTTTGCAAAGTGCATGTGGAGTATTGTTTGCAAGCCAAATCACAATCTCAGGAAGCCCTCCATGACAAATTCAGTGGTGGCAGGAGTAGAGGGCTACAAAAATGGCCGGGGTGGTGCCAAACCTGTAGCCTGTATGTTGGCCACACATGCCCTAAACCATTTAGGCCTTAATTATCAAAAACAGCACTTTTAATTGGACCTGGAAACTCATTGTAAACCAGTGCAACTGGGCCTGTAATCAGTGTCACACGCTTCGATTGCCATGCCCCAATTCACATTCTGTGCCAGTTGACATCAGTTGAACTTTGCTTCTGAGAAAACGCATTTAGGATTGTTGCTGCATACCTCTGAGTTCCACTGAAAATAGGGATACGGAAACCATGATTATGGTGACTTTTTTTCTTATGTCTGAAACCAATGAGGGGGGGAAACATTCATAATGTATGGCCATTTAGAAGGGACAATAAATAGTTCTTGAGGCTTTTTTTAAAATCAGACATCGATCTATGCCTTTATGTTAGTTCAAATTAACTAGTAATCATTAAAATACTTTTAATGTAATGTATTTTAACAACTAATTTTAATTTACACTTAAATTTTACTGTTTTACTTCTGGATTTAATCTTATATCAACTTCTGCTGCGTGGTTTTATCCTGGTTGTGCTTTTTATACTGTATTTTGTATTTGTGTTTTTAGATTGTTGGTTGATTTATTATGTTCTTCATGGTTTTAATTTTTGTGAACCGCCCAGAGAGCTTCAGCTATTGGGTGGTATAAAAATGTAATAAAATAAATAAATAAATAAATAAATAAATAATACTGCAATGCAATTGAGGCTGGAAATTTCACAATAAAAGCCTAATCTGGAAGCACCCATTGTCACATAAAGGTCTTCAACTATGGTAGTTCACTCTACACCCATGGTGTGAATTCTCTCTGCATCCATGTTTCACATTCAGATAACTCTACTAGGGTTTTACAAACAGTGATGGCTGGACATTCTTTGCATACCTTAAATATTTTTCTCTTTGGGACAGTAAGGTTGAAAAGGGCTTCTGAGAGATTCCAAGGACTATTTCCTACCAGTGTCTAGAGTGCTCAGTAAAATGTGGTGATTTCATTAGAGAAATCATATTCTGCCCCAGATCACTCTGCACTTTAGGTAAGTATGAACCCTACCCTCCTTTTGTAGCAAAAGATCACCAAAAAAGGGGGAAGGTACTTTCCACCACTCTCCACCCAAAGCTCCAGCAATGCCCATCTCAGAAGATCCTGCACCCATTCTTTGGAAGGATTTAGCTTTACCCTTACAATATTTTATTCACTTTGCCATCTGGAACCTACATACACAACATGCGGAGTTGGAATCGATCAACAGGCCACCATCCAGACCTCTGCTGGAAAGGAGAACCATCTACAACCAGAAGTGTTCCCCCACCCCCACTGCCCCACTCTGGAACACACAAACACATATGAATGCACACAGTTCAGCACTTAGAATTCAATCCCCCTAATTTGGGACCTGAGCATTTGTAACAGTTCTGGGATTTCAGGTGCAGATTGATATAATGTATCAATGAGGGGAGACATGATAGCACTCTTCAAATACTTAAAAGGTTGTCACACAGAGGAGGGGTAGGATCTCTTCTTGATCATCCCAGAGTGCAGGACATGAAATAATGGGCTGAAGTTACAAGAAGTCAGATTTCGGCCTAACGTCAGGAAAAACGTCCTGACTATTAGAACAGTACGACAATGGAACCAGTTACCTAGAGAGGTTGTGGTCTCTCCCACACTAGAGGCATTCATGAGGCAGCTGGACAACCATCTGTCAGGTAGGCTTTAGGGTGGATTCCTGCATTGAGCAGGGGGTTGGACTCGATGGCCTTATAGTCCCCTTCCAACTCTACTATTCTATGATTCTATCATAACACAACACAACATAGCATAAAGAAACCGAATGCTGAGACTGGGCATCTGTGTGCTGTGTGTCCAGCCATCTTTAACTCAACGTGACAAGACCTTTTTTCCCCTCTGTAACAGAGCTCAAGCCAGAAGAGCACTCTAATTTGAAACATTGATTGCAATCAGAGAAGTGGCTACTGTACATAATAGCTGCTCTGAATTCCCCTTTGTGCTCTACTGATGTGACCCAATTTATAAAATGTTAGGCACTGATGCACTACAGAGTTGCACATTGAAGAACCAGCTACTGGGGGATGTGAGAATTTTACTTATCCCTTCTACTCTTCTCTTATGTCCTGCTCTGGTCCTTTCATAAAATCCATTTGAACTGTTGTCATATTTTATATACAGCTTTTGTCGTTGTACATATAGAGCTTCTTTCTGTAAATGTTTTTTTTTAAAAAAAATCCTGGGAGAGGAAGAAAGTTTAGCTTTTATCTTCCTATCCCAAGTTGCAAATCCACTTGACCAGTCCACCTACCATTAAGGCAAGTGGTGTGAGTGTGTGGGTCGTTAAAGGACACTGTCTATCAGGATACTCCATTCTGTGGAATTGCTTATAATAAGCAGCAGTCATAATTCTCTCTTTGGGGTTCATTTAACATCTGGGACTGGGCAGTGTAGTAATCAGGTCTTGTTCAAACAGTAAGAAGCAGGCTAGATATTTCAGGTTTTGATATATATTTTTATAATTCAACTGTTAAATATTGGGAGGAGGGCAAAATATATGTGATTCAACCCTTTGTGAATCTGTTGGAAATTTATTGGCTGCCATAGCCAAAATATCACATTTAGTTCCTGTCTATTAATTTTACCAATTTCTTCATTGATAACCTTCACATACTCTATTTCAATTTCCTCATTCATAGTCTTCTCATAATCTATTTCACTTTAATCACTTTGCATGGTGCTCAGTTTCTGGAACGTCTCCCTTGCTGAATTGCTTGATTATGCTGCCTTCTAGTGGAAGTATGAAACAATTCATTTGTAAAAATCTTTCCTTATGCTTTTCTCATTTGAAGAAACACTAAAATTATATACCAATGGCTGAAAGTTTAAGGAGTTACTCTTCCTTTACTTACCTGCTTGGAGAACGTTGGTGTTGTAATTACTTTCTGTTTTGCATGCTTTTAGGATTACTTGGCTGTGCTTGAAAATATGTTTTCAAGTACAGCCAAGTAATCCTAATTTCTCAAATTCTCCAATGTACTATTAAGGATTGGCCAACAATATCCTGTGGAGAGAAAAAAATACAGCAGTGGCCTCCACAAAGGATTTTGGGATCCCACATGTGGATGCTAAAGGACAAATCACCCATATTTCCAAAGTAATGGCTAAAGGGGTAATAGCTAAAGTAGAGTTCCTACCAAATTTTGCATAAAGTGAAATTGCAGGTGAATTTGGGGATTCCCTCTTCAGGCAAAGCATCTGAGGAATTGTAAGAGGAGCCAAAATACTGTCAATGGGACAAGTAAGGTGTCCCAGGAGATCCTACACCTCCTGAACTTCCCATGCTTTTTCACTTAACACAAAATTCTAAATGAAGGTGGAGGTTCCTGTTCAGGTGAAACATCTAAGGAATTTCAGTTTCAGGGGAACTTGAAATAGGTGTGTGTGTGTGTGTTTAAGAGTTGTATATCAGGAGACAGGTAGGGTCCACACATCTAAGGCCTGATTCGAACTTCAGATATCTTCTTTTTCAGGAGTGAATCACTTGTGGCTCTTCTAGATGTTTTTACTTTCAACTCTCACTAGCCCTAACCAGCATAGGCTGGTGAAAGATGATGGGAGTTATATGCCAAAATATCTGGAGGACCACAAATTGCCTACCCCTGCTCTATTTGGTGCTTTCTCACATCATCCACAGCTGCCCAAAGATAGATTTCTCAAACTAAGACCAGGAAATGTTTTTTTAAAAATAACAAAGAAAAGGAATCAGACAAATTCTTGAAAATCTGCATGCCAGATGTAGATTTCTTATAAGGAACAGATTGTGTCACTGTGCTTCTTAGCAATTACATATTTTTTTAGGACAACTCGTTCCTTCCTTTCCATGATTGCTCCCATTACAGATAATAAACAACAGTAATACAATCATAGACATATTTGTCTATGATTATATCCTTAGGCTCTTAAAACAAGAGTAATCATATTTCCATACATTCAGCCGAATCCAGAGGTTTGATGAACATCCAAGAGCTTTGACATGAAGACAGAACTCCTTTGTCTTCTTCATTCACTGCAATGTTACCGCTGACTATAACATCTCCACTTAATGCACTGAGCTCCCTTGACACTGCAGTGCTCCTGGAAGCTCTCTGTGTGTATCAGAGTGTCCGAAGAGATCTGAGCCAGAGGTCGTGATGTTGGCTCTGTTGGGGAATGTTATACGATGTCTGTGGGAAGGGATGAGTGAGTTGTCCTAAAGAAAAATGTAACTGTTAAGAAGCACAGGATATCTTCTTCCCTCGCAAAGTGACATTCTGTATCTCACAAGAAACCTTCAGGATCACCTTACCATTTTCCTCACCCATTTATTCAGGTTTAGAACCTGTAGCTGTAAACAAAACAAAACAAAAACCAACAAAAAACAGTGCAGCAATGTACAGTATATAACTCCCCTAAAACAGCATAATAGGACACAGTTACTAATGATGCTAAACTGCTCTTAATTGTACTGTATCCCTTTGTGAAATAATGCGGTACAAGACAGAAATCGTCCTCTCAAATCAAAGCAATACAGATGTAAAACAACAGTGTTTGCAGCTCTGAAAAAGTGACTTGGGGAAATGTCTTCAAAGTTTTTGGTCCATTTGCATTATTTGACTAACATATCATTTTTTATTTTTTATTTTTAAAAGCATGTTCATTATTCCCACCAATTCACTCAAAGGAAAGGACTGCAGAACCATCTTTCTCCTTTTATTATGCACATGTTACATTTGTTCCTGCAAAGACAGTCCTAATGTGATATTTATTCTCGTATAATAAAAGAGGTTTAAAATATAGATGTACAAATAAATTATTTAATAGTTCAGCATAACCGGAATGATTTAAGGAAAACAGCTGAAATCAATTGGCAACTGGACTAATGAGCTCTCTTCTGTCCTATTAGTCTGTGTTATAAAATGTTAGGAGTCAACATTTTCAAAACATTTTATAAGGCCAAAGGGTAAGCTGGCATTTAGTCCAACGCACCAGAAGATCAAGGAATTTAAGTAAATGAATCATTTGTTCCATGTGTATTTAGCAATTATATGCTGGCCACCTGCAAAGATAGTAAGCACAGAATAGATATTGGAAGATGTGAGGGGATACAAAACATTCCCCCCGCCAACTCAAGGCTAATTTGTGTTGTGTTGAAATTAAATTAAAATAAAACTAATAATAAGCAATAAGGAATCATTTGTTTTTAAGAAATAAAACTAACTAACCGGCTATTGGGCGGTATAGAAATGCAATTAATAAATAAATAAAGACAATACCCTTTTCACACATGGAAAATGCAATTCAGAGGAACAGTAAAGACATAAAGACTTTAATGGTTAAATTCACTAAACTGGCACATCGTTTTAACTGTTTTAATTGTTTTTACTTCTTTTAAATTATATATTGTTTTAACTTGGTTCATGGTTTAATTTGTTTTTAGCTGTGTATATTTATTGTTTTATACTGTCTGCTTTTATCTGTACGCCGCCCTGAGATCTTAATGATATAGGGCGGGATACAAATGATATAAATAAATAAATAAATAATCCCAGAATAATGGGAGGGTCTGATTCAGAATTACATGCCATTGGGGTGCTTATACTTTGATGATGGGCAGTATAAGAATTCATCAGATGAGCATTTTATCGCATGCTCGCTACTGTCCTCTTACGGATGTGTGCACATCCTTTAGATGACATCTCCCATGCGCCTCCTGCTCCTACTGCTCGTTCTCCCATCACAAAATAGACCCCTTTTAATCTGACTTTTTTTTAAAAAAAAATGGAATGTGCTGCGATCTGCTATGTGCAGGAAAAGCAGCACGATTAAAATGGCCCCTGAACGGGCCATGTGGTCTTTGTTTACATCTTCTTTTCCCTCAGGGCAGAAGAAGAAGTAATGAGGGACAAATATGGGGGCAGAGAAGCGACGGTAAGGAAACGTGATTTTCTCCCGTGTGATGAAGCTCTAAAACTCTTAAGCAAGATAATAATAAGAAACTGATTACAGGCCACTGGATTGGATAGCCACCAACTATGCCTTCTGTGCAAATCTCCAGTGTGTTTCAGTGCTTCACACAATGCTGAAGTGCCAATCTACATTGTATGTGACACCATCTCCTAACTCAATAATGCATACAAAAATGTGTAACGCATATAAAATAATGCATACAAAAATACCTAACCACCAGAACTATAGGTGCAAGTGTGCAGCAATATGTCAATGCATGGTGAAAAATGCTTTCAGTGAGAATTGTTCTATCTTGGGGCCTTTCACACCAAATTAACTGTCCTATGCACCAAATGAAAGCACTGATGTGTGGAAAACTGCATGAATTCCATGTATCATTCATCATTTGTGACAAAGGCCCATAAGCCGCTCGGCAGCCAGGACTTCTCAATGAAGGCCTTCGTCGACTATTTCATCGCCGAGCTCAAGAAGGTAAAAGCTGGGAAGTTGAGGCTTGGGGAAGGGAGGTGGGAAGATGGCTGAGGGTCGAGCAAGTGGAACCACCAGACCCCTGAAAGGGCAAATAGGGGAAGTTATCCAGACCAGTCAATCATTAAGCAAGTTTATTAAAGCAAAAAGAAGGTAGAGGAAAGAAAGAAGTGAGGATGCATGAGAAAACAGGACAACGAATCTTATGCAGGAAATCCTGGTGTACCTAAAAGCTAAACTGAATACGTTAGGAGAGCACTGGACTGACATCAGGGTCCCTTCTGGAGATTCTTTAGAGTGCTGCCTTCCCCAACGTGATACAGAAAGTCAGATTTTGGCTGGACATTAGGAAAAACTTCCTGACTGTTAGAGCAGTACGACAATGGAATCAGTTACCTAGGGAGGTTGTGGGCTCTCCCACACTCGAGGCCTTCAAGAGGCAGCTGGACAACCATCTGTCAGGGATGCTTTAGGGTGGATTCCTGCATTGAGCAGGGGGTTGGACTCAATGGCCTTATAGGCCCCTTCCAACTCTACTATTCTATGATTCTATGCAGACATGCCGTTGAGTGCTTTTGTGGATGACAAACTGAGGCAGTTGATTTTTAGGGCCAAAAGGAGGGATCCATACCCTCCAAAATAAATGTCCAACCATAACAAAGAAGCCTCACCACAAGATAAGAAGCGGTGCCACACCTTTGGGATATTCTAAAGAATTGGGCGTAGAGGAAGTTGAAATGAGCTGCATTTCTTCCAACACTGCTTTAGGTCATGTATTAGCCCCAACAGGAAGAGGCGTGAGCAAAAAACATCATGTCACTTTTTTCTGATAATGATAGGACTATTATTTAAAAGATATTATAAATTATAATATATATTAATTACTATTATTATAAATATACGGAGAAAAGGTCAAGCATGCAGACTAGCACAGCTATTCAGCATGAATTTCAGCTTTCAGCTTTCTTAACTTTGTCAGCATACCAGGCCTAGGTCTTTGTTAAAAGATGCTATCCTAGTGTGAAACCTTTTAGAAGGATTTTTTCCCTTAAGG
The DNA here is from genome assembly GCF_023053635.1 of Elgaria multicarinata webbii. NCBI lineage: Eukaryota > Metazoa > Chordata > Lepidosauria > Squamata > Anguidae > Elgaria > Elgaria multicarinata. Next base: position 68,378,450 of record NC_086180.1, read on the forward strand.
AATAAAGCCCATTATGTGACTGCTCTGTATAACATTCCAGAATTCAGAAGGTGCTATAATTCAAAATAATTTTTCACTAATATGTGCAACAATTCAAAACAACCTAAGGGCAAAATATAGAACACATAGTGTTTCTACATGTCATGACTAACCCTACTTCCCCTGTTTTGGGAGAAGGTGTTTCAGGTAATCCATCAGAATCAGATTCAGAGCTAGAGGAGGCAGCACCAGACACCAGCCAGCCTGTACCAGTGGGGGAGGATGCTCTCAAGGGTGATACCCCAGCTGGGAGTCAGCCCTCTCCAGAGCTTATCTCCTCAAGGCCAAATCCTACACACTCAGTGGGAAGTGAGCTCTCTTCCGGAGGAGAGCGTCCCGATAAGCTAGCTGATGCTAGAGTCTGCCAGAAGCTAAAACGCACGGAGTGGAAGGAAGGTGTGAGAAAGTTGGTCCAAGTAGGATTGTGCCAGAGCCGGCCTCCACACCAGGCTCTCTGAAGTTACGGGCATTTAGGAAGAGGCTTCCTATTCTTCTTGAGTGGACAATTGTCTTGCTTAGTTTGCATAGTTTTGCCTAGGGGGAAGTTTCCAAGAGATTAGACTCTATTCAGGTAGAAGAGATGTTTGTTGCTTAATAAAAGCTTTGTGTCCTACTTAGCAAGCCTAGTCATTCGCCTCCCATCGAAAGCAGGAGTTTTCTGAGAAACACGACACTACAGCGATAAAGCTACAGGATGGAACCAGAGAATTCTAGATTCATGGAACTGACGCCACTCTATCTCTTGCTCTCCTCTTCCTGATAATATCTAGAGAATGGGTGGACAACTCACTGCCCATGGTTTGCATGCACACACACCCTGTTCTTCTTTGTGGCTACACTGCCCACCCATCACTGCCAAATTTGCAGTAGTGAAAACAAAGCAGCAGTTTCCCACCAAAGTTCAGTGGCTTACCTTTAAAGAAAAGCTAAATAGAACCCTTTTTGCTCATTTTTTCCCCTGCCCTTCCTGCCATGCTATCAAATTTTAGCAACAAATTTGGCAGTGCAGTCTCCCAGTGGGTTCTAGGGGGGTGAAACTGGCAGCCGGAAGTTCCTCACCCATGATCTGGTGTAACTCTATATGTAACATGATGCCAGTGTGCTGTGTGTACCCATTCTCCCACTTTACCTCTTTGTCTGGTTCCATTGAGGAAATGCCACAAGCAATGCTGTCTCATTTCACATTGTGTTATACCAGATCAGGGACACAGAAACTCTTTCAGCTTAAGGGCTGAAATACATTCTGAAGAAGCTCTCGGGGGCCACATTCCATTGGATGGTGCAACCAAAGGGAAAAAGCGGAAGGCTAAAGAACCCAAAATACCAGCGTAGTTTAGCTTAAAGCTCTTACTGCAAGCAACTAATTCTTAGGAGAGGCATTTCAACCTTTTAGAAAAGCTAAAAATCCACAAGAGCTAGGAAAACACCAAACAGTGGCCCAAAAGAAGGGGGTGTGGCCAAGAGAATGGGTGTGGCCCTCTGATTAAGCCCAGAGGGTCAGATTGGGACTCCTGTGAGGGTCAGATTTCACCCCCTGACCTGAGGCTCTGCACCCCTGTACCAGATGCTACCAAGAACAGAACAGTTCATGGAGAGGAGCAACTCCATGTCTCTTGTAACTTCTAGATTCACTCTCAGACCCTTGTCCTTGATATAGATTCAATATACCATGCAAAAACAAATATAGAATCAATCCATTTCAAACAGAATAGGAGAAACATCCTTAATAGAAAGGGAAAACTCAAACAATATCTATGTTCCTCAAGACCAGTTCTCATTGGGAACTGTGCAGGCTGGAAGAGAGAGGTCCACAGAATTCATTTGATTTGTTCTGATTATATAGAAACAAGATACTATTAGCATCATCAAACAGAAGGAATTTGTGTTTGCTTACCGTTGCTTCTCCACTCATGTGTTTGTCCCTCATTGCTTCCTCTTTTGAAAGAGGAAGTAAACAACTTGCCTGTGACCCATTCAGTGGGCTGTTTTGATCACACTGCATCTCCTGCACACAGCAGGAGATAGCAGCAACTTCCATCTTTAAAAATAAGCCGGACTTCATGGGGTGGGTTTTTTTGTTGTTGTGCAAAGAAGGCTAGATGGGGCGAGAGGCATGCAGGAGGCAGACGATAGGGGTGTGCTCCACTCCGTTTCAGGTCCCTGAATCCGAAGCAGAGCGGGCCATTCTGGACCTCCTAAACCCAGTTCCGGAGTGGATTGGGGGAGGTCCGGATTGACTCAAAGTGGTTAGGAACAGTCCAAAGCGATTCGGACTATTCCAAAGCTTCGGACCCAGGTAAGTGCGAAGGGGAGCTTATGTGGCTCCGTTGTCCGGCCTTAGGCGTGGGCAGCAGTTGAAGCCGCCGCACAGACCACAGCAGCAGCAGGCGGCAGAGCCAGGTAAGGGGGCAAGGGGGCTTACCTGGCTCCACTGCCAATGTAGTCTGTGCAGCGACGGGGGAAGAGCCAGGTAAGTGGGGGAGGGGGCTGTGGCGTTACACCCCACAAGTCAGTTCCCTAATGTATGTCTGTATTGGTAAGTCTGTGGTGTGTTTAGAATGTTGACCTGAGTGGGTGGAGTTAGAATGTCTTGAGAGGGGGAGGAGTGATATATAAGGGAATGACTGAGGGGATTGAAAGAGACTTTTAGGTACACTTAGTCTTTAGCCTGTAGTGCTTTAGCTCTCTGTGTGTAGAGTAGTTGGGTTCTGGAGAGTTTGAGGATCAGTGTATAGAGAGTGGTGTCTTTTGAATGGGGTGTGCAGACAGACAGTTTGTGTAAAATAAATAATACTGATAATAAAAGTCAAGAGTGAATGTGTGTGTGACAGGAAAGTGTGTATGTGAATGGGTGAAAGGACTGGGTGAGAGGTTTCAAAAAGATTTTTAAAAGTTTTATTTTGAAACAAGCTTGTGAACTTTTAAAAATAAATTTAAATTATTTTGTTTTAACTACCACAAAAATCCCATGTGTCTGTTTGGCATTTATCATCTGAAGTTTATTCATTTCGCACCCACTCTGACAATAATTCACCTCAGCACATATAATTCACAGCGCATTATTTTATTATTGAAATCCTTCTCCATTTAACCCCTTTCTCCACATAGTTTGGAGGCTTACCTGGCTCCGCCAACCACTGCTACCGAGGTCCATGTGGCAGCAGACAGCGGAGCCAGGTAAGGGAGGGTGCTTATTCGGACCCCATTTTGTTCCCCCTTCCCCACTTACCTGCCTCCACCATCTGCCACAGAGGCAGGTAAGTGGGGAAGGGGGGACAAAATGGCATCCAAATATAGATCCGGTTCCAGAGTGGGTCGGGGGTCCGGATCGACCCGAACCAGTTTGGGCCCAATCCAGAAGGTCTGGATTGGGATCCGAAGCAGTTCGGGGGGCATGCACAGCCCCAGCAGACGACATCATGAGATGGATCCGTGAAAATCCGTGACTGCATGCAATAAAATGCTCATCTGATCCTACATAAGTTATCTAAATGATAAAATATGCAAGAAGTTCAACTGAGTGAACAAACAGCACTTTCTAAAGCACAGTAATCTGTGTAATGAGGAGAAATAGTAGGATGGGGGAGTTTTGTCCCTCCCCTCCTCCCCCGTGAAGAAGTACAGGAATTCTAATAAGGGAGTGAACGAAGTTTAAAGCAGCAGCAGCAACAACAAAAATCTAAAGGAAACAATAGACTTCAAATAGCTGCTTATATTGTGTGAGGACTCAGAAGCATTAAGCAGAATCAATAAATCTATCACTGTGTTTTGGAATAACTGTATTTTATATAACATATGCAGGAGGGTATTGATAAAGTGAACAAAGCTTATAAAAATTGCAATGCAAACTATATGCTTGAAGAAATATGAGGGGGTGGAGGAGGAGTTAAGTGATGATAAAGAAGCTCGCACTGTTAGAACTAAAATTACAGTAAATAGAAATATAAGAACTAGAAGTAAAAGAGAGCGAGAGAGAGACCATCTGCAAGAACAATAGTAAACGTGGGCTAGAATGAAATTGGATAAAGCAATGGCTTGAAAGCACACAGAACAAAAAAGAAAGTGTCCAAGGGTAATAAATATATTCCAGAAAGTGATACAACTCTTTGAGCAATGAATAAACTCTAAGAAAAATGGAAAAAGATATGAACAAGTAACATATGAAAATGAACCCATGAAAGGACACTGCACTGGGGAGAACAGGTGCATTATAGTATACGATGGCTCTGTGTAGTCCATTTCTCCAAGTGGTAAGACATGGGGCTTGTCTGTATGCTCTACATAACCCAACGCGGCTGCAAAGTTGTGCCCTGTTGTCAATATGACACAGCCACCCACTTCGTGCTACTCCCCGCTAAACTGTGTTTTTACAAAGTATCGTTTTACTCCAACTTTTTACCTTGCTTCAATGTCACCATGGTTGTTTGTTGTCTGTCAGTGGTGGCTTCAGTTTGGATTAAGAGAGTGGGCAAATCCCAGTACAGGATATGTATTGGAATGCAGAGCAGGAGGCAGGCTCCACCAGGCTACTAATAGCTGCCATGAGAATGAAAGTAAGGGCAGTTATGACAAATCATCTAAATTCAATTAACTTTCAAAGTTGCGCAGAGTTGCCAGAAAACAAACAAAGAAAGAAAGTTTTTTGCGGTGTTTGGTCCCTCGATATTTGCTGCCCATTACTGTGGTCTGAGAATGGCGCTGTGATTTTTCCTGGCTGGATAGCCCAGCCCATGCTCACTCCTACCAGGTAATCCTATCACTGCTGCTTCACAGTGGCGATGCTGTGGGGTTCGGGGGGGATGAGTAGGCACAGTGGCATTGTATAAACACCCACACCCCAGATTTAGTGGAGAAAGTTGTCTCATCCACAATATTGAAATAAGATTCAACTGCCAGTCCAGTCGGCTTCTGTACATGGAACAGGAGGGGGCGCCATCTTGTTCTTCGCCGCAGATAGAAAATGATCTTGGGCCAGCCCTGGCAAACAGAGCAGTGTGAAAGTTAATTCACATGCCCACAGCGGGCAGCAAATTGGCTTACTCAACATCAAATCCTCAGACAGTTTGCAGCGATGTCACCCACCCCAAGCTGCATCTGAGCTTTTAGCTGTCACCGGCTAGGAAACCCCAGTCCCTGGGGCCAATGCAACAACCCCAATGGATCTTGTTCCCTTAGCACAGAGATGGGGCTGAGTCGCCAGTGCAGAACATAAGGTTAAGCCCTCCCATTGCTGCCAGCATGGTAGGGCACCACCACAGTCCAAGAGAGCATACAGAATCAGTCTATAAAGCACCTTCAGACTAAATACTTTGCCTGAATTGGATTTGAGGATCTGCTGTCAGATACAGCTTACCAAATATGCAAGGCGCCCTAACAGTAATTGTAATAGTCTGACTGCCCATGGTGCTGAAATGTTTTAAGAAAGGGTCTAATGAGTTCTGATAGCTTAATTGAATAAATTTCTCATAACACCAACATGGGTTTAAATGATTCAGAGATGAGGAAGTATAAGTCATTCCGAGATGAAAATGTCTACAATTACTAACCTCTAAAAAGTTAAAGAGGGAAAGAATTCTATTTTTATCTCCTCCCCAAGTGCTTACTTGATTTACTTGATAGAGACTGAATTGAAGCTATTGCATTGCTTTGTTGATAAATCACTCAAGTTCAGGGGGGGGGAGGTATTTACCAATAAGAGCAGCAGCAATAGTGCAACCCAGGAGCAAGTGGGAAAATTACATGTTGCAGAGAGACTTAAATGAGCTGTGTTGAGGAAAATTAGACACAGTGTAAACATAAGTTAACCTCCCAGTTGAACCTAGGGAGTGATATGCCATGACATTGGTTCAGTATAAAAATGTCAGATTCCATTAAGTTATCAATCGTAGTACCAAGAAGTTGTTATTTCTGAGAAGAGGAAAGTGAGGGGAGGTGTAGAAAAGCTAGTGCTACTGAAATGTTGATAAACACTCAGGCACTGCCTGAACAGACAGGTTGCGGAGAAATGATTGAAGAGACCAAAACACTTTTCTGCCTCACGCTCCAGTCTATTCTGTTTTGTGCTTTCAAACAGTGTACACCACTCTAGCCATTAAAAAAGAAATAGATGTATTTATTTATTATTAACTTTTTTATATATACTGCCTTATCTGCTAAAAAGCCGTCAGGGCAGTGTACAATTTAAAACAATAAAACTTATAATAAAAACTTATAATAAAACTTACAATAATATATTATAAGTTATAAAAACTTATAATAAAACTTACAATAAAACCTATCCAGAAGGATACCATCGACCATGGTATCCTTCTGGATAGGTTGTCTGAGCTGGGAGTTGGAGGTACTGCATTGCAGTGGTTCCGCTCCTACTTGGATGGCCGATTCCAGAAGGTGGTGCTGGGGGATTATTGCTCTGTGCCGTGGCTCCTAAGCCATGGGGTTCCGCAGGGCTCTATTTTATCCCCTATGCTGTTTAACATATACATGAAGCCGCTGGGGGAGGTTATCCGGAGATGTGGACTGAGGTGTCATCAATATGCGGATGATACTCAGCTCTACCTTTCCTTTTCATCAAACCCAGGTGAGGCAGTGACTGTTCTGAACCAGTGCCTGGGCACAGTAATGGACTGGATGAGGTCTAACAAACTGAGACTCAATCCAGACAAGATGGAGGTACTGGTAGCGGGTGGTTCATCTGTCCGGCGAGGTGATGTTTGCCCTGTCCTGGACGGGGTTACACTCTCCCTAAAGGATCGGGTCCGTAGTTTGGGGGTGCTCTTGGATCCAGAACTGTCACTTGAGGCACAGGTGAACTCAGTGGCAAAGAGCACCTTTTATCAGCTCAGGCTGATATACCAGCTGCGCCCTTATCTGGACAGAGATAGCTTAGCTACAGTTATCCATGCTCTGATAACCTCTCGTTTGGATTACTGCAATGCATTATACGTGGGGCTGCCTTTGAAAACGGTCCGGAAGCTTCAGCTGGTACAAAATAGGGCAACAAGGTTATTAACAGGGACTGGCCGGCGAGATCACATCACGCCAGTCCTTTTCCAGCTTCATTGGCTGCCAGTCCAGGTCCGGGCCCAATTCAAAGTGCTGGTATTGATATTTAAAGCCCTAAACGGTTTGGGGCCAGGTTATCTGAAGGAACGCCTCCTCCCATATGTACCTACCCGGACCTTAAGATCATCTACAGGGGCCCTTCTCCGTGAGCCCCTGCCAAAGGAAGTGAGGCAGGTGGCTACTAGGAGGAGGGCTTTCTCCGCTGTGGCACCCTGGTTGTGGAACGAGCTCCCCAGAGAGGTCCGCCTGACGCCTACACTGTACTGCTTTCGTCGCCAGCTGAAGACCTTTTTATTCACTCAGTATTTTAACACTTAATTTTAACTTAAATTTAAATTTTACTGTTTTAACTCTGTATTTTAATCTTATATCAACTTTGCTGTGTGGTTTTATCCTGGTTGCGCTTTTTATACTGTATTTCATAATTGTGTTTTAACCTGTTGGGTGTTTTATTGTGGTTTTAATTTTTGTGAACCGCCCAGAGAGCTTCGGCTATTGGGCGGTATAAAAATGTAATAAATAAATAAATAAATAAATAAATAAATTATAAAAACAAAAACATTAAGAAATACAAAAAACAGTAAAACAGTAGAACTAGACATTTTAAAAGGCTGAATTTCAAAAGGATGCATCTTCAAGAGACTGGGGGCAGATCCGCACGTCGGCCCCAGAGCGCATTTATGCGACCCCAGGGCACCCCGAAAACGATAGTCTGTACTTGCCTGTAAAAAGAAATGAGGAAGAGACGCCGCCGACGCCACCCAGCTTCCTGCTCTCCGGCCGGCTCGGAGAGCTCTTTTTGAAGAAGGCGGGGTAGAGAGCTTTTTCCGCTCTCCACCCAGCTCTCCATCTCGGCCGGGGAGCAGGAAGCTGGGTGGCGTCAGCATCTCTTCCTCGTTTCTTTTTACAGGCAAGTACAGACTATCGTTTTCGGGGTGACCTGGGGTCGCATAAATGCGCTCTGGGGCCGACGTGCGGATCCGCCCTGGGGAGCCAATTGTAGTTCTTGAATGAGCAAGTTCCATAGTTTGGAGGCAATGCAAGAGAAAGCCTTCAATGTGTGCCCAACAAACAATAATGATACATGAGGAAGGTGCAAAACCAACTCCCTCTTTGGAATTGTGATTAATGTTTTGAATTCTTAGCAATTCAAAGAATCATAACATTTCAAACTTTTCTAATACACAGTTGATACCTGTAGGGGTGTTTCCAGATGGATGGTTCCTAGCATGACCGACCAGAAGATATTGTGCAGCTATTCCATCTTTACCTCCATAATGGATCTTCTCTGGTAGGAGGAAGGCAAAACAGATGGGAGAAAATGTCACACCCTCACAAAATTCTGTGAATAAGGTAGTTTGATTACACAATAAAACTCTTGTCTTGAATCACCCTAGATCTACAGTAACTGTTTGTCATGTGGTGTAATGCTAAAAATACCAAGCTTTGTCTGCATCTCATTTTGAATTCTCGTCTGATGAGTGCCAGGGTTGACACCAGATGTTTTGGACTTCAACTCCCAGCAGCCCCAGCCATAATGGCCTTGGGGAAAGCTGTTTCAGAGAGAAAGTGTTGCAAGTTACATGGATCAGGAACTCTTCGGCCTATAAAGTAATTTCAAACATTAACCCTCAAATATGGAAGAGTGATGGGAGGTGTGGCCTGTTGCTTCAGCTGACTGTGTTTGTTTGCCCCACCCATCTGTGCAGGTATTTTAGCCTGGAGAGCTCTGGAGGCGTGAGCCGAAGGGCGAGAGCAAAAGGGCTCTCGGCCTGAGGCTCTCTGCCGTGGGCGGGAAGCTAGTCATCTTGCTTTGGGAGAAGAATTGGAGAGTGTTATGCCCACCCTCTCCACTGAAAGACCCAAGGCAGCCTGCAACCCAGTTGGGCACAATGTGAAGAATGGAACATCTGTACCTTCCAAGGAGAGGAGAGCTGCCTGCCTGCCTGCCTGTCTGCCTGCCTGCCTGCCTGCCTGTTGTTGTTGCTCTTTTCTGGGGTTTCTGAATATATGTGCCTGGGAGGGAGGATACAGAGCCGGGAGGGGGGATCTGAGGGGGCCCCAATTAGTGTAGTGACGGGTAGGGGGAGATATGGTGTTGTGAGGAGGATGTGCCAGGTAAGGGGAACGCGGCCCAGACAATGAATGGCTGTGCCATGTTCCGGTCCTCCTTGCACCCGCAGGTTTGTTGGTTGCTCTATCAGCCAGCCCTCGGGCCTCCAGATGCTGCTTTTAAATGCCAGATCGGTGCATAATAAGATCTCCCTCATCCACAACTTAATTGTGGATGAGGCAGCCGATCTGGCATGTATAACCTAGCTGAGCTGACAGAGGTGGTCTCGGCTGCAATGCTGAGATCCCCCAGACTGTTGGTTCTGGGAGATGTCAACATTCATGCCGAGGGTGCCTTATCCAGGGCAGCTCAGGATTTCATGGTCTCCATGACAACCATGGGACTGTCCCAACATGTCATCGGCCCAACACATGTAGCGGGGCACACTCTTGACCTGGTTTTCACAACTGGACATGGAGATGGTGATCTGGAAGTGGGGGACCTTACATCAGTCCCTTTGTCATGGTCGGATCACTGCTTGCTGAGGATTAGACTTACAGCAGCTTTTCCCCTCTGCAAGGGTGGGGGACCTAATAAGATGGTCCGCCCCCAGAGACTAATGGATCCGGATGGTTTCCAAACGGCTCTGGGGAGTTTTCCGGCTGATAGGGCTGGTTCTTCTGCCGAAACCCTGGTTGATCTGTGGAATGCAGAAATGACCCGGGCAGTTGACAGGATTGCTCCCGAGTGCCCTCTCCTGAGTAGAGCTCGTACGGCTCCATGGTATACCCCAGAGCTGAGAGCGATTAAACAAAATAGGAGAAGGCTTGAGGGCAGGTGGAGACGAACTCTTGGTGGATGCAATCAAATATTGGTAAGTGCCTATAGTAAGGCATATTCAGGGGCACTGAGGGCAGCAAAAAAACAATACTTTGCTGCCACTATTAAACCTTCAATTTGCCGCCCAGCGGAGCTTTTTAGAGTTGTCCGGGGGCTATTACATGCTGGTCCCAAGGACACGGTAGAATCATCTGAGGCCCGCTGTAATGAATTTGCCAGGCACTTCCAGAATAAAATCTTTTGCATCTGCCAGGACTTAGACTCCAGTGTTATAGCAGGTGAATCTAGTGAGGTGTCCAGAGTACAGTCTTGTCCTGTAATCTTGGATGAGTTTCAGTTGGTACAGCTCGAGGATGTGGACAAGGTGCTTGGACAGGTCCGCGCAACCACCTCTGTACTGGATCCTTGCCCCTCTTGGCTAATAAAAGCTAGTAGGGATGGAACAGCCGGCTGGGCCAAGGAGGTGATTAATGCCTCTCTACGAGGGGGAGTGGTCCCAGACCGTCTGAAAGAGGCGGTAGTGAGACCACTCCTGAAGAAAACTTCCTTGGACCCGGAAAATCTTAGTAACTACAGGCCAGTAGCAAATGTTCCATTCCTGGGCAAGGTCCTTGAACGGGTGGTGGTGGGCCAGCTCCAGACACTCTTGGATGAGACTGATTATCTGGATCCATTTCAGTTGGGTTTCAGGCCTGCCTTTGGCACAGAAACAGCCTTGGTCGCCCTGTATGATGACCTATGTCGGGAGAAAGACAGGGGGAGTGTGACTCTGTTGATTCTCCTTGATCTCTCAGCGGCTTTCGATACCATTGACCATGGTATCCTTCTGGAACGTCTGGCTGAGTTGGGAGTGGGGGGCACTGCATTGCAGTGGTTCCGCTCCTACTTAGCAGGACGGCTCCAGAAGGTGGTGCTTGGGGGACATTACTCGGCCCCGTGGACTCTTCAGTATGGGGTTCTGCAGGGGTCAGTCTTGTCCCCCATGCTGTTTAACATGTACATGAAACCGTTGGGTGCGGTCATCCGGAGTTTTGGAGTGCGCTGTCATCAGTACGCTGATGACACGCAGCTCTACTGTTCCTTTTCATCCTCATCAGGTGTGGCTGTGGATGTGCTGAACCGGTGCTTGGCTGCGACAATGGACTGGATGAGGGCTAATAAACTGAAGCTCAATCCAGACAAGACTGAGATGCTGCTGGTGGGTGGTTCCTCTAATCGGATGGGGGGTGTTCAACCGGTTCTGGATGGGGTTGCACTCCCCCTGAAGGAGCAGGTTCGTAGCTTGGGGGTTCTCCTAGAACCATCTTTGTCACTTGAGGCTCAGGTGGACTCGGTGGCACGGAGTGTTTTTTACCAACTTTGGTTGGTGGCCCAGCTACGCCCCTATCTGGACAGGGATAACCTAGCTTCAGTTGTAACTTCCAAATTAGATTACTGCAATGCCCTCTACATGGGGCAGCCTTTGAAGACGGTCCGGAAGCTGCAGCTTGTGCAAAATGCACAACAGGGAGCTGGAACAGGGAGATTTGAGCATGTAACACCGATTCTGGCCCGCTTGCATTGGCTGCCTATATGTTTCTGAGCCCAATTCAAGGTGCTGGTCTTAACCTATAAAGCCCTACATGGCTTGGGACCACAATACCTGATGGAACGCCTCTCCCGACATGAACCTACCTATACACTGCGCTCAACATCTAAGGTCCTTCTCCGAGTGCCTACTCCAAGGGAAGCTCGGAGGATGGCAACAAGGGAGAGGGCCTTTTCAGTGGTTGCCCCCTGACTGTGGAATGATCTCCCCGATGAGGCTCGCCTGGCACCAACGTTGTTATCTTTTCGGCGCCAGGTCAAGACTTTTCTCTTCTCCCAGGCATTTTAACAGCATTTAACAACATTAAGTTTGTTTTTAATGGACCCCAGAATTGTTGTTTTTAAATGGATACTGTTTTTATACTGTTTTTATGTTTTTTTAAAAAAAAATTGTATACATTTAATGTTTACTATTTTTAATGTTGTAAACCGCCCAGAGAGCTTCAGCTGTGGGGCAGTATATAAATGTAATAAAATAAATAAATAAATAAATAAATAAATAAATAAATAAATAAATAGATATCCTCACCAAACCCTAAGGAGAACATAAGAAGAGCCCTGCTGGATCAGACCAAGGGTCCACCTAGTCCAGCACTCTGTTCACACAGTGGCCATCCAGCTGTCGACCAGGGACCCACAAGCAGGATATGATGCAACAGCACCCTCCCATCAATATTCCCCAGGAACAGGTGTATATAAGCTTTCTGCCTCTGATACTGGAGGTAGAAATAGCCATCATGACTAGTAGCCATTGATAGCCTTCTCCTCCAGGAATTTATCCAATCCATTTTTAAATCCATCCAAATTGGTGGCCATCACCACATCTTGTAGTATGGAATTCTATGTGCTGTATCTGTCCTGAGTCTCCCACCAATCAGCTTCATGGGATGACCCCAGACTCTAGTATTATGGAGAGGGAGTAAAATGTCTCCCTATCCACATTCTCCATACCATGCACCTCTATCAGGTCTCCCCTTAGCCTCCTTTTTTCCAAGCTAAACAATCCCAAATGTTGTAACCTGAAATATCAAAAAATGTAACTGATTACTGCTCCATATATTGACTTCTTTGCATGAAAATTCATGTCTAATTGAAGTGGCGCTAATCTTCCCTCAGTATTCCTTTTGCAGATGTTTGCTAACATCCTGGGCTGGAATGCTCTTCATCCTACCCATTGTCTCACGGCTCCCCCTGTATTAAATTATTTCCCCATCACTTCCACTTTTGATCCTGTCTAGCAGCTTCCACTGACATACACAGTGGCCAGGCCAGATCTACACCAAGCAGGATATAACACTTTGAAAACGGTTTGAAAACAGAATATGTAATGTGTCCTGGGCCCGAACTGCTGTCAAAACCATTATAAAGCAGTAGCGTAGATCCTACCTAGGTTGACACAACATGCTAACTGACCGTGGGTTATCATGTTGTTTGAACATGCTGCACTTTCCACAGTACTCTGTGGAAGTACTCTGAATGGAGTATGTTTTCCACAGGATGTCTTGTTAATCATGCAGTGTGGTTTATTTTTCTTGAACACACCACCCTGAGAACCCCTGACTTGTTGTTGGAATGTTTTGGGGTGATTAACAAGCCTTACTTCACAGTTAAATAGCAGAAAATGCGCTGCATTCAGACAACATGATAACCCACCCGGTGTTCAGACAATATGATAACACATCCTGTGGAAAAAAGCACTGCATTCATACAACACAGCAACCTACCCTGCTGAAAACATGCTGCATTTAGACAACTCACAGTCCAACAACAACCCACGCTAGGTGGGTTAGAGTGCTGTGTGAACCCAGTCAGTGTTTCCTTTAGCAGAGTGGGTCTCTCGACTTTACACTGTGCTAGACTATCCCATGTAGATACATGGCATGTTCTCCTCCGTATTTTTTTATTTTCTTTGTACATATTTATACAAATATGCGCAGTTATCTGCATATATTCAGTCTCCTTCTCCTTTTTCAGTTAAGGTAGCCCACAAATTGTGAATAGCACCGCAAAAACAAAAGACAAACTAACCTCTTAAGAACTACAAGGAGCTTTGGTGCAGACATAACTTAATGATCAGAGCCCCATAGATAAGTTGAGGTATATATTTGATATCCTCTGGCAACACTAAACTTGAACATGCCGAAGAAATAAAGACAATGTTCCTAATCTACAAATTGCTAGACAGGAGTTCATAGAGGCAATATCAATGGCACACAGCCTCAATTACTACAGGATACCACAGAAAATATAGAACTGAACTCTGGGACTATATGAACAGTAGTGAATAACCTTATGATTTGAATAATAGTCATTTTGTGGGTTGCCTTATTACAGGGATGGGCAGGCCCCATTGGCAGGTACCGGACACTGGGGATTTGGGAGGCTGGCCTGTTTTCTTCCATGATTAATTTGGTGCCTGAGGGCAGGTGCCAAAAGTGCTCATTTCTTGTCTCAGTCCCTGCTGCCACTTCAACTGTCAGAGAGACAGCGGGAGTTAATATATATATATATATATATATATATATATATATATATATATGCACCCACCTTAAAGAAATGCTGTGCCACTCTGTCATTTTTAAATTGACAGCTTTTTGCAGTCCAATTTCCCTGAGAAAGGGGAAAGGACTTTCATTTTCACCTCCCACTGCTGCCTTGACAGGGAAAGACATTCACCTGTGCTTGAATGCCTGTGGGAAGCAAAAAATGTAAAACTGTGTCACAGTGTTTTCTAAGTGGGCCCGGCCTACCCCAGGAAGTATAAAACAGTGGAATTCTAAGCTCTGCTGACATGGAGGGAAAAAAGAAAAAATGTGTCTACCCTATCTTAGTGCAGCTGAACTACATTATATCTTGGAATATTATTGATGTAACCACAATGGTTGAAAAAGACACGGGAGAGTAATGTGTTTGTCCATCCAAAACAGTAAGGAAAGCTAGGGGAGGAGGTCTTCTCCACCAGCTTGTAATTAATGCGAGTTTTCACTGAGGGCATACCGAATCAGAGTGGCTGAAGGAATAAGGAATGAAAAGTAGTTCGTTCCTCTTCGACTAATGCTAAGGAAACAGCATAGTAGATGTGTAATCTTTGCAACAATGTGAGCAAAGTCATTCCAGCCTCAAGACGCCAGCTGAGATCCAGAGAGACTGTTTATACATGAACATCTCAAGAGAGATCCCAAAGCAGCTGGTAAAGCAGCAGTGAAGAGTTGGAGAGAGGCAGCTGCAGTGCCAAACAGTGAAGGAGAAAAAAAAGGCCTTGCAGAACAGAGATCACTCACGTCCAGACCTGGATCGCAGCTACTTTGTATATGTACAGTAATTCCTCCTTCCCTCCTAATGTCCTTTAAGATGATAGCACTAATTCTTTGCACACTTCCTTCTGATTATATGCAAGGCAAGACATCCTGCATAGGAATAACAACTTCATTGGTTATGGTCTTTTCTAGCTACAGAGACCTCTGCTCCCTTTTATTACCTCATGTACCAGCACACAGTTAAAGCTCCTGTGAGAGCCATTGAGGGCAGGAGTTGTTCATTTTTGTATTTCCTTGCCTTAACACATTTAAATTTGGCTAACCTTATGCCCTAACCTTCCAAGTGAAAGAGTTGTTTTAATTTAATTTAATTTATTTTTTGCTGCTGACTGAAATCAAAGGACTTATTTGTAATCTCAACTCTTGATTCTGGGTTATTATGTTGTGCCTGCTAAGTATATTGTAAAATCCTTGATACTTGACTTTTTCCTCCTTTTTTCAGATAAGGGTTTATGCTACCTTGCAATGTACCATGTACAGTAATGCCACTGCTTACTTTTTTAAAAAATAAATAAATTGTAATATCATTTAAAATTTAAATAATAAAAGCCATATGTGGTGCAATTTTATACCCACTTACCTGAGAGTAGAGAGGTTGTGGGCTCTCCCACACTAGAAGCATTCATTCAAGAGGCAGCTGGACAACCACCTGTCAGGTATGTTTTAAGGTGGATTCCTGCATTGAGCAGGGGGTTGGACACAATGGCCTTATAGGCCCCTTCCAACTCTACTGTTCTATGATTCTATGAGTAAGGTTCTTTAAATTCATTAGGGATTTTATGTCTGAGTAAATATGGATAGGGTTACACTGTTAATTGGGTAGATTATCAGGATCTCATTTTTCTTTATCCACAACATAGTTGAATAACAGTCCAAATAAAATGCAGCTAAATGCTGGCCAATCAGAGGTTGCTATGTGATGTCCGAACCTGGACACTATAAGTTAATTATGGGTTAAATAGGGGTGTGCATTCTGCCCTGGAATTATCTGGTAACCGTGAACATCTGTGGAGCATTTGATCTTCCAGAGCAGAGATTGGCCACTTCCTAACCCATCAATTAATATCAGAGCGGAGACATGCCCAATCAGAGTTTATAAAGTCTCCAGAATTATCCTGCTGTGTGTGTGTGCATCTAAATTGAATATCTCCATATTTAGAAGACACTGAGTGGGGTGAGACGTATCTTTGATATTGACTTCAGTAGCTATCCAATTAGGAATAGCCACAGTGCTGTCCCTGACTGTGTTCTCCTCCAATCGCAGTATTTGAGGGAGTGGGAAACACTAACTGGCTACTGATTCTGGGTGTGGGGAGAGGGAGGGAGAGAGGGAGTGTGTTTCTGCTTGGACTCATAGAAGTCAATCATCCACATTTCCAGTGTGAAAGTGCTGTTGGGCTGACTGGCTGGCATGGTGAGTGAGAAAGTTTCTACGCCTGAGTCAGGCACAGGCAGGCTATTTATTTCAGTGGCTGGGTGCAGGGGGGTGGAAGCTCCATCTAATAGACCTAGAGAGCACCAGGTTGAAGAAGGCTGGAGTGGAGATTTAAAAAAAAAAATCCTAAAAAATCAAGGCATGAATGGAACTGATTCAAACTTGGCATGGCTAAAGCCCTCCTGAAGAGCTGTCACTGTGCCGAGTTTTAACTCTTTATCTTTAAAAATGAGAGAGCCGTAAGCATTTCTGTTAATACCGATTACCCAAATACTAAATGGTTCTTTGACGGGTAATTCAACACAGTGGGGGGGGGGGGTGCGCTCCAAAATCAAGACAGAGGATCACCTCTGTGGAGGTCCAGATTGAATTTTGAGGCAGAGAAGACCCATTTTGCACACCCCTATGAAACAACCCACATTTAACCTAACTACCTATCCCAAATGAAATATACAATTCACAGGGTTCAGTGCTTCCAGTTTCTGTAAAAAACTTCTGATCAGCCCAATCTGGGTGTGTGAGCATGACATGTGGTACTGCACTGCTAGGTTGTTTAGCCCCTAAGCAACCCATTCATCCAAGTTCATAGAAAATAGAAGTGGCCTGCATCCCAGTTAATCATGGCTTCATGACTTCCCACCATTTTATGTTAACTGGCCATTGAATAAAAGGACATCATGTTGCATAAAGCAAATCTGTTTCAATCTATTCTTTTGAAGTTCTGAGCTGATGCTTTAACTGTTTTTACAGAGCTGTTTGCCACATCTTAAGAATACACATCTTAGCCCCCAACATTTGCCTTATCATGTTGATGGTGACACCATGGCCTAATCTACACTGGCAGCCTTTCTGCAACGGAAGAGGGCTGCTTCCACATTTTCCTGCTTCTCACGGGGCACACAGGACTGACCTTTCCCACAATTACAGGAGTGCCATTGCAGAAGCACATGTGTCCCATTAAGGCGCTCCCACATGTGTCTCAGTAGAAGTGGGTGGGGCTAGGGAGATGGGTATGGGGCACAGGGTTTTATTGACTCATGAAAGATGTGCAGGAGCACAAATGCACAGCAACGCATGGGGGATATGAACTGTGTTGAATATGTGCTCCTGCGCAGAGATAGGTTTGTATTTTTTTTAAAAAAAAAAAACAATCCACAATCAACGGTAACTCCGCACACCTCCAATTCCCATGCACATTCCCCTCACAGCTGATTGGTTGTTAGCTGAGCATGGAACTCCCAGCAGACAGCAACAACTTCACAAGGGGGGGCACACCGGCTGTGGACCTAGGGATTTTTGCAAAAGAGGGGGGAACGCAACAAATCCAGTCAGGGATATTCCGGAATAACTGAGTGGTGAACTCAAGATCACAGTGGGATCAGCTGTGCGTCATGTGGCCCAGCAGGGGTGATTTCTATGTTATTCTGGAATAAACGGCTGGTGTAGACAAGGTCCATGGCTGTCCATGGCCACACACAAAACAATATGCCTTCAACCTACACATGTACTAAGAGCTTCTGGAAGCTGGTGCTTGTAGAATAGGTAGGAGTCATAACTTTATGATAGAGCACATTCTGATCTGATATGAGGCATCTTCCTGTACCTAGGTTCCTACAAGAAAGCAGCCCACATTCCATTCTGGTTTTTAAAACAAAAACCACACACACCAGGTATAGGTATCCTCCATCACCTGAAGATTTGCACACTCTGGATTATTGCCCAAGTCTAATGTTTCATGTAACCAACACTGCACTTATTACATAATTTAGAAGATGGAACTTAATATGTTAAGTAAAAGCCATTTGTTCACAAAGTAGGGTTTTTTCCTGCCCTATAGCAAAATGATACTATCTGAATGACACCATCTTGAAATGAATTAAAGCAAAGTACTAGCAATTAAAGAAAATGTTATTCAACGAATTTGTTATATTTTAATCCATTGATTTGAATGTAACCATAAAAGGCAAGCAGTAGCAATAGATCTGTAATGTGATGATTGCAATGAATTTTGGGGAGGAAATGCACATTTTTGAGCCAAAATTTGAGTATTGCAAGTGTATTTATATTTCCTGCTGCAAACTTTGTAAAATAATGCCACAGGGGAGTGAAGTGTGCAACAAGCAGACTCAGAGCTTGTCTATATGCTCTGTTTAGTCCGTTCTGGCTTTGAATTGGCACTGTGTTGTTTATATGATGCAGTCGCCAATTCGCAGCCACCGCAAGCTTTCCCCCTGAAACTATTGTCCCCACCCCACCCCACAGCTGTGCTGCTGTGGGGTTCTGTGGAAACAAGCAGCACTGCCTTAAGTTTCAGCTTTCTGCTGGTGTTCCACAGGGCTACTTCCTTCCATGCATCCATACACAGAACACTATGGTTCCTACAATTATTACAAAACTATGCCAAAATTGCCATTCAGTTCCATTTCCAAATAGTTTTAGCAATTCATTTCTTTTCTGATATACACATATTCATATCATGCATGCAATAAAATGGGTGGGTTAAGATTTGTATTAAAAAAGTCCCTAGTTGAGAATTTTAAAAAGCCTTTGTTCTCAGAAAATGCGCTTATATATTCCTTGGAGCAACTGAGATGAAAATGCATTCAAGAGCTAGAAATGGTGATAACCTGTCACTTTTAGGCAATAAATTTTCAAACACAAGACTACACAAAATATGTTGAGATGCAATTTGGTACCAGCGTTTTAGAGTCTGAAAGCTAGAGGGACAATAGTAGCATTGTCAATGCGCTTTATGATTTCAATACAATTGGAAAACCTTTCTGATAAGAGAGCCATTGCTTGGCTACCTCTGATGAAAATCTTAAAAGCAATTTTCAGTGCAATCATATACATGTCTACTCAGAAGTTAGTCCCAATGAGTTCAATGGTGCTTACTCCCAGTTAAGTGTGTTTAGGATTGTAGTCTTAGCTATCTAATGTTTGATTTTAATCCATATTCCATCAGAAGTAATTTACTCTTTTAAAACTCTTCACCTAGGAGGCTTTGAACTACTATTGTTATGGTAAATCTCCTGTATTTGGAGATAACAGAGATTAGTGTTTTGAAAATCCAATGGTTTAAAAGTTATTTAGGAGGTTCAGTTTTAAGAATATATCCAGACTTCCAATCCTTAATTATTGGACCAATTCTTTAGTAGCTTATCAGCCTCAAAGGTACAGTTTTGTTAATTAAGTTTCTTCAATTAAATTATCAAAGTCATTTTTAAATTGATAAATTTTGTATTTGTTTTCTTATATACTTAATTGGTGATTCATGCTAGTTTTGGAAGTCAGTAGTGGAAGCTAAGTCTTTTACTCTATTTACTTATTCATGTGGATTTTTGCTCTGATAACAGCACAGAAGTAGCCACATGGTGTGCCCATCCTTTTCATTTAGTCACATTGGAAGCAAAACGATTTCTTTTGCTTTGCAAATTATATGCTTGGAAGGTAGAGAGCATCCTCAACTCTTATTGAAGTCAGTGGGGATTTTGAGTGCTTAGCAACTCACAGGGTGTAAGATTTACCTGATAGCTTCTCCATTCTTTTAGACTATTTTCTTGTAAACATGTAGAACTCCATTCCTTTCACTTGAGTTCTTTGTTATTTTAGGGTGACCATATGAAAAGGACGACCGGGCTCCTGTATCTTTAATGATTGCATAGAAAAGGGAATTTCAGCAGTGTCATTTGTATATTTGCAGCACCTGGTGAAATTCCCTCTTCATCACAACAGTTAAAGCTGCATGAGCCCTGCCCTCTTTTGTATTTGGTCTGTTGTGATGAAGAAGGAATTTCACCAGGTGCTGCATGCATAAAAATGACACTGCTGAAATTCCTTTTTCTATGCAACTGTTAAAGATACAGGAGCCCTGTCTTCCTTTCCATATGGTGACCCTATAAGTTATTTATATATAAATGTAATACAATATGTTATAAAAATGCTCCTGGTGGTTCCACATGGACCCACTAAAATCCACCCTGAGAAAAGCCTTCAATGTGGTAGTCCCTTGGAACTCCCTGCTTCTGGAAATCAGCCAGGTGTTAACTAGGGATGTGTTCCACTTCTAATCGGACCGGAGAAGCAGTAGCGGAGCGGGGGTCTTCGCCTGCCCTTAAGGCAGAGGCGAAGAGGATTGGGGGACCGGCGGAGCGTGGCGAAGAGGATCGAGGTGAAGGCGGATCCTTCGCCTCGATCCGGAGCTCCGCCGGAAAGGTAAGTGGGGTTTACCGGGCCCTGCCGCTGTCGCTGTCGCCCATGCGGCGACAGCAGCAGGGCTCGGTAACGCCCCCCGCCCTCCTCTCCCTTACCTGCCTCCGTCCGCGGTCCGTCAGCATCTCCAATTGAGCCCGTGGTTCCAGCAGGAAGTCTGGGCCGCACTTGCATCCCAGACTTCCTGGTGGAACCACGGGCTCAATTGAAGACGGCGACGGACCGCGGACGGAGGCAGGTAAGGCCCCCCTCCTCCTTACCGGGCTCTGCCGCTGTCGCCGCATGGGCGGCGATGGCGGCAGGGCCCGGTAACCCCCCCATGGGGGGGGGACCGGAGCTCTGATCCAGATTCGGAGCTCCGAGCGGAGCGGAGTGGGCACAGGCGGAGTGGGGGCGGGGCGGAGCGGGCCAATCCGAAAATGGCGGATCTTAAAGTGAAGTGGAGTGGGGGGTCCGTGCACACCCCTAGTGTTAACACTGTGTTGTTTCTGGCACCTCCTGAAAACATCTTAATTTCAGAAAACCTTCCTTGACTGACCTGCCATTATTATTTTTATCGGTATTCTGTTTAACATAATAATATGGAGTTTTATTCTTTTATCTTCTTATCTTCTTTTTCTTTTATTGTGCTCCAGAATCTGTCTAGATGTGGAGTGATATATAAATGCTGTAAATAAATAAATAAATTTAAGAAATCAGTCACAGATCACTGTAATTTATCCTGGCCTAAAAAGAACAAGCTGAATTGTAGCAAAGATTATTTTTGTGGGGCTAGTTTGTTCAACATGTAAGAACTGACTTGCATGTTCTAATACAGGAGACTAAGGCCTTAGCTAGACCTAAGGTTTATCCTGGGGTCGTCTCTGCCTGCTCCCGGGATGTCCTGTGTGTCACTTACATGAACAGGGATAACCCCGGGACGATCCTGGGATAAGCCTTAGGTCTAGCTAAGGTCTGAGTATGGTATAGCTAAGAAAAGGGCAACTAAGCCCATGCTATGGCTACTAGTGGGAGAGAGAGAGGGTGAGTGAAGCAGGAGGAGTTAAATCAGCTCAGTCCCCTTTGCTCCTCCATCATATCATGGTATAATTCAGACCTTGGAAGCCCCGGGGGACAATCTGGCCACTGGATCAGAGCAAGTTCTCTTCCCCTGGTGTAAAGAAACAGCATTATGCTCTCTTGAGACATCTTAGAAGAGGAATTCTCGTGCCTGTATATAATAGCAGGGAAGCAGACAGGGCAGATCTACATGTTCATCAGGACTTCTTCTCTTTTGGCATAAGAAGATAAGAAGAGCCATGCTGCTGGATCAGTCCAAGGATCCATCTCGTGTAGCATTCTGTTCACACAGTGGGCAACTAGCTGCCTACAAGCAGGCCATGAGCGCAACAGCACCCTTCTGCCCATGTTCCCTATCTACTGGTGTAAATAGGCATAATGCTTCTGATACTGGAGATAGCCTATAGACATCAGGACTAGTAGCTATCTTCATAGCTGTAGCATCCTGACAGACTCTTTTCACATTCTTCAGAGTTAAAAGCATGCTTAAGAGGCCTCTTTGGACTGCAGCTGGTTTTGAGTTCAACTGAAATCCAAATAGAGAAGGAACAATACTATTTGCATCTATGTCTATTGATATGCCATAGTATTGTCCCACGTGATATAAATACAAGACAACACTCCATCTTAAGATATGTTTTAAATTTGCATTTTCAGGCTTCGAGCACAAGGAAAGCTGTTTTGGTTTTGCTCTCCAAACTCTCTATCTCCCTGAATTACTCCTCCTCTCAGAGTGGAACTGAATGATGTATCACTGAACCCAGGTCCCAAATCCTGTGTTTGTTGAATAGGGAGAATGCCAGGGCTGAATGCAGGGATGGTTCTGGGGGGAAAGAAGTGGTCTGGGAATACTAATTGGTGCAATCCTATCCCCTTGCTATGCAATCTTATCCCACTGGGTACTACGAGCTCCATCCGACGAGTGTTTTATTGCACACTCGTTACTGGGCACTCACAGATTTTTTGCAGGTCCCTCCCATGACACTGTCTGCCTCTCACGTGCCTTCCGCCCCTTCTAGCCTTCCTTGCATGACAAAAAAACCTCTCAAGAAAGTCCAATATAATTTTAAACCTAGAAGTTGCTGCTCTTTCCTGCTGTTTGCAGGAGAAGCAGCACAATTAGAACAGCCAACTACATGGGCCTCGTCCTCATTGTTTACTTCTTCTTTTGAAACAGGAAGTAACTGAGCAACGAAAACACGGGCGGAGAAGCGACGGGAGGGAGTGTTTCCCCCCACATGTGATGGAGCCCTATGTCTAGAAATAAGCTTGGTCAAGGCAAAATAGCTTGGGAAGGGATTCTAGGGAGAAAAGCAGAGGATGGGGAAAGGGTTAATCATCATCCAACTATCTACCACTTCATCCGTCTAAATCCCCCCCTCTCACTGTCTGTCTCTCTCTCTCTCTCTCTCTCACACACACACACACTGTATTCATGTTATTCAGAAAACCCAGGATTGAGAACCCATGCTTGGTAACGTACTATACAGTTCCACCTTCAATGAGATAAAACATTGTTTGATCTTATGGCCAAAACTTCACTGCAAGCTGAGCAATTCAGTTAGCATCGAAATGCACTTCTTGCCATTCTCAGTCAGAAGCAAACATTGTTATATTTTAAATCCATTTGTTGTTGTTTTAAAGAAGAGGGAAATGGGCAACAATCTTTTACAACAAATGGCAGTCGGCAAATTTGGGCCTACTTCTCTCCTCTTTGGAGCTGCTGAGAGCATTTGGCCAAGCTGCTAACAAGCGTAGTTTGTAGAACACTGATGCCTTTAAAACTGGAAGGTCAATGAAGCAATCAAAAAGGGTCAATGCTTTTTATGAGAACCATGCTAACCTAGACTGCCTTGAGCGGGATTTCTGAAGCATTGGGGATCGTTGGTCACTTTAAGACAGTTTTACCATTTCAGCCAGCCCCAACAACGCTAGGTATTTACTGAATGCACACTGTGAGCTGCTGCAGCGCTACTAAAAACAGATTATTAAGCTTGTACCTGTATGTATGCCTGAAGTTTCCTCCTACCAGACAGTACTTTAAGTATAGTTGGGGAGGTGAAATGACAGACAATAACAACTTTTTATTTTATTGCAACGCTAGTCCAGCGTTACAGTTGCCCTGGAATAACCTCCCCCCAAAATGAGATAAATGACAGTGATCCACAGAATCACCTGTGCCTGGAAAAAAGACATTACATATATTTAATTGGGTATCAGGATGCTTCTAAATGCCAGCAGCCAGAGCAAAATGGCAAAGAAGAGCAGCATGGGAATTTCTAATGTCCCCGGTAGAAGCTATTCCACCTAATCAACTGGTATGAAAATGGAACAAAAGGACTGCTTGATATGCAACGGGGTGCAGAAACAAGGCTTAATTTTCACGACCTCTTCCCCGCTGTGGATAGATCATCACGTGAGTCCAAGGGTCAGGACAAGAACGTCTGTAAGTGCAGTCGTCACCCACACAATCTGCCAGCTGCAACAGATGCTCGGCTCTAAATGCGAGATAGATGTATATGGATTTACATGTCTAGGCTGCTGCAAGGCACATGTTTCTACACGTGTGTTGGGAGTTCGGGGGAAAGCAAGTGAACCAGATTCAGCTATCTAGGGAATTTCATACATAGTGGAATAGTAGTGTCTGGTATATTGATTACTATCAATGCTATGGTGAAAAGTACCTCAATTAAAATGCGATTTTCTACAGTGAATTTATTTATTTGGACATTTGGTAACCCATTTGTCCACTACAGTAGCCCTCAAGGTAGCTCACAAATCAAGAACGAATGGACTGTCAAAGCACAGGCTGTAGCCTGCACTGTGAGAGGAGGGGAGGGGAGCAAACCCTAACCTTAGACTTGCCCTTCCCTATTTGTGATCCTCACCACAGCTATCAAGTGAACATCTTCGCTTTTCTTGATTTTGTTCACAAAATTAGACTTTCCACATCATTTGTGTCCAAGGATTATCTTATACGAATACAATATAACTAATGACAGATTATTTTTATTCCCTCACAATACCTAAGGCTAAAGAAGAGGCTTTAGGCCAGTTGGGCAGTTACGAATATTGAGGCTCGTCAGACAAGCATTTTACAGAACGCTCGTTACTGGGCACTTATGGATTTTTGCAGGTCCTTTTCACAATGATGCCCACCTGCTGCGCACCTGCTGCTCCTTCTGGTCATTTTCCTGTTTTAAAAAATGTCCCGGAAAATCCGTTTTTTTCCTCCTACAGCAAGATGTGCCGCCATTTCCTGCTGTGTGCAGGGAAAGCAGCCAGATAAAAACGCCCACTGAATGGGCCACGTGGCCTTTGTTTACTACCCCTTTCTTCAGCATGTAAAGGAAGAGGAAGCTGCTCGTCCCTACTGTGGGACAGGAGCATGAGGCAAAGCAACAGGAGGGGAAAGCTGGAACTGGGGCTACCCACTGTTATTCTTCTCATGATCATCCTTGGATATTCAATGCCACATGACTGTGTTGAGTAGTGGTGATGACCCTTTTCTAGCCCAAGGGCTGAATTCCATTTTGTAAAAGCTCGCAAGGGCTGCATTCCGGTGGTGGCAGGGCCATAGGCAAAAGTGAATGGCGCTGAAAACTCCACACACACCCCAAATCCCATTGTTGCCCATTTATAGAAGGGAACATGTCTACTCAGAAGTAAGCACTAGAGCAATGCTACTCACAAATAAGCAGGAGAGCCTCTACAGAACAAGGCCGAGAAGTAAGCAGGACTGAATCACGCAGCAGTACTTCCAAACGGCATTTATGAGCATCATGTCTATTCACAGGTAAGCAGAGCAAAGTTCAGCATGGCCATTCAGCAGGACAGGCCTCTGCAGGACAAGGTGCAGAAAGAAGCAGGAGTAAATGACTCAGCAGCTTCCTCTCCTGGCCCTGCCTCTTTCTGGAGCTTCCCCCCCGCCCCCCAGAATGGCTCACTGAGAACCTGTGTTGTGGCCAGTGGAGGCTGGTGGCTCCGATGTCACTGGGGCAGTGAATCCGCTTTGGGTATCAGTCAGAAGCAGTTAGAACTCTAAAGGAGCTATCCAAAGCCTGAAGCACCTTGGATAGCTCCTTTAAAGTTCTGACTGAAATCCAGAGTAAATTTACTGCCCCGCTCACATTGGAACTATCCCCCTCCACTGGCTCTGGCCTTTTCCGTGCCAGGTAAAGATCTCGTGTTTTTATTTGTCCAGGCATGCAAGGAACTCTTTTTAGTGCTTTTAGAACGTTGGACTGTTTTATCCCTGCTGCTAGTTTTACTACGTGCTGCAGCTGTTATTTCTTGGTGTTCATCTAACTTGTTTTACTGCTATTTTATATTTTTATGTTCTTAATTTGAACACCGCCCAGAGAACTTATATTATTTGGCAATTTTAAAATGTAATAAATAAATAAAAATACTGCCATTTAAAAAAAATTACGTATGATAATTTACAAGGCATTTAGCAACTTCGCCAAGACTATTAAGAAGTAGGATTCCTCGGGCCAGCTATTCGCCATATTTCTGGAGAAGCAAATCTCTGGCCAGGTATGCCTCTGGCAACCTTTATTGTGGAGAAATCCTGTCATAGAGATCTGGTGGAAAATATGATTCTTCACCAGTTTGTATAATCAAAACAAGCTACAGTGGTGGAGGTTTGATTCTCCCCTCCCACAGTGGGTGGGGATGATAAAAAAAAAACCCACCACCTGTCCATTTCACCACCACGCCCCTCAGGAGATTAAAAAGAGAAAAGCCTCTATTGACTCAGACTGTGGCTATTTTTGTATAGGCAGGTCTTGAGAGGGAAGAATGCTATTTGGGGGAGATTGATGGCAAAAAGGCTGACATGTCAGTGAACTAAAAATCTCAGTTGCCACTTTAAAGGAAGTGCTCTATTTATTGTCATTGCCATCTAGGTGAACCAAACAGAAATAGCTTGAAAAATGACTAACCACATTATGACCAGATGCTAGCTAGATTAGAGATAGCCTGTGTTCCTACCAGCATGGGGAGAAGAACGCTCTCATTAACATTACAAGGAAGCTTTTCTGTCATGAGCTTTGGACAACCGCTAAATTTGGGGAATCCTTTCAAATGTATTCTCCATAAGAGTTTCAAATGTTGTCTCTGTGGCCCTTCCCAGGTGTAACTAAGATCTGGTCAGATGTTATGTTTTATTGCATGGGTGCTGCTTGAAACAGTGTTTGCATGATCTGCCATCACTGTAAAACTTGTCACAGTACTGCACTTCTGCCTCACCTGGAGCATCTACACATCAGTAGCAGTTGCCACCAGAACTGTGCCTCACGGGAATAAAGATGCTCAATGTGATCCACAAAGTCCTACCTAGTATCCAGCTCTATCTGTTTTTGCATCAGCTGTGGGGATTAGCCATTGCAAGTCGGCCATTTTAAGAAGGTTCTTTCCTACCTGTCAGTGTCAGGCTGTTGCCAACATTGCTTTGTTTTCCAGGCCTGCTGAAGACATTTTTACTTAAACAAGCCTTCCCTGATTGACCAGCTACAATATTATTAGCATAATTTGATTTTTAATGTTTTTAATCTGGGCTTTGATTCCATCTGCCACTTTATTGTTCATCATTCAGGAATCTTGTTGGATGTAGAATGGTATATAAATTCTATAAGTAAATAAATAATAAATTTAATGGACAGAGTTCTTTTAAGAAAACAAAGAATATAGATGAGCATTCACTGGGAAAAGGGAATACCAACTTGTTTTAAGGCCCTTGATGGGACTCTACTTGACAAGGGATAATGGCAGAAGCCACTTGTACCACACTGATTTGCATGGGATAAGTTGGGATCTGAGCCCTGGTCCAATCAAAATGTGCATTCGGAGGGATCCAAGGGAAGCATTGAGCTTCTTCTAGCACAGGGGTGGCCCTCCGGATGTTTTGGCCTACAGCTCTGATTAGCCCTAGCCAGCATAGCCAGTGGTGAAGGGTGATGGGAGTTGTAGGCCAAAACATCTGGAGGGGCACAAGTTACCCATTCCTGCTGAAGCAACTGCCTACACACACACACACACACACACACACAAGGTCTTTGAGTCCCTCACACCTTGATAACTATGACTCTGTAATGCACAGCTGGCTTTTCCCAACAGCTATATATCCTCTCCTAGCATGCCTGACATTTTAGCATCTGTTCTTATTAGACATGCAGTGCTCTTATAAATAGATCAGTTTGCATACAGTGCCACATTGCTCTCACAAAATGCAGAAAGGTGACTTGGAAATAGTTTCTTAGGGAGCAACTTGCTGTGACATCAAAAATGTCCCCTCCCTGCAAAAAAAAAAAAAAAAAAAAAGCAGAAAAGAAAGAGAGGAGTCACCTAATATTTCATTAAATATGTCCTGACACAGCTTGATCAGCTGGTGAGCAAAAAGCAAAGTTAAACAACAGCCCACTTTACTGCTGACCTCGAGTCAATGACAGGCCTGACATTCTGCCTCTCTGCTGGCAAAGTGCATTGCAAAGCTGCAGGGAAAAGCAATGCGACATGGTGATTTATAATCATAGATATGAACAAATGAAAGCCCACCATTTTTTACACAGGACTAAAAATTGGGCCCGGACAATAGGGAACCAAAAACTCATTTGGATACATGTGGAGTTTTAAAACACATCCCCTGGATCTTAAAATCGATCTGGTACCTAATTGGCAGCCAGCGCAAAGATCTCTGTGCTGAAAACATGTTGACCAGCTATTGTGCATGTTTAAAATCACAGTGGTGGAATTATTGTAGATGTTACTGTTTTCTCAAGAGAGGACAGAATTACAGTAATCGAACCTGGGTGTCATAAGAGCACAAATTAACATTTTGGTTTCTCTGCAAGAGAAAAGTCTCAAACTTGCGATATTTCTAAGCTGATAATAGGAGTTTTGTTTCCCTAGAACACACATGATCCCAAAAGAAAACCCATCAATTAAAGTTTACCCCTGTATTTGGTACAGATGCAGAATACAACATTTGTCTGGCACATGGAGAAAGCAAAAACAAAAAGAGCACATTTTTCAGGCAGCATGTTAACAGCATATTAACCACAGAGATTCATCTTTTCTATAGTTTTGGCAATATTCAGATATCTAGTGTAGTCTATACCAGATAAAGAGTTTCTGTAGTGAAATCGATATATTTTTCTACACTTTCTTAAATCTGTACCAACTTTTCAAATGTACCATCTATTATCTTTTCCTTCCTATCTGTTTTGTCCACAATGCTAAGTCAAATCTATAACAAGTGAAATTATTTTTGCTAAATCAAATATATAGCAATTTGAGATTCTAAGACGCCTGCAATGAAAGCTTCATTACCAATAATTTTATATAACAAAAAATGGCAGCAACTAAATTACCCAATCCAGTCTAGACAACAACATCACTGGGAATGCTCTTATGGAAGTCATCAGTTCTTAATCAATCTTCCTACAGTAAATGATAAACAGATGTGCATGCACATGTGCGCCTGCATGCACACAGACACGCCAAAGGGAAGATGATTTGTTTCAGCACAGAAAACAGACTTTTACACCTAAATGAGCAACTTATGTCAGGGAGAGCCTGCAAAGCAATTTTATCTGGCCAGATTTGAAGCCCTCTTACATTTTAATTCAAGGGGTGGTAAAATGTCTCCCCAGTTTCATTAAGAAACAAAAGGAATTTTTTTTGGGGGGGGGGTTATTCCCAGTTGTGCAGCTAAGCGTGGACCTTGGGGACTAAAGTCCATGGTCCCAAGGTACCCTAAATAACCAATCCGAATGCAGCAGGTGATGTGGGCTTTACTGCAGCAGGAGCAATTTCCAGTTTATTCCTTTAGTCATGATGGTGTTATTATTTGAGTTTATAATGTGAAATTTTACATGCCCAGAGTATATTTTTAAATCAGGGATGGCAAGCAGTTTTGTTGCTGTTCTATCATATCAGGAATGTTGAAGCAGTTACAAAGAAAATAATATGGGGGCAGGGGCAAGACCTACCTTGTGGGGGGCAAGCTGGATGATATCCCAGGGTTTCAAGATGAGGGGGGAACCAAGTTGAGCTGTGGCAGGGGGGGGCGCCAAAGCTGACCCGAGAGGGGAATCCAAAGGTATTCCTCACCCAGGGTGTGATTTATCCTGGAGCCAGCCTTGGGCAGGGCAGGGAGTAAATAATAGTTATGTGCTTCACAACTTAAGTGATACACATGGACATCCAAAGGGGGCTTTATAAAACCAATAACTCCAGGATCTAAAATTACCTAGCTGCACCACTGGCTATTCCACACTTAGAATCATAGAATAGTGGAGTTGGAAGGGTCCTATAAGGCCATCAAGTCCAATCCCCTGCTCAATGCAGGAATCCACCTTAAAGCATACCTGACAGATGGCTGTCCAGCTGCATCTTGAATGCTTCTAGTGTGGGATTGCCCACAACCTCCCTAGGGTAATTGGTTCCATCTTTTTTATGTTGCATCCTTTTTGTGTTTGTATGGCAGAGCCCAATCACATATGCTCCATAAGCATGAAGGCCTTACTTCTAGGTGGTGCCATTTTTTTCACCCAAACTTGTGACTTGTGTGGCAAAAGGACTCTTCTGGTCCCTTGATCACTAACTGGAAAATTGGACTATATTTGGACTGATGCTTTTTAACTTGTTCATAAAAGATCTGGAGTTTGGGGAGAGCAGTGAGGTGGCCAAGTGTGTTCATGGCACAAAATTATTCAGAGTCGTAACAACAAAAAGGGATTGTGAAAAGCTGAGAAAGGATCTCTCCAAACTGGGTGAATGGGCAATAAAATGGCAAATGCAGTTTAATCTACATGTAAAGTAATATACAATGGATTAAAAACAACAACCACTAAACGTATATCCACATCTGAGCTGGTAGTGACTGCGCAGATTATTGTGAACAGCTCATTGAAAACATGAACTCAGTGTGCAGAGGCTGTGAAAATGACAGTTTTTATGTTAGGGGTCGTTTGGAAATGAAATATTTTAATGCCTTTACACAAATCTATGGTGTGACCACCCTTGGAATACTAGAAAAGGTGAAAAAGGGCATCCAAAACTATAAGGTTTTGGGAGCATCTCCCATACAAGGTATGATTGGAATATTGGAAGCTTTTTGGCTTAGAAAAAATGGTAGATAACAAGAACAATGAGAGAGGTTTATAGAATTGTGCAAAGTGTGGAGAAATCAGTTAAAGAGACATTTTTCTCCCTCTGTCATAAAGCTAGAACCCAGGGTCATCCCATAAAGCTGAATGGTGAGAGGTTCAGGAGAGACAAAAGGAAGTACTTATTCCTGTGTATAGTTAAACTATAGAACTGGCTTCCTGAAGTGTGGTGATTTTCACCAATTTAGAGGGGGGTTAGATAAATTCATGGAAGATAATGCTATCAGTGGCTACAGCTATATATACTAATGTCCAGGATCGGCGGTGCCATGCCTCTGAATACCAGTTGCTGGGGAACAGCAATGGGAAAAGGCTGTTGACCTCATGCTCTGCTTCTCCAGTAGGTATTTGGTTCTGTACTTTGGGAAACAGGTTGTTGGGCTAGATAAACCCTTGCTCTGATCCTCTTTTGATGCTGCCAAGAATTCAGAAGCTGATGATCATTATTCTTTTTTCTTTCTTTTTTTAAATAATTTTATTATTTAAATTCAAAAATACAAAATGAGTCAAAACAAAAACAAGACAAAATGTAGCTACATAAATTTGAATATATCAGTTTGAATGCATGCATATGAAGTGTGTGTGTGTGTGTGTGTGTGTGTGTGAGAGAGAGAGAGAGAGAGAGAGAGAGAGAGAGAGAGAATACAGCTTTCTAAGAATTATACATAAACTTCATCAAAAGCAGACCAAATATATAAGTGAATGTGCATTTGCAGGTGGTGTCTGTATGCCACCCATTCAAATGTTGAAAGCATTGTAATATCTTCAATCCACTGCATTATATGAGGTGAGCATTTATCCTTCCAATGTTGAAATATCAGTGTTTTAGCTGTCAAAGCTTCAGTCAGTGTAGAAGCTGGGCCAACCACTCTAAAGTCACCCAAACTCTTATTTAAGGCTCTGTCTTGATCTGCTCCTTGTTGTAGCAACAGACAACCCTGTCAAACCTCTAGCCATACTTGCAGCTTTCTGTGGCACTGATTTCTTCCTGTCTTGCTTCTCTGAGAAACCTGATCTAATTTGATCCCCGCTAAAGATCAGACCCATAGCAGAAACCTGCAACTCAGGGTAGAACACAGAGCAGCAAGAGAACTCATGGCCTGAAATGATGTGCTATCTCTAGAACAGCAGTGAGGAACCTTTTATGTCAAGTGCTGCATTCCATTGGGGGTAATCTGCAAGGACCACATGCTGGCAGTGGGTAGGGGTGAAGCCAGAAGTGAATGGGTCCAGAGCTGAAAGTGGGCAGGACCACCCCTTCTCTCTCTTTTTCTGCTGCCCCTTTTTTCTTTTTGCATCTATTTCTGACACCCCCTTTCCCACTCTCTTCTCTTCTTCCTTTCTTGACCCAGTGAGCTGCTAAGGAAGGGACAGATCACTCTGGCCAGACTGAAATGGTTGCTTGCAGATGGCTTTTCAAAACTGTGTCTGAGTAAATTTAATCCATTGAGGAATGCATCAGCAATTAGCTTGAGCAAACAGAAAACATGTTTCCTGCTCACGTAGAAAAATGATCAGATCACATCTGTAGAGCTTCTATGCATATATTATTCTGCTTTAGCCACATAGATTTGGAACGTACATCAAATTATTTTTATGGTGCCAAGAGAATACATCACCTTAGGACCTTCTGGAAATCAATTAGGATACTGACAGCTCATAGTCAGGACCACCCTTCCCAACCTGATGCCCTCCAGATGTTTTAGACCTCAGCTCACAGCATTTCTGGCCATTGGCCATATTGGCTGGGGCTGATGGGAGTTGGAAGTCCAAAACATCTGGAGGGCATCAGATTGGGGAAAGTTGCTCTAGACGTTAAGTAGATAAGAGGGACCTTACCTCACTTCTTCTCATCTTTCAGGGTTTTAAAAAACAGGCTAGCCTCCCACATGAAGAAGGAAGAGAACCATCAAATGAATTCATACAAAGTGAATAATCAAGTTCAGTTGAAATTCCACTCTGAGCCAACGAAACAGCAATGCACACCTGTGCAGAAAACCACTGAATTCCAATGGGCTTTGATCACCCTATTATGCATTACTTATTTAACAGAGTTTTCTACTCCATTTCTTTCACAGACTTATAAACTAGAGAAATGTATGAAGAGATCGATGCAGTTCAATAAATATTGATCGGGGTGTAAAGAAAACCAAGCTATGGGGATTGTTTGTTATTGCCACTTACATGCACCATCAACGCCTATTCTCAGTACTCAGAAGCACCAAGAATTTGAGCAGCAGTAATCATTGATCAGTCCCATTGCCAACTATACACAGCACAAGAGGTTTCACTGCCAGGGCCGGCGCTACCATTAGGTCAACTAGGCAGCCGCCTAGGACGCAGACCTCAGAGGGGTGCAGTACTGCCCTTTAAGGGTAGCAGTTTTATACAAATTAGCTGTTTTAAGAAAAAAACATAATAAAAGGAAAATATAATAGTTCAGAAACTTTTCTTGAACAGCTGAATCAAAGTTGGCAATTTTGGAGGGGAGGGGGTGCAAGTAGCTCGCCTTGCCTAGGGCGCAAAATAGTCTGACACAGGCTCTGTTCACTGCTACAATTCAGATGGTGAACTAGTGTAGCCCTGAGGGAATGGTGGCCTGGGCCAGACCACCGTCTCTTCGTGTCTTCCCCTTATCCTTTGTTAGTGCTCAGACTCCATGTTGTGCATCACATGAATTCCCGAGCAGGGGTGTTGAATCTTAACCCGTGGGCCTAATTCAGTCTACCTGGGGCATGTCCACACCAGCCCTATATTCCGGGATCGTTCATGTGCATCCAAATGCCACACAGGGGATCTCAGGAGCAGGCAGGAATGATCCCTCCATTTTCTTGGGATAACCCTTAGGTGTAGAAAGGGCCGTGGATTCCCATACCAGCCCTGTGGAGTTCCCCAGATAGCCTCACCTCTTTCCCCTGTCTACCAATCATTGGGCCACAAGGAATTGAATTTGGCCCTCTGGCTGAAAGGGATCCCCCGGCCCTGTTCGACAGCTACAAACCCAACTCTTCATCTCAAATATGAAGGACCATGTCATATCTATAAAGGAGATTTAACACATTAGACAGGGCCAGCTCCAGAGAATGGTAGTTGGGCACTTGCTCGTGGTACTCCAAGGTTGGCAAAGACCCAACCACCCCAAAAGAGCCAACATCCTCACCATTTGTATGGCGTTTCGGACAAAAAGTAGAGGGAACTTACAATTACCATAGGTTTGCACATCCCACCTCTTCCAGGTTAAGCTTCCCCCACTCCACTAAGAATGTCTTGACTGAAGCACATCAGATCACAGAGAAAGCACTGACAATAATATAGACCTAATATTGTCCAATGGACCTAATAGTCTTTGGATTTCTCTAGGTGCAGCAGGACAGGAAGTACCAGAGACTGGCTGCATTCAATGACATCTCAGCTTAAGTGCACATAACCCCTTTCCTCCTCCTGTTTCATCCAAACTGGGAAATTATCATCACCATGTTTGACACAATCCAGGATCATGTAACTTATGATCCTGACTTGTCCCAACCCTGGTAACCATAATTTCCTAAGTTGGACAAAAGATATACGGCATTAAACAAGGGCTCAAAAGAGGGGGGGGGTCATAGTTTGTATAGCTGGAAGAAACCTTTTAAAAATTGCTTTTCAAAACATGATGCACAACTGAAAACAAAACCTTAGGGGAATAAAAAATCCAGAATACTCAGCAATTGTTCAACTTTTAAAAGATATTATATACAGGTAGCTTTAAACCATTGTATTTCCAAAAAGAGCTAATCAATACGCACTGAAAACTTGAACGTTTTCTACAGACCTAGACTAATCGTAATTAATGTGCCAAATATATCAGGGCCACAAAGGAATTAAAAGTTCATTTGACAATTCCTATAGGGTCTCAATTCACCAACATAATGTAAGACTAATAGCGACAATCTGACAGAGTGTTCATTTCAAGCCGACACCGTCGAGCCAAATGGAAAACCAATATTATAAGGTTCAAAAATAGTCTCTAAACATAACCACTGTCTATTGCCTTGGAATCAGAAGATAAACAATTTAAAATACAACCAGTTAACCAATACAGTCACATAATGACATTAAGGAAAGCAGAAAACTAGCTAGAGAAGCACGAGCAGTTATTTATCTTCCCATGAGACTGCTGCTTTAAAAAAATCACAAAACCCACAAGCAATATTACATTGATTGTACCATTGCATGGCACAAAATATTAGGAAAACACTTGCACAGTAATTCTGTTCTTTAATATTACAATATGATGTGTGCATGCACACACACATATACATATACAGTATGCATATATGTATAGAAATCCAGGATCTAAACAGATAATACTTCTTTACAACCACTATTTTCCTATCCCAGTTGAGAGCGATAAATATAGAACCTGGGGCTTGACGTGCATCTCTTCATCCTGTCCCCCCCTCACCTCCAACGGCCCTCTCTGTGGTCAGGCAAGCCGTACGCAGAGTAGGGCATCAGTGTCTGCAGTGTTTAATAAATAAATGAATAAAAATAATGTCCTTTATGATTGAGTATTCCATAAATGTTCACCTTTTTTAAAAAAAAAAACTTCCCTGGGTGCACACCCTAATGAAATGTGCTGTGCATGCCTATGGAGCAGCCCTTCAAAGAGAGGACATCTTCAAAATAGAGGACAGTCCTCTGGCAAACCTTCAACTAGAGGAGTGTACCCTGTAAAATAGGATGCATGGCCACCCAAACAGCATGCTGCTATGCTAATGTTAGTGCATATACTTCTCAGTACACCCTTTGGACCTATACATATCTTCAGCATTTTTGTGGAAATCAGTGTTATATATCCAAATATTTTGACATAAAGTAGTTGAGCTATATATGTCATCGACCTTTATGAAAACTGCTGGTTATGGTATGTCAACATTTCACATTTACTGCAATTTATTGCCACTGAATTTAAAATACATTTAAAATACATTTTGGCTGATGCCTAATTTTAGATTCATCCCCAGTATACAGAAGTCACCAAAACGGATGGCATTTTCCCCTTAAGAGCAAAATTTCTACAGCAGTTTTGATTACTGAGCTTTTTATTCCTGTTGGCTTTTACCAGCGATCAATGAAAATATTCATCCAGGCAGAGATGCACTTTCTGTTCATATTAAAATGCTTCTCAATGGAAAAACCCCACCGGGGGTGATTGCAGTGGAATAATATGTACCCCTCTATTTCAGTTGTCGTGGGTGGATATGAATTTAAAATCTCCAACTGGAATTCAATCAAACAGTACTAGGCAGCAGATGGTTATCTGTGCAACAGCCCAACAGATGTGTCCCTGGCTGCACAGCTGCTCTTGAAATTTGAATGGCAATATTTAAATAGTGTAAATACATAATATTAAAAATGTAACTGGAGAGAAAGAGTGGCAGCGGCTGTCCTACCAGTCCTCCTCAATAATAAATACAAAATGTAAATCGCGGATTCAAAACACTAATACTGTTTATTAGTTCTGGCTGGAAGGCTGTTTTCCACGCAAACACACCCAGTGTCAGTCATATGTTACATCTTCCTGTTTCTAATGGCCCTTCTGGGTGATCATCATGCAAAGTTTCTCTCCATAGAAAAATAAGACAAACACGGTTTCTATTTTAAAGCTGGAGTGTTTTGAAAATGAGTCATAATGAATAGATTTTTGTGGCAGACCAGCAGGAAATGAAGAGCTATTTGGAAGGAAGCATAGAGGAGATCTTTAACAGTTCCAATGAGATAGTATTTCCCCCCCCCTAACCCTCTTGCTGAGTCTCTCAAAACATACCTACTGTTATGTTTAACAAACAATGTTTAATAAGTAGCTGGCTTTTCCTTATCCCAACCTCTAAGTCTTAGAGCCTAAGACATAAAGAGCCATTTCCTATAACAAAAAATCTGTTGCAATTTTCCTTCAGACACAAATAAAATGTGCCATATTCCTACCAGCAGATGGTTAATTGTGTTGTGTACACCACCGCAACTAGTAGAATAGTAGATAACCATGTACTTTCTTTCCACGCAACGTTTTTTATGAAGGAAAAGAACCTTTCTACACCTCCTTTAGAAACTATATGCAAACTAATGTAATTAAGCCTGAGGCTACCGTTCTTCTATGTTCAGTTACTTAGAAATAAACTCCGCTGAACTCAGGGACACTTACTTAGAAGTAAACATGCATGGGATTAAACTACATGATGATTATAACGTGGGTGAATATAAAGAGGCCAAGAGTGTCCCCAGTCAGCCTTTCATGCACACAGCAGGCTCACAGGATAGTATCCAATGTTAGTTCTACTTAGAGTAGACCCTTTGAAATGATTAGTCATGACTAACTTAAATCCCATTCATTTTAATAGATCTACTCAAAGTAGGCCTAACATTGATTACTACCCACAGCTCCCAATAGCAGCACAGCCTAATATCCCATAGGAATTGTAACCAGGGGATTTCCCCTTCATTTTGAAGCCTCCAGTGCTACTATAATTTTGAAAGTCTGTGCCTTAAAGGGAAATGGGTATGGTCAGGCCTTTTGTCCTACTAACTTAACTGGCTCAATCCAACGTTATGGACATAATTATTTATTTTATTTATTTATTACACTTTTATACCGCCCAATAGCCGAAGCTCTCTGGGCGGTTCACAAAAATTAAAACCATGAAAAGTATAAAAACAACCAACAATTTAAAAACATGAATGCAAAATACAATATAAAAAGCACAGCCAGGATTAAAACCCCACAGCAAAAATTGTTATAGGTTAAAATATGGAATGAAAACAGCAAAGTTTAAATTTAATACACCCCACTTGCAAGCAGTGAGACGTTTCAGGAGTTGCAGCACTTACCCTGGAATCAGTTTCCTTAGAAGGTCACTGAAGACTTATGGTTTATAAGTTTATATAAAGTTTATGTACACATATATACAGCCTGAGCTTAAGAGGGTTCACAGCATTAGCACTCCAACAGATTCCTTTCCCCATCAGATAACTAAGGGAACCCATAGCACCACAGGATTTCCTGCAGCAAAATGAGCTCTTTGCCTCCTTTTCAGCCCCACTTCCAGCACACTGTCGTTCTGCTATACTCACATAGAGACTTCATTTGCTCCTTTCCCTTGAGAAGTGAGTAGAAAGAAAGACGAGTCCTCTCCTCCATCACCTATGCTTCTTAGGCCATCTTAACTCCTATTGAAACACACCAGTGGAATGATACTGATGACTATTCAATGTCCTTTTCAGGTCTTATGAGATATTGCCTCAAGGCAGCCACACTGATAGCTCTACTTACAGAAACCAGAGTCAAACATTACATTATTGGAAGAGATCCTGCATTACAGTCATGGGCACTGGGCTGTAAGGAACACCTGAATAGTAATTCAGAACAAACTCTGACCATCAACTATTTAAACTGACTGCTTGTGGTTATCACCTAGCCAGCTGCCTGTGAGAAGGAGGGGGTGGTAGCCATGACTGGCAAATCCATCTACAGCCATTTAATGTTCATGTCGAAAGGGGATTAGGAACACAAACAGTGTGATTTCTATACAAGAAGTGAAGTTAGCATAGCAAAGGCGGGGCAAAGGCAATCTCGGGACATGGCGTGTAGCTGAAGTAAAGCCTGCAGCTGGACTAGATCAATTTAGGAATTATTTCAGCCAAAGGCCACATAATCAGACCAACACAGAGTGATAGCAAGCAAAATATAAATGATCAACACAGATGGATTGCATCACTGGTCAACGATTATGGCAGTTGTAACTTTCTGTTCTTTTCAACCATTATGTCTATGGGTTTTTTTAAAATGCAAAAGAGGCCACTGTAGGAGCCACTGAGGCTGCATCTGTTTATTTGCCCTCTTTCTCGGTAGCCTTCATTTGTTGAAAATAAATCTAAACATTTAAGAAGTCTATAGGATCGGTCACATGTAATGCTAAGCCACTGTGCTTAGAGTTGGGAAGTGAACCACAGTGGCCTAATGTGTCAAGTGGTGGGAGAAAAATTTGACAACAATGCCTAATAAACCACCCCGGCTAACCACCCCCTGCAGTTAAGGGCCCCCGGGGTAGCTTACCGTGTCGTCCGTCAGGCTTGCCAAGGTTTAAAATGGCCATTCCACAGAAAAACAAAGCAATATAGAGTTGGCCTCAGAGAGCACCTGCCACGTCTATGCATTGTGGTCAGACTCTACGGTCACTGTTGCATAGCGACAGATGGAGCGGGTGGTGCGCACGTTTTCCTAGTGTAACAGCCGCTGGGGTAACTGATGGCAGGAGGCCAGGGGACTAGTGACGTTGCAGAAAGGGTAAGTGAACCGCAGTGCGCCATGTCATTCCCAGTCGTGTGACAGGCACATGCATCACAATTTTTCTAATCATAGTTCCTTAACCACCCATCCCCCAGTCAAGTCTGTATAGATCTCTCTATAAATCTTAGCAATTAGTACCTTACTGCACAACACAATCTCCACAATTAACATTAACACACTATTTCCCCAATAAACCTGTTTGACATATTAAACAGTCTTTCATAACATTTTAAACACCAGCCTGCTCTGAATTGTTCAGGGCCTAATTAATCAGAGCACTGCCAGCTATTCCCATCTGCTTCGCAGCAACATTCCCTCAGAAAGGCTCACTAAGTATTTTCTGCCTTATGTACTTTCGGGGCACATTTTAATACAATCCAGGTCCCTTCTGATTGCTTAAGCCAGGGGTAGAGAACATTTGGCCCTGCAAATTTGGTTGGATCCCAGTTCCCATCATCCATTATCATTGGTTCTGCTGGCTACAGCTGATGGGAGCTGCAGTTCAACCACATCTGCAGAGCCACCTTTCCTCCGTCCCTGCCTTGAGGGGTACTAACCTTCATTTTGACATAAAGGGAAACCATGAAACCACAAATTTCTGAAGTTAAAGCTGCAATCCTATGGATACTTCCCTCTGAACTCCTTTGGACATATTTCCAAGAAAACATGCCGAAGACTGAGATGCACATCTCGCTAAAAACAACAGAAGTTAAGTGGGGACAACTATAGGCCAGCTTGCACCACTGCTGTGTTAAAGAGCAAAAATGTAACCAACTACGCCCTTATCTCGGCAGAGATAGCCTAGCTACAGTTATCCATGCTTTGATAACCTCTCGTTTGGATTACTGCAATGCGTTATACATGGGACTGCCTTTGAAAACGGTCTGGAAACTTCAGCTGGTACAAAACGGGGCAGCCCGTTTACTAACAGGGACTGGCCAGCGAGACCACATCATGCCAGTCCTTCTACAACTTCATTGGCTGCCAGTCCAGGTCCGGGCCTGATTCAAAGTGTTGGTACTAACATTCAAAGCCCTAAATGGCTTGGGGCCTCCTCCCATATGTGCCTGCCCAGACCTTAAGATCATCCACAGGGGTCCTTCTCCGTGAGCCCCTGCCAAAGGAAGTGAGGCAGGTGGCTACTAGGAGGAGGGCTTTCTCTGCTGTGGCACCCCGGCTGCAGAGCGAGCTCCCCAGAGAGGTTCGCCTGGTGCCTACACTGTACTCTTTCCGTCACCAGCTGAAGACCTTTTTATTTTCTCAGTATTTTAACATGTAATTTAACTTAAATTTAAACCTTGTTTTAATTCTGTATTTTAACCTATATCAATTTCTGCTGTGTGGTTTTATCCTAGTTGTGCTTTTTATATTGTATTTTGTATTTGGGTTTTTAGATTGTTGGATGTTTTATTATGTTCTTCATGGTTTTATTTTTTGTGAACTGCCCAGAGAGCTTTGGCTATTGGGCGGTATAAAAATGTAATAAATAAATAAATAAATAAATTGATTTCAGTGGGAGAATGTTAATCACATGTGTAACACTTCCACTGAAATCAATGGGGCCTACATTGTATTGGATTTGGTCAGACTGGGTCCATACTCCTTAAAAAAAGACATTTCAAGCTTTCTCTGCTTCTCATACTGTTACAATGGAAATGAAGTGCAGGAAAAGAGAATTGTTCAAAACCTCTTAACAAAAGCTCCCTCTGGAATTTGTAGATTTTCTTACACATTTTATTGCAATTTTATGGCCTTATTTAGAATCACTAAAATTTATGAGCATCAGTATGTGTCTTAGGCATTGACTTATGAGCTTGATTTGTTTTAAATAAGAAATGGTTAGCTACTACAGCAGCGAGAAACCTCTGTTGCCATAGAACACCAGTACAATTGCATTTTGGTACCCCCACGCTGTTACCTGGGCTCAGAAATCTCAGTTTAGTTTTCAAACGGTGTAATGAAATTGGACAAAATGCATTTGAAATTTCCTGCATTGAAATGGAAGAGGAAGTGTCCTAGCCTACCACATACTGGCCTGGAAAACTTCTGGACTTGCTAAAACCTGATCTTCTTCCATTTAAATTCATGAAAGACAACCCTGTAGACCCAAAATGAAGTTCCACTGAGGGGGTACTTGAAGTTTATAAAATTTATAATAAGTATAATGTGAAGTTTATAATACTTTGAATACTCAAATGGACTTCGTATTTTTTATTGTGGCCATAACTGTTAAGGCTGGAGTTAGCGAATACTTGCAGATTTTATATAAAATCGATTTTGATAGGATAACCTACCCTTGGGTAAGATACCCAAGTAGTAGCAAGGCATTTGATTGCCTTAAATTATATTACTGGAAGATTCTTAACTATCAATGTCATGGTAACTTTCAAGGTTGGGGTTAGGAAACAGCAAGTTTTAGTTGCTGTCCAAAAGCTTTATTATTGCAATGGATCACATTTATTAAAGCCTCATAAAGTTACAAACAGTCGTAATAAAAGAACAGTTTCAACAATGTGAAGTGGTCCATTACAGGTTGAGTATGACAACTTTATTACTGGAGTGGACTACTCTTACAATTATTAAAGGGAAATATATTACACACAACTTGCTCTGAAGCAAAAGAGCATAAGAGGCCAACATATCCCTGTAGGAACATAATCATTCCTAAGATGCAAATAATTACACAGGACAGTTCCATAAATGAGACAGTGAGTCATCATTATCTGATAATATCTAGCAACATACTTTGCAACAAAACTAAATATTATTAGAATAAAAAATGAAGGATTCTTTACAGCAATATAGTTTTTTTTAACTGTTAGGCTGCAATCTTATACACACACCAGGAGTAAGCCCTATTGAACGCAATGCAGCTTACTTCTGAGTAGGTATGCCTAGGATTGCACTATTAGTTATGATATTGCCTATATCAGGCCCTCAAAGGCAGCTTACGTTACAAAAAGCATTTTAAACCATATCACAATAAAATTATAAACACAGTGGTAAAACAAACCAGTAGTAAAATAATCCTTTCTGCAGGACACTCAAATCAAATATATTGGTGGCAAATATTAAATAACATGGGGACAAGATAGACCAACGGCTGTGTAGTCGAACAATAATATCCAGTACCACCTTCTGGACATGGTCCAATAGAACCACTGTAAAACAGCACCCCCAAGGGCAAGTCATGCCTGGTGGTCCAGAAGGATACAATGGTTTATAGTATCAAAAGCTAAGTTCAGGAGAACTAATAGGGTTGCACTTTCCCATCCACTGCATATAGGAATGAAAACCACAATACAGTTATCATGCTGTTTTGCAAGTGGATCACACATGAAAGTACCGTTTAGAAATTATAATTAGACCTAAAGAAGCTGTAGATTTGTCCAATTATATGGACAACTTCAGAAGCTAAACCTCGTGGCCCATTTGTTACAAGCTAGATGGCAAACAGTGGAAAGGTGCAATGTGTTTATAGCTTGAACGTTTGCAGTTAGACATATCTAAGTCCAGTGGGCTGTATCTAAAGTAACTCTAGTGGAATCAAAGTATTGGATCTAATATTTGCACAAGGGTGAAAATGGGATTTCTGCACATGGTAGAAGCTTTGCGCTATGCACTGGAATGACACCATTGGATGGAATCCAGTTATTACAATGGGCATAGGTGGGTCAGAAAAGGCATCAAGGGCTATTTTCTCTCATGCACTAGGGGTCCCTCAGGCACTGGGACTTCCCTCCTTATAGAGATATCCCACATGCAGACAGGCATAGATATAAAGACTTCAGATGTTATAAATAATCTCGGACGATTTACCTACCCAGTTGAATTTTAAGATGCCTTTTTAATAATGTGCTGCTTTTAATAATGTTTTAATTAGTTATATGTATTTTATGGTGTTTGCATTTGTGTTGTACCCTGCCTCGATCCAGAGGGAGAGGCAGGTTGTTGTTGTTGTTGTTGTTGTTATTATTATTATTATTTAAGGCTTCTTCAAGAGCATAGGAAAACGAATCAAAGATCAGCCATTTCTTAGAGATATAGAAATACAGATACATATACACCATGGTATTACAAATG
Source organism: Elgaria multicarinata webbii (assembly GCF_023053635.1). NCBI lineage: Eukaryota > Metazoa > Chordata > Lepidosauria > Squamata > Anguidae > Elgaria > Elgaria multicarinata. Next base: position 68,421,639 of record NC_086180.1, read on the forward strand.
ACCTTTCATGTTACATAGCAAAATTGCATATATGAGCTGGCAGGAAAGGTTGGCAATGTAGGAACCCTTGCTAAGTAGCATGCTAATTGTACTGAGATCAAATAATAAGAGGCCTGAACAATGCTTTTTTTCTAACCAGCATATTTACATATTAACCCAAGGATGTTGTGAGATTTCGTTTAGTGAAACAGAACTAGTTTTAGAGACAGTCTTGTTTCATGTTGTTTTGCCCAAACTATACCTTTGACCAGGACATGACCTAGACTTTTGGTTACTTGATAACAGTGGCTTCTGCTGGAACAGCTAGAATAATCTCTTTAGCAAACAGCACCCTCAGCTAAAGTAATACTAGACCACAGATCACAGCATCTTGTAAGATGATAAAGCTGTTTTTAGATCAGACTCAGAGGATCACAGGCCTTTTAGAATCAAATATAAAAGCAAAGGGGCATAAACCTGGATCCATGCTTGTTCATACCTAACTCTGCATAGAATCTGGATCTGAAATACAATCGCTACAGATAATCATTTACCAAGTGGGAACTTACTACAGTGGGCATGAAATCACTTGGTAACATGGTAGCCTCTGTTACTCTGCCACATGGTGAGGTATATCTTTACCACTTTCCTGTATTCAACCCTGATCAGCCGCAGAAGCACAGGAAGGTTCTCCTCACCATTTGGCAGGATGATACAGACAGCATCACTTGGTAAACGGTCATCTGTATTTGCCTAATGATAATGTCATATTAAATAGCAGTAATAAAACTACGATAACATAAGGGCAAGAAATGTAATTGTGTTTGTTTTGACTGTGAGAACAAGAATACCTAGGTGAAAGACAAGAGAGATGGGAAGCAGGGCTGCTCCCTCAGGATCCTCAGCAGAGGGAGGGAGGAAGCAGGACCATTCCATTGGAAAGGACAGCACATGCTTAAATCTCTAGTCCTATGCATGCATAGATTGTCAGGCCAATCCTATGCATGTTTACTCAAATGTAAATCTCAGAGTTCAATAGGGTTTATTCCTAAATTAGTGCACATATAGGACATTAGTGCACTGAGCAACCATTACTTTCTATTTGACCTAGGGTGACCATATGAAAAGGAGGACAAGGCTCCTGTATCTTTAACAGTTTTATTGAAAAGGGAATTTCAGTAGGTGTCATTTGTATATATGGGGAACCTGGTGAAATTTCCTCTTCATCACCACTTATGCCCTGCCCTCTTTTAAATCTGATCGCTCTAGTATAGCTCCTGCAGCTTTAACTGTTGTGATGAAGAGGGAATTTCACTAGGTTCTCCATATATACAAATGACACCTGCTGAAATTCCCTTTTCTATGCAACTGTTAAAAATACAGGAGCCCTGTCCTCCTTTTCATATGGTCACCCTATTTGACCTGACTAATTCCATAGTAACTCTATTGACCTTCCTATTTTTGTTTGTTTTTACCTATGTAACATTCGCAAAGTTTGAACAGTTATATAATAGGCTTCCTGAATGCAAGAAAACTGAAAATAGCTTTTATTGTTTATTGACTAGACCAGACTATTCAAATTCAGGTTTGTTTTTACTGTGGGAGTTATGATACCATGAATTCATCTTTACAATGAAATGAGAGAGAAGTTTCTGGGGGAGAAATCCCAAACTGCCTTTCCTCACAAATTGAGATGGCTTTTTCCATCCTACTAGTGAAGTTTCTTTGCTGAGGCGACATCCATCAAAATCAACAGTTCCTTAACAACATGTTTATAACCCAGGACTTTACTAGTGCTGCATAATTGTCTGTGTACCTTATTTATTTTTCTTTCTACAAATTGAGAATTGTAAAAGCAATTTTGTAATACAGCCTACAGAAAAACTTCTCATTTGTTAGTAGGCTTTAACTGTTAGGTTCCTTCTAAACTTTTCTCCCCACTTCAGTAGCACACAGATTTTGCCTTATTCTCCAAAAGTCTTATACAAAAAGAAAAAGAAAAGAAAAAAGAGTAAGAATAAGAAGTTTTCAAAGCAAAAGTCAATTAACATCAGTACATTAGCTAAATAAGATTTTGTTTCCCTGGATTTTTTGTAATTTCATCCTTAGGGAAACTCTGATGCCAAAGTTCAAGTCATCATAGTATTTAAGCCTTTTATTTTAAATGGATTGTTGCTGACTTAATGGGTAAGTTGGTGACTTAAGTAGTCTTTTATAGCTTTTCCCCCCTTTTCTTTTTGTTGCTATAACAATAATATAGCTGCAGGCTTTTTAAAATAGCTTAGATGTTCTAAAAATATACATACATTTTTAAACCTGATCTTGTGGTACACAAGGTCCTGCCATCTTGTCTTCCATTTTTTGAGAAATATGAACCATACACATGGAACCAAGTTAACCTCAGGCATCTCTCAACTAAATAGAAGTATTTTCCGTTAGTCAAATGATATTAAAAGCTAAGTGCATTGCCTATGCTATTATTCCAAAACCTTCAGCTGAAAAATAGCATTAGTGTCCAATTCATCCAAGGTGATTGCTGACTGGAAGTTATCGCTCATACAGGGCTATTCCTGTTATGTCTCTTATGCCTTGCATACAATTGCTACCCTTCCCAATTGCATGACCAATACATCTGTAATAGTGTTTATTTCACTTTGTGCGTAGATTCACAGACATGACCTCAGGCAACAAGCAAAATGTTTGGGCACCTTATTACCATATACACCGTGTGCGCATGGGCATACAGTTTTCTCAGTAAGCAAGCCGACACATACCCTACTAGTTAATATAATGCCTGTGCAACCTGCTCTTTCTCTTTGAGAGACTTACATTAGGTGAGGTGCAGCTTCTAATGCAAGCTTTTAAATTACACATATATTTTTTCATCAGGCTGCAAGGAGATATTCATTCTGGTCCTAGGAACAGAATGCTGAGAAATCTGTGTTTGAATCCAAGCTGTAACAGGGTGACCATATGAAAAGGAGGACAGGGCTGTGGTATCTTTAACAGTTGCATAGAAAAGGGAATTTTAGCAGGTGTCATTTGTATATATGGAAAACCTGGTGAAATTCCCTCTTCATCACCACAGTTAAAGTGCAGGAGCTATACTAGAGTGACCAGATTTAAAAGAGGGCAGGGCACCTGCAGCTTTAACTGTGGTGATGAAGGGGGAATTTCACCAGGTTCTCCATATATACAAAGGACATCTGCTGAAATTCCCTTTTCAATACAACTGTTAAAGATACAGGAGCCCTGTCCTCCATTTCATATGGTCACCCTAGTTTAGCAAACTGTCTAACAGGATTAGTTGATTCAGTTCTCTCCCTAATTTTAAGAATCAGCAAGGTAAAGATGGATGAGCCTCGTGTGGCGCAGAGCAGTAAAGCAGCAGTTTCTGCAGCTGGAACTCTCCCCACTGCCTGAGTTCGATCCCAGCGGAATCTGGTTTCAGGCAGCCGGCTCGGGTCGACTCAGCCTTCCATCCTCCCGATTGGTAAAATAGGGTGACCATATGAAAAGGAGGCCAGGGCTCCTGTATCTTTAACAGTTGCATAGAAAAGGGAACTTCAGCAGGTGTCATTTGTATATATGGATAACCTGGTGAAATTCCCTCTTCATCACAACAGTTAAAGCTGCAGGAGCTATACTAGAGTGACCAGATTTAAAAGAGAGCAGGGCACCTGCAGCTTGAACTGTTGTGATGAAGAGGAAATTTCACCAGGTTCCCCATATATACAAATGACACCTGCTGAAATTCCCCTTTGAGCCCTGTCCTCCTTTTCATATGATTACCCTAGGTAAAATGAGTACCCAGATAGCTGGGGGAAAGGCAATAATGGCTGGGGAAGGCAACAGCAAACCACCCCGCTAAAAGGCCTGCCAAGAAAACATCAGCGAAAGCTGGCGTACCTCCAAGAGTCAGTAATGACTCAGTGCTTGCACGAGAGGTTCCTTTCCTTCCTCCAAGGTAAAGATGGCTACTTGAAAGCTGACATAGGGAAGTGCATCTGCCAGCAGATAGTGGAGCAGCACAGTGGAGGGGATTGGCCCCAATCCTCCCCATTGAGCCGTCCAAAGAGGGCAAATAATCAGAGGCAGTGACATAACTTCCACCCACGCACCTTCTCTGGGCTGTTGCACTGGGTCCAACCTTATCTACCCTGGTGACAAAAGAGAGCAGGTGTTTTCAGTCATTTTATTTGGATGCTACTTTTATAGGGTTGCTGTTCTTTATCTTAATTTAATGCTGGATGGGGCTGGTGTGGCGGGGAGTTGCAGGCCTTTTTCCCGTCTAGGCTTGCAAGGGATTGCGCCCTTAGTTATTTTAATGGTGTTTAAAATATTTGATTGTATGCCACGCTGATAATGTATTAGGAGGACAGGGCATCAATCTAAATAATAAAACAGCCAAATACTGCCATCCAGAGAGAGAGGGCGGCGGTTCTGCCCATGTTTGCTGTAGCTCTGCCTTTCCACCCTACAGCAGCAGCAACACACACCCAAAAAATCTGATGCCCTTCCAGATGTGCTGGACTATACCTTGCAACATGGCTGGCTGGGAATGCTGGGGGTTGTAGTCCAAGACATAGAGAACAGGGCAAGATGGGGGGGGGGCCTGTTGTAACTATTCCCTCCCAATTGCCTGACCCTGCGCCCTAATCGCCACAACAGTTCTTCCGCATTGCTGCTTCCCCGCGGCTTTTCCACGCTCCCCACGAAGCCGCGCGGAGGGAACCGGACACGTCAGAGCCGCCCGGGAGCGGCCCCCACTGCCAAGAGCGGCACTGAGCAACTGCGGAATCGCCAGCCGCGACTGCTCCTGCGCGGGCCACTAATCCGCCGGCAGTCATGAGACGCGGGCTGAGTCCAGAGGCGGCGGAGGCGACCTTGCTTGGCCTTGTGCCGGGACCCGGAGCTAGCGATGGCGCGCGGCAGCCTACGACTGCGCGAAGCCTGCGCGTGGCTTCTGCTGCTGGAGGCGGTGGCGACGGCGGGCTTGGCCTCGGTCTCAGCCGGCGGCGGGGCTGCTCAGCTACCCCTGGTCATCAACACCTGGGCATTTAGCAACGCTACGGAAGCAGGTGCCGGCCCGCTTTCTCCCGTTCTGTTTCCTTGGGGAAGCTCAAGCGTGCGTAAAGCCCCGGACCCGCCGCCCGGCTTCCCTTCAGTTTTGAATTTTCGCCTGTTTCTAAACTTATCATACCCTCTGGAACTCGGGATCGGGACCCTAGCAGGAGGGCTTTTAAGATCCGGGTGCCTACTCTACAGTAAAAAAAAAATAATGAAAAAGAAGACATCGCTGCTAGACGCACGTTTCAAGCCATGTCTGTTTTTGCACTCATTGCTGTGCAAAGTTCTTTGCACACTTGTGTGGGTGGGCGCGTACCTGCTGCACCCTGAAATCTCTTGACCGGGGTACTATCCCCTAAGGTTAGAAAAGTAGAGCAGAGTATCTGAGCCCCCTAAAGCCAGGTGTGGGGAAATAAAACCACAAAACAACCCTGAATCTCAGATCACATTGGAATCAGAGGGTTAGAGGGAGGTGGTTGCCTCAAGCAGCTGATTTGGGGTGTGGTGAAAGGGAAGAAACTGTTAGTTGTTTGTTGTATTTTTCCTTCCAGGTAAAGGTGCTGCCTCTGCATTTTTACCCCACTGAAGCCGAAAAGGCTGCCAGAGAGGTTCCCATAAAATCTATAATAAAGAAGGCACTCCCTGGCCGTAGGCTTACAACCTAAAAGACATGACACAAATGGAAAAGGCTGAGAAGAGGGAAACATAATAAGGTGTTGCCCTTGACTTGTGGAGTGTGTGTGTGCACGAGCCACTTGTTCTGCCCCAGGCTGGTCCTGCTTGGGATGATGAAGCTGTGAATTTCTTCAGCAGTGACGGTTCTCTGCTGAAGGCATTCAGTCTACCCATATTTTGGCAGACTGAGAGGAAGACACTCTTTGTATCAGGTTCTCTTGTGTCCCTGGGACTTTGTGTCCACTCACATTTGTTTTGTGCTTCTCCCCACCCCACCCGAAGAAGGGTGCCCAACTGTTGGAGAACCAATAGTCTCAAGAAATACAGGTTTTGGTCATGGTTGCTTGTGTGGGGACAGAAAGGCATTCTGCACATGTCCAACAGCATTCCTTTCTTACCATATTTTCTTGTATGCAAAGCTATATATTTGCATTGGAGAAACAGCTTTTAAGCTTAACACCAGACAAGCTGTAACCCTGCATCTTTCCATGCTGGCCAATTGCTCCTGATAGTTACTTCCCCCTTCCTGCTCCCCCCCCCCTGCTTTTCTCTTACCTGTTTGAGGTACAAAGTTCATCAACCATGTTGTAAGAAGTTATTCCAGCTTTGAGACATATCAAAAGTGCTTACTGTAGATTATTTATTTATTTATTAAATTTTGTATACTTTTAATGTTTACCATTTTTAATAGTTGTAAACCATCCAGAGAGCTTCGGCTGTGGGGCAGTATATAAATGTAATAAAATAAATAAATAAATAAACCCTGGATGTAACATACACCCCTATTGCTGTTAAATACACCATTGTACAGTACATGGCGTTTCCCCCACCATTTTATAGCAAGTCTTTTGGTAAAGTGTAGCTCCTAATCCGCAATACTCATTGGCAATAATATAGCAGGTGAGAGTGGTGTGAGCTGTTACACCACACCTAGGCTGCAATCCTATACCAAATTTAACTTAAGGTTAGGCTCCATTGAACTCAGTGGGATTTAGTTCTGAATAGATATGTAATGGATTATGCTGTTATTAACATAGGCAGTACTCATGGATTTCTGTGTTTGACTTGGGATGTGTTTGATATCAACTACGTATCTTGCTCTACTTGCCCTCAAAAACCTTTGTGGTCAGTTGTCTGCTCTCATTTGGGACTTCTGTAAATTCCTGTTAGGGGTATCTTCACTGAATTCACAAAAGCAACATTAAGACAATACACAAATGACTTGCACACCTTGTGGGGTTTTTTTTCCTTTAGTGTGCAAAAGGAGAATTCTCATTTGTATGCAAACTTATGTTTCTCTCTGCTGGAAACATCTGGGATTCCTCCATGGAAGACGAGTGGCTTTCCTATTTCCTAAGTGTTCAAAAAGTCCATCATAAGTGATTCCACTTGGATTATGAAATCAACTTATGCAGCAAAATTAAATGGTTTGAAAGGTCTGCTGAAAAACATGAATCCTCTATAGAAATGGGTTAAAATCTTGTTTTTTGCAATCTAATGCATTTATGTCATATAGTGTGGATTATTTTATCTCCAGCCTTCCCTCCCCATATTTTTCCAGGCCATTAACAGCAGCTTCACTGGGGTACATAACCAGTGAAACTTCTCCCATCACTTATCTTTATGCCAGAAAAAGTTTCTCCTACTCCGTTACTGTGTCAGGGTGCTGTTAAACGAACAGAAGCAGTAAAAAAAAAGTTACTTGGCATCTCTATATGCTGCTTGCTTTTACTTCTAAACATAATTAGCTCATTGGAGACTCAAGCCTGAAAAGAAAAGTAAGAACAAACACACAGAGGTCAGACAAATGGCCCATTTTAACTCTATAGTTTGCTTACCATCTCTGGCTGATGCCAAATTCTGGAGAGAGAATATACAAAAGCCGGCAATTATAGAATTAATTTTCCTCCAGTTGATTGTTAATTTTTAGTCATCCCAGCTTTAAGTGCTTTGAAACTGAGATTACATTCTCTGACTCCAGTCCTGTGCTCACTTCCTTGAGGGTAAACCCCATTAGTTCAGTGGGACTCACTTCTGCCTAGACATTTATAGGATTGTGCTATTTTCCTTCTATAGTGCTGTCAATACATGCATCTTTGCATTGGGTTATATACTGAAGTGATGGACATGAAGTTTACATATAAGTTTTGTAGGAATGGGATTGTTCACAGTCAAAATGTCAGATACTTCACTGTATGTGGTAAGTGCTTTTGTTATTGATTGCAGCTTGGAGTACCCTACAGGCAGGAAGCTCTGAACTAGATGCAGTAGAGAGAGGTTGTGGCCAGTGTGAGATTGAGCAATGCGACGGAAGTGTGGGGTTTGGAGGAAATCCAGATGAACATGGAGAAACAACGTTGGATGCCATGATTATGAATGGGTAAGAAATCCTCCAAGGAGAAGATGTTCTCCCAAATCCAGCAATTCCTTAAAGGTATGGGAGTTTTATTATATGCCCATACATGGCTCCTCTCTGTGCAGGATCTTTCCCATACACTTCAATGGAGCAGATGGTTCTGTGACTGTTGCATTCTTGGTTGAAAAGCATGGGGTCTAAAACCTAATGACACAGGAGCTCCATCTGAAAATATGGAAGCTGTGTTTACTGTACACTTTAGTATAATGAACACATATTTTACCAAAAATTTCTGTTCTACATAAATATAAATATACATAAATATTTTGGGAGTTTGATTAGTACACCCAGATCATAGAATAGCAGAGTTGGAAGGGGCCTACAAGGCCATCGAGTCCAACCTCCTGCTCAATGCAGGAATCCACCCTAACACCATGCTCAATGCAGGAATCCACACTTACACCATGCTATAAGGTGTAAGTGTGAGTATCCTAAAGAGAGAGAGTATGAGTACTTGACTTAGAAACTGGCTGGTACACCCTGGCTTGTAAATATTTTTGGAAGTATGAATGGGAAGCAATCTGAACATGTTTGTCTCTTCTTTGATATGTTTATAGTAGTGAGTTAAAGTAAAGTGTTTCCAAGTAGGAAAAAGGAACGAAATTGATGTAGAACAGCTTTCCCTTCGCTATAGAAGCTTTATTGCCAGAAAATCACTTTGATTTATTATTTTTTTTGCCAAGGTTTGAGATGTTGTCCATTTCAGTCTACAGCAGCCTTCACCATCTTGATGCCCTCCCAATGTGTTGGATCACAAGTGCCATCATCCCCAGCCAGCATGGCCATTGGCTGAGGATAAGGTCCTCATCTCGTGAGAAGCGACATGCTGCAGCATTAGTGCACATGTGCTCTGGTTTAGTGAGTCAAGTTTAACTTGCTACAATATCTCTCCCTCCAAAAGTCTTTACATTTGGAGCTTATGCTCCGCATATTCCTTCCTGGATTGTAGCCTGCAAGTGCAGCCGACTTATTCTGGAGCAGCCTAATGGGATTGCGGATGGCTTTTGAATAGCAACCTATACTTTCTACATTAATCTCATATTTGTCTTTCAGATAAGGCATGCATTTTTATTTTTAGTTTGTATTTACTATTTTGGGGGGTATAAAGTTTTAAGTATGCCTCATCACAGCTTTTTCTGTTTGTTTTGTTTTTGGTCCAGTAACAATATGCAAGTTGGGGCAGTAGCAGATCTCAGGCGCATTAAAAATGCTATTGGCGTGGCACGAAAAGTGATGGAACATACTAGGCATACTTTCTTAGTTGGAGAGTCAGGTAATTTTTTCCATGCTGTTATTTTGAAATATTAGCTATGCCGTACAGCGGTGAGAGAGGTTGCCCCCAGTTGTGACTAAGTTCCCTTGACACCAATGGGGTAATTGTGACAAGGTCATTGCTCTCACTGGGATACATCTCAACATTTTAAATGAATTGGGGGAACTGTGCTCTAGACCAGTTTGATGGCTTGTTTTTGCCCTGGGCATCATGCAATCTGTTCTTGTGCATGTTTATTGAGAAGCAAGTCTTGTTGAGTTCAGTGGCATTTATTCCCAGTTAAGTGTGTATGGCCTTCAGTGATGAACTCAGCAGGGAAGGCCATGATTTTAGAACTGGTTGTCGGATTGCAGTACGAGAATGGCTGAAAAGTCCTATGTTTGAGTTTCCTGTAGATCAAGGGTGGGGAACCCCTTTCAGCCTGAGGGACGAATTCCATTTCGGAGAAGCTTTTTGGGGGGGTGCATTCTGGTGTGGGAGGAGCCAAAGGGATAAGGGCCAGGGCCTATGGAGAAGAGCCTTCAATGTGGTGTCCCCCTTTCCTATGGAATTCCCTGCTTTTGGAGGTCAGCCGAGCACCAACGTAGCGTTGCTTCTGGCACCTCCTGAAAACATCATTGTTTCAGGGAGTTTTCCCTGAATGACCGACTGTGGTCTTATCAAAACTTTGTCCTTTTAAAATTGTAGTTTTTAATACAGAGTTTTTATTCTGTTTTTAGTCTTTGATTTTATTTGTGGTTCACCGCTCCAAAATCTTTGGATGGGGTATATAAATATATAAATGGTATATAAATATTCTAAATAAATTAATTAACAAAGGGGCTACCACCAGTAACGGGGCCTTAGGAGAGGCATTTTAACCTTTAAGAATGGGGCCATGGTGGGTGGGGGTGGGGAACTGCACAAAAGCCTAGAACCTACCAAATGATCAATGGTTGGGGGAATGCAGGTAGAGGCAGAGGAAGGAGGCAGGCTTCCCATCTGGGAGCTATGGAAGGTTGGATTTGATCCCCCAGGACGCCCAGATTTGGCTCCTGGGCCTGAGGTTCCCCACCCCTGATATCAATGTTCTGTATGCACTAACAGATGTCATGATCGTGCATGTGTACTAAATGGCAGACATACTCTTGTTTTTCTTCTTCCATAAAGCCTCCCTGTTTGCAGAAAGCATGGGATTTCCAAGTGAAGACTTGACTACACAGAACTCTCTTTCAATATATTTAAAGTGGCTTAATCAAAACTGCCAGCCAAACTTCTGGAAGGTAGAATGCAACTTTTGTGTTGTTGTTTTGAAATAATAATAATAATAAACTTAATTGGCTGCATTATTTGTCTTGAAACATTTCTTCCCTGAGGGAGAAAAAAATAAATAGGCTAAAGTTGATCCCTTTAAAGTTGTCGGAGCCTACACCTGGGTATATGTTGGAGACAGGCTTCCCAGAAACTAGAGCCAGGCAGCTTTCTAGGTGCCTAAGAGACACCCCCTCTGAAGTTCTCCAAAGTAGTTAGGTATACTTCAGCTGATACTTGCACTTTCAAATCCATGTTGCATTTGGCACCGGAAAGTGGATTGTGTTGATAACTACAACTGTCAGGAGGAAAAAGCTAAGTGGTGTCTCCTCCCCAAGGACTTCCACAGGCCTTTTCCCTCCACTAGATTCCTTCTGAGAGCTAGATTCAATCTCCTCAACAGCTTCTCTTCTGCTTGGCACTGCCACCTATCCGTACCCTGTCTCATCTTTCCCTCCCTCACTTCGGAGATAACTTTGCTTCAAATTGGTCACCTTTGGATTCGTACACCATTCCACGTAAATCACCAGACTTTCTGGTGGATTAGGGAGGAGGATTTTTTGCTTTATTGTACGTAGATTTGGGTGTGCAGCTTGATTTATTACGTTATGACCTGAGTCTGCATAATCTTGGTAAATAGGTAAAAATTATGCCTGTGTACAGCATAGGTAATTTATATTCTTTAGCTAGCATAAGAAGTATGTTTTACTGAAATCCAATATTTCCAAAGTGAGTTTAAGCTATTGGGCACATGGTTTTTAGATCTCCAGTTAGACATTTGGTGCTAAACAGTACAGTGAAGAGCTCCACCACTGTTCTTCCATTCCCAGACCAGAAGCAAATTGTGATCTGTGCAAAATTATTTTCCTCCTTCATTTCAAATGCCACTTCCTTGGCTCCATTCTGCAAGTTATCCCTGTAAAAAATAAAATAAAACACAGCCTATGCAGTGCTCTGTAGAGGGAACTAGAAAAAGAATCCACAATCACAGAAGGAAAGCTGGGAAATGAGAACCTTAAGTCTTCCAACAAGAAGTTTGGGGTTAAAATAAACACTTTCCTAGTTAGTTTAGTTGAGGCACCAGTGAAAAGAAAGAAAATGGGGTATTGTATCTTGAATGGAATGTTCCTTGGAAATGTGAAGTGGAAACAAGTTGAATTCCAAGTCCTCAGTTCCATAGAAACTAGCAGTATGGTTGTATATAAAGTTGTCTCATTAAAACCCGTAGGCGTGCTCATAAGGCTATGGGAAGAACTGATCTTAAATTACAGCTGTAGGTGGTGAGAAATCATCATGGTGAGGTTTTTTGCATATAGAATGTTGATGTATTTTATTTCTCTTCTGGCTATTCATCTTAGGACACATTTGCAAATCACGTAACGACATGCGATCTGAGGGGGGTTTTGTAACTGAAGTGTTTCAGTACTGATTTACTTTAAATTGAGATATATGCTTTTGTCTGTTCTTTGTTTAAAGCATATGAACTACAGTAATTTGCCTTTGATGAAACTTCTTTGTCTTTGGCATATACAAGAAGCTTATATTATTCTTTTAGTATGATAATTTAGTTCTATTTTTTAACTCTGTTGGAGCGAGGGAGGCATACAGGTTTCTTTGAAGGGGCTTTTGTTTTTCTTAAAGATTTTAATCTGAATGAAACTTTGATTACAGAATGTTATACCAGATGCTTCCAAATCATGTGGGCCATACAAACAGGCTGGAGAGTTCAGTAAAGAAGAATCGAACATCTCAAAGAGAAGAATACAAGTTCACAATCATGATACTATTGGTATACCTTCATGGAGCTATTCATACTGTAGTACTTCTGTTTGTTGTGCATGACATGCCTCCCAGATTGGGTGTCAATAATTTTAACTACAGTAAAGGTCACAGTCTATTTATTACTTATTTTATTTACAATATTTATATACCACTCCATATCTAAAATAGATTCTGGAGCAGTAAACATAGGCATAAAACAGCAAAAAGTTTTTAAAAAATTAAAAACGCAAATTAAAATTGATAAATTTTAAAGGAAGTACCAATAAACAATGGTGGCTGATCAATTGAAGAATGCTTCCTTGAAAAGAGTTGTTTTCAGGAGTCACCAGAAGCAGTGTTGGCGCCTGCCTAACCTCCAGGGACAGGGAGTTCCAAAGAGAAGGGACCACCACTTCTCCTGGTGGATTCCAACTGGGCCATAGATCTCTGTGGAACCACGAGGGACATGACCTCAGTGACTGGGAAGGTTGGTAAGGGCGAAGGCACTCTCTCAGGTGCCCTGGTCCCAAGTTGTTTAGGGCTTTGTACACTAGTCCCAAAACTTTAAACCTAGCCTGGTAGCCAATAGGCAACCAGTGCAATTCCCCCAGCGAAGGAGTTACATGCTGAAAAGGGGGAGCTCCCGACAACAGCCAAGCTGCTGCATTCTGCACTGGCTCCAGCTTCCGGAGCAGCCTTTGGGGCAGCCCCATGTAGAGTGCATTGCAGTAACCCAGTCTAGAGGTTACTAATGCCTGTACCACTGTGGCCAAGCTAACCCTGCCCAGAAGACGCCATAGCTAGCGAGCCAGTCAAAGTTGGCAAAAGGATGTCTGAGCTGGCGCGGCCACTTTGGCCTCCAGCACCAATGATGGATCTAGGAGAACCCCCTAAACTATGAACCTAATCTTTCAGAGGGAGTGCAGCCCCATCCAAAAGAGGCAATGAGCCTGTCTCCCAAATGCAGGAACCGCTTACACACAGGGCTTCCGTCTTGCTAGGATTCAGCTTCAGTTTATTGGCTCTCATCCAGCCCATTACTGAGTTTAGGCACTGATCCAGGACTTGCACAGCCTCACCTGATTCAGAACTTCAGAACATTTAGAACCTCCTCTGCCCAATGCATAGAAAATACTAATTCAGCAACACATGTACCCAAACCTGCTTGGTACTTATTGTAGCCACTTGGCATGGAGCTCCCTGTTTAGTTCTAGAATCAGGATTGGTGGCATTCTGTTCCCAGGAACTTTTTGCCTCCGTCCAGGAGAGAATGAGGAAGAAAAGAGATCTTGTGGAAAATGCAATTGTTTTTGGAAAGCTTCTTCTGATGACCACACTAAGGAATCATTGTTCAGTTTGGGTGATCTTACAGAGCTGACTGAAAAGAATTGTGTGGTTCTCTTTCATTTAAAGTTTGGGGTATAAAAGCCAAAAGCCTGTGGATTTGGTTTGATGTTATTAGGCCATTGATGAAGATTTTTATGTTGAAACAGCTTAGTTTGTTTAAAAAATCTAGAGAACCTGATCTATATGTTGTCATAAGTTTTTGTAAAGATTGTAAACTATGTAGCACCGTTTAGCTGTCAATCAGGAACAATTTACTTCTTGCTTGCTACTTTTCTAAAAGTACATCAAGAGTATCCCTTGTAAATGAAGAAAGCATTTCAAAATCAGCTAATGTTTTCCATTGAATCCATTTTCCTATCAGCTATTCCACAACTCCATAGACCTGGCAAATCTTCCCAAACAGCCGAGTTTCAAGTTTTACAGAATTAACTAAAGAGGGAAGGGACAGGGAACTTGTCTGGGTTTTGGATTCAGTCTCTACCATCTGCATAGCAATTAAATATGAAATTTACACAAGCACCTAAGTGACTTGGGAGCCCAGATCTCATTGCCAGACACTTAAGGAGACCCTTCGAGTGTGATAATTAAATTTGTCATCATTGAGCAATTAGCATTTTAAAAATGTCAAATGCTAAAGTTCTTGATAATCTAAAGGTGTATCTTCAAGAATACTTCCACCTTGGCAGTTTGCCTGTACCAGGGATTTACTCTGCAACAGCCGTTTCCACAAGACGTCCCGCTGTACAGAAAAATGAGAAGAACTAGTGTAGGACAATGTAGCAAGAATGAGGCATTTTGCCTGCTGTGGGCAAACTGCCCACTTGGCAAATATTTGAATGCAAAAATTCAACAACTGCCTAGCAGTTTCCATTTTGATGTTACATTCATGGAACTCCCTGCCACCTGTTATCCATTTGCATGGGTGACCTAGATATACTTTTGTAAATAAAACCTTAAATGTCTTGAAGCCTGTATTTTTGTAAGGACTTCCGATATGAAGCCAAGCTCATATGTTAGATCCAGGCTGTCTCTTCGGCAAATGGAGGCACTACTACTATTCACAAAAGGGACCAACATCTGGTGGAGGAAAGAGAATGGTTTTCATAGATTCCTCTGCAGCCCCCAGCACCACCTTTCATCCTGTTTCAGAGAGTACCTGACCCTCTGGAGCAGTTTTTTAGGGGACTGCAGGGGAAAGGGGGCTCACATTGTCTTCCTCTTCTTCCATGAGTGGCTAGCGTGCATCTGAACTTACATTACTAACACAATTGGTGTAGAATTAAAGGGCAGGCAACAATCTCAGTGACCATCTTCCTTCACTGACGAGAGACTTTCTTTTCTAAACGTAACAGAGTCCCTAGAGTAGGCCTATACCAAAAGTGTAAGGTCTTCTGTCTCTCTTTTTAAGAAGCCTGAGGAAGAAAGACCTAGGTGAAGCAGCAGCTGTATGCCTATCCTACTAGACAGGAGCCCCGTCCTTTTTGAAGGATGGGTATCCTTGTTAAATTAACAAAAGCATCCCCTAAGTCTTCTAAATTTCACTCCTGTTTTAATTTCCAGGCATGATTGTGGTTGGCCAAACTGGAAGCATTGCTGCAGGGACAACTACAAATGGCGCAAACCACAAAATCCACGGGTTTGTATTGTCATAAGACCAATCTTGGCTTCATCGGGATAAAATATGTTATCCTTGTTTTAACTGTGATGCTAATGTTTTTTTGTGATTTTAAATTTTCGTGTATTGTTTTTAAGTGTTTTTATTAGTGATGTGCTCCGCTTCTAATCGGACCGGCGAATTAGAAGCGGAGCAGGGTGCTTCGCCTGCCCTTAAGGCGGAGGCGAAGAGGATTGGGGGGCCGGCAGAGCGTGGCGAAGAGGATCGAGGTGAAGGCGGATCCTTCCCCTCGATCCGGAGCTCCGCCGGAAAGGTAAGTGGGGTTTACTGGGCCCTGCCGCTGTCGCCCATGCGGCGACAGCGGCAGGGCCCGGTAAAAAAAAAACCTTCCTCTCCCTTACCTGCGTCCGTCCGCGGTCCCTCGGCTTCTTCAATTGAGCCCACGGTTCAACCAGGAAATCTAGGCCGCACTTGCGGCCCAGACTTCCTGGTTGAACCGCGGGCTCAATTGAAGAAGCTGACGGACTGCGGACAGAGGCAGGTAAGGCCCCCCTCCCCCTTGGTCCCTTACCAGGCTCTGCCGACGGCAGCAGAGCCCGGTAACACCCCCCCCGCCCTCCTCTCCCGGCCTTACCTGGCGCCACTCCCCTCCACTGAGGAGCTCCGATTCGGAGCCGGAGCTCCGCGGTGAAGAGGAGCGGAGTATGGGCGGAGCGGCACGGAGCGGGCCGATCCGAAATTTTCGGATCGGCCCGCGGGGCAGGGCAGGGGGTCCGTGCACACCCCTAGTTTTTATCCTATGTAAACCGCCCAGAGAGCCTCAGCTATGGGGAGGTATACAAATGTAATAAATGATGATGATGATGATGATGATGATGATGATGATGATGATAAGCACCACTATATATATAAGAGCTGCTCCTGTGATGGGGATCACTTCTATGTAACTTGGAAGAAAGGCATTGTGGAAAACTCTGTGTGTGTATTTATCTTTATCAGTTGCTTAGCCTCAGTAAATTTCCCAGTAACTTCTGAAAATTATTTTAGCAGTGCCTTGGATAGAGCTGGTAAAGCCTAGTGTTTAATTAGCACACAAGATAAAGTCCCCAGGTCAAGTTTCAGCCCACGTTGGCTTACTACTGTAGCCTGGGGGCAAGTCACTTTCTGTCAGCCTCAGCCCCTCCATCTGTATACCTTGTATTACAAAATTGTATGTGAAGTGCTTTGATCTTTATAAATGTTAAGTTAGAGACAGAGCGATAGTACTGTCAGAATTGGTATGAGTGATATGGGAAAACAAAGACTGAGTTGGGGCGACACAATAGTCAGCGGTTGACTAAATAGTTCACTGTTGACTATTGTGTCATCTGTGGGGCAAAACCACGTCATGGTTGGTTATTTTCTAAAAATAACCAGCTCCAAAAATCAACGCTGTGCAGAGTTGCTTATCTGCACAACTGTTGATTATTGTGTCGTCTGTCGGGCTCCATGGATTATTTCCCCTGCCTACAGAGTCACGAGGCAAGAGCGGCAGAGCCCCTGCCACTCTTGCCTGGTGGAGTTTTATAGGCAGGGACAATAGTCACGTCCGGGAAGCACTTGGGAAACCACCGAACATGCTGTCCCTTGGTTGAGCGCTGCAATCCGCAGCTCCCTATGCGCTTCCCAGGACAGGCATATGCTATCCCTGGGTGGGGCGCTGCCAATTGCAGCACCTCGTATGTTCCCAGGGACATGCACGTCCCTTTCCCCCTCCCCAAAGGGAAAGTGCTGGCGATTAGGGACAGAGGATGTTAGGAACTTCTGCCGCAGCTTCAGAGCGGCAAGAGCTTCTTGTGTCCCCCGTCGCCAGCCACCAGCACTTTGCGGAGAATGAAGGATATGGGGTGCAGGAGGAGTGAGTGCATCCTCCTATGCCCCATCCTCCATTCCTCATTAGTTTCAAGGCGGAGGGAGCTGTCAGCGCCACCGGACCAGGTATGGTGTTCATCTGCAGCATGAGTGTTCCCATTAGTTTCAATGCTGAGGCCTGAGAAAGCTGACAGCTTTCTCCAGTCTCAGTGTCAAAACAAATGGGCAAGGATGCCATGCAGAGGGATAACATCCTCAGGCCAGGGATGGCATCATACCACATGGCGTCCTGTCTGACAGAGGGACATGTGCTGTGGGCGCCGCTGCAGCAACAAGGAGCGGGGGGCAGGAGGAGAAGCTTCCCTGCCTCCTTGTTGCTGGAGCAGTGGCCATGGCGGATATCCCTCCCCTGCTGCCGCAGACAGAACCAGGGGAGCGATCTCCTTCCTGCCAGTTTGGGCTGTGGCAGCCATGGTGGGACATACACCACAGGCACCACTCCAGCAACAAGAAGGCAGGGGAGCAATCTGCCATTTGGTGGGGGGAGGGAGGGGAGAGGAATAGCCAGCCCTGCCCAAACTCAACGGACTATTTGTTAGCATGCTGCCCAAGTGCGACATGCAAATAGACATTAGTGGAGTGGCCTATGAGGGCAGGGATGGCTAATGTGTAGTCCGAACACACCCCAAATGTCTTTGTATACGGAGACTTGGGTCTTGACTAGGAGTTGCATTAAAAACATGGCTAACAGCTATATCTTTTTTTCTATAAGTTGGAGGTTCCATTTTTATTGGGGCCCTACTACCACGCGGGGCAGTTTTAATGGTAATCCGCTGTTCCACTGCTCACGTGCATACAGGGCTTTTAAAAAAAATCCCCATCAGTAGCAATAGGGACTTTTTTCTAAGTCCTGTAACTGTGTTTGTATTGCAGATTTATTAGTAAAATCACTTGTATTTGGTCGGGGACCCGCATGACACATGGTTCTCCACGTAAAGAGTTCAGCGTTTGGGAGAAGGGCTCAAAGTTCTTGCTTTTGTTTTGTATGCAGGAGTAGTCAATCATGCGAGTCCTCTCCACTTGTAGTGTGAAGAGGTGTAATCCAGATGTAGATCTCCTTTGGATGATTCCAGCCTGACGAGAAACTATCAGGGTTCCCTCTCCCGCAACTGCCATTTCCATAATCTCCTGTGATGCAACGGGTTGGCGTGCTGTACAAACCCAGCTTGGCAGTCGCTCCATACTCACTCTGCAACCTCTACTACACATCGTGGGTTATAGGGTGGGTACGATGTGACCACTGCTGCGCCCTACACCAGGTTCGCACAACACGCCAAACCCCCCGCTGCATCGCTGGGGATTATGCACATGGCAGTCACTTCTGGGGGTGGGAGAAGGAACCACTGTGGTTCCTTCCACCATTGGGATCATTGGTCCCGGCCCTTAGGCTTACTACCTCAGCGAGAAACAGGCCTAAATGTTCCTTCTTTGTGACTAAGTGATTTGCAGGTGTGTGGGAAATATCAGAAGCTGCCCTCACTGATCAACTCTTTTTAATTGAGTAACGTTACCTTCCTGCTTTAGACGTGTTGGTGACTCTCCAATAGCTGGAGCCGGAGCGTATGCTGATAGTACAGCTGGAGCTGCTGCTGCTACTGGAGACGGGGATGTTATGATGCGCTTCTTGCCCAGGTTTGTATGTTCTGCAAACTTTTGGGGTGTGGTATTTTCGCTATTGGAACTATTTGGGAGGATTCCCAGTTTAACATTTAAAAATGGCAAAACCTTGAATATGATCATTCCTATGGGTAGAATCCAACTAAAGTCCTAGTTAGAGTAGACCCATAAGTCCCATTCATTTTAGTGGGCCTACTCTAAGTAGGACTTTTGTTGGAGTCTACCCTATATGTCACCAGACTTTTGTAAAACCATGTCAGCACTGAGTCAGCTTTTTAAAGTCTTTTATCACCAACAAAGAAGCTTTAAAAATTACTTTTTTATCGTAGCAATGTTTCTTTGACCAGGTTGAGAAGTTTTGTGCTAGTCTCTCTATTCCTTTTCTTTAAATCAGCTATCAAGCAGTGGAGTATATGCGCACAGGAATGGATCCAACTATGGCATGTGAAAATGTGATTTCTAGAATTCAAAAGTATCACCCCTACTTCTTTGGTGCTGTTATCTGTGCCAACACAACTGGAAGCTACGGTACGTCATTTTAGTACTTTATGCCATGCAAAGTTAGCAGAGCTTTGATTATGTTTACAATCTCCGTTGGTCACACTAATGTAGGTAGCCATATGATTCATATGGAAGTGTTTAAAGGAAGTACTCACACTCTCCTTGGAAAAATAACATCAAACTGAAACTCCGCTTCAAAGCCATCAAAGATCAGTCGTGCTGGGTATCTCATTAGTGAACACTTGGATCACCTAGATGTATCATTTTGCTAATCAATGTGGCTTATTGGGTTAGGCTGCTTATTGCAGTTCTTTTATCTTTGATTTCCCACAGTTCTGTGTTTGAAAGATTACAGAAGCAAAGGCTCATTACATTCCCCAATATTAAGCTATAAATTGAAACAAAGTATACTAAACTTTGAATTATATTTTAAGGGTATGAAGTCCACAGTGCTGGTTGGAGGCATTTTCCTTTTCAAAAATAAAAATGACTTCTTAAAGGAGTCTCAATACTGAGTTAATTAAGGGTATAAAGGAACAATTACACAATTGTAGTAGAATTAATACTGGAATCCTTTAGATGTTAAAAGCATAAGGAGACAGATTAATGTGACTCTCAGACTTCGCACTGTTGACTCTCTTATCTCTCTCCTTCCTGCCACAGGTGCTGCCTGCAATAAAGTTCCAGGATTCACACAATTTCACTTTATGGTTTCTAATCCCACTCTGAAGCAACCATCTGAGAAAATAGTGAACTGCATTTAATTCCTCCCTCCTCTTAACACCAGCGTCTAAATTTAACACAAGGGAAGAAATAAAGGTTCACAGTGCAATCTTATACATGACTACTCAGAAGGAAGCCCCATTGAATCCAATGGAACTTACTTCTGGGTAAGTCAGTGTAGAATTGCAGCCTTATATTAATTTTGCACACACGGCTTTCCTTTAAGCTTGGGGGGACGACAATCAGTGTATCCCAAACTTCCTTATTACTTGTCTAATTAAGCTTTGCTTTCTTCTATCGCCAACACTGAAGTACATTTAAACTAGATGGTCTGAGGAAAGCAACTAATTCAAAAGACTGCCAAGCTATTTTTCAAGTTCTACCAAAGCTGCCCTACCCTCTGAGGGAGAGAATAAATGAGTGTGTCAAGTCAAGCTACTTTGAACAGATCCACAAAATAACTTTCCTCAGTGAATATCAGCTACTGGAGCTCTGTTTCCTAAGCCTGAATGAAGAATATCCCTGGAAAACTCCTGAAGTTGGACACATTTTGATTGTCATAATTCTGACAGGAGCCGCAAGAAAAGCAGTTTCAAGCATGGAGGAGAAAATAATTTCATCAGACAGTATTTTGTTCGATGGTTTTAACATTTATTGGAGGTGGAGTTGTGAAATGTTACCCCTCACTCTTTTGTTGTTGCATAATTAACAATCTGATGCAAGTGAAGCCATCTATCAGATATATGAACACTGAGCTCATCTGAGTCCCGGAAGGGCTCTCTTAATTGAGTGTGTGTGTGTGTGTGTGTGTTTTCCAATAAAACACATGAAGACTTTTTTTAAAAAAAACCAATTAAAATACGCTAATGATTCTGAAACAAAAAATAGTATGAGCTGGTGTGCGTACCCCATGCACATTACAAGTGTTTTGCTCTTCTATTTCCTCTTAAATGTTTCCATGGTACAATCAATTTAATATTTCATAGCTTTTATGGAGCTGGTAACATCTGACATTCTACCATAAACCTTGCTCAGCCTAATCTACTTTCCAATGTTGATGAAATATCTCAGGGTAACCTGAGATATGTATCCCTGCGTGCCTCAATATATATATATATATATATATATCAGCCTAATCCGGACTCTTCCTAAGATTCCTGTTCCCTTATTTGTGACTACCCACTAGACCTTCCTGAACATTTCAAGCCGTAGCACCATATTCAGGAACTTCATTCCAAACGCTGCTGCACATGGGTTTATTAACATTAGATGTGAGACCAATACTCGGATGCAAGACCAACATCCTTCTCATTTCACATCCTCATGAGTAAGCCGCTGGATCTGTAGTATGCATTCTTGTCAGATGGCAGGTTGTGGCTATTTCCCGGTATCTGAGACTAGAGCAAAGGAGAATACTATGTTCAGACATAGCACTGAGAAGACATTCTATCTCCTGAGCCTTTTGATTTGTCCTTGACAGATACTGTTACAAGCAGCCTTAATCCAGGGTTCCTTTTGGGCCTCCTTCCACTATAGATACCTAATTGGTGGAAACTAGTCTTCAAGTTAGTTTCCAAAAATCTAGGATACTTCTCCTGTGGCCCAGGAAGTAGCTGCAGTAGTTGGCCCATTCCCTGGTGTGGCTTTCCTTTGCTCCTTCCCTATAAAATGGACTACAAGTGTGTATTCCTGCACATAGACACACACGGACAGCAGCTTATCAAGCAGTGGGTGAATCTCTAAATGTGGCTCAGAAACACCTGTTTACCTTCATGATGTCTGAAGAACAATTTTTCAGTTGATTTTTCCCTTGACCTTTTTGTTTTGAGAGTATTAAGTAAATTCTTCCCATGAGGCCCATTCAACAGTTCTTTCTGAACATTTAAAGGCATTTTTCTTTGACAGAGATCAAGTCAGGCTCTCTGTCACAAATACAAAAAAAAGGTGTTTCAGTTCATGTTTATAAGAAAGAAAAATCTCCTAAACCAACTGTTCAGAAAGTGTTTGTTACTCTACGGGCAGTATCCAATGCAACACAAGTGCTGCTCTAAATTACATTGTGCTACTGTAGGGCATCTCTAGCATAACAGCAATAGTGTTAGTTCGCATTACAGGGTTTCCCAGAATACCCATCATGCCAACAGATGCTATTGGGCTTGTGTTGGAGGTCACTTCTAACATTGGCCCAATTTAATTTACATTAGCACTCCTGTCGCATTGGATATTGCCCAATGATTTTTTCTATTTCTAGACATCGTTATAAGATGTCTTTGAATGTTCAACTTGAAAGACTTCTGTTCATTACTTTTAAGTTTTCAGATGAGTAAGGACATATAATTTGATGACTGTCCTATTGGATTTTTCATGTATCGTTGAAACCTGAAAGGGGGGGGGGGATTGCAACATGGGAATAAATATTTTTATGTGTTCATTTTTTGGTTGCAGACTTCTCTCAAATACAAATGATGCTATATATGAACCCTTTGAACAAATTCTGTTCCAGACCTAGTTTATGAATGCTATGTCAGCTTATTGTCATGTGTACAAGCTTTTAATTTTTCTTGCACACATTTTTACCTTCTATCAAAGAGTTTGTAAGCCTAATCAGGACTACCCAAAATACGCAGCAACAACAAGTGTTCTCAATATCCGAAATACCACAAGGGTCTTTTGGGGGGGTGGGGTGGGGGGTATGACAAAATGTCTTCAGCACAAGCTGGAGGGTTGCACTGATTGCAAAGTGCAAGAAGCAATAGCTTGGCCCAACGTCATCTATTTCTAAGAATCAAAGGCTGTGTTCAGATGATCAGTGGGGGAAGCAATGCATTATGGGTTCTTTCCCTCCACCTCCCCATGGGCCAGTTGTGTAACCAGCATTTCCCTAGTAACCTACACCGGGTGTTGCATGTTGTCCAAGCTGGGCTGGCAGCACAGCAGAGGTAACTTTTCAGCCACCGCACAACCCCTGTTGCAAGCCATGGCTTGTAGGGTGGGTAGGAAGCCACACTGTATGCTGTAGAAAGTATATAAATATTATTCCTACTTCCACAAGCCAAGAATGAAATGTAGACATTCATTAATTTTAATGTATTAAATTCTTTTTAAAATGTCCCTTTGTGGATACCATCTTGCTCTACTAGAGTAAAATAAAAAATTGTCATACCATAGCCCAAAACAGGCAGCATATAAAATAAACACAAACCAAGACGTTTCATAAGATGTGGTGTTTCTGTTTATCCTAGAATGATATTATGGTCAATGGTATCGAAAGCAGCTATCAAGAAGAATCAGCAAGGTTTCACTCCCACTGTCTCTCCCAACATAGGTCATGTTGCCAAGGCTGTTTCCATGTTACAACCCAGCCTCAATCTTGACTGAAATGGATCCAGATAACAAGTCTTGAGCATCAGAAGCTGGTTGGCAATCATCCACTCAAGGATCTTGTCCAGGAAAGGAACACTTGCCACTGGCCCAAAATTAAGATTTTTCCAGATCTTTCAGGTGACCAAGCCACTTCCTCTCACAAGGATCTCCTCCCTGGCCCATCTAGCTGTTCCCACCATGCCAGTTTTATAGCCAAGATGGGCAAGAATCCAATACAGAAGTGGTTGCATGAACTTTATCAAACACCTTGTCAATATCCTCAAACTGTACTAACTGAAACACATCCAAGAAAACAGGACAAGGGTGTGCTCTGGAAACTACACATGATTCACACGCTGTAACAATGGAGTCTTTATGTCCTGGTGAATACAAGAAAGTTTTATCTTGGAAGAGTCCAGTAAATGTATTACAGTGGGCCCCAGACAGAGCCACACTGTCCCTAGTGCCAGCATGTAATCGGCCCCAGACAACCCTGAAAAGCTCAGTTGAGTAGCACATAGATGATTTAATAGAGGAAGCGAGATACTGTAATGCAAGCATTAACTGGAAAAACCCAAGATTGCACTGTAGTCCTCTTCGTTGCAGACTTAGTCCATTAACAGAATAGGAGTAGAACATAGAACATCAGACATTTCATGCAACGTTTTATTCCATAACACCCTAAGCTGCCATCATGTACACACCTGGCTGTTAGTTTCATTGAAGTCAATGGGGCTTATTTCTGAGTAGCCCAGTATATTGCATTGCACTGTGTCCATTTAGAAACTCAATTGTGTCAATGATTTTGAATTTCGTTTTTATCTCTTATGTGGAATGATAGTGGGGTGTCCTTGCTACTTTACAAAGAGCAATTTCCTTTCTTTTCGTTCTAATGTTATGATGAAAATTATTCTGCATAGATGCTTTGAGGATGAGAAATTATCCTATTCCTTTTAAGATTCCTCAAATAAGTACTTCTGAAGACCCTAGCTTAGGTGGCTCTAAAACCCTCTATTCCCACCCCCTTTGGAACAACCCAAATTACAACGTTCCTTAATAAACTCAGACCAATTAATTTAAAAATACTGCAACCAATGAAGATAATTTCTGCTTATTAACATTATTAATTAGAAGTTGAGATTTTTGCTGCAACATGTTTTGGGGAACCAATTAAAGCACAATCAGAATGGCAAATAGAGTTGTAATTCCTGCTGGACTACAAAAAGAGAAGAGCCATAGCTCAGTGGTAGAACACCTGTATTGCATACACAAAGTCTAAGATTCAATCTCTGGCACCTCCAGGTAGGGATAGGAAAGACTCCTACCTGGGAGCCATTGCTAGACAATGTAGACAATACAGAGCTAGATGGACCAATGATCTTACTCAATAGGAGGTAGCGCCCTATGTTCCTAAGTAGTAATAACTATTAGCTACTAGAATTTTAATACTGACAACAGATATGTAGTAATTACAAGAAAAGCTGCATGTGAAAATCCTTATTACATTTTCTCCTTCCTTCAAGGAGCTCAACATTTCAATGTCACTATTGCTGTGTCTGCTTCTGTGGCTGTTCCAACCACAGTAGATGACTAGAGCGGACAACACCTCCCCCTCAATCCACTGCCTAGCAACCAGGACCAGGTAGTACCAGATGTTTTGATCTGCCAGGGGTGGAGCATCTATTCAGCCAGGAGACTGGACAGTCTGCCTCTCCTGGCTTTTCCTGGTGACAGGAATGATTGAGGGCCGAAATGAACATTGCTTTAAATGTGTCTCTAGCACTTGTGTCTTCTTTCCATTATTACTCTAGGTGTAAGGGGCCCAATCCAGACTGTAAACCTCTACCCCCATGCTAGGATCCCAATCTGATTGGGGAAGTCCTGCACCTATTCTAGGGTGCAAGTGAAAAGATGTAGCTGGTAGACACACATTTAAAGCTGTGTCTGTTGGGATCCTGATGAAGGTTCTTTGGATGACAATGATGGAAAATGTCCTTTCCTGATGCCTTAGATGTTGCTGCTGCTGTTCCAGCACTGATTGGGAAGATATTGTTGCTGAATAATGTTTTGCTGCCCTAACTGTTAAAATAATAGTCACTGCCTCGGGGGACATAGGATTGCAGGGTTCAGACCTTGAGAGGCCCTCTGTATCGTTAAGTGTTGTGTAATGAAGGGGGAAATGCCATCCGCAGTGGCTTCTCTTGTCACTGCAGGTCCCATTCCATGCAACTCTGAAATGGAAAGGACTCCTCTCTGAGTCTAGACCTGTCAACCTTCTGTCAGCCACAATTCATATGAAAACCATGAAGTTACATGGCTAGCTGGAAATTAGCACAGCCTTCCACCTCTGATTGCAGGAAGCTTTTCTGAGTGTCTACATTCTATATGCACTATTCAAAATTAATAGCAACTGCTTATTGACATAGTTTTTCCTTCGTTAGACATGTAGAAAGTCGGGACTGCAAGATCTCAAATCCCAAAGACTCGTATTGTTCCTAATAAGCTGGCAGGGTTTTCAGATTGTCAATTTGCCTGCATAGATTGGGTCTATAAGTATATGACATGCTTATTGCTTACGTCTTCTATTATTCATGTTTTTGTACAAATCCAAAATACCTGTTGGGCTGTTCTCTATGACGGTTGCATCACCATCAACTCAAGTAGAAATTGGGGAAGGTGAGCTTGGATTAAAAGCAGAGAAAGAAAGAGCCTTCATCAGTATCCTGAAACAGAGAACCAAAAGACAAGCTTCTTAACTAAGCTCTTGTAGTTGAAACAGTCATTTACACACATGAACAGGCACTGTAAAGACCGAAGAAGAAAACTGTCATATTTCATGCCAAGGAGATCCCTACTGTTCTGATAGACATGGTTAAATTTATATACTGGAACCCCTGCGGTGATGTCCCATCTCAGGGGGGAGCAATCAAGAAGTCGGCTGTACAGAAAACAAGACACTGTTCTCATTAAATAAAGGTAAAATGGCAATGGGCGTCACTGCTGAAGTGTTTGTGTTGACGCTACTTAAAGAAAACATGACTAATCTATTTCTCTCGCTCAGGTTACTTGGAGCTTTTAAAAATAAATCAGGCTTTCAGAAAATAAGTGCATGATCTGGAGAATTCAAGAATTATATGCAATTAGAAACATTTAACATGACCTAGCTAATAAGCTCTCAATAGTCTCTTTTGGAATGGAGAGAATATTCATCTATATTCATACCAAAAGCATGGGTTGGTGGGGAGACAAATCAGCATTAATGATCAATAACATCGGGAGAAGCCTGGGCAAATAAAAAGGTCTTTGCCTGGTGCCAAAATGACAAAAATCTCGGGACTAGGCCTGTCTCTCTCCTGAGAATTTGATATGAGGGAGCCATCACTGCAAAGGCCCTTCCCCTGTTCACTCATCTCACCTCAGTAGGTGGGGAAACGTGGCAGAAGGTCGCTGAAGGTTAGCTCAGTATTCGGACAGGTTCAAGTGGGAGTAGACAATCCTTTAGATACCCAGGTCACAAGTCAAATGGAGCTTAAAGATTATGACTAGCACTTTGAATTGTGCTTGGAAATAGACCAGTAGCCAGTAAAGCTGTTTAAAAACTGACAAAATGTGTTCCATTGAATTGGTCCTGGTCCTGGTCTAGCAAAGGGAAAGGCAACTTTCTAGATGTTTTGGACTATGACTCCCATAAGCCCCAGTCAACATGGTTAATGGTCAGAAATTATGGGGGTTGTAGTTCACAAGATCTGGAAGGCACTGGATTGTTTAGCCCAGGACTAGCAGTTGTGTTCTGAAGCAATGGAAGTTTCAGAATAGTCTACAAAAGGTGGCTCTGCGTATAACACATTGCAGAAACCTAGTCTTGAGGTCACCAGGACAGGCATTACAGTTGGTACACCAGCCAGTGCTAATGCAAGGTACTTCATGATACCAATACCACTCAGGGATCCAAGGCAGGGTCAGATCTAATAATGCCCCCAGGCTTGATACTGTACACCAGGGGTGTGCTGACTTCAGGGTTGCAAGATCTACTTTGGTTTTACAAGAACCCCAAGATCCAACTAGAGCCTAGTACAAGAAACATACACTTAGAATGAAAGAATTCTGAGATGGGGATTTTTATTTTATTTTTTTATTTTTTTGAGTACCGGACGTGAAGATCTGTCCACACACAAAAATCCACTCCTAGTTACCACCAAGCTTTTTTCATTTCAACAGTATTTAGGGCAGGGAGGAATATTTTGTTGCTGCTGTTAAGTAATTGGGAGTCAGAAATCCTTACCAATCTACTGCAAGTTCTTCTAGTACGTTGAAGAACAAGTTGAACACCACTTCACAGCTCAAATAAACCATCTACCATCAGTATCTCCTTGTCTGGACTGAGTTTCACTTTATTGACCTTCACTCAGTCTACTCCTGACAGTCCACTACTGATCACAGACACCGATCCAATACATCCGCCACCTCAACTGAATCAGAAGAAAAGAAGAATTAAAGCTGAAGAAAGAAGGAAAAGATCTCCGTATGACTTCCTAATCCCCATATGACCTCAGTCAGCACAGTTTTTTGTATATCAGCCCACCCCACAACCTGGTACCCTGCTGATGTTTTTGACTGCACCATCCCCTGGATTTTTACTTTTCTTTGGCCATGCTGGCTGAGGATGATGGGAGTTGTAGTCCAATACATCAGGAGGGCAACAGGCTAGAGAAAGCTGATTTAGATGTTGAGCAGCATGGGATGCAGTGCCTTACGTGTATCAAGGAAGGAACAAGCAACATAGAACATACTTGCATATTGGTGAGATGGTCTCCCCCTTTCTCCTCCCCACCACCCTGCTCCGTTCCCCTCTTTTCAATACTCAAGAGGAGTAAGGACAAGGCATGTACCAGAAAGTCTAAATCATCTCCCCATGCCAGATTCCCCACATTGATCCATCTGCACAGCTTTGAAAGAAATGCAGCTGGTGTAGTAACTCTTCGACCTGAAGGTGAAAAGTTCTGACCGTGATCTTTTGTTCTTTTCTAATAAAGAAAAATGACTTACACCTCATTCCTCATCAGTAAAGGCCTTCAATCAACCAGACTCTTCTATCTGTAAATACAGGCTGCCTACAATCACCTAAGTAGTCATTAAAGGACTCTTCTCTGTTTGTGGAGACCACTCTGTAGTAGTTACCTGAACAATTACAATTAACAGAGCAAGGGCTACATCGCCCAAAGCAACTGAATGGTGCTTGATTAATACTGGCCTTGTGGACACTTTTTCTTTCTTTTTCTTTTCAAACCATCCAAATTATCGTTTCAGTTTTCTATTATTGTGAGAAAGCTTTACCGAAGGCAGCCTGAAAAGTGGGGAAATGAATGTGTGCATAATACACAATTTAATGGCTTGTGGTGTGCATACCAAATGCAGCTAATGCATTTTTGATCTTATAAACATGCATTAAATCTTGCCATATATCATACTTTGCTACTCATCCCTTTTATAAAACATGGAAGGAATTATAAGTTCCTGGAGTAAATTATTATTTATCTAACACTATCTACACATAACTCATGTAGCTTTATTGAGATAGGCTAAAAATGTATCATGCATTCTCATCACATAGGAGTGTGCCCATTCCTGGCACACTTGGTGCAAACTGGCCCTTATATTAGAAGATGGCATCATGCTGGTCCATACTTTTCCAGAAGCAATGGAGGACAAACGCTTTCTTTGATCTCTCCCAAACCACCAATTGTAGATAGAAATGACTTAACACCTGAGTTCCATACACATCAGTGGAGGCATGCTTATCAAGGTACAACCTTATCTCTTACCACATTTAGTCTGGAACACTGGGCTCATCTATACCTGCAGCCCTTTGGGGAGTGGGGAGGGACGATCATGGAGTTTTCCACTTTTGGGATCGTCCCTCAGGGGCTACACGCCAGCAAATTGTCCTGGAAGTAAAGAAGGATGGTCCAGGGCGACATTTTTTAAAATTCCTTTTTTAAAAGAGGAGACATTTGTGCAATTGTGTGGGCACGATACTGTCTGAAGGTGATTTTTTTTTAAAAAAAATAAAATACAACAAACTCAGTGCTGGAAGACACCGAGAGCCATCCCAAAGATGGTGAAAATGCTCTTTCTCTCACCCCTGATGCTCACGGACTCCCCCCGCACAGCTCTGTGCCTGTTTCCTGAGCCCCACTACTTGTGGAAAAGAGGGAGGACCCCAGGAGGGAGAGCAACACTGCCCGCGGACCTCGGGATAGCCCTGAGATGGCAGGAAACAATGGGGGGGGGAAGCAGTCTCATCTATCCTGGGAGAACTGAGTGCTTGTCCCCAGTTCACCCCAGGATCAGCTGTGCATCATTTGGATGTGCAGGGATGACCTCATGGCCAACCTGGGATAAATAGCAAGTGTAAATGGCCACTGTGTCAGAAATACTTGACTGGATTCATTATTTTTACTCTGTCCATGGAAACAAAGCAGCTTACAAGATAAATAAATAAAATGTTTAACAACATCAGGCAATGCATTGTGGGGAGTCTAATTAAGAACACAAGAAGTGCCCTGCTGGATCAGTCCAAGGGTCCATCTAGTCCAGCACTCTGTTCACAGAGGGGCCAACCAGCCATCGGTCAGGGATGAACAAGCAGGACATGGAGCACTTGGGAAGCTGTCTGCTCTGGATGGAAATTTAATGGCTCCAATTACAAAACACTGCTGCCAGCCATAAGGATTGGGGCAGGAAGAGGAAAAGGTAAGCCTATGGGGATGGGAGCAGAGTGATCAGGTAGGCAAGGGATGGGAATGAAACAAGCTGCAGGAGACAGGAGAAAACACACAGAGAAAACACCCTACAGAGAGAGGGGGAGGAGAGAACATAAACAAAAAGCCACATGCAGAGAGAGAGAAAGAGAGTTTCAGTAGAATTAAAATGGATCCCCTTGAATTTGCATATGAACCCCTCAAATCTACCATCAAATTAAAGCTTGCATTGCGGTTTATTGACTGCACAGTAAAAATCAGAGAACCATCGTGGGTCTGAAGCTTAGATCCAAGACGATCCATCCTTTGGATCAATGTTTTTGTACCATGGTGGTAGTGGCATGCAACAGCTTGGTGATCTTTAATGTGCACAGAGACTAGTGGAAGGTTTAATTTGGTGGTGGTTTGGGTAGAGATCCTGCACAGAAGTGATTCAAATTACGACAAAATGATCTGACTTTTACCTTCTTCCAATATTGTGACAGCAGCCATTTGTGGTGGTGCCCGCAGTACTATCTCAACATTACAAAAAAGCCCGCAAGATCCCAAAAGATTGGGAGCTTTGTAATAGTTAATCATAATAATATGATACAAAAATTACAATTGCCTTTCCATCAGGTAGCATTAACCAAAGGTGCAGAACATTATTATTATTTATTACATCTACTATTTCATTTTTTTAAAAAGCCAGAACATTAAATAAAAATCAATCTCAAGGTGACAAAGGGATTGACTTAAAAGTTCTTTGCCTTTAATGTGGGAGAAATATACCAGGCAGATACCGGGGGGAAATTGTGTTTTCTTACCGTTGCTTCTCCACCTGTGTGTTTGTCACTCATTACTTCCTCTTTCAAAAGAGGAAGTAAACAACTTGCACATGGCCCATACAGTGGGCCGTTTTGATCGTGCTGCTTCTCCTGCACACAGCAGGAGATAGCGGCAAGTT
Source organism: Elgaria multicarinata webbii (assembly GCF_023053635.1). Taxonomy (NCBI): domain Eukaryota; kingdom Metazoa; phylum Chordata; class Lepidosauria; order Squamata; family Anguidae; genus Elgaria; species Elgaria multicarinata. The sequence continues at coordinate 68,452,887 of NC_086180.1, forward strand.
CCGTCTCAAAAAATAAGTTGTACTTACTGGTGTGGTTTTTTGTCACACAAAGAAGGCTAGAAGGAGCGGGAGGTGTGCAGGACGCAGACGACATTGCAAGAGGGACCCGTGAAAATCCGTGAATGCCCAGCAATGAGCGTGCAATAAAACACTCATCTGATGACACCCACTTTTACAACATTCTGTAACATTCCCAACTTTGGGACAAAAATTGTATAAATAATTAGGTGAAGTCTTCTTCCCACCCCACCCCCAGAAAATACTATGTGTTTACACCATATTTAGCAGACAACCGAAAACAAGAAAAGAGACTCTGATTATCCAGAGATTTCTTCACTTTACCTTGGAGTTACCCATTGCAGTTCAAACAAATTCCAACTTGGAGATACGATAAGGATTATTTGAGATGTGATTATCCAGTGCAAACATATCCCGATGCACTTTACATTATGATTCAACTGGAGGAGGCAGATGGCTCAGCGTTTAGGCACCACGGACCTTCAAAAGCTGAAAATCAATCAAGATGAAGGGCTCTATCCAATGGGTTGTATCAAGTGTGAGTAACTTAAGTCCCATTCATTTCAACTGCTCCACTTTAAGTAGGACTGCATTGGCTAAAACCCCAAGACCATGTCTGGATGATCAAAGGGGGGAAGAAGCCATCATAGTTTCTCCCTCTGCCCTTTGTTTACATAATTACCCGCACTGCAGCATGGGTTGGCGTGTTATGCGAACCCAGTGTGTGGTGCAGCAGAGATGGCTCAGAGCCACCCTGTGACATGCAATAGGGGTTGAAGAGTGGGTACAAAGCCACCCCCGCCATGCATCATATGCGTGTCACATGCCAACACACTCGCTGCATGGATAATTGTGGAAAGGACAGGCACATGCACGGGGGAGGGGTGAGAAGCCACAATGGCTTCTTTTCGACCTGCTACCATCCAAACCACCCCAAAGTTTCAAGCCAGTCCCTGCTCACCAGTCTTACATGAGACATATAAGATGAGCATTGCCTCATACATACTTACAGGTGAAATAAAACCATTTAAGCTATTTACAGCCATGAGTTAAAAGTACAAACAACCTCCCCCGCCCCTGAATTTTTATCTATTTTTTTTTAAAAAAAAGCAAAATAACTATGTTGGTTCAAGATGGCAAACCTTGGGTTGGATCCAAAACTTGCGCAAGCTGAAGTTTGCTCATGTGATGGGACTTCCTTGTCCTCTCCTGCCCCGTGCAACAAATCTGCTCTGGAGGGTCCCCCAACCTTCCAGATCAGATTTGGGGAGTGGCTCAGGGGGTTGCAGGAAAGAGGGGGAAATCCATTCTGCCAGCAGTTCCCACCTGGGGCTTTTCTACATGAGGTTGTTAATCACTGTATCTACTTCCAGTTTTGTCACAGAATTGAGATCAGAGCTCTACACAAATAGCTTTCCTTTCCTGCTTTTCCACTACATAACCTCTAGATGGCAATGTACTATAGTGGAACATCACAATTACACAAGTAATTGTGCTGTTTTTCAATTTCAGAAATGATGTTCCATTTCCCCCATTTTCTTTCTTTCTTTTCTTTTTTTTTAAAAAAAGTGCTTTGAAAAAAAGCAAAACTGGAGGATCATGATCTTGTCCAAAGAATCCATAAACAACCATGAGCACACCATAATAACTGGATACAACAATATAACTGGATGCAAGAATATAAACTGGATGCAACACTTTGAAATGTCAGTTTCCCACCCTGGGAGAAGGAGTCTCTGACAAAGTCCTCCCTTCTGACTCAACTATTAAAGGTCCAGGAATCCTCTCTCATGTTGAACCTGGCAACTGTATAGCCTCTTGGTTCTAAAACAGAGAGCCCTCCTAATGAAATTTTCCAGTAAATGGGATGAGGCAAGAGGTGAAATAAGACCCTTTAAAAAGGCTAGAGGTTGTGCAGTGTTAATTACAACAAAAAGCATTTAAAATATTTCCCTCTATCCAAAGTGTGTTTTCTTGCTTTCAAAGTGAACCACAATTGACTGTTGATATACCATTGCTGTTGCATTATCTTTCTCACCCACCCCAGCACCTCCCAGAGCACAAGCTCAAACAAGACGAATGGCTGTATAATTCAGCTAAAAAGCTTCTGTGGGTTTCAGCCATCAGTATTTCCAACTCCCAGCTGTTAGCATCCTGAAACCTGATGCTCGCAATTGTTGGCTAACTTGCACTTAACTATACTTATGCTTAAATGGATCTCTCATTCCGACACTTGGTGTTCATCATCTGCTTTAAATTGCCACTCTGTCCTTGACTTCCTTCTTCCATCTGATGAATGATGTTAGATTTGAATATTAATGGGTGGAATTTGGGGGCTCAGAAGTAACACACACATGAGCTACGGGGCTTCTCTGCAATTTTTTTTTTAAAATGCACTGCCTTACCGTGACTATCTGCATTCACTTTCTTTCTTGGATGTAAGGTGCTGCACTACACGGTGATTTTAAATGGAACACATGGAGCAGAAAGAATGCAATTGACTTTACTGAGGCAGCGTCATCTGGTGGTGTAATTATAGCACAATGCTGAGATTGTTGTGCCATTTCCCAGAAATTCCCACATTATCTCTGGGTTTTTTAAACCTGCAAAAAAGCCAAATATTCCAGGGGAGAGCATAGGAAGGCCCCTGGATGCTGACGTCATCATTAAATGAACCTGCAAACTTACATGAGCGGCCAATCCCTGAGCGTGCTATAAATAGCTCATTTAGAGAAGCTCACGCACAGTGTTATGAACATGCTGCCAAAACCATCTAAACATCAGGAGTGTTGCACAAGGAAATGTTGGTGTACACTGTTTATGGGAAGGGGGGAGAGAGAGAACAGAAGAAGCTGCAACACTCTGGCCATGAAGTTTATTTGCAAATGAACTACTCAAGGGCCCTGGCAAGAAGCAGAGGTTTGGTGCATGAGTGAGTTGCACTCAGTACTTATCTCCGTTCTGCAGGGTCCATGTGCTAATGTTAGAGCAAGACACTAGCCCATCCCTTTCTCAACCTGGTGCCCTCCATATGTTTTGCAGTACAACTCCCAACATTCCTGACCATTCCTGAGGCTGGTGGAACTGAAGTCCAAAACATCTGGAGGGCACCAGGTTGGGGAGGATGGGGCTTTTGTCCAGAGCTGATATCCTCAGAGGCCTGCTGAGGCCCACACCTCAGCTGGGGCGGGGACGACGACGACGGCTGATTCCCAGAATGGCTGCTGCCGCTCTTCCTCTTGTCATTGCTGCCTAGTTGCTTTCTCTTTCTAAAGAGAAATTGGAAGTGAATGATAGGGGCAGGATCCTCACTCACTTGCCCTTTCTGCCTAGGCAACAGTGAGAATTGAGCCCCATGGGCAGCCAGGGATGAAGAGGGGGCCACTGAGGGGGTGATGATGTCTTGCCCAAGCCACCTACCCCTCCCAGAGACCTAGAGCTAGAAACAGCCCCACTGTTTTCCCTGCTCCATGGCCCCAATCCCATGTGCAAGGCTATTGCAGGGAGATTTGCCACAGGGCTTTTCTACATGAGGCTTTTAACCTGCACCTTTACCAAGGTTTCTATTTCTGGATTCTTTGCAGGATTAAGCTTGGCTCCTTTACATGTGTTTCTGGGGTTTTCTGTCTGGCTTTCTATATGTTTCATTACACAACCACTAGGTGGGGCTGTGTTATGGCAGAATTGCAGACATACATGAAAAAAATACCAGGCTTTCCACATTAGGAAAAAACATTGCAATAAGTGTTGCAAAGCACTGAGAGGCTCTGGGGGATGAAATGTCATGTAAAAGACCCACAAATTACCTTGAGTGAGGAATCAAGGATGCACAATAAAAGCATAATGTAGAAAGGCTCCCAGTCAGTCTGGAGGAGTTGGGCCTAATAATTTATCTTAATCCCCCTAAACCACCATGGGGAGTTGCAGAGGGCAAGATGCTGACTTATTTCCCTCAGAAAAAGGATCATGACAGAGAGCAGAAATCTATTGAGGTTTAAAAGTGGGCAATCCCCAGCTCTCATCCTTCCCAAAACAGAAACCACATAATGGCAAATATATAAACCAGATTGTTTTTAATTATTGGCTATAAAGTCCTTGTGTAACGTTCCTCAAAACAAGGCCTGTACCAAATGCAGAAGAGGTACAAGCCTGTTGATCTCTTGAGTATCTTTGGTTTCATTTGGACCTAAGTTTCTGAGGTTGTGCCGAGTAATTTGTGTATCTTTCTAGCCTTTGTTGAACATAGAAAGAACCAAGGGGTTGCCTCAGTTCTTTCTCCGCTAATACGGAGAGACTGCAGGCAGGGAGCTGTCAAGATTTCTTCCATCACAGCTACTCCTTCACAGGCTTTCCTCAGCTGCATATCTCCCTTTTACAGAGAAGCGAGAGCCTAAGATGGCAAACGTAACTTGGTCCTAGGGTTTCTTTGCAGACAAGACTACAAATGTTTCCTTCTTCTTCTAGCCCCAGAGGTCTATTGTGTTTTTCAAACATACCTTTCAATTATAAATCCCATAGTCAAATACAATTGCACAGATTGCAAGATCAACCAGTGATGCATTCAGTCTGTAGCTCAAATAACTGGTTACTAAGTTACTTTCCATTAAGGCTAGACACAGTTAAAGCCAAATGCTTCATAGGCCTTTGCCTTTTTAAAATGCATTTCCCTGTTTCGATCACACCTTTACCACATTACCACAACCTTGACTTTCCTTTACTCCTCCCAAATTGACTGCAGGGAGAATCCAAATAGGACGTGGTGGTTGATCTGCTTCTCCTTTTAAATGTGTTCTTTAGACTGTTGCATGGTCCCTTGTTTATTCTCTCCTGGTTTATTTCCTTTGATTTTCCTTATTAGGGCCTACATATGCATCAAGGCTTCCATTCATTCTGTGTTTACCCCCCTTAGCATTGTGTTATAACATCGATAACTTTTTAAAGACACTTTGAGTATAATGCAAACCAACAAAAAACTTCTGCTGTAAATCATAGGGGCCATAATGCACAACTGTTGACAATGGGCTGAATCTGGATTTATATTGGGTCAACTCTATTGAGTGAAGTGGACTTCCCCGCGCCTCTTTCCCATGGAAACTCTCTAGCCCCCTGAAAATGATAACAGGGCTTTTACACTTGACCATTCCTTCCTGGAACTGTGCCACCGTTTTGCTTCCTCTTCACTCACGGGCCCTTTACACTGGCTGGTTTTATCCTAGAACTTTCCATTTCTTTTCTTTACACGGAGAGGCAGCAGCATTGTTGCAAGTCAAACCTTTATAGGAACATCTGACTCCTGATTTACCTCTGTGGTTCACACCCATTTCCCTCCCGCTAGCCGGTTATTGGTAACCCTGTTGTGATTGACACAGCCTTCCAGTATGGACAATAAACAGCCCAGCCTCACTGTAAAAAAACCTACCCAGATGCGAGGGAAATTTCATGCTCCCAGAGATAAAGCAAGTGGATGGAAAGTGGCAAATTCCAAGGGAGAAGAGGGAAATATGCCTCCCTGTAACAAAGGTAGATCTGATGCCTCATCCCACCAATGGGGCTTACTCTCAAGTAAATGTGCTGAGGGTTTCAGACTTGCAGTGCAATCTTATGTCCCATTGTGTTCCCAAGTAAGTCCTGGCTTTCCCGTGGGCTGTGAGGAAACAACACAGCTTCCACCAAAATACCCAACACATTGAGGGTTTCTTGGTGGTGCTAAGAAACTCTACGACCCTGGTTGGCAGGTGCAGCAGCAACAGGGAAAACAATGCACTTAACATTCTCAACCATCCTTGTTCAGCTGTCCTGCTGACATGCCACGGAGAAGCCCTTGTTCAGCCATGGTTGACCTGCTGACTTGTCATCCCGCTGAGGCACCTGCAAATGGTGACATCAGAAGTGCCTGGAACGGATGGCGGCTACACCGCCTCAGTCACAGCCTCCTCCTCCTAGCTGCATCCCTTAGTCCCACCCACATGTAGCAACATGGAAACAATACAAGGGCCGGCAATGCCAGCCCAGTGGCATGAAAAGGAAAAAATACATTTCCCCTGATTTGAAATAACATGAGTTAGGCAAGGGGAAATAGCAAGAAAGAAACTGTACAATGACGGTGTCATGTAAAGCACCCAGAAAATTCCATGCTTGAGGAATGTTGATTGCACCACAAAACCATCATGTAGAGACACCCACAGAGAGCCAGGAGACCCTGCTGATAGGGGTGAGCTGTGCTGGAGGGTGGGGAGCAGGATCCCCCCAAAATTGGATAGAAGAACCTTCAATGTGCAGAGAACTTCCTCTTGCGGAAGGCAGATCTTGGATCTAGCCCAAGTTTTTTAAATCTACAATCATTTCTTTTAAATCTACAACTATAGCACACCCACTTGTTGCTAAATCCAAGCTTTTGTATTCGAGCATAATGAGCTAGCATTATGCTGGAACACAATGCTGCCTCCTTCTAATAGAAAAATACAAGCAATGAGAAAGTCAAAGTGGAGAATTCCTCTTCTGTGTTGAGATAGCTGAAAGCTTTGATCAAAGTTTTACAATTCTATTTACGCTTACAGTTCTAGAAATATCCAGGGCAACCCTAGACATGCCAATTGAGAAGCACCATTTATTTATTATGTTTATATGCTGTCCCATAGCCGAAGCTCTCTTTATTTATTACATTTATTTATTATTTACTTCAATGGGACTTAATCCCCAGTAAATGCATATAGGATTGCAGCCTTAGTTTCAATACCATTTGAAATTCAGGTAAACTCTTGAAAACAGATTAGCTGAAGTAACTATTATGAGAGAGCCTTGTTCTTTAGATTCTTGCATTATTTTCTGCAATGTCTATACGATATTGCTTTTCACGATCTACGATGGAAATAAAAACATAAGAACTATTATACGGAAGTTGAGCTATGGCCTTGAACAGGTATTGAATCCCTCTCTTCTAAAGATTTATAACCTTGAAAAAAGCTAGGGGCCCCTTTTCAGGGCTCTTAGGATGCATGAATTGCTATGATGGATCAGAACAAGGGTCTATCTAGTCTAGTATTCTGTTCATACAGCAGGCAACCAGCTGCTCACAGGAAACGCCCAAGCAGGACATGAGTGCAATAGCACCCAGCAACTGGTGTAAAAAGGCATACTGCCTCTGATAATGGAGGTAGCCATCAGGACTAGTAGTCATTGCTAGCCTTATCCTCCATGTATTTGTCCAATCCCCTTCTAAAGCCATCCAAATTGGTAGCCATCCCATCTTGTGGGAGTGAATTCCATAGTTTAACTATGTGCTGTGTGAAGAAGCCCTTTCCTTTCTGTCTCCTGAATCTCCTACCAATCAGCTTCATGTGATGACCACGGATTCTAGTATTATGAGAGGGAGAAAAATATCACGGTATCCACATTCTTCACACCACATGTTTCAATAATGTCCTTCCATTTAAAATTAATACATTAAAATGGGGTGGGGGGAGAGAACTAGACTAAAATAAAACCATCCATGGGATACTGAATGGCAAAGTATAGCTCTTAGTTTCCTCTGAATTTCTGCTTTCAGTATCTAAAGCAAGTTTTTCTTGCATATGTCCCCAAATGCTATCAAATGTGCAGCTATAGGCATAATTGGTTTCAGAGAGAATACTGTGCATTTTGTTTCGTAATACTTGTAGTTTGGACAGCCATCTTTTCACCCTTGACTGATAATCCTTAACTGCACAAGGCACTAACCAACAAGGTGGCAAGTTATGGACCAAGCCTTACACGTTGAATTTCTGCAGTTACACAAAGCAGCAACTCTACCTTGATTGTTGTAAACCAGTATCGAATATTTACCAACCTTCTGCTGCAGGTTTTTTCTATACAAATCATTCAACACCAATTTAAGACCTATATAACATGACAGGCACATACTACCAATGTCCTGTAGTTAACGTACCTGATGATAGGTGGAGGTGTATTTTTACAGTACTATAACTAGGGATGAGTGAGAAATTTGTTTGGTTTCTATTTCAATGAAAACATAATTTCACACTTTTGAACCTTTACACAAACGCAAAGTCAGCTAGGGTGCATATAATTTGTTGGATCTACCCTCCAGAAGCCCAAAACACTGCTATGGCTTTGGGAAGGGGGTTTCAAACTCCCATCTCTCCCCCTCCCCCTTGCAGCCACTACAGAAAGAACTTCAGAACATAAGAAGAGCACTGCTGGATCAAACCAAGGGTCCATCTGGTCCAGGACTCTGTTCATACAGTGGCCAACCTGCTGTCGACCAGGGAACCACAAGCAACACACAGTGCAAGGGCACCCTCCCACCGTATCGTAGAGGTCAAAAGCCTCTTACAGCCTCTCCAGCCCTGGTCCTGCCCCAGGAAGCAGGAAATGCTTCCTCATGGGATTACTGACGGTTTTGCCATTTCCAGAGCTTTTCTCCCTTTATCTATGGCAGAGCATCCCTTTAAATATCTGTAAGTTCATCACACATTGATAAGGTTTGTCATAAGAAGCTTTGCTTTAGGCTACCCAACTATGGATGGTGAGCTGCTTCAAAATGACCTTACAGCTGGACTTGACGGCCTTATAGGCCCCTTCCAACTCTACTATTCTAGGATTCTACTTCACTGGAATTAGAGCACTTGAAGCAATGTCACCTGCATCCCTATATCCGCTTACCTTTAAATACTTCTGAGTAGACATGTACAGGCTTGTGATGTAAATGTTGTAAATGGCCTAGTGTGCTTCATAGGAGGATCAGACCAGATAAAAGTGAGATATAATTCAATTGTGCTGAGAGCAGCTCATTCTAACACTCTCAAGAAAAATAGTACACCAGGGAAGTAGATCAAAGGAACTAAGAAAGTCAGGGATACCGGTATTGAAAGCATTTCATCCTTCATTGAGAAGCTACAGAAAATCAGTGCATATTGTACCTACAGGATCTAGCACTGCAGCACTGAAATTATATTTAAGAATTTATAAGGTGCTAAGAGTGAAATCTTATGCATGTCTACTCAGACAAAAGAATTACTAAATTCAATGTGACTTAGTCCCATGCCAGGGTAGAATGGCAGCCTCAAGGTTAGATCCAGACTTACTCATACTTACTCATAGACCCACTGAAATCAATGGGACATAAGCTAATTATTGCAATGGGTCTATTCTAAGTATGATTACGTCTGGATTTAAGTGTGTAATGCATGACCAAGGGTCACCAATAAATGAGAACATACTTCAATAATTTTGGCTACTCTACAAAACTAGTTAGCCAAAGTCCTTGGATCTAACAGGACAAGTAAATTGAAGCACTTCAGTCCAAATATACAAAAGTCAAGCCACCTGATCCAATAGCTTTACATATGCCTAATTCTTCATAGGATCTGGTTGACAGCATTACACCAAAACAGATGCGAAATCCTGTTCATTTCCAAATGAACAACATTCCTTTCTCTCCAATGCAGAGAAATACAAGAACAGGTCAAACATGTACAAGAACCATCACTGTAAGGTCACCTACAGAAATGTGAAAAAGTGCTATCTTAAACCAAAACCAAACCTGAAAACAAAGTAAGTTTAAGAAAACTGATACAAACAATATATCAAATTTAGGTATAACTATACTTATTACAATAAAATCATATTCGTAGAAAATATTTTAATCTTAAAGCAAATACATACATTTAAAATTTAAACAGAATAGTCCACATACATCAAACTTCAAACAAAAATCCCTAAACGCGTTTCAACCATACAGGTCTTCATCAGTGGGAAAAGGATATGTGGATTTTTTTTAAAAAAAATAATACAAATATTAAAAACAACTTTTTATGCTCCAGATATAGGGAGTTTCTATCGGATCTGAAAAGCAGAACAAAGAAAAATAATTGCCAAATGCCTATTGGTGCTCTTCCCCCTTACTTTTGAGCCCAAGGTTATTAGAGTAAAACCTAAAAAATATATCAAATTATACCTAAATTTGATATATTGTTTGTATCAGGTCACCTACAGATCCATCGCAGACAATAACACTTGTTATTTAAGAACATTTAAACTGCTTCCCTTCTGTTCTGACAATAAGTTCATACCAAGCTATCCTGAAGAACAAACAAAGGCCCATCATTGCTTGAAGTGTTTTATTGAATATATTAATCTTTCATAACTGATTACAAAGTGTATTAAAATCTATTCATCTTAAATGCATTGTAATAAAACTTTCATAGAAAACACATCTCAGACTGTGAAAACAAGTGTTGAAGGACAAATGACTCAGGTAAACTCCAAGTTATATATTTCACTGACAGATTGCAGTACATTGTGAGAGACAAACAAATCAACTCATTTTCTCCCCACCCCACCCCACCCCACTCCTGCCTGGATCCGCCAAATTACTTCTAAAGATTTCCCTCCGTGGGAGAGGATGGAAGAACCAAACAGCAAAAGGTATGACTGCATATCTGAGAGTTTCCCACGTTAAGTAAAGCGTAGGAAGACAAAGTAGCAAAAGCAGTTAGGAGGAACAAAAGAAGGAATGTTCAAATATATAATTTAGATGGATTTGCAATCACAAGATGCCACTTGATCATAGCCCTCCTAAAATATCTCCCAGAGAAGAGCAGTATAGTACACACAGTTTGAGAAGATTAACGTCAGTTGGGGTATTGGAGATGAATAGCTCAGCATCCTGGGATAATCTTCATTCCTGGACCATTTTCTGCCCACTGGAAGAAGTCACACTGTTTATCCTTCCCAAGAGGGCACACAAAGAAATTCTTTCCATTATTAGGGCCAATCTTCAACACTGTCCTCATAATGCAGCGCTTCCCATGATTGCAGAACGGAAAATGCAGGTCTGCCCACTGTAGAGAGAAATCATTTCCCTTTAACGCCATATGCTGTAGCCAAATTCCTCTTTTAGACTGGTGGCAAGAAACTCTCCTTCAACGCTGCCAGGTAGGGAGCAACCAATAATAATCAAACTAAACTACTTCCCTGTAAATACAGATTGTTCCACTGCCTGAACTACACTGGTTTGACTTTGTTGGAGGACAGATTTTAAGAGTCTTATCTGCCTTTAGAGGCAACACAGGTTTAATTTATCCAACTTAAGTTCTGATATTTCATGACTTCAAAGCAATAGATCTTATTTCCCCAAACTCTAGTGGCTCTTCCCTTTCAGAATCTGATGGTTAAAAATGACACTGTTGCATTAGTTAGCACACTGTATAGCAGAGATCATCATCAAGGCTGAGTCGAGAACAAAAAACACAAAGCAATAGTCCATGTAGTCTGGAATTCCAGTCACGCAGGTTCTAGATTATGTGAATCACCTAAGCTGCATCATGCCTCTTCAGATCTTTCAGCGAGGCGCAGCCACATTAACGGCAGGTGCAGCCCTGCTACCCCTTCTGCACGTTTACACTAAGCATGGAAAGAACTTGTGAGGGGGGGCATCTTATTTTCTGCAGGGGGCATGTGACTAATAGCTTCAGAGCAGGCAGAAATACAAGAACTGCAGGCTTTGCTGTCATTTGACCTCTATGCTGGAAAAGATACACTAGTTTCACCTCTGCCTCCCATAGAACTGTTAATGGCACAGAGCGTGTGTACGAAACAGAAGAAGAACTGAAGTAGGGACAGAGCAGCTGCAGATGATGAAGGGACCAAAAGACTAGAGAAGTTCTCAGGGGGCGGTTTTCCTCGCAGACAGAGGGAAGTCCGGGGAGTTGGTTCCCGAAAATGCCGTGGATGCTTGGCTGAAGAGCTACAGGTAGGTAGGTGAGAGGGGAACCCTTCCACAAACTACCCATCTTTCAGCTCTTCAACTAACAAGCAGGGATAGCAATTATTTTTCAGCCCCACCACCTTCTTGAGTGCCAGGAGCATGTGACTAACAGCCTCACCTTTAAGTACCAATGAGACACAGGGGGGTCAATAAAGCCCTCAGCTAACTTGCTATATTAAATAAATACATGAAAATGTATTACATGAAACTACCCATACACTACGCTCAACATCTAAGGTCCTCCTCCAGGTGCCTACCCCAAGGGAAGCTCGGAGAGTGGCAACAAGGGAGAGGGCCTTTTCAGTGGTGGCCCCTCAATTACGGAATGATCTCCCCAACGAGGCTTGCCTGGCGCCAACATTGTTATCTTTTCGGCGCCAGGTCAAGACTGTTCTCCCAGGCATTTGACAGCATAGGCTGAGTTTTTTCACTGACCCCAGAATAGTAGTTTTTAAACAGATATTGTCTGTTTTTGTTTGTATTTTATGCTTTTTATGGTTTTAAGTTTTGTATATTTCTTTTGAATGTTCACTGTTTTTAACTTTTGTAAACCGCCCAGAGAGCTTCGGCTATGGGGCGATATAAAAATGTAAATAATAATAATAATAATAATAATAATAATAATAATAATAATAATAATGTAAAACAATCTGCCACAACATGATGACCAACCAGATGTTTTGGGCTTAGAACACCTGCTTTCCATGCGGAAAGTCCCAGGTTCAATCCCTGGCATCTTCAGTTAGGGCTGGACAACTGGCGTTGACAACTGGGCTAGACGGACCAATGGTCTGATATATTTAGGCAGCTTTCTATGTTCCTACGACTTCAGTTCACATCAGCCCCAGCCAACATGGCCAGGAATGCTGGGAGTTGTAGTCCAAAACATCTAGAGGGCACCAGGTGAGAAAAGGCTGCTGTAAAACCATGGACTAAAAATTCATGATTCAATTGGTTTCATGTAGAAAATAATTCTACAACGGCCAAAAAGTCTGTTTATTCATCCTAAACCGCACCGTGAACCTCTTTAGACAAAGCTATCATCATCGTCATTCATATTTCCATTATGCTGAAAGAATGAGTGAAATCCACAAGCAATCATGGTGGCTTAAGAGACTGATTTGTACACTTCAAGGGTGTTGGCAAGGTTTATTACGATCTCACGTACTTCAAAATAGTCACACCGGGCGTCTCTAGGTAAAGGACAAGTGTAAAATTGCCTGCCCTTGTTTTCTCCGTCCTTCCTCACAACACGGAGAACGCAGAAGCGGCTGTGTTTGCTACAGCGAGGACTGCCAGCATTTAATGTACAAGAACCATCTGTCACATTATCTGGAGGTGCTCTGTAATGACAAGTTACAAAATAAAACCTGCATAAAGTTAAAGAGATTAGTTACAGCAGAACCACCATATTCACTCCTGCCTTCCCCAAAAACTCCACATAAACTCTTCCATTTCAATAATGTATCTTCTCTGTATTGAACAAAATATACAGATCCTCACTATTTTATCTGCCCTACTAGTTTTCTCTTTAAATAAAATTGAAGGATTCAGTGCTGAATATCCTGGAAATTGGAATGAAATCCGAGTGGCAAATTTAAAGTCCCCAAATTGCCTTGCCACTTATTTTTTATTTTTATTTTTTTGTAAAGTGCAGCATTCCAGCATTGCTAGCATAAATGTTGTGCTTTCATGTAGTTTAAAAGACATCCGGAATTGGCAGCAACAAGATGTACTAGAGGTCCAATTCCCTCCAATTACATTCTCCCTCTTTGGAAAGCTATTATGAGTGTCTCAGACCAGGCCATGGGGATCTCTACCTACTTGTCCGCTGCAGAGACAATTTTCTATGCTCTTTGATCAAAGCTACTTTTAATGATCCCAATCATGTTCCACTGAGGAGGAAGTCTGACTGGCGGAGCAGAAAAGTACATTTTATGAAGGTGGCAGGGAAGCTTTACTCTCCTCTGATATTAGCGTCACTAGAATATGTGGAGAGCATCACTGTTTACCATGCACAAGGGCATCTTCCTTGACGGTTAATGTTTAAACAAGGTTAGTTTGCTTCCTGTTACTTTGATTTAGCACTGGCCAACCTTTGTTGGGAACTGAGGTACAAGTTAAGTTCAAAAAGCATTAGTATTGCTCTAGCGCTCATTAATACATAAGCCAGGAATAAGCAACCTGATGCCTTCCAAACGTTTTGGACGACAGCTTCCATAATCTCTGGCCATTGGCCATGCTGGCTCAGGTTTAGATGTAGTCCAAAACATCTGAAAGACAATACGCTGTCTACGCCTGATATAAGCAACACCTCCTCCAACCCATGTTTTCAGGGGGCTTTATTTCCAGTCTGCCAAGCTGGGAAACACAGCACGGGCACAGTTTTGACTACTGTAACATGCTCTGCGTGGGGCTGCCTTTGAAAACAGTTTGAAAACTTCAGCTGGTCCAGAATGCTGTGGCCAGACTTTTGAACGGGGACATTTATAGGGAGTATGTGATTCCCATGTTACAGCAGCTTCACTGTCTACCGGTCTCTTTCCAGATACAATTCAAAGTACCAGTTATTTATTACATTTACATCCCACCTTTTTTCCTCCAAGGAACCCAAGGTGGCATACATAATCCTCCTCCTCACCATGTTATACTCACATCAACAACCCTGTGAGGTAGGTTGGGCTGAGAGTCTATGACTGGCCCAAAGTCACCCAGTGGGTTTCCATGGCCGAGCGGGGACTAGAACCTGGATCTCCTGACTCCCAGTCCAACACCTTAGCCACTACACCACACTGGTTATGATCTATAAAGCCCTTAGGAGTAGGCTTCCTTCTTCCGCATGACAGTGCCCTGGTTTTAAGACCTTCCAAGGAGGCCCTTTTACCAATACCCCCACCACTGGAGACATGAGAGAGACATGGCTGCTCCCAGGCTCTGGAACTCCCTATCAAGGAAGGTTATGCAGTTGTCTCTTTGTCTGTTATCCTTCCACCAGCAGACAAACATACGTTATTCAGGCAGACCTTTGGCATGTAAGCTGGCCTTGCTGCTGAAGGTTTTTTGTTTTTTTTAAAATTAGGCTCGGTGATGTTTCTCTCTTTTCAGGTTTATTTTAAAATTAATCAATATGCGGTCAATGTGATGTGCATGGTACAGCACTAAAAAACAAAATAGATGACCACTAGTTTGGTTTTGGGTTTTTTGAGTGCTATTCTTAATTTAATTGTTTTTATGTGATGTTTTAATTAAGATTTTGTTTCAATCTTGATTTTATCATACAGCCACCTTGAGCACCATTATTCAGCCACCCTGAGAACCAAATTTAATCAATAAATAAGCGGGCATGATCAAAGCTATGCCTATGCTGCAGAAAGGCCCATGTGTCCTCTTGCCAAGTCCCATAAAGCCCCAGCGCATGTGCCATGCTTCATGTCTATGACATCAAGCAGCTACTCTTCCTCCCCTGCTCTCCTACGTGAACGACTTCTGAAGATCTCACAAGGAATTGTAAATTACAATAACTTTTAAAAAATAGCAGCTCTTTTTATCTTTCTCCATTCTTAGGATAGGGCAATTCATGTTGCGCAGCTGAGTTTGGCATTCTCCCATCTCTCTCCACTACAGTAATTCCATCAAAGACGGATTCAGCTGCACATTTTCTAATATGATATATGCCACCTGGCAATGTTGCCTTTCTGGCATTGAGATGGGCCAAACAAGGCAGTTAGATTTCACAAGAGAATAAATGGACACAAATACAACATTAAAAATGGGAACACTCAGAAATCACTGGATGAATACTGCAATCACCCTGGACATTTTCTAGCAGACCTGAAGGTTACTGTATATAAACCACAACAACAAAGGTTTCAGAAGGAGACACCAGTGTGAAGCTACTGAGTAAGAAAGCATGAGCAGGTTTGACACTGGGAAACTCAGATTCAGTGGGGCTGCCTTTGAAAACGGTCCGGAAGCTTCAGCTGGTACAAAACAGGGCAGCCCGTTTACTAACAGGGACTGGCTGGCAAGATCACATTACGCCAGTCCTTTTACAACTTCATTGGCTGCCAGTCCAGGTCCGGGCCCGATTCAAAGTGCTGGTATTGACATTTAAAGCCCTAAACGGTTTGGGGCCAGGTTATTTGAAGGAACGCCTCCTCCCATATGTACCTACCCGGACCTTAAGATCATCTACAGGGGCCCTTCTCCGTGAGCCCCTGCCAAAGGAAGTGAGGCAGGTGGCTACTAGGAGGAGGGCTTTCTCCGTTGTGGCACCCCGGTTGTGGAATGAGCTCCCCAGAGAGGTCCGCCTGGCGCCTACACTGTACTCCTTTCGTCGCCAGCTGAAGACCTTTTTATTCACTCAGTATTTTAACACTTAATTTTAACTTAAATTTAAATTATACTGTTTTAACTCTGTATTTTAACCTTATATCAATTTTGCTGCGTGGTTTTATCCTGGTTGCGCTTTTTATATTGTATTTTGTATTTGTATTTTTAACTTGTTGGTTGTTTTATGATGGTTTTAATTTTTGTGAACCGCCCAGAGAGCTTCGGCTATTGGGCGGTATAAAAATGTAATAAATAAATAAATAAATAAATAAATAAATGGATTCTGGGACTGACTAGCTCACTAGTGCTTGATCTTGTTGGGCCTGTTCACCATGCAGGTCTGGGTCACATCCATGCAGGCTGTATTTTACGTTAATAAAACGTAACACTGGGCCTGTTCAGACAGCAGCCTAACCATGACTTCACATGTCAACCCTTTTGTAACAAATGGCTATGAGTGTGTTTAAACCATGGTTATGAACCATGGTGAGGAATCGTTCACATGACATGCTAAGTCATGATTCACACAACATGCTAAAAATGCATAGTGTGCCATCTGAACAGGGTCACTATCTCTTCCACTGCTTTGTATTTTAAGGTACATTCCTATATATTCCAGCTTGGCCTGTTAAGCTACGTTCCTATACACGCTTACCTGAAAGTAAGTGACACTGAATTCAATGGTGCTTACTTCTGAGAAGACATATATAGGATTGCACTGTTAGCCACCCCCACCCACCCCCATGTTCAGATGACACATGTTCAGTGTGTCGTCTGAAAAGGGTCAATGAGATGTAAGAAATTTTAAAAAGAAAAGTGACATAAAATATTTGTATTTAAGAATACACTGATCCCTGCCCCTTTATTCTTCTATCATATAAAGCTGCCCTCCCACTCCCCCTTCTACCCTCCAATTTTCTTATTAAATTGTCCTTACATGACTAACTTCAGATAGAAGAATGTATGTGGGTGGGTGGGGGAGAACTGCATGAGCTCGCTTACTCAGGCACCTAGTAATATGATGCAAACATTCAAGAATTCAACCTTGTTCTCACACGTGCAAGTCTGGAAACTAAAAAATTGAGTGCAGCTTCAAAATCAGTCCATGTGCCAGCAGGATCTGCCATTACTGCAATGGGGAGCTAGTGGTTAAAAAAAAAGGCAACCAGAGACAAGAAGAAATGCTTGTTTGTAGAATGGAGCAGGTCAGCGGACCTTGCAGAAGGAATCTCCTCTAACCTGTCCCAATCCAGAAACAAGCATTTCTCACGTGTAAGTGAGAGGTTTTGCATGCGCAACTGATTGAGCAGGTCACTGGCAGTATTGGATAATGCCCTATGACTGGCAACTCCATAACTGAAATATTTTTCCACTCCAACCTATGGGTATGCACATATACGTGTATATATATATATATATATATATATATATATATATATATATGCCATTCAATTTTTCTTCCTTTTCTATTACTACTTTGCAGTTACCAACTTGTGCTTGGCAGGAAATAACAATTTCTTCTGATCTAATACGTTGACTGAGCCACAAGCCACTGCATGGCACGTAAGGACCCAGCAGCAGGCAAAATTGCCTCATGGGTCAGTACACAGACTTATTGGCCGGAAAATATTTTATATTGAACCAGTTCAAATAAAAATGTACTAAACGAAAAACAAATGTTTTCCTATTAGCAAAGTCTTTCCCATCAATTTCTAGCTTTCAAGTTGGTGTTCAATGAAATATAATTTGCAGGAATCTTGTTTAGATCTGGAAATAACAAACCTGCTTGTTAAATTTTCAACAATGGTCCCCACAGATGAAGATGAGTAATCAATCTTTCGTTTCTTCTGTGATGGCTTTAAAGAATTACATTGAAAGGGAAAGGATACTGGTGTATTTACTGCATCGTGGTAGGTACTGTTAGAATCATTTCTTGAAGAATCATGCAGAGAGCTTCCATCTGGAGATAGACTTTCACTTCCATCCTGTTTTAGTGGAGTGAATTTACTAGCAAAATCTGTCAGCACCAGAGTCGTTGTCCCAAACACAGTTTTCCTGTTGATCTTAATTTCGGTTCTTGGTTTTCCAAAATTGTTACATGGATACTTGATTAAGTTGCTATGAAAGGCTGTTAAGTCTTCATTATTCTGCAGGTTTTGAACTTAAAATAGGTGGCAAGAAAGAGAAGATATCAGGGTGAGTTTCTTTAAATCACCTCTTTATTTCTTCCCCAGTTTCCCCAACACTTTTGTACTACATTGGCCTTGTTCAGACAACATGTTAAACCATGCTGCTTAACCACAAAATGGTTAATAGAATGCAATGCATTCCATTAACCATTTTGTGGTTAAGCAGCATGGTTTAGCATGTTGTCCAAACGGGGGCCATTGATAGTTCTCTACACATTAGTGTGATCACAGATATTAATGGCACCAAACCAGGTGTAGTTGTAAAAGAAGCGTCACATATAGAAACTGGTAGCTCTGGATGCCAGTCACTTCTTCTTAAGGTGCCGTCTCCTATAGGAGGTTAGCTATCATTACAGCTATTTTTGGTTTTGACACCACTGCTCTAAATAATTGTATAGAAAGGCAGGTTGCTTACCTGTAACTGTAGTTCTTCGAGTGGTCATCTGTGCATTCACACTTAATGGGTCTCTGTGCCTGCGCAGACTTCTAATAGCTGAGAAGAGTTTTGGGCAGGAACTCCTCCCCCATAGTCATGCGTATATATACTATGTTCCTGCCCTATCCCTCAGTTCCTCGAGACAGATGATTCGATCCCGAACTTTAGGATAGCCCATGCCTCGGTACCAACAGGTTTACTGACACCGAAGTGAGGACGGGGGGGGGGGGGTAGTGTGAATGCACAGATGACCACTCAAAGAACTACAGTTACAGGTAAGCAATCTGCCTTTCTTCTTCGTGGTCTCTGTGCATCACACTTAATGGGGTGATTAGCAAGCTGACTTACTGGAGGTGGGTAAGGTGTCTTATTGGAGGACGGACGAAAGTACAGCTCTTCCAGAGCAGGATCTGGATCTGGCATGTACGTCCAACTTGTAGTGCTGAATGAATGTCAACTGTGATGCCCATGTAGCAGCTCTACACAAATCGGAGAGGAGGATTCCTCTGGCGAATGCTGTAGAGGTTGACACTCCTCGCGTGGAGTGGGCTTTAACCTGGGATGGTAGGTCCAGGTTCGAAATTTGCTATGCGAGCTGGATTGTCTGTCGAATCCAGGCTGTGATTCGTTATTTTGAGCCGGGAGAGCCCTTCTTGGATTCCCCATAGCAGACAAATAGTTTTTATGTGGCCATGAAGGTCTAGGTTCGAGATTTGTAAAAAGCAAGAGCCCTTCTCACATCAAGAGTGTGGAGTCGTCTTTCCAGGTCAGAAGTTGGACTAGGGAAGAATGCTGGTAGCAATATGGGCTCGCTGATGTGGAAGTTGGATACTACCTTAGGTAGAAAGGAGACCTCCAGGTATAAAGATGCCGATTCTTTATGGAAGATTAGATAACGAGGAATAATGAAGAAGATATTGAAATTATTCTCAGCAATGGTAAGTAGATAATCCACAAAGTCCCGACAAGGCAACGCTAACGGCAGTTGAAGAGGAACTGAGGGACATGGCGGGAACATAGTATATATACACATGATGGTGAGGGAGGAGTTCCTGCCCAAAACTCTTCTCAGCTATTAGAAGTCCGATCTAGGCTCCACGCAGGCGCAGAACCCCATTAAGTGTGATGCAGAGACCACGAAGAAGAAGTACAGCTATACAAGTACAGTTCTTCAACCACGATGTTCTTCTTCCTAATGATCTTTTTTCCAATCACACATGCCTATTTGCATCAAATGGTGCATCCAGCTAGTGTAATGGGGCTCAGGTGAGCTCTGCAGAGTGGCAGTGATGTTCAACCAAATGCACATTGGCAACATCTGCATTGGGGAATGTAGATTAACCTTTGGGAGTTGGGGGATGTGAACTTTTCCCAGACAAAGCTTAATTTAACAAATATTAATTAATTAAAGAGTAGAGGGAAAGATTTGCAAGACAAGGACAAAAGTGTATTAGTTATAAGTGCCGAAGAAATTATTTGACTTGCAACATACTAGAAGAAAAAAACCTCCTGCTTTATTTTTTAAATGTAGATTATAGGGATAAAGATATTTTATCTGAACATAATTTAAAGAAATCTTCAGATGCCAGACATTGGACTTTGATAGCGGCTTAAAAGCTGCACAACTGGAATGAAAGATGCCGAGAAAGAAAAAGAGCATTATCGCAATTCTGTTCTAAAGCCCTAAGCTATCCTGCCTTTGTTGTATAGGGTCTGCTTCAACTTCTAGGTAACCAGCTGGGTGCATAAATTCCAGGAGAGAAGTTAATTGGCAAATCTGACTTTCTGAACAGACTAAATCTTTAGGTTCCTGGAGCTGGCATTTTAGTAGAAGACAATCAGCCAAGAGCAAGTCTGGCAGACAACAGAAATACTGACTGACTGCAATTATAGTTGTCTTCCAGTCTTCTTTGCCCACCAGTCTACTGGCTCCTGAAGGCCTAGGTCAGCATGTCTTTCCCCAACCCACTCTTTGGGTGTATCAGAGTCCAGATGGTGAAAGGCTCCTGTACCTTTAAGAGTTATCCAGTTGAGAGGATTTCACCATCTATAGTTTTTAGCAACAGAGCTTCACTGTCGGCTGAACGCACTCCCAGAAGAATGCACCATTCTGTGGCATCCTTATGGTACAGGCACCTTCTCAGGGCCTGAAATCGGCATGCCAAATGCAAACAAGCCTCATGCAGTAGCCTTCAAGAGAGATGGGGGAGCCGTATTAAAGGCACAAAAGGAAGAGAAAGGGGAACAAGGATTTACAGTTGGTTGTAGGAACAGGCTAGGGGAAATCTAGACGAGACTGGACAAGCAAGAAAGATGGCAGTAGCATGATCTTTAGAACTTTAAAAGAAAAATGGCTTGTCAATTAGAGGAGGTGTTGTTGGAAATATAGGGAGCAACACAACCAAACACACACACACACACACACACAGAGAGAGAGAGAGAGAGAGGAGTAAGGAAAGAACAGAGAGCGCATGAAGGAGGGAGTCATGAAAGGGAAGAGAGGAAGTATATTCAGGGTGGTAGAGAAGTGGAGTGTTTTAAGGATTAGAAGCAAAACACTGGTGCTTAAGAACAGTTCTGCTTTGTGGAAGAAATGAAAATCTCTGCCATTGCTGAGAGAATGGGATTTGTCACAACTGGTAAGATGTTTAAAAAATGCCCCTGTAAAGCTTAGCTTTGAAAGTTCTAACATGCAGTTGTTTCAAAATCACCATTTTTATTACAGGGTTTAAGCACTTCTCAGGCACGCAGACTTCCACTGTTTTTCAAATACCAACAGGGTGAAGCAGAGGACGGCATTTGTCCCTTCCAGCTATAAACGGAAATGTATCCACAGCCCAGTGCGGCCCCCCTCCACACTTTACAAATATATTCTCTTTCAATTTATGAAACATTTGGTCTGACAATTCAGGAAGTTGCTGAAGTCTGCAAAAAAGTACAAAAGTTCAACTGAATAATTCATGCTGCATAGGATGGGCTAACAGCTGTGAAAGTATATATTTGAGTCACAAAAGGAACATGCCATTATAGCGCAAACAGTTGTTCACTACGACGACAAGTTTCTGGGTTTATCATTCAGATTCTCAGATGACATGCATCTGCTCAATGCTATTTCATAACCTCTCCCCATCTTGGTTTTCTTAACAGAGAATTTCCTCTGAATTTTCTTCCATAGTCTAGAGAAAGAAGGACATCCTCTCCCTTCCACTCTATAGAGCTGTCTCTTGAAGGACAAGAAAGTGTCCACTCTTTACTCTAATCGGTAGGCACCAGTATTTGACTGAAGCCTACTGTGGTAAAAAGCACGAAACATCGACAACTATGCAGACGACACATGTCAGGAAGCGATAGTCACTTATGGCTTCCTAGCTTATGCCCTTTTTGCATTTATTTATTATATAATTTATAACTGCTCTACATAGATATTGGAGCAATGTCCAAGAAATTAAAACACACACACTAAAAGCAGAAACATCATTACAACAGTAGGAAAATCATTTTTAGTCAGGAAATGCTTGTCTGAAAAGTCTCCAGCAAATGCTGAATTTTTTTTTTAATGTGGGTGCATGCATGAACTTAATTTTGAGAGTGGCTCTAAATTCCACAAGGTGGCCCTAAATGGGGACATGTTTATCCCTCATATTGTACACATATTTGAATGGCATTTGGTGCAGTAGCAGCAGTAACAAGACTTCATTCACAGTGCCGCAAAGCAGGAAGCAGCTTTGAACACCAAGGAAGGAAGGAAGGAAGGAAGGAAGGAAGGAAGGAAGGAAGGAAAGAAAGAAAGAAAGAAAGAAAGAAAGAAAGAAAGAAAGAAAGACCAGTGACTTCAGATTCAAATCAATGGAACAGAAAGCATTTAGGATCAGAGTATTAATATTCATGATACATATTTCCTAAATGCTGTGTGCAAGATTGGAAACAAAAACAGGTTTCAGGCTACCTGTATAGTTGTACTAAATTACAATGCCATACAGGCACTCACACAAGCCCCATCATTACTTACCTTCAGGCCTTGGAGTCAAGCACGCATCACAGGTTTTGACAGAAGGCTTGTTTATTAGAGTGCAGAGTGTACAGGCCCACTCCTCTTCCGATTTCTGAGCAACTTGTTCTTCAGAACGTGACCCCCTGCCGTATGGCCAGCCAATTAGACTATTTCTTCTTGGCAGTTTGCTGTGCAATGAAGAAAAGGGGAAATTGATGTGAACATTTTGAGAGGTTTGTTCTGAATGTTGTGTTCCACCAGGGCATTATGGGAGATACAAAAGTGGACAGTAATAACTTGGCAATCCTGTTAGCTTGGAGTTTCCTATTTTGCCGTATGGGTTCATCTCCCTAAGTTCTGTGAAGCTGGCCATTAATTCGTGGGTTGGGAAATGGACTACTCCTGTGCCTCAACAGTAAAGTATATTTCCTAATAAGAATTAAAATAACTACCTATCATGATTTCAAAACATATTGTGATCAAAAATCCACAATACCATATCAACCAACTTTTAGTTTAAGAGCCAATTTCCATTATTGAGACGCTGTCAGGCAGGGCCAGCCCAAAACACTTTGCTGCCTGAGGTGATCCAGTGAAAATTGAGATCCCACCATTAGTCATTCCATGGAGGCAATTTTCATCGTAGCAGTCAACTGACGTACTGGAAAGGTGAAAATTAAGCTCCCTTATGGGGCAATCGTATACACACTTACCTGGGATTAAGCATCCCTGAACACAATGGGGGTACTTCTGAGAAGTCATGCATAGGAGTACACTGCTGATTAAGCTGGTGGGGCAATGGACAGAGTAGTGTGGATAGAGGAGGAAGGAAAGCCAAAAATAACAACAGCCCCACAATGTCATTAAAACCAAAAGCTTGGATTTTGACAATAGAAATATTTAGCAAAAGATCAGCTCTTCTCAGAATGCTGAGATAATCGGGAAAATGAGCTATAAAGGTAAATGATCTACCTGGGATCCACAAACTGAGGTTTGTCGTTTTGACACTGAGGACAGAAGTATGTCATTCTGTTACTGTCTCCTAAACGGCACACTGTGATCTTTGCTCTGCACTGACCACAGTTGGGGCGTTTGTACACCCTGTAATGCTTGTATAATGCTGATCCCGTCTTGCGACACTAGAACAGAGAATAGTTTTTCATGTGACTCAGAAAGCCAAAGATGAAGCCCAACTCTCAAGCCAATTTCTATCCTTGACTGGAAACCAAAACAAGGATCTAACAAGGAAGATTTAAACATTGTGTATTTTCCTGCTTTTGCCAATTGTATTAAGAAGTATCATAAACTTGAGAAATCTCTATGTACCTTATTTGCACAGGACAAAAACAAGAACACCAGTATTTTCCTAGCTTATAAGTAGGCAAGCTGTCTAGCAGTATAACTCCGATACAGTGGCATGTTAAGCATTGTACAAGGGCTAGTTAGCAGTGCTCCAGAACATTGAAATCCATGGTGTTGAAGCACTGGCTGCAATTGAGAACCACTTAACTGGACAGAAAAAAACACATGAATGAACCAGTTCAGAAAGCAAATGGGAGAACCACATCTGCTTTATACTTTGGATGATTTTAAATTGTGTCAACTGCACAGATTGCTTTGGCTACTGAGCAGTACAGAAATGCAATAAATAAATAAATACATAAACAAATAAATAAATAAATACAATCTCTCTCACACACACACATTTCAGACAGAAAACCAGCATGCTGAAGAGTACACTTGAATCCTTCTTTTGGATGTGCTAACTTTCTTCAGTCAAAGAGTATTTCTGAGGCCTCGGATCATTAAATCATATATTTTGTCAACTGAAGTCTCTAGTGTTCCAGCTCTAAGAAGGGTGTTCCTACTTTTTCTGAGTATGTAAATTAGCCTTAAGTCCTATTGAGTGTATTTTCCTCTGGATTCCACTGGGTATTCTGAGTCAGAAAAATGTATTTGCAATAAATCGGTAGGGTGAAGATTATTTATACACACACACACACACACACACGGTGTTTTCCCCTTACCTTATAAAAGAGTAGTGTGAAATCCCGGGTCATTTTCACCAAGTGATGTACTTGCTCATCTGTTAAGTGGCAAGCCTGTGATTTGGAGCATAGGTTTATTTTTTAAAAAAACAACAGTGACACATTCTCCAAACAGGACTTCACAGCTTTCTTATAGAGTACTCTGATCAAGGAAATACTTAGGAACCTTAAGAAGTCACGCTGAAGTAATGGCAAACACAGTAGCACTTCAAGGCTGCAATCCTATACACACATTCCTGTAAATTTCACATCCCTATAAGTTTGGACTCAGAAGTTAGTCCCAGTGATAATGGGACTAACTTCTGAGTTGAAACTATACGATGGCACTGTAAATGTGACAAACAGGCAGCGCGATTAACGTTTGTCCCACTTGCCAAGTAAAAGGCCACAATGCTGCAGTATTAACAATCTTGCTTCCTATTGAATTATGACTACCCCTGTTCCACCAGCTTCCCACAATCAAAAGCAAAAAGTTGTTAGATAAAACAGATGGAACTTCCAGGAATTACGATATTCAACAAGATACACACATGTAATAAGACAGTTCTCACACCTCCTCCCCACATTGAAAGAACAGGCAAGGAGGGTCACAGACCAAAGCAGTGTAGACCGCACTTGACCTCCAATGCATGGTGTGTCCATGTCCCCCACCGCGCCCAGACCACCACACATTTAGCTTTCGTGGAAAGGGGCTCTAAGTGCATACTGATGTACATCTTTAGACCTCTTCCATGTGAGGGGGGAACCTTTTGATTCAGCCCCCCTCCACTGTGTGTGGAAGAGCTCTATGCAACGCTGTACATACATCACTATACATATACAGCATCAAAAGATCTTCATCAGAGGACAATTATGTCATGTGGCATAAAAAGACTCTTTAACATAAGAACAGACATGCTGGATCAGACCAAGGGTCCATCTAGTCCAGCACTCTGTTCACAGTGGCCAACCAGCCATCGGCCAGGGATGAACAAGCAGGACATGGTGCAACAGCACTCTCCCACCTATGTTCCCCAGCAACTGGTGCACACAGGCTTACTGCCTTGAATACTGGAGATAGCACACAACCATCAGGGCTAGTAGCCATTGATAGCCTTCGCCTCCAGGAATTTATCCAACCCCCTTTTAAAGCCATCCAAATTGGTGGCCATCACTACATCTTGTGGTAGTGAGTCAGTTACCATTACATAGTAACATGTCAGTTACCATTACATTTTGCTGTCAGTTTTAACACTACCCCTTGAAGGCTCAGGTTCACAGTTTGGGGGTACTCCTGGGTTCAACCCTGAACCCAAACGCTCAGGTTTATCGCTGGCCAGGTATCTATTTGCACAGCTAAGGCAAAATGTTGCTATGACCCATAAAGCCCTATATGACTTGGGATCATACTATCTGAAAGACAGCATTCTCCTGTATGAGCCTGCCCTGGATTTAAGATCCACAGGAGACGCCATTCTCATTGTTCCACCATCATCAGATGCATATTTGACAGGAATGCGAGAGGGTGCTGCCTCAGTGGTTGCTCCCAGGCTCTGGAACTTCCTGCCAAGGGAAGCCAGTCTAGCCCCATCTCTGACATCGTTTTGCTATTCTTAGTCAGACAGGCTTCTGGTCTTTAAGCTGACTTGTCAGATCGCTGAAATATGTTTTAATTAGTGGGTGCTGTTTATTTCTTAATTTACTGAACTGTATTCAACTGATTTACATATATGTTTTGATTTTAACTGTGCATTTCATCTTACAATTGACAGCCATTTTGAGCATCATTTGTGGCAGAAAGGAGGATATAAATTATATATATGTATGATACAACATGGAAAATCAGCCTCAGTTACTTGTTGAAACCTCTAATTTACTAAATAAGGAAATGCAATTTTGGTCACATGCTATAATTTTTGTTAGATACTCAAAGTATCTTCTATTTTCAGAGACCATCCTAAAATTCAGGGCCTGGATTGTTTTACAATTATGAAAATGGGGCAGATTTACATACATTGTCTTAAACTTAAACTTATTCCAAAATACAAACGGAAGAAGCTAGAAATCTTTCACATACTTTAACAACTGGATGGAGACCACTGTCAAAAAGTGCTTCATTCTTTATGATGTTTCCCACTCCAGGTAGGACTGCCTGATCTAGCAACACATCACATAACATACGGCCCTTTTGCTTCTTAATCTCACTTTCTGCTTTTAAGAAACTGAATTTTGAAGAGCATATATCTAGGACTTCCAGCATTCTAACTTTCTGCCCACTTTCAGCTGCATTCCTGCAAGATTAAACAACAACAACAAAACATTACATTGTTACTTGGCAGTAGGTTAGCAATGTGTCATGTAATTAAGACACTTCCTTAACGGTTGAAACTACCAGAGATAATTATCAAAGTTGCCCAAAACTAGACTGGATTTAGGAGAAAGCAGCCCACAGTTGTGGACAAGTAACTCTTGTTTTAGTGGCTCTGTTTTGCAAAGGATATCATAGAAAAGGTACAGCAAATGCTAGTTTAAATTATCAAAGCCTTGGAGTATTTTTTTTCACACAAAGAAAACCTAGAAAGGAATATCTTATTAGTTTAGGGAGTGGGGAACATAAGTAATGGGCAGGGTGGAGGAACAGATGCAATATAAGTTTAGCCTCTCTCAGAATGCTAGACTTCAGGATCACACAATGGCTGTGTTTGGATGTAATGATAAATTGTGCTTAATGGTTACAGGAATAAGCCTAGGCGAAGCTTTAGATCGTGTCCTTCTCCCCTCCTCTTCGGGTAGAGGATTGGAATCTTTCACATCCATTTTCAATCAACCACAGTTTAGCGTTCCATCCACATCCTAGCCTGAGGCTAAATTTAACTATGGTTTGTTTTAATAAACGAAGCCAGTTTCATAAAACAAGGTTTAAAAGTGGCTTGTTTTAATAATCCATGCGTAAGAGTAGCCACATTTCCTTTGGTTTTGGATGAAACAACAAACGGTGGTTAGTCAAAAAATGAAAGTGAAAGCTTCCAATTTCCTCTTTGCAACCATAGCAGAGGAGGGGAGGGGAGAAGCGCACAAAACCAAAGGTCCCTTAGGCTGATTCATGTAACAGTAAACCACAGTTTATCATTATATTCAAAGGCAGCCAATGAAGTGGCTCGCATTACTCCCAGGATAAGCAAAAGGAAGCATTTCTTTATACAATGTATAAACTACTTAATGAATTCATTAGTATAAAATTTTAATTGCTACTATCTTTGAAAAATAATAAGATTCATTGAAGATAGCATAAGTTCTGACAGCTAAAAGTAGAACTTTTAGATTCAGAGACATTTTACCTAAAACAGCCATCTCTTGATGCTTGCCCTAGTTACGGTAATAAACCATCATTCCTTATTTATGAGCTTCACAGGTGTTGGATACTGAATGAAGTGCAAGGTGGATCTTTAGTGTGATCCAGCAAGACCATTTTTTTTAGCCAGAGTAGTTACAGTGCGGCATTAAAATATATAGCATGCAAATATTAGGGTTGTCACCCAATTAAAGACATTTTAGCTGACTAATCATTAGTCAATTAAATTTGCAGTTTTGCAAAAAGAATGAATCAATAGTTCCAAAGCAAAAAGCATATAAGAGGCATCCCGTCCTGTTAGTGGCCGAGTTCGCACATCACTTTTTAAAAATAATAATAATTGAGGGTTGCTTTACCTAAGCTCTACAGTTACATCATAGAAACAAACCAAATCAGCCGTAAGTTGTATTTCCAGGACTGCCAGTGCTTCACTTCGGTTTTGGGCTGCATCTAAATTTATACGCAAAGAACCATTCATGCCAAAGTGGATCCTAGAAGAGAAACACATTTCTAAGAATATGTTCAGAACTATTTCTAGTTTAGCAGCTACTCAGAATAGTAAGCATATACAGGTACTTGCTGTTGGCAATAGCATAATTATATTACTTGTTTACATGTCCACTTTCATGGGACAAGTTTTAAACTATGGTTTCTTAACGGAAGATTGAACCAATGTTAATGATGAGAGGTTGTATATGTAGTGGTTACAGTGCTGGACTGAGACTGGAGAGACCCGGGTTCAAGTCCCCAATCAGCCATTTGAGTCAGTCAGTCACTGATTCTCAGCCTAATCTACCTCACAGGGTTGTTGCGAGACTAAAATGGAGAAGGTCATGAGTGCTGTCTTGGAAAAAAAGATGGGATATAAATGTAATCAATCAATAATCTCAGGGTGGGAAGAGGCAGTCCTTCAGTTACTGTGACCTCAAGTCGTGAAGGGCAAAGCCAGCACATCGAGACACAAATCATTCCCCGTGCTATTGTGTAGTACTGAGGTCATCCAAACAAGGAACTGATGTCAATTCCGATGGTCTAAATAATATCACCATACTTTCTAGGGAATTCTGTCCATATCACTGTCCATATGACCAATGGATATCCAACAGCAACCTAGACAAAAATTGCCAGGTCATGTCAATACTCACTGAATTCACAGCCTTATCTGCTGCTGTTATGAAACAATGTTCAGGAGGATTATTACTTTCTTTACCTGACTTTTCAACAAAGCTCAATAAAACAGGACAGGAATTCTTCTAAAATATTCAAGCACATGACTTATGTACATATCTGTTACCTCAAGGCTTTCTGTCCAAAGTACATGAAAAGCTCCTTCCCCAAAGTTTCCACACCGTTGTACATGCATCCATTAAGCACATTCAAGGAAACTTGACAAGAGGCCTTATTTCCAGTCATCTGAGTGGTTTGAAAATAATAAAGTTTACCAAGGGAAATAAATAAGCAAAGGGGATTAGAAATAGTTCACACACATTTATCCATGTATGAGACAGCAGTTTATTGTAAAACACTGGAAAGATCATTCCTTATACCGAGAAGAAATAAAATAACAGAAGATTACAGAACCAAAGTATATGATGAAAGTCAAGCCACATGGGGTGAAAGCTAATTGGTACTGATAGCTGATTATGCACAGCTTCTCCTCTCAAGGCATATGTAGCACATCATCAGACATGAATACCTATGGGCCACTTCCATATTAGTTTTCACGCAAATGTTCTTGTATAAGGCACTCTTCTGACGAAAAAAATTATAACATGGAATTTATACCTATGTCAACTGACAAGTTGCACAATGATGTACCAAGTTACTCCCAGATTCTTAGAAAACCCATATCTACATTTTCTTTTGCAAATTAGTTTTTGTCATATGACTGGGGGCGGGGGGGGCGGTGTTTTGAAAGGGGCTTTAGTACTCATGCAATCTGGTTGAATTAACAACCTCAGGTGGAAGTAATACCTATCCTCAAGATATTTTTAGATGCAGAGGAGAAACTATTCTCTTCTTGTTTCATCATCTATTTTCATATTCTCTCTCTTTGTAAATCCATCAAAAAATATTGAATGTTTTAACGCTGGACTAGACCCAAATTTACTACTTGCTATTTCTTTGTAAAGAGATTTGAACCAACAAAAGAAAAAGGTGGCCTTATAATATAAATCAAGGCAAACGAAGTTTGCGCTTTCAGACCATACAATGATGGGAATTGGTTGAAAGGCAAAATCTGAAATCTTACCTGTTTAGGTACAGAATAGATGTTTAATCAAATAGCACTTGGGGGCTGATATTCTGGATCAGGCATTAGCAAGTTTCACAACCATTTTGTGTATTTTGTGGTTTTCATTGTTGTGAATCGCTCAGAAATAAATAACTACTTTTCCAATGACAATGACAAACAACAATCAGTTTCCATCAGGGCTTCATCAGGACCCTTCTTTGCAAGACTTCCTATAACGTTTTGACTGACCCACCTGCTTTTGTTGGCCTTCCCATAATGTTTGGGTTCCTGGTTCAATTGGTAAGTTGTTCTATCTTTATTTATTTTAATTTAAAACATTCTTGTTTTTATTGTATCCACTTGTGTAGTTTTTATCTTGTCTGATGTCTTAAGAGGATTCCACCCTTAAAAATAATTTCATAAATATTATCTTCATCACACTACTGTTGTGGGACTTTTTTAAAATATAAATTCAAAACTCATATTTTAAGAAGTTGGGAAAGGCTGTAGCTCAGTGGAAGAGCACGCATTTGTTATGCAGCAGTTCCCATGTGTTGTGTCCATGGGATTGGGACCCTTGGAAGTAAGCATCTGGTTCCACAAAAGACTTCGGAGATGATAGTTTATTTTCATGTTTTTTCCTTGCAAATAGCCACAGGAGGACTGGCCTTTGCCTTTCCAGGTTAGTTTAAATCCTGGGATGGATTATCTGTACTTAATCCAGGTCATTCAGAAACCTTGGCCTGGCTCATGGAATCGTCCTTTCACAAACATTACACCATGTTCAGTCCCTGAAATCCTGGAAAATGGTTGCCAGTCAATGTAAGCAATAGTGATCTAAATAGACCAACCATCCTACCCTATGACTCCTTATATCCAAAAAGCAACCATAAGGCCACATTTTAAGACAAAGATCCCCATATTTGCTGAATGCAGCTATAAGAACCTGGCTCATCTATCAGCGCAACAGAATTAGGCAATAACTATTTGAAAACAAACGTCTAGAAGCTGAACACAAATTCCACGACATCTAGCTATTCATTTGCCATGCTACTATAATATGCTGACACTGTTTATGAAATATCTTCCCTGCTACATACACAATAGTAAATAATTAAAGGGCCTAAGATTGCAGTTTTCTCAATTGCTAATTTGCTTTTGAATTTTTAAATCTCTTTGTGAAATAAACATGTTGTAAAGTGAAGGTCATTGGTGTAAATTATGATCATTTTAGACATGACAACAAGCTGCTTCTGGGCGCCCGGATTCAGACCGTGGATGGCAATGATTTCTGGCTTCTTTGGATGTCATTTTCCATCAACATGACAACGTTGAAATCAGTTTTGAAGAGTTAGATGCAAATTAATTCCCTATCTCAGGAGTGAATTGCTATGAGTGTATCCAACAAGAAGGCCTATTGATAATGTTTTTGTATTTATCCAGATGTTTCTCTACAGCAGCCCTGCATAACTTCTTACTCAGTTCACCATCCATGCATTGTGGCTTCCCAGATATTTGGCAAGCATCTTGTTTTTGCAGTCCCCAACAGGTCGCAAAAAGAGGAAGTTCATCCAGTTCTTTGGATTACAAGTAAAAAATGGGCACACGGGGGTTGGGGACAACGACTTGATGCTTATTCTGTTAAACATACAAACTAAGAGGCTGTTTAGTTTGGGTTGCGCTTTGCTGGTCATAGACTTGTACATGTCATACTTCGCTATTGTTGCAACATGAATGTCCTTGATGTTCAACTTCAGCAAAGCTTCACCATCACTCGTAATCATTTGATAGCAAACCCATTCACAGCTCCCTGCACACAGAAAACTAGGTCCCAGGGAGAAATATTATAAACCAACCTTCTTACTAACATGTTCGTTTTCTGTACCCACACATTTCGTTGGGGGGAAGCATTCAACCACATGACCCCACTCCCACCCCAGATAGACTATGAAGCAGTACAGTCGAGGAACAGTGGGTAGAATCCACCGTAAGACCTACTTAGGGTCGACCAATTGAAATGAATGGAACATAAGTTAGTCATGACTAACTTAAGTCCCATTCATTTTGATGGGTCCACTCTAAGTAGGGCTTCTGCTGGATTCTACCCAGTTTTACTGCATGATCTGCTGTTTGTGCAGACTACATCCAAGTTAAACCCAGCACCAACGCTCCATGGCTAGTGTTGGGTTTTGTTGTGGTGTCCTATGTAGTGACATAGGCTAACTGCAGAAAAAGAATAGCTACACCACCACCACTGGTAAGGCAACACAAGAAATTTGCAAAGGCAAATATAAGTTAAAAAAACACTTTTAATATTAAAAAAATGAACTATATAAAGCAGGGGTTTAGAACCTCGGGCTCACGAGCCACATTCGGCCCACGTGGCCACGCCCCTTGCTCTGCTCCCAGCCCTTTCTCCCAACCACGATCATTTCCCACCTTTGTCCAGTTTTCCCTCATTCCAAAAGGTTGAAATGACTCTTCTAAGGCTTAGTTACTGGCAATAAGGGTGCAATCCTTTGCATGTTTAGACAGAAAAAAAGTCCTACAACTCCCAGCATTCCCCAGCTGACTGGGGAATGCTGGGAGTTGCAGGACATTTTTTTCCTGCTTGAACATGTGTAGGATTGCACCTTAAGAGACTTACACTAAAGGATGCTGGCATTTGGGGAGTTTTTGACTGCACCTCTTCTGCCTTTAGCTCTGCCCACCACTGGATTGTGACCAAAATGGAATTCAGCTTTCAGGCTGAAAGAGGTTTTGTACCTGTTTCAAGGGTAAAGAGTTAAGTTTGATGCCAAATGTAACTTTACATATAATTCAACAAACAAAAAAGCAAAGCACTCCATGGCATTCTCTAGCAGGAAATACTAAATACTACGTAACCCCGCTCCTGAGCACTCTGAAAATTATGTTGCCTCTAATGAAATTTCCCTGCCTGCACTTGAACAAAGGCTGGGGGTGGGGGGTGGGGATCCGTTACATCCACCCCACCAATCAGGAATGCAGCCTTGGATCTTCACAGCTCATTAACCCGAGCTGCTCATTTATATTCCAACATCTTTTCCCTATAAAGCTCCACAAGCCCCAACAGAGTAATTTTACGTTGGCAACACAAGTGATCAAAACTTGCAGAGAAATTGCACGCTGTGTAGATGGGAAGCAAGGAAAAAAACATATCCCCTTGTCCTGTGCACTCACACCAACAGCACGCCTCATTAGTACTTTTTTAAGCAAACAAACAAGCCCTTCCACCCAGTAAAAAATTACTTTTTTCTGTAAGCCAATTTCTGTATATGATCTTTCCCCATACTGTCTTTTTTTCCTAACGACAGTTACTCTGTGGTGGATATTGTATAACAGGCTTCCTTAGAATAAATTATATTTTAAAATTTGCCATCTTTCTAATTAGGCAAAGTGACTCGAGGACACTTTCCTCATTATTTCTTACATGTGTTAGATGTTTGCCCGAGCTCTACCAACTCTTCAAATTAATCAGACTCGTTATGGTTGATTTATTATGTTAATAGCAGGAATATATTACAGATTGCTGGTTATTTCTTTTTAAGTGTTTTGGGCTGAAAAAAAACCACACATATAAAAAAGCAGCTGCCAGAAATTTCTCCAACAGTCAAAACCCGTGATTACTGGGGATGAGATGATTGTGTCAGCTTTACCAACCTCATGTCAATCAGTCATGTCTTTTGCAATTCTAGCATGCAAACTACTCTTGTGAGGACATCATGTTTATCAACTGAGCGAACTTGCATATGCTTAAGCTTTCGGAAGAGGGCCAACTGCATCAGAATGGATGGTGTAAATCTTTGATGTGACCTGCACAATCCTGCAGCACAGTATTGCAACTGAATACACCCTGTGAGATGCAAACCGAATTAAGGGCCCCACAGGGACCTTGCTTGCAATGCAAATGTCATTGAAACAACTCAATGGAATGTTTAACATGAGAATTTATTTAAATATGCGTATGCCACATTTTCACTTTACAGTCTGTAAAGCAGCTCATGACAATAACATTCATAAACAAAATCAAAGCAAAATTAGCCCTAAAACAAACATGCAGGCCTAGTTCCATAGTTTAATTAGGTTGCCTATGTTGGATGGAATGGATGCATGAAAGCAGCGGCTCCTGGGTAAGCTTTTATGATCCCGAATCCCTGCAGGCATTCATGCCAGTGAAGGTTCAGAAACCATGCTCAGGAGCAAGGTCAGGGACAAGCACAAGAGGAGTGGGACCAGCCCAGTGGCCATCACCACATGGAACACCTTCTATGTGGCTAACAGGTGAAGGGGGCTTAAAGCAGCCTGGATTGTGGGTTTTGCTTGTGACTATCGGTTTCTCATTTTAAAATTCCCATGCTAGAAAGGTTTCACATTTCAATAGGCACTCTAGCCTATATTTTCCCCAACTTTAGGATGTTTTGAATTTCAACTCCCATCAGCCCCAGCCAGCATGGCCAAAGATAAGTTGTGCCAGTTGTCGGCCAAAACATCTGGAGGGCACCAGGCTGAGGAACACTGCTCTAGCCTATGGCATTGCCTTGCCATTCTTCACACCCCCCTAAACCGAAGTTTTTGGATTCAGCCATGAAGCCTCTTTTGTTCTGCACTGTGGGGCAAGTGATGACAGCCCAGCACCTCAGGAAATGACCACCTACCGCTGAGGTGTAGCTTTAACTGTTGTGATGAAGAGGGAATTTCACCAGGTGCTGCATGCCTACAAATGGCACCTGCTGAAATTCCCTTTTCTATACAACTGTTAAAGACAGGACCCTGTCCTCCTTTCCATAGGGTCACCGACCACTTAAGAGCTTCCCAGAGAAAGAGGATAGGTGAGCAATCAGAAGCTGCAGCAGCCACTCCTTTCAGCCATCACTTCCCTAACACTTCCTTTACATGTTTCTAAGAGACAGAAGAGGGGCACAATCAGTTTCACATTCAAAGATTCACTGCTGAATGGGGAATGTGCAAGCGCAGAGGTTTCACATTTGGGTATCCACCTGGTCCCTGTTTTCCTACCCTCACCCCCGGCTTCTCTTTCCCTGGTGTCACCCCGTCGTTATTGCTATAACCACGCAGTATACGATTGATCTCTGAACTACCCGGCAGCCGCCGCTACTAACCGCGTTGGGGGAAGAGGCGGCAGCTGAGCCTCCCATGGCTCCAAAGCGCGGCAGCAGCGCGGTGCCCCGCACGGCGCGCACGGCCTGACCCGGGGCCACGCGGGCGCGGATCTTTTCGCCATTCAGCGTGCAGCCCGGACCTTCCACCATCCTGGCAGTAAACGGAGCCCCGCACCGCAAAACGCCGAGCAAGACGGCGACGCGACGGCTTCGTTCAAATTTCCCGCCTGCTCGACTTCGCCGCCGCTCCGCCCAGGCATTCCCAGCGCTTCCGCCTCCGGGGGTTGTGTTTACGATCTCACGAGCAGAAGGATGGACGGTTGTGGGGAGGAGTTTCTGAACCTGGGTTCGGTCTCAGAAGCTGAATTCAGGCTTGAGTATTAGGGCTGCTTCTAAATGCAGAGTGCATTGCTACATCTTTCCCTTCGTTCCTCAAAAAGACCTTTGCTTATTCGCAGTTGGGCTGAAAGGATAATCAAATACCAAAGTCGTTTTCTTTTCCTTTAAAAATAAAATACTTAATCGCCTCCCTGCTTAGCAATTTAGAGCGGAATCCAACGCATGACTGAAAAAGTCCTACAACTCCCAGCTAGTATGACAGGCTGAGACATGCTGGAAGTTGTAGGGCTTTTTTCTCCCTGACTGAAAACAAGCGTAGGATTGTGCCCTTATGGACTGATTTTCAAGAGCACTTAGATTTGGGGAGCAACTACCCTGTCGGTAACGTATTTTCCATATCATGAAGTTCGTGTTTATTATAGGAGAAGTGGGTTCGCTCAGGAGGTAACTACCCTGAAGTCACTCAGCCTAACCTACCTCACAGGGTTGTTGTGAGGATGGAAAGGAATGGACCGTGTAGCTCTTTGGTGGAAATAAGGAATATGAATTAATGTAATTATTAATAAATAAGACAGATTTGATCCAAAAGCAGCAAAACCAGGTTAGCTTGATAAGGAACATTTAAAGTAAAAAAAAGTGGTTAAGCTTTTGATTTCATCAATACTCTTCATCGGATGTTAAGCAACAGCAGGGCTATTGGGGACGGTGTGTTTGTGAAGACAGAAATAGATGTTTCCACCAGATAGTTAGGATGGAGCTGTGGAGTAAGCAAACTACTGTAAGCTGTGCTTGCTAGAAGTCCTCTGCTCTCCCTTTGAAGATATAAATGCCAGAAATGATTCAGAATGATCCACCTCTTGCTTATTGGATTTGAGGAAGAGATGCTA
Source organism: Elgaria multicarinata webbii (assembly GCF_023053635.1). Lineage (NCBI taxonomy): Eukaryota > Metazoa > Chordata > Lepidosauria > Squamata > Anguidae > Elgaria > Elgaria multicarinata. The sequence continues at coordinate 68,489,599 of NC_086180.1, forward strand.
TATATGCAAGCATTTGTGGAGGTTATATAGTCAATGGCAGTCGTTCCAGCCCATTGCTGAAATTATATGTGTTGCCCTAAATCCAGGATTTGAACAATGGAGTACCTCCCCTCATTCCCATCAGGATACACTCCACAAAAAATCTAGACTGTGATACCTGCACATCCCTCTGGGCACCCAGCAAAAAACTATTGGTACCTATAAGAGCCAAAAGCACCCACTGCATATGTGAACAAGCGCCTAATATAGCAACAGACCTTTTGGTTTGCCATTTTACCATGGGAGTGGTGAAAGTTTGCTAGAATAACATATATACACACAAGGTTGCAACGCTGGGAGTTAATTCCATTGAACACAGTAGGTCTTATTTCCAAACATACATACATAAATTTAGGTTGGGCTGCACTACAGATAGCTCATATTCCAGAAAGCAATAAGATTTTAGGCATTCCAGTTGCAAGGGTGGAATGAAATAAGAGCCATGCTGGTTCAGACCAAGGGTCCATCTAGTCCAGTACTCTGTTCACCAGCTGTTGACCAGGAACCTACAAGCAGGTCACGGTGCAACAGGACCCTCCACCCATAACATGGCTGAAACATTTCATGCCTATACAGAAATCTCATGTTTGTTTCCATGCATGTGCTATAGGAGCAGGAAAACACAGTTCAATACTATGCATGTACTCAAAAGTTATCTGCTATGCATCCCCTAGTAAATAATTATAGGACTGCAGTGAAGCGTCTGTATCCGTGAATCAATACAGTTGTATTCTCATATACTTCTAGGACAGAAGCAAAGGATCAGAGTGGGCATTTGAGCCAGGCTGCTTCTTCCCTGAAAACAGTGATGAGTTTCACTAGGGCTAGGTTTGAGGTCAAAGAATCTCTCTCTGGCTGAGTTCAGACGACATGCTAATCTACGGTTGTTTCCCATTCTGTTCCTATTACCCTTTCCCCCCCCCCCCCTCCAGTTGATTAGTGTGTCGTGTGAACTCTGCTCCCCCACCCTCTCTTTAACTACATGTAATAGAGGTAATCTACAAACCAGATCTGGCCGCTAGATCTCAGTTCCCTCTTATTAGTCAAAACTTTAAATGGTTTTCACCATCCCTTCTATAGATTTCTGGGGGCCACTCTAGCCTCACTGTCTTTTGTTGTTCTGTTATTTCACCTGCCCATGATAATCAGCAGCCTTATTTTGCCATCACTTCAGTGTCCCTTGAGTCAAGAGGAAGGCTATCTAAATTGGTGCAATTTCTGTGTGGTGTCGAATGGTCATCCAATGTTTTATTGTTTTTGAACTCAAGAGCAGTGTTGAAGAGGGGATGATAAATGCCCCATGCCAAAGCGAAGAGGAGCAGACAGAATGCAGAAAGAGATGCGAGAGGGTGATGGTAGCAAGCCGACGGGCGTAGGTGGAGGGGTCGCCCGAAAGCTAATATAACACTTCAAGTTATTACAAGACTAATTCCTATGTGTCTCAAAGAAGGGCAAAATGATTTTGAAGATATCTTTTTATTGGACCATTTATGTTTGCAGCCTTGGCTAGCAAGGCTGTGTGTTTCATAGAATGGAGACGATATAATGCAGCAGCTAAGGAAAGGGGCTGTGAGGCAGAAGTTAAATCTCATCTCAGTCATGAACTCAGTAGGTGACCTTATGCAAGCCACTATCTCTCACTCTCAGTTCCCCATCTGTAATATGGGGATAATAATACTGGCTACCTTGGGATGCAATCCTATGCAAGGTTAGACAGAAAAAAGTCCTACAACATTTAAGGAATGCTGGGAGTTGTAGGACTATTTTCTGTCTAAACATGCAGAGAATTGCACCCTTAGACAATTATAATGGTAACAGTTGGGACCCGGAACAAAACCTTGCCATGTATGCCTGCTCCTTAAAGAAGTATGCTCCTGCTTAGGGGTGAACCAACCCTAGAACAACTTGTATTTCTGTTAAGGCCCCATGGTTATGCACCCTCCAAGGCCTTTCCCTAATGTGCGATAGCGTTAGAGGGTTTAGATTTGGGGCTAGCTGGCATGCCTCAATCTGATCGTGTTATATATAGGGCAAGTAGGGAGTCTAAAGAGTGGGAAAGCACCCCTTGTCCAGGATTCCCTCTTTGCCCCCCGCTCCACCTCCAATTTCTTTTATCTTTCTCTTGACTTACACATTCTCCTCTCTCATCTCACACTATTGCCCGCTTGTGCTCTTCGCTCCTCTGATGCCATGTTTCTCGCCTGCCCAAGGGTCTCTACTTCCCTTGCTCGGCTTCGTCCATTTTCTTCTGCTGCTCCTTACGCCTGGAACGCTCTTCCAGAACATTTGAGAACTACAAGTTCAACCGCAGCTTTTAAAGCTCAGCTAAAAACTTTTCTTTTTCCTAAAGCTTTTAAAACTTGATTTTGTTCTGACTTTATACTGTTAGTTTTACCCTACCCAGTGCCTGTTTACCCTACCCTGTGCCTGTTTGCATTCTCTTCCCCTCCTTATTGTTTTATTATGATTTTATTAGAATGTAAGCCTATGCGGCAGGGTCTTGCTATTCCATTATGTCCTGAAAGTTCAGAGGCCTTTGGCAGGCCATAGTTGTTTTGGGATTTGTTTGTTTATAATATTGCTTTTTCTTTAATTGACATGTTTCTACAAACCTAGGAAGTACCCGGAGTATATTGAAACCATTACTTTATTTTGGGGGTGGCCTTATTATGCTTCCAAATTGATAGGCACTCAACCAACTGAATTCGCTATTAGTATATACAAGACTTCCCCAACCTCCAGATGTGTTGGACTATAACACCCATGCTGGCTAGGGATGATGGATCATATATATTTTTCTATTATGCTGTAATGAAGACATGTTTTAAAATACAGAAAACTCATTTGCTTGAGGTCTGCTATGGTTAGCCAATCATAATCTTGTAAAATATGCTATAACAGTGGTTCCCAATTGGTGGTCTGTGGACCTAGGGGGTCCGCATAACCCACCCAGGGGGTCCGTGGCACCATTGACATATTCACCATTCATTTCTGGAGTCCACTGATGATGAATTCCTACCAGAAGTAAAATATAACATCACTGAGCACCTGCGACTAGCTTCAGAGATTACTTCCCTGCACCTAATCCTGAAAACACATGGATAAGGAATCCTTTTGAATGCAGTGATGTACAACTAACAACTCTATCTGCGGAAAAGCAAGATGTACTAGTTGACGTGACTTGTGATGGTTCATTGAAATCATTTTTCAAAGAATATAGAAAGGACCAATTCTGGGTGAAGGTTTCTCCTGATTATAAGAAGTTAGGTGAAAAAGCTTTGAAACATCTAGTTCCCTTTTGTTCCACATATCTTTGTGAACAAACATTTTCGCCATTTTGTTATATGAAGAACAAGCATAGAAATCGGCTCAATGTTGATCCAGATTTGAGATTAATAGTAGGAAATACTGAACCAGATGTGGAAGGGATTGTTTGGTACAAAAAGAGGCATGATTTCTCCCATCAAATTAGGTTTAGTAGCTGCTAGACATGTCATAATTTGTTCAATTATAAACTAGATGTTGGTAAAGTTAAATTCATCTTTATATTCCTAATTAAATCATTGTCATTTTTGCGTGGTAATATCACAAATATCACAAATTTTATGGTCTGTTTTTAGTATACCTAAAATCCTTTGTTTATTTTCTACCCCTTATTTTCTCCAAAAAATTGCTTCGCACAGGTAACTACCATAGAGATAACAAATTTTTCAAAAGTAGGGGGTCCATGGCTTGGCATTTGAAAAACAAGGGGTCCTCAGTACTTAGCTAATTGGGAACCACTGTGCTATAACATTCTTTCACTTCAGTGGTATTTCACTGTTTTCTTCCTATAAATTATAATCAGATCACAAATTTAACTCTAAGATTAAAAAATAATAATCAGCTGATGAAATGGTGCTCACAATCAAGGTTATAGTGAATATGTCCATAGCTTTCCCTTTGCCACCCCCAGCCGGTATGTCGCACCCACCACTATGGATGGAATAAATCAGGATGTACACAAAGAAAGAAAAAAGCAATCTTCCTTAATAGCAATTGCAATTCCACTTGTAGCATACAATGGAAGAGCAATGATTGGGTAGCACTAAGAACCACCTGTCTGGAACCAGCTATGGGAGCCCTCAGTAAGTAAAGGTTTCTCTGCCCTTAGTCTTTTTCTGCTGCTAAGAGAGGTGTTTTCTTTGCCTTTCTGCTGCTTTCCAAATGTCAGGATTCCAGTGCCCTGTTGCATGCCTTTATCAGCTGCTTGCATATGTGCAGCACTTCATTTTAATTAGCCTTGAGATCCAAGCCTCTGATGGAATAGCAGGGGTCTCTAATTATCTTCACAAACTAGTGATCTGCCCGGAAAATGAGGAATGAATAAGGCATTAGGCAGTCAGAGGCCAGTAGTACAATCAAGAAGAAAAGCCGAAAAATGGGAGATAAGGAAATCATTTTTTTTCAATGACTTATCAGATCTCAAATTAGTTTTAACAATTTTTGCATTTTTTTTTAAAAAAAGTCTGACTTTAAACATTGCCAGTGTGTCTTCTAAACATATCCAGCTGATGCTACTCACATAACATGCTTATGTATATTGGGATAACACTGCTATTTATGAAGCAACTATCTTGGCCAGATTTATTTAGCCATCATTATTTTCTGAAGATATATGTATTGGAAAAATAAGCATTGTTGTTATTAATGTGGCAGAATAGTCTTACTAAGATCTCTTAATTTAAAAGAAAACTCATTGTCATCTGTCTCTCTTAGACACAGTAATTACATTGAATCAATTTGATGGTTTTGACTGCTTTTGTGATAAAACGGGTAATGTCTAGCAGACATGCCATCTTCTCAGGCCAAGTTTCAGCCTATTTTATTGATACTGTGGGACCATCCACAACATCATATAAGTCAGATCCAGGGTTCTTGGGCTTAATGAGTGCTACTCAAGAGGTCTGGTGTCCATTGCTGTCAAAAACGCTTAATATTTCCCTCTGTAAGGTTATGGAGCCAGACGTTTTCAAGAACACATCTGCTATACCTCTGAAAGTAATCTGTTGTTTCTCTATCCTTTCAACACTGAATTTCCACCACCTCCTGTTAGATTAGTGTCTGTGTTATATTGAATGGGATCTTACAGATCCTGTAATGGAACAGTTCAGTGTCCCCTATAATACTTGCCTGTTGTGGTTGGCTCCCACTGGGTGTAGCTCTGGTTTTGTTCCATGTCCAAGTGATATTTCCACGTGTTGTTTTTAATTAAAAGGAAGCTGTTTATCATCCTATCTTTTCTACTGACCTAAGAGCAGAACCTGTTGAGGCAAGGAAGGTTGAGAATGTGCTCCACTGTTGGGACCCGCAAAGATGAAATATTTATTTATGTGCCTAAAACTTTTGTATCCTGTTCCTCAGCCCAAAAGGCTCCTGGAGTAGCTTTTATACAATCAATAAAATCAAGACAGCCTGCAGCCTTCTATCTACAAATACATGAAAACAGAAGGAAAACAGGGATGGGGAGGGAAGAGGGGGAAAGCAAGTAGACTTCCAAGTAGAACTGGTGGAATGGGCCTGCTTCCCATCTCATCTCCCCACTGCTTCATCCTCCTGGAGTGGCTATGCTGGTGACAGTAGCAATATTATAGTGTGGGTAGCTTTTCCTACTTTATTCCTGATTAGCATGGGAAGCATCAGGTAGTATACAGCAAGACTGCTCAGTCATTCCATTTTATTCTTTTCCTGGATGCGCTATATAGTAACAGCTCAATCTTATGCCTCTTTATTTGGAAGTCAATTTCATTGTGATCAATGGGGCCTCCTCCAGGTAAGCATAGTTAGGATTGCAGCTGGAGGGGTCTCTTCACACATAGGATTTCTCCCACACGACTGTAGAGGGAAATGTATATGGAAACCGTGTACTCTCTGGTTCACCAGAGATGAGAGTGTCTGTATGGCTGTGATTACAGAACACAGAAGTTAAGTGGCCGTTAAATGGCGCAAGTGAAGCAACCATCAGTTTCAACCCCTTTCCTGGCACTAGGAAGGAAGGAACTCATTCGTTTTTCTAGCAAGTGTGCCAGTGTGATAGATGTTTGACAAAATGAAAAAGTACAGTACACTTAATGCTCTCCAGATGTATTGGACCAACTCCCACCATTCCCAGCCAGCATAGCAATGACCATGCTGTCTGGGAAGGATGGGAATTGCAGTCCATATATGGAGGGCACCAGGTTGGGGAAGGCCACTTCGGAAAATTGGCTTTGAAAAATCGGGCATTTTAAGCATCTGAGCATGTGATGGGTGATCATTATAAGCAGTCAGCATTTTAAAAGAACAAACACACTGGCATTTTAATTATTGGTGTTCACAGGCTGGACTTGACAAAGGGTCTGAATGATCTTGGAAGAAACTAAGAATCAAAGCTACATTATTGATAATGAAGGTTCAAAGGCTTAGTCATTCTGTTTGTAATCAACAGTAACTGTTCTGGACATATCCCAGCCCAGCTGTTGCATCAGTAATAAGTCTGAACTCTCCTCTGTCAGTAACTCCTTTAAAATGTTTGACATCATATATAGTCTCTGTAAAAGAAACTGGGGGCCTTCCTAGACCTGCAGGCTTCCAGACGGTGGAGCCGCAGGGAGGACGCAAGCCCTGCGGCGTCCGCCATTTTTTTTTGTTGTTGTTGTTTAAAGGGGCCGCGGGTGGCCCGAAGACTCCGGGAAGGTAAGTGGCTTTTTTATTTTTTATTTTAAAATGGGGGGGGGCGAAGGATGGGAGGGTGGGTGGAACGGGGGGAGGGCGGGTGCGATCGCACCGCCGCCGCCCGAGCAAGCAGCCGAGCGGCGCTTGCCCGGGCAATGCCTGGGATGGGGCGGCATTGCCCGGGCAAGCGCCGCTCGGCTGCTTGCTCGGGCGGCGAGCGGCGCGATCGCACCCGCCCTCCCCCCGTGCCACCCACCCTCCCATCCTTCGCCCTCCCCTCTCTTCCCCCCCCCCCCCACCGATGAGCACAGCGCTCCTATGAGCGCTGTGCCAGGTCTGCGGCTTTTTGCGGCTCCTCGCAAGTAAGTGAGGAGCCGCAAAAAGCCGCGGAAGTCTCCACACTTCCCCCAGCCCTGGTCTGAGGCCGGAGCTGGGGCAAAAGCGCTCCATAAGCGACTTAGCTTATGCCTCGCTAGACCAGGCCTCACTGCGGCCTGCCGCCGGATTCCCCTGTGCGTCATCTGGACGCACAGCAGGGAAACCAGGTTGGAAGGCGCGCTAAGGCCTGGTCTAGCAAGGCCCTGGGTGTGTAGATTATTCCCATAGGTATTTATCTTCATTTTCACCAGCAAACAGATTATATAGCAGCAGAGGCGAGTCTGTTTACTCGGCCATCGGAATCTAAGCTTTGAAGTTCCCCAAAGGTGCTGCTGCTTCCAGATGATGACAACAACAAAAATATAGTGTTGGTTGTTGGCTTTGCTAATGCTGTCATAAGTGCTAGCCTAATTCAGGGCTAAACACATCATACCCATACTTCCACAGGATTTTCACTACCTGATTTCCTTTACGTTGATTGCTTCCAATGTGAATCACCCACCCATGTGAATGCCTGACTTCCCAGAGTCATGTTTCACACAATTTCTCCATCTCAAAGATTGGGGTGGTTGCAGGGGAGGCATTCCCACCCAAAGTGTATGATGTTCACAGAAGTGTGGTGCAGAAGAATACCTTTTGCAGCCTCCATCCATTATGTTGTTCCAGCAGCACTTTTAGCTGAAATGGATGGACCAGGGCTCTGATCTTAAAAATAAAATCACAATACACAATTTATTTATTTATTTTAAAAAAAGATCTTTCCCCCAGGATGGTTGGGGAAGATGTTCCTGGAACAGGGAGAGTACAGCTGGAACAGGAGCAATGTCCAGGGCTATTCTCACCTACCTACCTCCTTTAATCTCCTGAAATCTTTCTCACAGGACAGTTAATGACCCTGTGTGTGGAGGGGGTCGGGGAGACCAGCTGGGATAGTCCCTGAGCTTTGTGGGGAGCCCAGCTGCGAGGAGGAAGGGAAAGTTGCATCAGCAAAGAGTGGACTCGAAGAGAGAAGTTGGCTTCCTCCTCTGCTTTTTCCACCAAATGAGCTTTACTCCCAAGAAAGTTAGCATGTTTCTCATTTTTCTTTTTTAAAACTCTCCCCCTTCTATAGAGGTGCACAAATTCACATAAGATTAATGTCCTTAGGGAAGAAATAGCTATAAACAGCCCAGATAAACATGTCTACCCCAAAGTAAATTGCACTCCAATTGTGCTAACATGGGAGGGGAAAGAAGGCTGGGGGGCTGGGAATTGCTTTGCCTTTTGTTTTAAATCTCCACTTATCCACTGCTGTGGACCTGTGCATAAGTTTAATGACAGGAGGAGGAGGAGGAGGAGGAGGAGGAGGAAGCACCCCCACCAGCTCTTACCAGGCACTTATCTCTATTCCTATTTTGTACCTCTCACTGTGGAATTTGGCTACTGAGGACAGGGTAGGACAGAACTCCGCTGAGAACAGGTTGGGACAAAACAACGTACATGCTGTTCTGAGTTTTAATGTGGCTTCTCTGCGCTGAGCTCAACTATTTTGTGATAGTTAAGGCTGTGGTTGAGGAAGGAGAGAGAAGATATTTTTGCCTTTTTCTGTAGTCTCATAATTCTCTCTCTCTCCGTGTGTGTGTGTGTGTGTGTGTGTGTGTGTGTGTGTCAGACTGCCCTGAGAATTTTGGCTGGATGACACCGGGCCTGGCAGCCACGTCCCAGTGCAAGGTTGATTTTTCGGCCAGCCCTAGGCTAGGTGGCGGAGGTCAGTAGTGGCAACCAGGAGTCACGCATTCTGTTGATTGTGGATGGATGGGTGCCATTTCTAAGGTATGCTGTGGTGCTTTGGGGCTTGGAACGGGCGGGTTCAGTCTTGGCATGAAGGAACAAAAGAAATAACATGGTTTCTCATGTTTGCCTGGCAGTAGCGGTTTTCCCTCAGGCATACACAACAGCTCGCAATGTGTGCCATGGGAGGAGCAAATCCGAAATGATGAAAATCTGATTTTAAATGGAATTGCCTCAGAGAGCATCTCTGTGTAGGTGGGGCCCAACTGAGGTAATGATAGCAAAGCTGCAATCCTATGCATGTTTAGACAGATAAAAGCCCTACAATTCCCAACATTCCCTAGCCAGCATGGTGCATGCTGGGAGTTGTCAGACTTTTTTTCTTCTGTCTAAGCATGCGTAGGAGTGCACCCTAAGAAAAGTTGAGTCCCAGACCCTCTGTGACAGATAGATGACTGCCTAAGAGTTCACCACCTCAGTGAATTACAATATAGAATGTCTTGTTAAAAGACTTGTCATTAAACTTAGGCAGACATATCAACTCTTATTTTAACAGTAACAAGGAACAGGTTTTCAGGAAGCCCTAGAATTTATGGTTCTCCATCACGTTCCATTTACTAAGACCATCCTTGGATAGATGTATCCATCCAAGAATTACTTATTATTTATGCATCCTAGTCAGTCTGCTGGAAGCTTATTTGAAGGTGTAATTCAAATTGAATGTCTGTTATTGACTGACATAAAAGAACAATTGTCTCAGATTCACAGAATTAATGGAGAATGCCTTGCTTCATTTTTTTTTTAAGGGAAATTGTAGTTTAGCTGTATCAAGCTAAAACTAAACAGATGGACAAACATAACTAGACTAATTTATTAATAGGTTGTGTTTATTTCTTATATCAAAAATAATTCTTCAGTAGGGTTTCCCAAAACAGATTTTTGTTTGTTTGTTTTACAGGACTGAGAGGTTCATCAGATGAGTGTTTTATCGCATGTGCGCTACTGCCCACTTATGGATGTGTGTGTGTCCTTTAGATAACGTTGTCCACCTCCCGCACACCTCCTGCTCCTCCCGCTCGTTTTTTCGTACAAAATAGACCCCTTTTAACCTGACCTTTTTGTTTTTACACAGAATGTGCCGCTATCTCCTCCTGTGTGCAGGAAAAGCGGCACAATAAAAACAGTCCCTGAATGGGCCATGTGGTCTTTGTTTACTTCCTCTTTCCCCTCTGGAAAGAATGAGGAAGTGTAGAGAAGTGACAGTAAAGAAATGTGATTTCTCCATGTGATAATACTCTTATTTTCCATGGCTCGGACCCTAAGATAAGTTAAATTAAGGAAGTTCATGGAAGGAGAGTTTCCCATTCCATCTTCTTCCCAGCAGGCCTTTGTGCCCTATTCTACATTGTTCTGAAGGCCTTTCTTCTGCGAACATCCTTAAGGTTGTAATCTTATACTCACTTAGGTGGGAGTAACTCCCATTGAAACTATGCTTTCTGGTCTATGAATTTATATTTATATTTTGTTTTCCTTTGTTACACTTTTTCTTTGAAAATATTACAATAAAATATCATTAAAAGGGGGAACCTTTTGGGGAAGACACTTAGATTTTGTGTTCTGGGATTACATAGCTCAGGTCTTTTTTTTTTCTTAGGTGTCCACTCAACAGATTGCTTCATATACCTGGCATTCTGCCCAAAAAGCTGAGTGTAGCCTTTTAAGTGAATAGGATGTAAAACCTTGAGGAGATCTATCGTTCAATGTCAACAATCTCTGTATACTGAATTGTAGCCAGAGACAAATAAGAAGTCCGTGAAGTTTTTAAATAATCGGTGTAATATGCTCCCTGTAGTTAATACAGTTAAGCAGGTGGGTTGGCTTGTTGTGTATCAACTGTACCTTCCAAGTAATTTTCAAGCAAAGAGCGGTGATAAATTGAGCTGCAAAAAGATGTCTAGTGACGTTCCACAGGGAGCAGTGTTAGTGATGGTCTTATTTAACATCTTCATTAATGATCTAGAAGAGGGATTAGGCAGCACATTCATTAAATTGGCATATGCTTCAGAGAAGTAATAGCAAGGTAAAATTCCCCAACAGATTATAAACATGAACATAAAATAGAGAACTAGCAAATTTATGATCTCAGGGGTTTTTGTATGTGTGATAGTTTTATCATTAAACATGCTTAAATATTGCCAGTGTCATTTCATTTAAAAATAATAAATGTTTACCAACAAGGAAAAATGTTTGCACCCTGATCCAGCATTTCAGATGCACTTTGTCTTCTGTACACACATGGAGCTCTGCACTGTTTAGGTTTTTCCATTTACTCCAGAGGAGAGAATGGATCCATACATGCTCGGAACTGCTCCTTCGGTTGATGTGTAAGGAGGAAATATTATGGACAGGAATCTTCCATGTGTGCACGGGCAAATGAGAAGACCAGAGTGCATGAGCTTCCATGAGATTCCATGGTGCACGCATGCGCACACACACACACACACTCACATACACGACTGGAACAATCATACCATGCAACATTTGGGTTGGCTTTCTTTCGATTCAATCCCATTCTTTTTTGGGATGGAATTGTTTTGTGCCTTTCAAATCCTTTAGCAGAGAAAACATCAAACAATATCAGCAACCCCCTGCCCGTTTTTGTCCCTGAAGTCCTATCATTTTTGTGTTTATTCAGAAATAAGTCAAAATATCTTAACTTTTATGCATGGGACTTAGTGCCAGGCAAGTGTGCATGTGTGCATAGCATTGCAGCCTTAATTATATATCATGTCGAAAAATCATGCTTTAAAAACATGTTTTTGCACATTAAGCGTAAACAGTGTTGGGAGTCTTGCATCAGAAAGGAATCCAGCCTGCCCCCTGAAGTATGTGGGGATTTTTTTCCTCCCCCAGTCTCACCGTTCTCATTTGTCTCAACTGGAGAAGTACATATTTGGCAGCTCTGAAATTCAGACTCATGCAGTCTTTAAGATAGGACACAAAGCTTCCTGACTGCTTCCTGCTCATGAATATATGGAAGATGAGACTCTCGTGTACACACTGACTGATAATGTGAGAGGTTTAATACAAAAAGAAGAAAAAATCTCGGCAGGGGGAAAAAAATTCATCACCTAGACGCAGAGATCTGGTATATTGCAGTTTTAATGTGCAGTGTCTATATTTTGCTCAGAGTAACAAATGGTCTCTGCGAATAAAAGTACAAAATCCACATTCTCCAGAGTGAGTTAATGTTCAAGTGTGTATGTGGAGTGAGCAATATTACAGTTCTCTTATACTGAGGTTTGGAAGCCTACTGTGGCGTTTGTTTTGAGATGATGCAGCAGCGCTCTCGAGAGGATGTTCTCATTATAGCACAGGCTGTGAATGAGCTCTGGAAAGCCGGGGAGAGGTGGAAATGTAATAGAGGTTTCGTAGCAAGTGCATCTGTCAAGAAGGGGGGAGGCCGTGAAAAAAAGCAGAGAGGTGACAGGCTGGGCAGCAAGAGGAATGGCATAATATAAAGTGAGTTAATGATGCCAGCAATTTGTGCAGGTAAGGCGTGTTAAGACAAGGTGGCATCTAGTGATTTATAGGAAGAGTGGAGGCAAAGTAATCGTTATAAATGTGTATGTTGTAGGCCTTTGGGAAAAGAGTTTTTTGGTGCTGGCCGGCAGTATAATATTCCATCACATCTATATACACAAACACAGGATGGAAACATCATTATCAATATACTTCAGTGTATAGTGTAAAAGATCTATCTTTCATCTATCTATCCATCATCTTTCAATTTATCCAAAGTTATTTCTAGGCCATCTTTAAGATTGGAATATTCTCTAGTTCTCCTTTCACACAATGTGCTACAAATACAGTCAATGACGTCTCTAGACAGGGCATTGTAAATGCCATCAAGTATAGGAAAGATGATTCAAAACTCCAAGTTTCTAGTTCTCAAATCCTTTATGAATGTTGGTAGTTAATTGCCTAAAATCAAACTAATTGTCATGATTTCCCACAGGAACACCCAATATTTCTGCCTACCAGTTGCTTAATAATCCAGTCTCCTGACTTCTCATCCAAATAATGGGGTTTAACGTCATTAAGGGAGCAATCCTATACAGAAGTCTCCAAATTTGGAGGTGTTCATGAATCCAGTGCCCAGCAGGGTGAGAGAAGCGACGGAGCCAATTTAAACCCACCCACCCCTTCCCTGTGCTCCCTGTTTTCTTCTAGAATGGCCTCTGAAAGCTCCATCCGACGAGCGTTTTATTGCACGCTTGTTTCTGGGCACTGACAGAGTTTTCTCAGGTCCCTCACATGATGTTGGCTGCCTCCCATGCACCTTCCACCCCTTCTGGCCTTCCTTGCGCGACAAAAAACCAACACCCCATTAAGTCCGATGTTTTTTAAAATCAGAATTTATTTATTTATTTATTACATTTATATACTGCCCCATAGCCGAAGCTCTCTGGGTGGTTTACAAAAGTTAAAAACAACATTAAAAACAGATATACAAAATTTAAAACGACCAAAAGTATAAAAAAAACAATATCCATTTAAAACAACTATTCTCGGGTCAGTTAAAAACTCAGCATATGCTCTTAAATGCCTGGGAGAAGAGAAAAGTCTGTCTTGACCTGGCACTGAAAAGATAACAATGTTGGCGCCAGGCAAGCCTTGTCAGGGAGATCATTCCATAATTGGGGGGGGGGGCACCACTGAAAAGGCCCTCTGCCTTGTTGCCATCCTCCGAGCTTCCCTCAGGGTAGGAACTCAGAGGAGGACCTTAGATTTGAGCGCAGTGTACAGGTAGGTTCATGTCAGGAGAGGCAATTGCTGCTCTCTCCCACTGTGTACCTCGTACTCTCTTTTGAAAGAGGAAGTATCTTGAGGAAGGAAAACACGGGTGGAGAAGTGAGGTAGGAAGCGTGTTAACCCCCAGCATGATGGCGCTCTGAGCCTGTCTAAAGGAGGAGCCCTGGCAGGGACAGCCCTGGGGCGGTAAAGGCCATAAGATTTGTAATCTGGCCTCTCCTCTCCCCTCTCTGCCCAACAGAATGCCCCATTACAGAGCTCTCCGAGGTCCTCCAAGGATACTTTTGCGACATTGGAAAGCATTTGCCATGGCAGCTGAAAGGGAGCAGGGGGAGAGTTTGGATTCCGAAGTCCCCTTTCTGAGGTTGAGCACTATCTACTGTTCAAAGGGTGGGCTGCATCCTGGGATGTTCTCCCAGGACTATAGGGTTGCTCTCCCCGTGAGACATAAAAACCAAGATGCCATATCTAAAATAGCCGGACACATACTGAATATTGCCTGAAATGTGCTTGTAATAGGAATACCGTATTTTTTATGAAACATTTTTGAAAATATTTTCAGGGGATTTAAAGATCATTTTTAATATTGAAATTAACTTTAATATATGTATCTACTGTAAGAATTCCAACAGAGAAGAACTCCATCAAAAGTATGTATAAATCTTTAGGGAAAAGGAAAAGGAACTGTTTATAAATTAAAACGAATACATTTTCTTTATTGAAAAATTGTCTGCAGTTTCAGAATTTATAATACCCTAGATGCCTTCAGTGTCTGTGTGTGTGTGGAAAAAAGGCAGGGTAAAAATCAAACCAATCAATCAATAAATATTTAGCTACTAGTTCCTGACCTGCATGCATCTACAAAACCTCTGTTGTTGTTGTTGTTGTTGTTGTTATTATTATTATTTATATAGCACCATCAATGTACATGGTGCTGTACAGAGTAAAACAATAAAATAGCAAAACCCTGCCACATAGGCTTACATTCTAATAAAATCATAATAAAACAATAAGAAGGGGAAGAGAATGCACCAAACAGGCACAGGGTAGAGTAAAACTAACAGTATAAAAGTCAGATCAAAATCAAGTTTTAAAAGCTTTAGAAAAAAGAAAAGTTTTTAGCTGAGCTTTAAAAGCTGCGATTGAACTTGTAGTTCGCAAATGTTCTGGAAGAGCGTTCCAGGCGTAAGGGTTGTTCTATTCTTATGCATGAATTCGTATTAGAAACCTGAGAACCCCAAGTTTATAGTCTTCTAAAATACCAAGCTGTCTAGCTCTCATAGTTATAAATGAAATTTCAGTATACAATGGCAAAGAGAAAATGCTGCCATACTGAATAAGCTGCCCACACCTGTCACTGGCTTGCTATCACTTTCCCAGAATCATACACTGAATCTGTAATAGCTGTAAAATCACTTCGAAGACATTAAAAATGTGTTTTCCTAGTTTTTTATACTCTTCTCTCAGCAAGGTGGAATATCCATAAAAATTAAGAAGTTAAAAAACAAGAAGGAAGTGGAGAAGCTTGTGGGTACATGGCTCATTCCTGGCTTGTTGGATCAGGATTGCAACATCTGAACTGGGCCATTCAGTCAATCATGTCTGAAGTAGGAAAACCAATGTCACATATGAACCTTTCATACGTGAACCTTCAGACAATCAAGGGAATAAAAGAAACCATCATAGGTTCTCTCCCTGCCTCATGCATCCTGTATGTGCAACCACGATTTGCATAATTACCCCTGATGTAGCAGGGGTTGCCATATTGTAAAACCCTGTGCAGCACAGAGTGGGGGTTGCTTTTTGCCATTGCTACAACCCCTACTATAAGACATGGTTTGTATCATGGGTAAGAAGCCATTCCTGGTGTGTATTGCACTGGGTTTAGATGACACAGGAACCTGCACTGCATCATGGGTAATTATGCAAATTGCAGTAATATGCACAGGTGTTGGGGAGAAGCCATGATGGCTTCTTTTACCCCTGTAATCATCCAAACCCAATCAATGTGTGAAAAGTTCATATGTGACATTGCTTTGCAAACTTCAAACATGATTGACTGTATGGTCCAGTTCAGATGTAGCAATCCTGGTCCAACAAGCCAGGAATGAGCCATGTACCCACAAGCTTCCTCTCTTCTTTTTTGTTTCTTAATTTCATACTTCCTGATTTGTTAAACAACAGTATCCCATACCATCCAAACTGAGTCACTTTGGTTAAGTGTTCTCTTGATCAAACTATGGTTTCATATCTTGTTTTGCTGGTATTGCTTGAAGGGTAGTTTTCCAACTTGAGCATCACAGATAACTGTGGTTTAACACACCCGGAAGTATTGAGTTAAGGCATGTGAGAGTTGAGACTATGATACACAGGGTTACAAGACTTGTTTGTTGGACCAAGGGCCATGCTAGACCTACCAGGAAATCCGGTGGGGAGTAGGGGCCAGGCCGCGCTGCAGCTAGCATGGGCCATCAGCTAGGCATAACACGTGACGGGGTAAGGGAAAGCCCTGTCGCATCGGCCATTTTTTAAAAAAATTAAAGGGCCATGTGTGCAGGAGCTCACGAATGAGAAGGTAAGGCTTTTTTTTAAAAAAAATAAAGGGTTCCCCGCTTCCCCCTGCCCCCGATTTCCTCCCCAATGTCTGATGCCCCCCCACTCCCCCGCTTGCTCGCCTGTCTGCTCACCCCCCCACTTGCCCACTTGCTCGCCCATCCGCTCCCCCCGGCCCCCATCTCTCCCCCCCGATTCCCTCGCCCCTGGCCCGATGGGAACAGCGCTTCATAGGAGCGCTGTGCCCAGTGCGCAGCTTCTCCCGGCTACTCGCGAGTAAGCCACATAGCTGGGAAAAGCTGCAGAACCTGATAGACTTTCCGCAGCCCCGGGCTCAGCCCAGGGCTGCGGAAAAAACGGGCCAAAAGTGGATCCGGTTATCCCAGGTCAAGGGAGGGTTTAGCCCGGCCTGACCCTGGGATCTCCTGCGCATCATCTGCATGCACAGGGGTGAGCCCGGGTTTCAGCCCGGGCTAAACCCTCGTCTAGCAAAGGCTCAAGTTTATTATGACTGAACTGGCCTATGTATAAGAAATGCTTTCGATACAGAAATTATCAGTGTGTAAAAAATGGCATATATGCCTTGGTATCTGTAATATTAGAGGCAGTAAGCCTATATACACCAGTTGCTGGGGAACATGGGTGGGAGGATGCAGTTGCACCTGTGTCCTGCTTGTGGGTTCCTGGTCAACTGCTGGTTGAAAACTGTGTGAACAGAGTGCTGGATTAGATGGGCCCTTGGTCTGATCCAGCATGGCCCTTCTTATGTCCGTCCGTCCCCCGATAGAAAGAATGTTACAAATTTTCAGGATTTTTTATTCTTGAAAATGTCCATCAGTACTGTTAATCTCGATGCAGACACATCCGTCTGGCAAGAATATCTCATTTTTAAGTATTAAAGCAGTAATGAATGGCTATCAAACCTCCTTTCAGGCATTAAGTGTGAAAGACATTTATCATGAAGCATAGCAAGTGAGAGCATGAGGAATGATTTATGGTGGTCCTCAGCCACTTCAGCAAAAGTGGCTTTCATAGTGACAGAAAAATGTGGCTTGTATCTATCAAGCAGTTGCAGAGTTGCTGGCATCCTCTTTAATTATAGTTCAGTTTTGTGAACACAAGGCTACTGTGATAAAGCTCCATCATAAGGGACTATGGGCATACCTCAACTGTTTGTAAGGGGAAAAATTCCGAGCACATGTATTTTAAGAGTTGTGTGTGTGTATGTTTAATGAGACTGCTGAAGAATTAAGTGTCAGATCAAATCCGGAATTCTCAAGATCAGTGCAATCAGACTAGACAAAGTATATATTTGCTCAGGGAAACATCTGTTGAAGAATCTCTCCTGGGTGTCATCAATAAGATGGCAAGTTTTCTCACTCTAACTGTGTTTTCTTTCCTATGTGTATGGAAGTACACATTTTACATTGCTTCACTTTGATTCTCAGTATCCCAAAACAGTATCTACCTGTTTGTATAATAATGATGGACTGGTCTCTTAAGCAGCATTTATATATTACATATCAATGTATAAGGTATTCTAATACCCATGCACAATTGGACTACTGTAATGAGCTCTACATGGGGCTGCCCTTGGGCCTAATTCGGAAGCTGCAGTTAAAGCAGAATGCAGGAGCTAGGATTCTCCATGGCGCATCTAGATATACACATATTATACTTGTGCTAAAAGAACTCTATTGGTTGCCTACTATCTACTGCCTACATAAGTGGGCCCTCTCAGTGGTGGCACCCACTCTTTGGAACATGTGATTTGAGAGGCAGAAATGGTGGCAAGATTTAAATGCCTCTTGAAAACATATCTATTACTTGGGCATTCTCTGACATGTGACAGACTCTGTAACTACCCCATTTTATTGTTAGCATGATGTCATTTTTTCAAAATGTTCTTAATATTTTTAGTTATTTTAATCTTGTTTCTATAATGTATTTTAATCTGTACCACTTAGGGATTTTGATGGATTAAGTGGTCTAAAAGTTTTATAAAGAAATAAAAATACAGGGAAGTATCAAGAAACACTACCACTAACTTAAATGACGTTGCACTAGTGTAAACTATCTCTAGCATTACGCTAACAGGATTTGCTGGCATAACAGGTTTGAAACCCCTCATGCAAGCAAACACTTGTTGGCCTTGCACCTGATATAATTTATGACACTGCAGAACCATTTCAGTTAGCAGTAATGACTTGTTGGAAATCACCCCAAATCTTTCTTTTTCTGATTTGAAAGTTTATCGAAACATTTCTGTTAACATTAGAATGATTAAGCAAAGCAACCTACAACAATGCCCTTCCTCACTTAGGCCATAGCTAGACCTAAGGTTTATCTCTGGATCATCCAGGGGTCAAACTTTTCACCTAGGTGACATACAGGGGATCCTGTGCTCAGGCAGGGGCAAACCCTGGATGATCCCAGGATAAACCATAGGTCTAGCTGTGGCCTTAGATAGCCCACTCGCTTCGCATGACACAAACCCAGCAAAGGTAGAGGAAGCAAGAAACACAGTGGAGGGAAGAATCAGATAAGGAGGGAGGAGGTGAGGAAGGGAAGTTATAAGATTTGCAGAAATTAGACTGAGAGAAAACAGGATTACAAGGGCTCTAAGAAACCCGACCAGATGCAATTGAATATGGCATTAGCACTGGAAGTGTGCTATCCAGAGGTGGTAGTGCATCTTCTGGAAGCCCTACTACCAACAGTGTGCATCCATACACACACACACACACACACACACACACACACACACACACACACACACACACACTTGAGGTAGGCTCTTCTGCACATACTTCCAGAATAGGCCACAACCTGCATTCCCCCCCCCCCCCAATCAACACAAACCAGCCTGCAAAGAAGGCTGGGTCCTCTTTAACATGGTTGAACAGCCATCCCCAGCTGGTGCCCTCCAGATATTTTAGACCACAGCTCCCAGCATTCTTGACCATTGGCCATGCTGGCTGAGGCTGTTGGGAGTTGAAGTCCAAAACATTGGAGGTTGGAGAAGGCTGGCTGTAAGTCTTGGCAAGTTCCAGGCACTGGCAGCACACCTTTTCCTGTTGCACACAGTTTCTCCTTCTAGAAAAATCTGTAGGCTCCTTACCAGGACTATAGCTTTGATGCTGGAAACATGAGCCAGGTTCATGAGTGGATGGCTGGGTTTTAACATGCTACAAATGCTTTTGCAGTTGCTTTTGGCAAGCACGGTTTTAATCAGTGCTATGTAGAGAAAACCACATAAGACCTGTCATGAAGCCGCTACAGGGAAGAAGTATGTATGCACTATCAAATCTTGAACTTGTCATCAATGCACTGCACGTTATCCAGAGAGCCATAGTGCCAGTAACATTGACAAGTATCATAATTCAGCTTGAATTCTTGTTGCAAAAGAAGTTCTTCCTCTTCTTTCTCTCAGGACTCCCACTACTAATTTTGATGCCTTGGCATGGATATAATAAAAGCAATCGCCCTTCTTTAACTTTGAGAGCATTGCTTTCATTGCGTGGAAAGTAGATATGTGTCTTTAGTCAACAAGCACCAGCTTTAGGCTGCAGTCTGAGTTACCGGGGAGTAAGCCCTTTTAAACTCAATGGGACTTACTCCTGAGGAGATATGTATGTGAAATGCCTGAATCCATCTCCAACTCAAAGGAGCATACCATCCCAGGGTAGATAGGAGCTAAGATATATAATAAACCTTACCCATACTTCAACATCTTGAATAAAAAGATAATTATCTTTGAATGCATAGCCTGCCCTATACTAACAGACCTGATAGAAGGCTGGTATGCAGAGGTATCTATTCATTTTAATATCAGAAACTATAATCCCAGTTGTATCCCTGTGTACTCATTTCAAAGCAAGGGCACCCAAAGTGACATGTTGCAAAATGCATTCTGTGTTACATTGCCAGGGAAGGATTTCCCATTCCCTTTGTTGCACCTCACTGTGATCAGCATCAAACATGGTAAGCTCAAAGAGGGACTAAATTAGACTTTTAGGGCTGCTCTTATGGTTTTCATCAGAACCATAAGGATAGATATTTTAATCTGGATGAGACTGGGGTTGTGAAAACAGTGGGAAAATGGCTGGGAATAAAGCAACAGATGTATTGCAAAATGGCGGGGAATAATGCAACAGATGTATTGCAGCCCAACACATCTGGAGGGCACCAGGTCGGGGAAGCTTGGATACAGTAGATTGATGAATTTTGGAAGAGGCATTCCCTCTTGTGTGGAAGTGAACTACCTCTTCTAAGACCATCTTCAGTCTTTGTGAGTACTTGTATTGTTTTTTAAGGAATCAAAGTATGGTGTCTGGTTAAAAGGGGGTTAATTAGGTTGACCATCTTTGGGAAACCAAAAAAGAGGACTCCCAGTCAGGGCAGTGGAAAACCATGCTTTCCAGGGCCTCCAGAAAGTGCCTCATTCCCCCTGCGGCGATGGGGAATGACACGCTTTCCAGAGGCCCAGGAAAGCATGCTTTCCCTTCCTCCACTCCAGTTGGGGCCTTAAAGAGCCTGATTGGAATGAAGGAGGGGAAAGTGTGTCATTTCTGATCCCCGGGCCCACTGCTCCAATCGGGGCTTTTTCTATAATATCTGAAAAGGACAAGGTTCCCCCTTTAAGGCCCCAATTGGAGCAGTGCAGAGAAATGAGACGCCTCTGGAAACACGTCATTTCCACACACACACACACACCCCACACACAACAATAAAGGCGGCATTAAAGGGGAAAGTATCCTAATAGTCGGTCACCCTAGATTGTTTAATCTGACTAATTGATCCAAGGTTTTAAAATGTTGAATATGTTCGACAGGAGAATGCCTTTTACCATGAATTCTATGCACCATGTTCTTGGACTCACATGGCTGTGCCATCTCATCTCTGCCCTGCTTCCACAACTGGGGATTAGCTGTAGAGTTCTCTGGGACTGGAACCATGACAAGAAGCACAGGAAAGGGCCATAACTCCAGAAAGAGACCATAGCTCAGTGGAAGAGCACATTGTTTGCATGCAGGAGGCCCCAGGTTCAACCCCTGTATTCTCCAAATAGGGCTGGGGAAAAATCCTGCCTGGAACTTCTAGCTCAGTCCTGATCTAGATGGATTGATTATGAAGCTGTTTCCTTAAGATCTGAATATGTTCTTGGGACAAAGAATGATACTGAGGGCACTGTTAGAACTGGACACTTTTCCCTCAAGGCTTTTCTACACCAGGCTTTTATTACACACCTTTACAGGGGCTTCTGCTTCCAAATTCCTTGCTGGATTAAAATTGGCTCCCTTACACATACTTTTTAATGGCAGTTTTCTTTGTCTGCAAGTTCTATATGTTTCATTATTTGTCTGCAAGTTCTATATGTTTCATAGCACAAGATGGTGCTATGGCATAGCTGACATGTAGCGGAATTATAGAAATTCACTAGCTATTGGAGTACTTCAAAGCATAATAAATATTTATTTTTCCCACTAAGAATAAAACTTCTATATGGTCAGAAAGCATTGGAAAAGCACTGGGGATTGTTGATATTGTACAAAGGACCCATAAAAAAACAATGAGTGATCAATCACGAGTACACATTAAAAGCCTTGTGTAGAGAAGCCCTTAGTACTGCTTCTTTGTTTATTTCTAGTAGTTACTACAGGTGGTGGTAACAAAGCTTTCAAGATTTTAGATTCCCTAACTCCATCCTCTGGGCCTTCTGGAATACAAAATTCTGCCACATTTCTAGTGATTTTATTTCTATGTTCCAATGAGGAGAGTTAAGTTAAAAATACCACCTATCCAGACAGTGTATGTAGTCACGTGCCATTTGTTATTCTGCTGCATTGCAGCACAGGAATTAATCTAATTTTGCTCTTTGCCTCCAAAATATAGATTCATTAAGATCAACCCTATCCTGAAAATATCATGGTAGAAGAACAAGAAAAGAGTCTTAATTTATTCCACTCTACAAATGGAAACAAATAGACAGATCTCGCATGTAACTCTTTTAATTTCATTGGGCTTGCATTCGGGATCGCTTTGGCCCTTGCTTCCTGTGCTCAGCGCCAACCTACGCTTGCTGATTCCTTTATTAAGTTAATTGTTTGGGTCATCAATCTGTGTCAAAGAAGCTTTCAGAGTGCTTGATGAGATTTTCAGGCATCAAGCTGTGAGGCATTAAAAAATGATAAATTTACATCCAGGTAAAACTATGCCCTTCAGCTTCAATAATGAATCACCATTTTGTTTACAAATGAGTATTCTGCTTGAGACATAGCAGGAAGAGGCAGTTTTAAAGGGGAAACAGCATTACTGTCGTAAATGATCTTAGAACTCAAGCAGATAGCACAGCAAGGAGAGAGGGGGGAAATTTGACACAATTACGTTTTTATGTGGGGAATTATGGATGCACATTTGAATTGATACCGCCTGACCCATATTTAAGCATTAATAATGAGGGAAGCTACCTCATAAAATGCCTCCAGTGGAAATACTTTATCTGTGCTATTTTCCGTTTATAAGTGTTCATTATTACATAGGACTTAATGAAAAGAACCTTTACAACCCACAGTCAATGCCTGTTCAGTTCTTTATGTCTGCCTTCAGCGGCCCGACAAAGATCATTCTGTCCCTGTAATAATGTCTTGGGTCCAAGGCTCAAAGTTTTAAAACTCAATAGCTCTTTAGAACTTTCCCTCTGCCATTATACCAATGCTGGTATTACCTCCTGTAAAGGAACATATCCACAGCTCATGTCTCCATTCATCAATTGGAGTAGACCAATGGAGCTGATCTGGTATGCCCAATATGAACTTCTCTGGAATTGTACGTGTGATCCAGTGTTTGAAAAATACCATTCGTGCTAGTCATTTTAAACTGGTGTTACTTGAACATGTATATAAGAGCAAGGGCACAATCCAATGTAAAGACTTGGCAGTCCCTGACCTTGGAGGCTGCCCAGTATTCAAAATGGGGCCGCTGGAGCGCAGAGGCAATTTTCGCCTCTGCACTCCAGCCGCCCTGCATTTCTGCCAGACAGGCAATTTTGCCTGCCTAGCAGCAGCACTTTAAAAGGGGAGGGAAGGAGGCTGGGGTGGCTATACGGAACATTGTATGGCCGATGGCCCAGTCTCCTCCCCTCCCTGCCCCCAGGAATGCCCCCTTTTCCCATCTCCATGCTCCATTTCCAAGTACGGAGACATAGCCAGAACCATGCTGGCTATGAGGGCGAGTTGTGGGGAGCGTGGTTTCTGGGGTTGGAGGTAGAAGCCCTTTTTCCATCTTCAGAAACTGAACTCTGGGTGATGTAGGATTGTTGTTCTTCGCTGAATCTTGTTCTTTGCTGTCCTTCCACTAAAAGGCAAATATATGTTTCTTCAAGCAGGAATTTGGCATGTAAGCTGATCTGTTGCTGAAGTGGTTTCTGTTTGTGTTCAGTGTTGTTTTTATTTCTCTTATTGTTAAGTACTTTTAAATTGTGCTTTTTCATCTATTTGTTTTATGGTTGTTTTAACTTATTACTTGAGCACCATTTATTTGTTATTTTGGGGTTAGGGTTGCCATATTCTGAATCTACAAAACCGGAACAATTTTTTTTTGGGGGGGGCGGCAGGGGGGGGATAGAATTTTTTTTAAAAAACTGAGCAATATGTAAAGGTGTAGGGAAAGAAAGAAAGCTATCTAAGCTTTAGTTATCTAACACTGCAATCCTATGTGTGTCTACTCAGAAACAAAGCCTATTAAGTTAAATATTATTGGCACCACTCTTCGCTAACAAGAAGAGCATTTGTGAACCGCCCAGAGAGCTTCGGCTGTGGGGTGGTATATTAAATAAATAAATAAATAAATAAATAAATAAATAAATAAATAATTCCCAGGTAAGTATGCATAGCATTGCAGCCTAAAGTACTTAAGCACCTGCAAATAAATAATAGGCAAAGAACAGTTTAAGCAAACAAACAGAAAAAATGACACTAAATTACATTTCTCCACTAGTTCTCAAAAGCTAGAGGAGACTTCAGTATGGAGTTTTACACTCCGCTGAGCAGGCTCAAGGCACCATTTCGGAGGTTGGAATTTCTCCGGCCAGCTGGAACAGGAATCCAGGATTCTTGACTGACTGGCCGGGACATTTTGGAAATGCTTGGAAACCGTGGCATTCCTGGTTTTCCGGTATGTATGGCAACCCTATTTGGGGTAGAAGGCAGAGTGTAAATCAAAGAAAGAAAGAAAGAAAGAAAGAAAGAAAGAAAGTTGTTGGATCTGGGCAGTCATGAATTGTTGGAGCTACTGATCTTGATTTCCATAACAATGATAGACAGCTCTTTTTTCTTTTCATATTACATATTTGAGTATCTTCTCATCCCACAATTCTTGAGTCAGTTACGGGGGGAAATCAGATATAGCTTCCAGGTACTCTATTTTACCTTGGGAAGAAAATTTCAATAAAAACATCTGTTTCTTTACTAGTTTTTATTTAACTAATACATTTCTTCCTACTTCACCATTTAGGCAGGTCACAATAAAATACAAATATAACCAAAGCTTGGTGACAAATGTCTGGGGGGCAAGGAGTTGCTGCCATGCCAGTAAATTCGGTGGTGGAGGAAGAAGTGCAGCCTGTAGAAGGGTCCAGGACCTGGAAATTGGCTCCTGACCTGCCTGAAGCTGCCCACCCCACGCATAGGGCCTGATATAACCATTGTATTTGTCATTATTCCAAAACATAGCCCATTCCTGAATATTTTTTTAACTACATCTTTTCCAGACCAGTTTGTAATTTTCAAGTTTTGTCATTGTAGCTACATCCCATATCATATAAAACCACTCTTATACCAGGGGTAGAAACATTTTCTTCCATTAGAAGGCAGTTGCCATCTTAGCCACTGCCAAAAGATTCAACACCATTTTCAAATCAGTCCCATCCACCACTTGATTAGGATAATGTAACTGGATTCATTGGGATTTCATCATCTTTAATTTAATAAATATACCACAAGATAATTTCCCAGTATCTTCATACATTTCCAAAATAAATGTAAGAAACCCTCCTTTTTCTGGTGGAATAACTTAAGGGATTCAGTGGAATAATCCCTTGTGGGCATTTCTACATGAGGCTGTTATCCTGCACCTTTACCGAGGCATCTGGTTCCAGATTCTTTGTGGGGTTAAGAACGACACTTTTACACATTTTCCTGGGATTTTCTTTCTTTGCCTTTCTATATGTTTCATTATACAAGCACTAGATGGTGCTATGGTATAATGGAATTGTGCAATCACTCATGAATTTCTTACAGGTTTTCTAAATAATAGCAGACATTCCTCCTTAGGGAAAAATGTGATAATGGTTGCAGAGAGGCCCAGCAGCAGCAGGGGGAGAAGATGTAAACTACCATGAGTGAGGAATCATGAGCACACAATAAAAGCCTCATGTAGAAAGGCTCATGTTTATGGTGGACTAATCCCTTGTTTCTCATGTGTTATGTCATATGTACAGAGTTAATAAGCAGGTGATCTGACACAGACCTGTTATTTGTGTGCCGATAACAGAACATGAGACTTTTGTTCATTCATATTTTTAATATGGTGCAGAAGTCTAAAATGGAAAATAGATGCAGCTAAGGAATTTTGGGTAATTGCAATTTTCTGCAGACACTGTTTTTGTGTGATAACTGGGCAAAGAATATCTAATGTATGTGTTTCTAAGGATATAAAGTAATTGAGACTCCACATAACAGCTGTAGCACCCTTTGAAGCATGCCATCTTTGCTTTATTGTATTTCCTCCAAAATGTTTTTTGTTGTTGTTGTTGTAAATTATTAGCATTACTTCCTGTGATATCAAATAAAATATTAAAATGGGTAATTAAGAAAAGAAAAAGAAAGAAAATCACCCCTAAGAAGAAGCCTTAATCAGTCCTTACAAGCGTAGTGGTCCATTGAAGCAATAAACAGTATAATATATAGTGACATTTATTGGATGAGAGAAACTGGGTACAAAGACATTTGCTGTTGCATTGTCAGGGATTCTTTAATTTAGCAAATAACTCTGTTGGCAGAAAATGTCCTGGCAGAGATGTGTATGGAGAGATTATTAAAGAGCACAAGGCAGGCTTCGGCATATGCCATGTAATTTCCACATTATATAGAATATCACAGAAATTACTTTGACAGTACCAATGCATAAATGAGTCAGTCAGTCTCAATAACTTTTGTCCTTTGCTTGCAGCTGTTTACTGCAATTGACCATCATGTTGCCATGGTGTCCAACTGATTTGCTTAGCTAATCAGTTGCGATGGTGCTATAAATACCATCAAACAAACACCAACGCTACAGAGCATAGGGCCAGATAGTCAGTACTGATTAAACTGGTGAGTCTCTGGCCGGTTTTACTCCAGTGACTTTTGCTTAGCCTGAAGCAGGGGCAGGATGAAGATTTGCCGGGCGTTTTCTGGCTTGCAGAGATGTGTCTCTCCACAGCCGTGTCATTTGTGATTTGGTAGAGCAGGGATGGGGAACCTATTTTAGCCTGAGAACTGAATTCAATTTCAGAGAATCCTGGGGAGGTGTAGGGGACACGCTACAGTGGTGGGTAGGGCCAACGGCTAAAGCCCACCCACTCCCCAAAGGACAAATTACAAATAAAACCAATCACAGATCATCAACAACAACAACATCTACAACTGAAATGCAATTTATTTATTTATTTAGCACCATTTCTCAATGCTCACCAATATGGCAACCTCTTCACTTCCAAAAGCAAGGAATTCCAGAGCCCAGGCCCTACAGTGGAGAAGGCATTGCTCCCTGCTGCCTCCACCCTAGTGTGATGAAGAGATGAAATGATGAGCACGACTTACTGAACTTACCATCAATGGCATACAGGTAGATACAGGGAGAGTTCGGCCATTTCATGTGCCTTCCCAGCAGTATAAGGATTTAAAAGTTAAAAGCCCGGAAGCACAGAGGTAGATAGCACAGAATAAGTTGCAGATGTGTGTATCAGAAGAGACATCACAGCATTCTGCTCCATCTGAATCTTCCAGGACATCTTCAAGAGCAGGACATTTTCAAGAGCAGTTAAGCCTTGAAGTTATGGATCAGCACGGCAAGACCGACCCTTTCCAAAAAAATAAAAAAATGATGAAGGCTTTTTGCCAAGTGCATCCTTTAGCAAAAAATTCCAACCTTTTTCTCAAAGACCACGCTTGGGACCAAAAGTAGTCCTAGGAACATAGGAAGCTCCTGTGTAGGACACAGGTCATTGGTGGCTCTTCAGGGTTTCAGGCAGGATGTTTTCCAACCCTACCTGGAGATGCCAGGGACCAGGGATTGAACCAGGAACCTTCTGCATGCAAAACCGGTGCTCTGTTGCTGAGCCATAGCCCCTCCCAAGGATTCTCATAACCTCGTTACCAGATCAGATCAGGAAATAGTAACCCCATCAGCAGTAGCTTAAACCAATCTGTCCTAGGACATGGGCATTCCCCACCAACATCCCTAGATCTGGATTCAACTTCAATCTGTTCCCCTTCCTCCCATCAACCAATTTCCAGGCACTGATTCAGAAATTGGTTCATCTAACCCAGAACTCTGTTCTTTGACTGGCAGCTGCTGTCCAAAGCCTTTAACTGGAAGTATCAGGGCATGAACATACAAAGCTTTTGTTCTACCGCTGGGTGGCTATGACCCCTCTCCAATCAATATTAGCACATAATGAACATAATACAGCCTTATACTGAAATGGAACATTAGGATCCATCAAGCCTAGAATTGTCTGCTTCAGTTTGCCTAGACTCCTCAAGATCTTTGGTAGCTGCTCTGGTGTTTTGGAAATAAATGGGCAAGGCCAATGGCATTTATTTATTTATTATTCATTTATTTATTTCATTTTTATACCACCCAATAACTGAAGCTGTCTGGGTGGTTTACAACAATTCATAAAATAATAAAATGCAATGTAAAATACAGCATAAAATTTACATGTACAAAATTTAAAACAGTTTAGACTGCTAAAAACAGTTTCAATAAAATACTAGACCTGTTTAGATGACTGGCATAAATGCTCCATTATATACCACCATATGCCATTAAATGCCTGGGAGTAGAGGGCAGTCTTAACCTGGCACCAAAAAGATGACAGTGTTCGCACCAGGCGGTAGATCCTGTAATGTTATTATTATTATTATTATTATTTATTTATTTATATAGCACCATTAATGTACATGGTGCTGTGGATTTTCTACATGAGGCATTTATTGTGCGCTCATCATTCCCTACTCATGGTTGTTTGCAAGTTCTTTAGACAGTGTTGTGATCCTCCAGCATTTCTGCAAGCCAAAAGAACCCCCACTTTTTTCATTTGTGTATTTGTGCTATTCAGCTATGTCACAGTGCCACCTAGGCGTTAAATAGCAGAAAAGCAAGAGAGGAAACAATCTTTGTGTTGAGCTGTGATCTCAATTCTGCAACGAAACCGAAAATAAATACAGATTAACAGCCTCGGGTAGAAAAGCTCTAACCCTTATGGAGAAATCACTAGAAACCATAAAAACCTGGAGTTAATGTCAAAGATTAAAGAAATACAAGAAGAAATCCCCTGTGTGCCTCCAGACCTACCCACTGCAAACTAGCCAGAGAGCAAGACTATAATAGGGTATATAGGAGGGATGGGGAAAAATGTGGCCTTTCAGATGTTGTTGGCCTGCAACTCCCATCAGCCATTGCCAGCATAGCCAGTGGTATGAATGATGGGAGCTGCAGTTCAAAAGCATCTGGAGAACCACAAGTGTTCACTAAAACCAACTGGATGGAGGGGAGATAAAATGAGCAGCTTAACTGTGATGATGCTATTTTAACAATAGATGGCACTGTGTCCAAACATAGTGCTACCTCTAAGATGCTGTTCTAGACTGTTCTTAGCAATAAACTTGTTCCATTGGAGCTAGGGTGACCATGAGCATCATCACACAGGGGGAAATTGTGTTTTCTTACCGTCGCTTGTCCGCTCCGAATTTTGTCCCTTAGTACTTCCATTTTCTTCCCAGAGGGGAAAGAAGAAGTAAACATAGACCATATGGCCCATTCAGGGACTGTTTTTATTGTGCCACTTTTCCTGCACAGAGCAGGAGATTACAGCAAATTCCTTTTTTAAAAAAAATAGATTAAAAGGAGTCTATTTTGTGATGGGAAAATGAGCAAAAGGAGCAGGAGGTGCACAGGAAGCAGATGACGTCGTCTAAAGGACATGCGCACATCCGTAAGTGGGCAGTAGTGAGTGTGTGATAAACACTCATCTGATGAACCTCCATGTGAAAAGGAGGACAGGGCTCCTGTATCTTTAACAGTGGTGTATAGAAAAGAGAATTTTAGCAGATGTCATTTGTATGCATGCAGTACCTGGGGAAATTCCCTCTTCATCACAACAGTTAAAGCTGCAGGAGCCCTGCTTTCTTTTATATCTGGTCACTCTAGCTAAAGAGAGCAGGGCTTCTGAAGCTTTAACTGTTGTGATGAAGAGGGAATTTTATTAGGTGCTACATGCATACAAATAACACCTGCTTAAATTCCCTTTTCTATACAACTGTTAAAGATACAGGATCCCTGTCCTCCTTTTCATACGGTCACCTTAATTAAATCCCTAAAGTTATTGTTCCATTAGGCATCCATTTTGCCCTGGCCTCTTCTCTGAAATAACTTGACAGATCCTTCCCAACCAAAAATGGGCATGAGAAAGGATGATGTTCCCAGCCCTGTTATCTGAGATCACTTTAGCTAGAGATTCCAAGGAAAGAACCTACGGTCTTCTTCGTACAGAATATATGCACCACCGCGGACCTATGGCTTCGACTTGAAATGGTTTGTCATCACCGTCCCATCATTGTTTTTATGTTGACTGCTTCTTTAGTTCTGTGTTGTTGTTGTTTAATCCTTCATCCCTGCTCTGTATCTGAGGGGTTCTGCAATGCCATTGAATGGTGCTTGCTGCAAATCGTGGCTTCAGCCATAATACCTCTCAAGCAATCTGCTCATCGTATTCACCCTGCCCAGATCAGTGTTAATTCTTCTTTGTGCAAGTAGCTTGGTGGTTTAGGCAGATACTAGATTATTTAGAGGGCAATTTTAGACATGTCTATTCAGAAGTAAATCCCACTGAGTTCAATGGAGTTACTTCCAGGTAAGTGGGTATAGGATTGCAGCTGTAATAGATTTGCCATGCTTGCCTCTGTACCATTCAGTTACACATGCAACAAATTTTAACAAATACTAGCCTGTAATACTAGTACTACTTCATCTTTCATTGTATTTTTGTTGTTTCAAAAACCAAGTAATGCACCAAATGCTACACAGAGGGAGCTCCTGCTTCACATTTGAAAATCCTTTCTAAATCTAGTTTCTGTAAAGCATCCCTAACTGTATTCAGAAACATCCATTTATGCTATTGTAACCAGGTTCAACAGCAGTGTATACAACAGTTTGCAAAGCTACTATTGCTGATGTCCTCCTCAAAATTCAATACCAACAAGATTCCCTTCTATATTCTGTATTCGGAACATGGAATACATATTTCATTTAGGGTGCAATCCTATGCCTGTTTAGATGGGGGTGGGTGGGGGGAATCCTACATCTTCCAGCATTCACTAACCAGCCATGCTGTTTGGGGAATGCTGAGAGTTGTAGGACTTTTTTTCTGTCCAAACGTGCCCAAGATTGTGCCCTTAATTTCTTTTCATTTCTTTTACATTAAAACTGGTTCAGGTAGGAAACATTATCTTCGAACTGCACCAAAAAGTGAGCACTCACCTTAGAAGCCTGTTCTTACCGCCAGTATCTGCTTTACAGTTCTTTCTTTATGAATATGTACTGAAGTATATGATTGTGTACTTGCTGCTAGTAAGAGTTATGGCATGGGTGATATTCCCATGTCCAAGGGAGAGGGCCTTTTCAGTGGTGGCCCCCCAATTATGGAATGATCTCCCTGAAGAGGCTTGCCTAGCACCAACATTGTTATCTTTTCAGCACCAGGTTAAGACCTTTCTCTTCTCCCAGGCATTTAACAGTATTTAATAACACATGCTGAGTTTGTTTGTTTTTAATGGACCCAGAATAGCTGTTTTTATAAGGATACTGTTGTTTTTATGTTTTTAAACTTTGTATATTTGTTTTTAATGTTTACTGTTTTTAACTTTTGTAAACCACCCAGAGAGCTCGGCTTTTTTTTCTGCTGAAAAAAAATATTCCAGCAGAATTCTTTGTCTTCATATGAGCTGTCAGTGAGAAGGGATAAGTCTGACACCCTAAATTAATCTGATGAGGCATCTGAATTTCCTACAGGATTAAAAATTTGCAAAATTATATTCTAAGATCATCTAAAACTGGGGGTGCTTCCAGAAGAAGGACTCCTAGCGCTAAGCAGCAAAGGGAATTGTGCAGCTAACCTATTTTTTATTCCTTACTGGATTTTTTTTTCCTGGTAATAAAAAAGACAGAACTAGCAGTGGGAAAACACAGGAAGGCTACAAACTGAAGATGATGACGTCTGGACTTCCCTGTAAAATCCCATGAATAAGACAGTGTGATTGTAGAGTAAAAGTCTCATCTGAAAGCACCCTAAATAGAATTTCTCCACTGCTGTGTGGAACATTGCCACTCTTCCATTCTTAGCAGGGCAGGGTGTGGTCTCTGATATAAACCATGTATGGGAGTAAATTCTGTAACCCCACATACACAGGGCAGCCCATCGTTTTATTCTAGTTTCCCATTGAATACCTGAACACAAAATATTCAAGTGGCCTTTCAAGTGGAGAACTGGCCTTCTGTGGCTTCAAGAAACTTCAAAGTTTTTAAAAGAGACACTTAGTGAATTCTACTTGTCTATGCATTCTTCACACTTGACAGGGTGTGCATTTTGTACTCTGCTCACATCAACCCAAGTATAAAAAGTAAAGTGATGGTTAAACTTTAGGACTACTTCAAAAATAATGTTTCAGATATAAAGGTTGTGAACATGTGCACCAATGCATGCAGATCACATATATGGTTATTTTGCCACATGTTCATACATTGGGAAACCACTACCAATCAAGAGCTTTTCTACATGAGTCTATTAATTGGCTGTTAATCGGCTGTACCTGTTTTAGTTTTGTCACAGAATTGAGATCCAAGCACTACACAAAAGCATTTCCTTTCCTACTTTTCTGCTACATAACCTCTAGGTGGCACTGTGGCATAGTGGGATAGCACAAATACACAAGAGGAAATTGCATTTTGTTTAGTTTTCACAGTTAAATGCTGCATTTACCCTGCTTTAAAAAAAAAAAAACTTGCTGAAAATGCTAGTTAGACACACAAAAAGAGAACAAAAGGGACACAACTTCATCTAAAAGAATCTGTAAACAAACATGAGTAGGGAATGATGACTGCATGATAAACACTTCATGTAGAAAAGCTTTAAGTCTTCCCAATTTTTTTTTAAATATTATAGACTGCTTTAAAGGGGATTTGACAAATTCATGGAGGATAAGGCTACCAATGGGTACTAGTCATGACAGCTATATCCTACTTCCAGGATCAAATGGAGCATGTCTCTGAATGCCAGCTCTGGATTGCTGGGGAACAATAGTGGGGGACAGTTACCCATCCTTCTTGTGGACTTCCCAGGGGCATCTGGATGACCACTATAGTAAACAGGATGCTAGACTAGACAGGCCTTTTGTATCATCCAGCACGGTTTTTTCTTATGTTCTTATGTGCGTTATCTGAATTATAACCCTGTAGTTGGGACAATGAGAGAGGAGATTTTCTGAGGAAAAAAGGACGAGGTGCCCTTAAAATCTAAATAAGAAACATTACTGTTTATTTCTATTTGTTCCTTATAGAAATAGTTTTGTTAGCTCTTGAATTCTTTATTACTACATAGTTTATTGGCTAATTTAGATGTATAGCACATTTGCATTCAATCATAACTTTAGACGGATAGAATCATTCTCACATTGATATATTGTTGTTCTTTAGGAGGAGAATCTACCATGATCCCAGTGCCACAACACTAACTTATTCGAAAGTGAACAATGACTGGCACACACCCAAACTCAAACATGTTAGTAGTATAGGCATATTGTCAGTATGAAATTTTTGCAAGAATACCACTTCCCTGAGGGAGTGGTGACCCCATTCTCCCATAGCTAAGGGCTGCTTTTTCATGTGGAGAAAAAAAATGCTTCAGAGCTGCTTTGAGTAGATTTAGTTATACTTCAAATGTTATATATAATTTTAATCCTGTTCCTCAAATGAGATGCTTGTCAATAAATCTTCAAGAGTGGTTGTCTTGTCAGGTGTCAACTTTGTATGTAAGCATATATCTTCAGCCATTCTGGAAGCTCTTCCAAGTGTACCTCCTTTTTCTGGTCCATTTTTTTTTAATTCTTACATTCCCATTTTAATTCATTCAATGAGCCTATTAATTCTGCTTCTCTTTGCTCTGAATGTGCCATCCATGGCTGAGCAGTGAATGAAATAGTTGGACAGAAACTTGTCCTTCCTCATTGTAATCCCCAATGGGAGGAAAGGAACAGGAGTCAGACCAATATAGGATGCAGTATCAGATTAAGACTGAGAGCCATTAGTGCCAGGTCTCAGATGATCTATATTTGGAAAGGGGCTATTGGTTTATTGCTCAGATCATTAACTTCCTTTTATAAATATGTTTGTATTATAGTTCCACAGGTGAAATACCGAAAAGGCAAGAGAAAAATGTCACATATCAAATACAATTTATTGTGTACAAAATACCCCCAAAGTACCTATGAATATTTCTATCTTAATAATTACAATAGATTGCATATTTTCAACACCAAGCAGGATATAGTGGTATATGGTATATGTCAATGTGCCCCAATAGTTGTCAGTGCACTTCAATACCACTATTAAGCAGTAGTGTGGCTCCTGCCTTTTACATACCACTTTCATACTGTAATATCCTGCTTGGTGTAGATGAGGCCTTTGTCAACTCTGAGAGAAGTCAATGTCTGACTGTCTTCATCAGTATCTCTTATTTATTCACTCTTTCTTTACAAAGACATATCTCTGAATAGACAGTGTTTATCATAATGGTGATAAACACGCAATGCATATGAGACAACATATCAAGCCACTAATTCATTATTTCTGGGACATGGAGAATCTGAGAGAGGGAGAGGGAGAGAGAGATAATGTTTATGCTGCTGCCCAAAAGGAACATTTTGGACATGTTGGTTATATTAGCAGAGTTAATTGGTGGATATGACCCAGAGTCTCATCAGTCTAATTACACCAAACTCTGAATTCTGTGGAAAAAGAAACATCCATGCAATACCCAGCTAAAAGGAAGGCACAGGCATTTCACAAACAACTGGGTTGCCATTTTAACAGAGGATTAAAAAAACCCCACTGTTATTTATTTATTTATTTAAAATCGTTCTGATGAACAGAAGCTCTCCCTTCATGTAAACGATTACAATGATCTGCTTACTCTCTCCTCTCTCAAGAGCATTTAGAGATAATGAAAGCATGTAAATCTTTGTCTTCAAAAGGAGATGGGAGAGAAGAGTTAGCTCATTACTGGGGATAATGACACGGAGTCTGCTTCTGCTATCAGTTACAGGAGACGTTGTTCCTGGGGCTACTCCAGATTTACTCAAAGTGTGAAATGTTTAGAACCATTCCTTTAAACTAATGTTTGTGTCTCTGGGTTTTCCACTAATTAAGTCAATCTTAGAAAAATCCCCACCCCCACCCCCACGACACATTTGCATCTGGCCTATGCTAGGGTGACCATATGGAAAGGAGGACAGGGCTCCTGTATCTTTAATAGTTGTATTGAAAAGGGAATTTCAGCAGGTGTCATTTGTATGCGTGCAGCACCTGGTGAAACTCCCTTTTGATCACAACAGTTAAAGCTGCAGGAGCCCTGCCCTCTTTTGTATCAGGTCGTTTTTGCTATACTTCAGCTTTAACAGTTGTGATGAAGAGGGAATTTCACCAGGTGCTGCATGCATACAAATGACACCTGCTGAAATTCCCTTTGCTATGCAACTGTTAAAGATACAGGAGCCCTGTCCTCCTTTTCATACGGTCACCCTTGCCTACGCCATTCATACAGTGGCTCTGCTGTACAAAAGGACAACAATGCTGAGTGGCAAGCGGTGCTTGCTATGCTATCTGGGCTACCATCCCACCATCTTAGTGCAAATGTCTTGCATTTAAATAGAGAATTGCCTTTTATGGCTTCATATTTCATATATGGACAATGAAGCCAAGGACCTACTTTTTTATATTGCCAGCATGATATCTTGTTTAAAAGAGCCAAAACTAATGTGCACGATGGTTTAGTTTGCATGCAAAACCATAATTTAGCATGACAAGAGCTCCCCCTTTCCACTCCTCCAGCACAACTGCAAGGAGTGGATTGGAAGCATTTGCTCGTGTTTTCAACTAACCGTGTTAGTTGTTCTGTCTCCACCAGGCTTTGTGCCTAGTGTTACCTGTGGTTTATTCCAGGGCCTGCGGGGGTTCCCCATGTGGTCCACCTCTCCTGGCAAGGAAAAGCTCTCATCTCCAATCAGCTGCTGATTGGAGATAAAGGGCATGTCTACACCTAGGGACTGGAGGGGGAGGATCTCATGATATGGTGATAGCAAGATCCTCCCCCTCAGTCTATACATGGTGCGCAACGTCCAGGGAGGAAGGAGGATGTCGCGCCCACCATTTTTTTAAATCGAAAATGAGTGCAGGAGCACTCCAACAATAAAGGTACTTTTTAAAAAAGACTCCCACTCCCCCAGTCCACCCCAATAGGCACAGAGCTCCTGAGGAGCTCCATGCCCCATGCCCGGTTCCCGGCTCCTTGTGGTTACTTGTGAGGAGCCAGGACAAACCAGGACAGCCGCCAACACATCCCGCAGTCTTGGGAACATCCCAGGACCATGGGAAAAACCGGGTCTAAAGGGTAGGGCAATATCCCAGGGAAATGCAGGGATCTTCTCTGCCTGCTCCCAGGATCCCCTGGGCATCATGTGGACGCACAGGGACGATCCTGGGGCGATCCCTGGGATATTGCCCCAACTAGACATGCCCTTTTCCTGCAGGGGAGAAAGAGAAAGCTGCTGAATGATTCAGTCCTGTACACTTCTGAGGCTTTCTCTGCTTACTTCTGGTTATTTATTATTATTTATTTGTTGCATTCATATCCCACCCTTTTTCCTCCAAGGAACTCAAGGCAGCGTAAATAATCCTCCTCCTCTCCATTTTTATCCTCACAACAACAACCCAGTGAGGTGGGTTGGGCTGAGAGTCTGTGACTGGCCCAAAGTCACCCAGTGCGTTTCCATGGCCAAGTGGGGACTAGAACCCGGATCTCCCAACTCCCAGTCTGACACTTTAGCCACTACACCACACTGGCTCTCTCACTGATTAGATATGCAGTGGCTTGGTACTTGGGATGCTATTTGGAAGTGATTCATTCCTGCTTACTTGTAAGTAGACATGTAGAAGCCCTGTCCTGCTTATGTCCGAATAGGCTTCCGATCTAACAATCACGTTTTGGCCCGGCCTACTCTATTTGTAGCCATGCCCACTCTGCGTTTGGTTCCTCCCACAGATGGAATGGCGCCCCCAAGACCTTTCTCAGATTGGAATTTAGCCCTCAGGTTTAAAAGGTTCTGTACCTCTGGTTTAGCTAAACAAGCCAGGATCCTTATCTACAGTTTGAAATTGGCTTGTTCAGACAAGTCACAGTTAAAACTAAACAGTTTCTCCTGGTACTTCAGTTATATGTAAATGGCCTCTTGAAACTCTCCACCTTCTATGGGGGCAAAGAAATCACTCAGCAGCTTTCTTTTCACTTAATTGCTCCAGTGGGATGAATAATTCTCCAACAGTTTCATTAGCAATGGCAGTAGTACAGCTTTATTATTTCGATTCTCCCCTCCCCCCCTCCCACTGAGTTTCTGTGCTTTGTTATTTTTGCTGCTACTTCTACTTCAGCATCAACAACTGTGTTGGCAGCCTGACCACTATTTTGCATCCTCCACAGTTCCTCAGATCTAGTATCATTTCAGGGCATTGTGGAGTGCCGGGAGTGCCGAATGGTGGCTGTTGGAAAAGACGGTGGAGAATATTCAGAGAAAATTCTGCAAAGTGGCCTTCTTTTGGAGGGGGAAGGGAGGGGTGTTGTGGTGGTAAGAAAAAGAAAGAAAGCATAGAAATTTTCTCAGAAAAATGTCTTCTGAGAAATTTAGACTCAGATATAAAGACAAACCGCAGTTAGGTGGCAATAGAAGAAAATGGTCTCTGCATGGCCACAGCAGCAGAAAAGGAAGAGTGAAGCAATCACCTCAGTCAGCAGATGCTAGGAGGTAGCAGCAAGGTGTTGGAAGAGAGACCTATGTGCCATGTAGACTCTCCTGTGCCTCCTACATCAGCCTGCTGCTTTCAGATGCAGTGGATGCTGCTGCCCCACTAACACTGCTGAAGATAATTTAATCTTCCAGGCCAGACAGCTTTTATAGGTTGAATGGGAGAGGTACCATCTTGTTCTTCGCCTCAGGCAGCAAGATGACTTGGGCTGGCCCTGGCATGAACCACTGTGGTGTCTACATTACATACAGTGGCCTCATTCAGAAGACACCTTAAACAATGGCTTTACCATGGTGAATAAGACTTTCTGGCTTAACCACCATGGTTAAAGCTGTGGCTTTATTTATTTATTTATTTATTTATTTATTTATTTATTTATTACATTTTTATACCGCCCAATAGCCAAAGCTCTCTGGGCGGTTCACAAAAATTAAAACCATGAAAAGCATAATAAAACAACCAACAGTCTAAAAACACAAATACAAATACAAAATACAATATAAAATGGTGTCTTCTGAACACAGCCTGGCTTTCTGGCTTGACCACCATGGTTGAAGCCATGGTTTAAGGTGTCTTCTGAATGGGGCCAGTATCAGTTTTCTGGCAGGAACGTTGATCCATTTCCAAGTGAGCATGATGGGAGTAGTACCTTGAGAGTAAACATACAGAGTTGGATCCAGACTTAGAGTAGTCTTATTGAAATCAGTGGGACTAGATATAGTGATGACTAACTTTTGTCCCATTGATTTCAATGTTTAAATATCACTAAGTCTGGATCCAACCCATAATTAACACTTAACTGAAGAGGAATTGTATTAGTGATACAAAATATTAAGGCAAACATACACAAATATTTTGGATGGGAAAACATCTCATGGTTACAATTCCCCATCATAACTCTCACCCCCTTTTTTTGAAAGGTACATATGATGGAAAATTATAATTTAATATATACAAAATGTATGGGTTTTCACCCCCCCTTGTTATCACAATGTGTTTTCTGTTCTGTTTGTTGATATTCTCAATAAAAAGGGGGGAAATTAAAAAACAACAAACAATCCCCCATCATTCTTTCATAGTTAAGGGTTTTCCTCTCTGAATATTTGCTATCTTTTTTCACAATATCAATATAGCTAAATGTTCATTTTATCATGTTGAAATCTTAACCACAGAATGACAAGAGGCTTACCTTACAACATACCTGCCTAAAATTGTTTGTATAAAATCACCCTTAAATTTATGAACTAACGATTTTCTCTAACTCCAATGACCTCTGTGTGACTTTAGTTAATACAGACCTGTTCTCCACTAGCAAAATGCAAAATTTACACTTAAAATTGCTTTACTTTTCCTGTTTTTTGAAAATAGATAATTTAATCATGAAACAAACAAATGAAGCAAATAGTTCTTGGCCTAAATCTAATTTGTCATGTTTTCGGTGACTTACACTTAGTCTAGAAGTTATCTACTTGACCTGACGGGCAACATCTCCTGTTATAATGGGTCTCTTGAGTGATGGATGCAATTAAGGAGAAGCCCAGATTTTGTTCAAAGGGGTGGGGGTCTGAACTACACAAGAATAGTTTGCTGTCATTAGATCAAAGTAGGGGTTGAATTACTGTTTGCTTAGTTACGTTTTGAACAAATTATTGAGGCTAGAAAGAAAGTACTACTGTGCATGTATTTTTTTCAAGAGAATCTGGAGATATTACAAGTCACTTAAATGAATACCTTTTCAGAAGTTACTATAAAATCTACATGAAACACAGTAATTGGATGATCAAAGATGCCATGACCTAAGTTTGGATAACAACTCAGATACAGACTGTTGTCTAGTGTTGAAGGTCCAAAGAGGGCTATACCACCTCACCTCAGTTCCTGAAGCCTGATCGCAGTGAAATCTGAGGAGGTAATCTTTCCCAAAGGAGTTAATCCACTCATTGCCTGATCACCCATGGTCAATGACTCCAGAACCATAGGAGGAATTATGATGATTTGATTTCTCACTTATAACCCTAGATCCCTCATGCCCCAGCAAGGTGGAAGAACACACACCAAGAGGTAATCCAGAAGCTTTGGAAAGCAACATTGAAGAGGAGGGCTCTGCCCCTTTAAGAATTCTCCACCTATTAAAAGGGTGGAACACCCCAAAATTAAAGGCCATCTAGTCTATGTTGAACCACCACCAGTTCTCTGCTACCTGCTGTTCAGAACTCCTTATTTCCTGTTACTTACCTAGCTCTGTTCTTTTGCCGTATCCTTAAGCTCCTATTGTGGTAATGGGCTTTAAAGACACTGGGCTCCATCCGACATTTTATTGCACACTCGTTACTGGGCACTCACGGATTTTTCACAGGTCTGTCACATGACATTGTCTGCCTTCTGCATGCCTTCCACCCCTTCTGGCCTTCCTTGCACCACAAGAAAAAACACAGAAAGTCTGAAATATTTTTAAAATCAGAAATTGCTGCTCTCTCCTGCTGTGTTTAGAACACCCAATAGAATGGGCCTCGTGCTCGTTGTTTCCTTCTTGTTTTGAAGTAACTGAGCAACGAAACCAGGAGTGGAGAAGTGACAGTAGGGAGCGTGTTTTCCCATGTGTGATGGAACTC
Organism: Elgaria multicarinata webbii; assembly: GCF_023053635.1. NCBI lineage: Eukaryota > Metazoa > Chordata > Lepidosauria > Squamata > Anguidae > Elgaria > Elgaria multicarinata. Next base: position 68,529,855 of record NC_086180.1, read on the forward strand.
ACTAAAATATTCATAGATGCAGATCTCTCATCTTTTTCACCTTGAGAGTAATTTTAAGTGTGACGTAACTTTCAGTGGTACCTTGGTATCAGCATGAACTGGAGGATCTTGAGAAGATTGTAGGATGGGTTTTTTTTTTTAAAAAAAAAAGGAATCAGTGCATCCCAAACAGCTAATTTCAAACATTATTCTTATTTATGATACTAAAGGTATTGCAGGATGACATTGTGACTCTCAGGTGCCAGATTATTAACTTTGTATGTGTGTGTGACAATAAAGAAACATTAACCAGAAATGCTTTGCTATGTTGAGGGAACCTATCTTACTCTTTCTCAATTTGATAAACATTTGAAGACATTCTTGGCATTTACTATTTCCCTGAGTCAGCTGAAAAAGAACTCTTGATCTTCTCAGCTCTTGCTTTAGAAAATGAAATCTGCCATGTAGCTGTGGTCAATTTTACACCATGGATGACATTTTGCCTCAGTATTTTGCTCTGCTATACAACTAGAAGAAGCTGGATGAATAATTTTGACAAATGTTCAAGCACCCAGAGAGTATTCCTTACCAAAGAATAATACTAATTATAAAAACCCACATCTTTGTCCAGGAGAGACAAATGACTTAAGAAACTTTATATTTCATATCAGAAGAAAGCTGAGCAACTAGCAGCCATGTGTAACATTGCTAATGTGGACAAGCAGATAAAATTACATATTATTGTAAGATGTACATCAACACTCTTCACTTGGAGTGCTGAGGGATTCTAAAGTAACCCGCTGGGTATTACTAGACATAATATGAACCGTAAAACATAATGGCTGCAGGAAATCCATGAAAAAAATTGTGGAAACGGCATACAATGGAAGCAAAGTGTCTAAGGCTGCAATCCTATACTTGCTTACCTGAGAGTAAGCCTCATTGAACTCCCTGGAACTTATTTCTGAGTAGACTGTCAATTGCCTGGGATTGCACTGTAAATCTTGTTTCATCAAATGAAGTTAAATTCAGGAGTACTCAATGAATCTACTTCTTAAGAGAGTAAAATCCAAGAGTGTCAGTCTTTCAGATGTAGCAAGATTTAGCTGGCTTGGTTCCATGCCTCATTCTAAACCCTTTCCTAGAATTTTATTTTTATTTAAGAAACTTGTGTACTATTAAATAAATGATTATATAAATCAGGCTAACGTAACACTGTCCTGAAAGGATAGCTGTTGTCATACGTACTGTAGTAAGAGAAAGCCCCTGGCAATTGAACTTGTACATAGACAAGTAACTTGCCAGAGACATGAAGGCAATATTGGATAGCAATGATAGCACATTGTTCACGTACACAGTTTTCCAGCCTACACATCATGTCTTTTTAAAATAAAAATAACTTTTCAGATTGTGTAAACTTTAAGCAACTTTAAGCCCAAACTATATTCCATAACTACAACAAGTGCTGTGGCAAAAAAAATATGTGCGCAGCAGCTGTTGTGAGTGCCTGTCACAGGTTGGCAATGTCTTATTCTGTGAGAGTAAGGAAAAAATGGGGGAGGGGGTTTGTGTGACCACACTTCGTTTTGCGCTTCCTTTGCTGACAACTTTCCATTGCCACCAGGTGGAATTCTTTATTTCACTGGCTGCCTCCACCATACCAGCATTAAAACTCTCCAGGTCTCTGGGAATTAAAGGAACATGGGAGTCCCTTTAGTTAAGGTGAGTTCAAAGAAAAGGTTCTTCTAACAAAGGGTTATCATATGAAAAGGAGGACAGACGTCCTGTATTATCTATTCTGTTGCACAGAAAAGGGGATTTAAGCAGGTGTCATTTGTATGCATGCAGCACTTGGGGAAATCCCCTCTTCATCAAAACAGTTAAAGCTGCAGGAGCCCTGTCCTCTTGACCAGATATAAAAGAGGGCAGGGCTCCTGCAGCTTTGTGATGTAGAGGGAATTTCACCAGGTGCTGCATGCATACAAATGACACCTGCTGAAATTCCCTTTTCTAAACAACTGTTAAAGATCCAGGATCCCTATCCTCCTTTCCATATAGTCACCCTATCTAATATAAGCCTCAAAAGTCTACTGCATAGAAAAATGTTGAGCTATTAACTTGAGAGCCAGTGTGGTGTAGTGGTTGGATGGTTGGGCTGGGACTGAGGAGATCTGGTTTCTAGTCCCCACTTGGCCATGAAGTTCACTGGGTGACTTTGGGCCAATCACTGATTCTCAGCCTAACCTACCACACAAGGTAGTTGTGAAGATAAATTGGAGAGGAAGAGGACTATGTAAGCCACCTTGGGTTCTTTGGAAGAAAAAAGATAGGATATAAGTGTAATAATAATCTTGAAACGTGGCATGTTCTGCAAAATATCAGACTAATCCAATACAAATTGCCATAGTTACAGCAAGTTAAAAAGTGCTGGAAATTTACACATTTGTACTTTGTACTCCAAAACGCAGCTCAGCTTATCTTGTATTTATTTCAAATTCTGGGGGAAACTACTGATGTTCTTTATTCAAGCTTGTCAACGAGGTGTTCCTTTCATTGGTTTGGTGAAATTCTGAGCAGTGGTTTAAAAGTGATTAAGGTTTGACCAATTGCCCTGGCGTACAATCCTCTCCAATCAAAGCCTGCCATTTTATTTATTTATTTATTTATTTATGGCATTTATTATCTATTTATTGCATTTCCCATCATTTGGCAGGAAGAGAGGAAGAAATAGCAAGGCTCTTTTCATTAATGAATTATATTTGTAAGCTGCCATGTGTAAGATTCTATTAGCTTTGTAAGACTTCTTATGAAGCTGTAACCTGAAAAGCAGAGTATAAACAAATAGAAGAAGAAGAAGAAGAAGAAGAAGAAGAAGAAGAAGGCAGCACCCTGGGTATCCTATGCCCATGTAACCCTTTGCAGGATTACCCCTTGCGCAGATATAATAAAAATAAGAATAATTTGTATTTTATCATTCCTGGGTTAGCTGGCCCTTTTGTAACCAAACACACTCACCCCACTATTGATGCACTAGAGGGGAGTATCAGTAGGCTCAGAGGAACCCCAAGATTTGCAGGTATACAAAGAACTTGAAATCTCCCCCCTAAGAGTGGACTTCCAAAAACAATCTAATGCGGACTGAACATGCTCAGTAGCCATGGAATATGGACTGAATATGTGGGGTAAATGGAAAACTGGTGGGAGGAGGAAATGGAATGGGGTATCTTGAACAGGAGCGCTCTGTCTTGCCTCTAGAATTTAGGGCCATATTAGGATACTGCTATACTTTACGGAATTAAGGAAGACTGATGCTCTATGCTTTAAGGTTGGTTCCTGCACTGAGCAGGGAGTTGGACTCCTTCCAACTCTACTATACTATCGTTCTATGATATTATGTCAAAAAGACTGATAGGTAAGATCTTAGAAGGATAACAGAGACAATGGGCCTGCTCAGATACCACGCTAAGCCATGGTTACCCTGCTAACCCTTTTGCAGCAAGAGGTTAATGAGTGTGTTTAAACCATGGTTATGTAGCAATCATGGTTAGGAGTGGTTCACATGTTATGCTAAGTCATGGATCACACAACACACTAAGTCATAATGTTTATCTCAAAACGCTTAGCCATCATGATTTGGCGTGTTATCTGAATGGGGCCATTCTGGAAAATACTTAGCCAAAAGGAAAATCACTTTGAACTTTAAAATGTCTAAAATAGAAAAAAACTTCTCTTTATTTCTTTAATGTGCCAGAGATACATTTAGTAGAGGTATATTTATGGCATTCCAACTATAAAGGCAGGGTTTTTTTTAATGTCACAGCTAGTTGGCTTTGAGTTGACGAATCTTGTCCTGGTGGATTTTAGTGTTGCTCCAAAGCTGGCTAAAAAGTCAGTTTGACATGTGCACAGTAAAATGACATTCTGGTATGCTCATATTCATTCACAGTGGAATTTCAGAAAACTGCTTAGCAATTCATGAACTATGACATTGTTAATATAACAAAGATGTGTTAATATCTGATCTGATAATTAGATGTCACAAGCCATCAGGAGAACAACATCATAACAGAGTCTGATTCAGGTAACAGAGGGTTTGATTACATGTATTCCCTTGTTAAGAATATCCCTTGTTTATTTTAATGCAAAAACTGTTGATTTTGTGAGCTCTCCTTGATGAATATACCAATGATGACTGTACCAAATACCAATATCATTATGTCCAAAACCTTACAGGTGATGCATAATAATTTAGAATAAATATAACTCATGTCTCTACTAATGAACAGGTGCGGTACTATGGGTTTGTGTAAGTCCCACTATAACCACTAACTCATTAGAGCTACAATCCTGTACACGCTCACCTGAGTGTAAGTCCCATTGAACTCAATAGAGATTACTTCTGAGTAGACATACCTAGGATGGCACTCTATGGGGCTCCTATTTCACAACATCAGTACCCTTATTTCCCAAAGCAATATTAGGGTAATTGGGTATCTTAGAGGGCTTTTCGGTAAGGATTAATAAGATAATTAATGTGTGAAGCACTTTGAACATTGCAAAGGTGTGATGTATATGTTGTTGTTGTTACTACTATTTGACACCTACGTATTATCATCTGAGGGTTTCAGTTGACTTGGTATTTATTCTTTACGTTAGCTGTGCCTTGGCTGTCATCAATGAATGGGGAGGAGGGATGTGAACAGCAACAGCCACTGAAAGGCACCTGTACAGAGGCCTGAAGGACTAGATCTACACTACTGCTTTATTGAAGTGCACTGATAATTGTTGGGGCACAATCGGCACTCCATATACCAGTGTTATTCCCTGCTTTTTATTCCACATTTGTAATGATTTGACACAAGGTGTAGACCTGACCTAGGAGCCAGCACAGCCTGATTAGTTCACACAGGGAGGGCTGACTCTATCGTTAGGCAGAGTGAAGCAGTCGCCTCAGGTGGCAGTTGCTGGGAAATGGCAGCAAGGTGTTGGAGGACAGAGCTTTGTGCCATGTGATCTGCTCTGTGCCTCCTAAATTAACCTGCTGCCTTCAGGCACAGTGGAGGATGCTGTCTTATCGTTAAGACAGAATCTTCTGACATTACAGTCAGCTTTTGTACATGGAGTGGGGTGGGGGTGGATTCTTGACTTTTGCCTTAGGCAGCAAAATGTCTTGAGTCTCCTCTGCACATTGGTGTAGGAGGTTGTTGCAGCAGAGCTTGTAGTGCATGGACCATCATATCTTGGCAGCTGTTACTAGTAAGAGCACTGCCTCAGGATTATAGACTTGGTAGGGACCCCATTGTGAACTCTCAACTACAGCAGCCTTGATAGATGGGCGCCCACTCTCTGCTTATTGCCTCCAGCAATAGTGAGCCCACAACCTCTCTAAGCAGTCTGTTCCATTGTTGGACAGCTCAAATGGTTGGGCCATTTATCTCATTGTTTAGTTAAAATCTGCTTCCCTGCAATTTCTACCCATTACTTCTAGTCCTGTCCTCTGGAACAACAGGACAAAAAACATTTTCTGCCCCTGACCAGTTCAGTATAAGTGGAGCTATTACTCTTCGTGATATTATCCTTCCTTTAATGCAGCCTAAAATTGCACTCACTTTTTTAGCAGCCACTTTGCCCTGCCGGCTCATGTTCAGCTTGTGATCAACTAAGAGACAAGGGCCAGATCTATGCCAAGCAGGGTATAAACCTTGAAAACAGTTTGAAAACAGTATATGGAATGTGTCCTTGGCCCCAACAGTTGTCAATGTTATTATAAACCATTATAAAGCAGTAGTGTAGATGCCACCAAGGACTACTTGCAAAGCCAGGTCTTTCCCATCCTATAACTGTACTTTTAATTGTTGTTGTTGTTGTTGTTGTTCTGAAATGCAGAACTTTACAGTTATCTCTTAAATGCCTCTCCTAAGGATTGGTGGCTGGCAGTAAGAGCTTAAAGCTTGTTGGTAATTTGGCCCATCACTGGAATGTGGCTCCCCAGAGCTCCTCTGAAGTAGAACTCAACCCTTGGACTGAAAGAGGTTTAACAGTCCTAGTTTAGGGCACTGTGGGCACTGTGAGCACTTTTCGCCTCATTCAGGTACCCTAAAAAAATCACTAAAAGAGGGAGGGGCATATTATGGGGAGTATTCACAAATGTGTCCTCTGTTTCCATTCAGTCCTCATAAACATGCACCTGGAAGCCTGTGAGGGGCAAAACAGCTCGAAGTGGATGCAGATTTAATAGAAAAAAGTAGGGAAATAATTCAGCTCTCTACTCCTCTGCTCAAAATCTCAGCTTCTGAGACTGTTTTTCTATGATGGGTCTGTTCAGGTGACATGTTAAGCCACAGTGGTTAAGCATTTTAAGTTAAACATTATGGCTCAGCATGTCGTGCGAACCATAGTGTGTCAGGTGAACCATGGTGGCTACCTAACCATGGTTTAAACACACCCACCAACCATTTGCTGCAAAAGGGTTAGTGGCTCAACCATGGTGAGCAAGTTGTCTGATCAGGCCCATTATTAAAGAGGTTTGGGTTTTTATGAGGCAAATAGTTTGCCTCTACCCAGTGGAAGCTAGCAGTTCCAACGCCAGTGAGGTGGTGAATCTGATCTGGGTTTCAGTCAGAACCAGTCAGAACTCTAACTGGATAGCTTTGCCCCTTCGATAACTGACTGAAACCCAGAGCAGGTTCACCATCCCAGTGACATCGGACTCGTCAGCCTCCACTGCCTCTACACTTTGGGGTAGAATTTGAAATGGGGAACATAATAGGGAAGAAGTGGGTAGGGTTTTTTGTGAACTGCCCAGAGAGCTCCGGCTATTGGGTGGTATAGAAATGTAATAAATAAATAAATAAATAAATAAATAAATAAATAAATAAATAAATAGGGTATAAAGGGAGGCATTTTAAGGGGAACACACCTCAGCCTTAACTGCTGATGTCAGAGTCACCGATCCTGACAGAAGAGAGGAGGTTAACATTAATCATGTGGAAATGTGAAAAATGTTGTAATTCAGCCTTCCCCAACCTGGTGCCTCCGAGGCAAGATTATGGAAACTGTAGTCCAACACATCTGGAGAGCACCAAATTGGGGGAAGCTGCTGTAATTCATGGCTGTGACAGACATTATCTTGGCTCGGGGGGGGGGGTTGCGGGAGGAAATATATCCCTCTGTCATCCCAATCCTGCAAAATAATATTGGAATGGCTTTGCTCTTCATTTGATGAACTCTAGAAGCCAATTTGTTTCAATCTGGTAATATAAGTGAGTCATTTTATGTCTTCTATGGTCCCCTCATCCCACCCCAATAGGAATGCCCCATGAAATCCAATATGCATTACAGCATATATCCCATCCTTGAAATTCATGGTCTGAAAAGCTGCCAAATCTAACTTTAGAAAGCTCCACAAGCAGATTGTAGATCTTTGTGTAGCAGTCTTTCCCACCCCGCCCCAATGATAATAAGGCTTTTATAATGAGCTCCCCCCCCTGCCCTTCAGATACCCTGCTGCGATTGTTGGACCTCAGATCTTCCCTTTGGAAACTACCAAAAGGCTCCAACTGGTATCCTGTTATATTGACAACAGAGAATGACTGGATGTTAACCAAGAGCAAGCTGCACACTAAATTCAAATTTTGTCTCACTAACTTACAAGTAGAGGAAAGCAAATGTAGAACCCTATGACAAAACCCATTAATGTAGCCTCGTTTTTATTATTAATTAGAGCTCAGGGCTAAATTAGCCATAATAGGGTGAGTATGTGTTTCTATGGGCATGTCTACACCATGCCTTATCCTGGGGATCATCCCTGTGCGTCCACATGACGCACAGGGGATCCCAGGGGTTGCAAGGGAAGATCCCTCTATTTCCCTGGGATAACCAGGACGGCTTTTAGCCTGATTTTTCCTGCAGTCTCAGGATCGTCCCGAGATAGCAGGAGGCGTGGGTGGCCATCCTGGTTTCATCCCAGCTCGTGAGTAAATGCGAGGAACCAGGTATGGGGCATGGAGGTCTTCGGGCACTCCGTGCCCATCAGAGGTGGGGTGGGGGGAGAGGGTCTTTTTTTCTTTTCCCACTGGTGCAACATTTTAATGATCATTCTCATAAATACGATGACTTTAAATTCTTGGCAATAGACAGAATTTATACTCAACACCATAATTGGTGTGATTCCAACAGTTTACTTCTTAAGAAAGAAGCAGAATGGATTTTTCGTTTGAATACTATCTATCCTAATGGTCTTAACATTAACATAGACTATTCGGTCTATTTGAATTAGAGGTGACATAAACCTGTATCTATTATTATTTCCTTCCAGTGATTCTGAAGAAGCAAACAGCGAAAACAGAATTAATTCACACCGGTAGCTGTTTAGCCTATGGAAAGAAGCTTATGTCAATTCAAAAAGCCTATTGAAAGAAGTTTATGTCAATTCAAAAAACACTGACAGAATTGTGTTTACATTTTGTGATTCTATGTTTCTACAATTGTATATCATTATTCTAATGTGTACTATGACCATTTATGGTTGTTTATTATGTTATATAAACTTTTGTTTGATGTAAGTGTTCACTCCTTTTTTTAGTATTTAGTATATTGTATATTACCATAGTAGTTGTGTTCCTTTGGCACTGGTTGGTTGCTAGTGTTCTTTTCCCTACCTTTGGCACAGAAGCATCCGTGTGTTCCTCTCCTGGTTTGTTTGTTTTTAAAAAATGATGGCAACACCATCCTTCCTGGACATGACGCAGCCGTCTAGACACCCAGGGAGGATAGTGGAAGCCTGTAAGCTCACGATGCTCCCCCTACATCCTTGTGGTGTAGACATGCCCTTTGTGTGTCGTCCCCATTCACATATAAAACAGAAGGTAAAGGTTTTGCTTCAGCAGGAAGTACAGGCAGGAGAGAGGCGCTGAATCCTCCCCCTCTAATACTTAGGCTTTCATCTGTCACTTTTCTTCATTATCAGCTTTCTCTTTCATTACTTTCCTTCATTACCAGCTCACCTCCAGTATTGGAGCCAGGAAGGGAGAAAAATACCTGCATGGAAGGAAGGCATGGACAGGGAATGAATTCAGCTCTCCTTTATCAAAATAAGGTTCCTTATCCCCTGCTTTATATTTGAATAGAGGTACACATCAATGATGGCCTGATTCTATCTAGTCTGACCTACATGCTCTTGTAAGAACTGGTAACAATCTATCCTCATCAGGTGCTATGAAATGCAAAGCCGATCCTGTGTTCAGAAAGCATGTGTAATGAATGCATTTCCCAGGATTTTGAATCTCCAGTGGGTACCAGCCAAACTGCACTTCATGGAAAGTGTACAACATCAAAAGATGTTTTTCATTCCTAACCCACATCCCAAGTAATGGAAGATTTATAACAAAATGCTGATAGAAATGCCATCCAAGGGGAAACCTGATTTCCTGTATGCGGGCAATGCCCCCATCTGAAAGTATTCTAGTCTGTCATCAGAACACTGATGAACAACTTATTGCTCAGGCATAATGGCCAAATCCATATTACTGTGGTGTTAGGAAAATGTCCTAGTTTGCTGAAATTAAACAAAGACAGATACTTGTTTAGAATCCCTTGTAACTGCAGCCAATAAATATATGTCGTCACTATGGTTGCGAAAACAAATACCCGCGATTGGAATGTGGTTAACAAGCATAAAAGCATAACAAGCATTAAGTTACATGGAAAGACTTACTGTCTGTATTATCTTAAACAATTGAGTTCTTGGATAAAGGACGGAGCAAGTAGAATGAATTGATTAAAAACAAATCACTGATACAGAATTGTAACAATTGGCTAAATCGTCAAAGTGCTGGAGCCAATATGTACAACTGGATTGCTTCAGCCCCACCATATGCCTTAAGGAGCAATTCCCTTCCCAACATTGAAGCCGATTCCTAAGCCAAAGTCTGAAGGTCATAGAGCACATAAGTGGATCTGAGCCTGAATTCGGGGTTTGTTTGGCAGGAAAAGGACTCTAAATAACCTTATTAATCAATAGATTAAGCTACAAATCATCATCATCATCAACAACAACAACAACAACACTTAGTCATTTTTAAGCATTTCTAGTCGATGTTTTGGATGCCAAACGTATTTTGAAAGACTTCACTTTTTCAGTCTAACTACTTTTGTTATCTAATATTTTGGATAAAAAATGTGCAGAGTGTGTAAGAAAAGGATTGTAAAAAGTATTGTGAAACCATTATTGGATCAAATGTTGAAGCCATCATGAATGATGCATTTTTGAATATCCTCTAATTTGCTCAGTTCATTCAAGTGAAATAACATCTCATGCTCATATATCACAGCAGTAGTAAAGAGATAGGGTCAACCTATGGGAATGTGGAATCCTTGCCACTGAACAGCCTGTCCGCCTTGACTTAACCTGTAGCTTTCTGTCATAGAAATGAACGTAGTCTGTTCACTGACATGACAAGAAGAGAACCTGTCACATATGAAACTGTACTGCCTGGTGTGTGTGTGCGCATGGTGGGGGTGGAGTGGGAGGTGAGGAGGAAGTAGCATGTCTCTCTACATAGGGACCACGTATACACACACAAACACCATGACCCGGCCGTAGCAAATACATTCTACCTTTTTTCGTGATGGGTATTTTGTTAAAAACGTGTGCCCTAAACTTCCTTTACTGCCTATAAAGCACAATGGTATGGAACTTTAGCTCTTATCAGGCATTCAGATGAGTCCAATAAAAATACAAGGGGAAGGATTGGGGCAATAGTCTCCTTCTTCCTCACCCCATATGCGCAGGGGCTCACTAGACAGTAATGAATGCATGTAGGTCAAACATGTTTGTTGAATCTACTTTGATCCCCTGAAAAAGGCCTGAATTGTTTATCTGAAGATTTAAAGTCTTCATAATAGTGTTTGCGATTCTCTCTTCTTTTCGAAAAACAAAAAATCCACAAAGACACAAAATTGAAAAGCAGATTGACTTGCACATGTTATTTTGTTCAAATAAACTTGATAAATGTGGAAAAGATGTCTATGTTAAGCTTTTTATTAGCCATTGGCAACAGAAGCACATTTAAATGTGGTTTTAGCAGTGCACTTTACAGAAGGAAAAGGCTTCAGAGATGCTCGTGACATGATAAAATCAAAAGCTCACTCAGTCGTTCAGCTTCATTGAGATTTGGTCATGACTTTTGTTCTGTATAGCTGTTTCTGCATTCATAGATTTTGAAGTAAACGAACCACTTTCCTATGGAGTGAAATTTCACTTTTGCCACATGTCAACAGTTCTAAAATTTACTTCCTTTTTTTCTTCATGTACTGCTAAAAGTAATATTTTTCTACCCAAATGTTGCACACACACCCTTTTAAGAAAGAGAATGTTGATAATAGAACTTGTTTACTTTACACGCCAAAAATAGAATCCCGACAAGGTTAAATTGTTGAGGACATTTTAAGAACAAGTTTCATTTGAAACTGAGAAGATATCTTTCACCTTAAACACATAATAGAATAGCTATGTGCCTCTAGTCATGCCTGGATTGTACATGTATATGTGGGGTTGGGGTGAAATCCTCCCATACTGCTAAAACTGAAATAAAGATTTCCTTCCAATTATATGCCTTCTAGATCAATACTTACTAGTTATGCTTAAAATGCCACGTAGTCCTAATCCAGATGTTATTCGTAGCAATTCTTAACTCTCATTTCTGCTTATCCAATGTCCTTGAAAGCAACAAACATCTGTCCAGTGATTAATATTTTTTCTGAGTATATTTGAGTCATGTTTTCTGTTCATTGTGCCATCACAAGGACTATAGTCAAACCTGAGCTATGAATAGCATCTTCAAGATCTCTATTGCTACAACTTAAATCATCATTTCCCTTTTGATAATGAAGTTTTGTTCAGTTAAAAAAAAAACTAATTATTTATCTAACACATTTGGGTGGGTGGGTGTGGTCCCCCCCCCCCGAGATTTCCACAAAGTGGGTTGGTATAAATTCCTAACTTCACTGGGGCCGTAGCTAGACCTAAGGTTTATCCCAGGGTCACCCCGGTTTCGTCCCTGCCTGAGCGTTAGATGTCCTTTGTGGCACTTAGATGAACAGGTTTGACCCCAGGACAATCCTGGGATAAACCTTAGGTCTAGCTACAGCCTGGAACTGAAATAGCTTCAGTCATATCCCAAATCTATACAGATCAGGATGTTTAGGATTAATGTTTAGGATTAGGGTGTCCAGCAGGGATGGGTGAAACCCAGAAGCAGCTTCATATGGAAAAATATTGGCCCACTTCCAATATGGGAGGCTTTCTAGAACTATGTAAGGTGCCAGAAGCCCTTGTTTGACTTTTGTATAGGGCTCTAGATGCTGGTGCAGACCACTATCATCCTCAATATGCCCCTGCACCCACAGGCCTATACAAAAGCCAAATGAGGCCAATAGGTATGGCAGGGGGGAGGTCTCTGAACCAGGCAGAACAGATTTTACTAAGAACCTTTGGAAATTGGCAGGCACTTTCACTTACATAGAACCACAAAATCTGGCTGTAATTCCACCTGTTATGAAATTTGTTGGAAACTACAGGGTTCAGCATGTACAGGGTTTCAGCTTGATTTATTTACTTATTCCAAAGGGTTATTGGAAACACACTAGGTAACTCTTGGCAGGTCAGAGTCTCAGGTTCCCACCTGTCCATCTATACAATGGGGAGTAAAGAGCTTGTGTGTTGCAGAGATTAGAGTGTTGGAAACCCAAATGTGTTTCCAAATGACTGGGGAGACAGGGCTTCAAATCCCCAGGCAGCAATGATCTCCCACCCTATTGAGCCTAACATATCTTACAGGGTAGACTGGAGAGGGATCAGTAGCCATGTTTTCTATCTCGATCCCATTGGAGGGAAGGTGGGATATAAATGAACAGAAAGATAGGGAGAAATAATCACCTGCTTCCCCGAGTTGCTGTGAAGAATGCCTGTACACTGCTTTAAAAAAAGAATTATATAAAACATTATTTTAATGTTAATACCTAGCTTAATACAGCTGTACATTGGCCTTGATTTCACTCACATTTGTTAACCCCCTTCACACATTACTCATGTGAAGGCGTACAGTGTGTCAAAAGGGTCTGCGGCAGCGATGGGCAACTTGTGCCTCTCCAGATGATTTTGACTACAGCCTTAGCCAGGGTAGCTAATGATGAAGGCTGATGGGAGTTTAGCCCAAAACATCTGGAGGGCTGCAGGAATGTGCCTTCAGCTTACCTCTTTGAGGTAAGCTAAAGCTAAATCACACCAGTGGTTTAATGCATTCTCGCCACATCTGGTATCTTGTTTTGCAACGCGGGACTCAGATGACGTCGTCCCTGTCCTGCACTCATCCTGTCTCTTTTCCTCCATTTTGCATATTATTTTGGTGCAGTGAAAGTTTGGATTATTTTCCCCAAGTGGACTTAATGCACCCTTAACCCTCCATGTATTGCTGTCCTCTCTCTTTTTCCTTTGTTGGGTGCATGTGCTTTGAATGGGATCTTGCTGACGAAAGGGGAGGGCAGGTGGTTCTCCTCCTCCAGCATGCGGTGTTGACTGAACGGACTTGTGCTTAGTTGACTGAATGGACTTTTTACTGCTCCAACCCAACCCTCATTGCCCGCAGAAACGGACCCCAGCCAATGAAATGTTAAATCAGTAAATCGCTAAACAACAAAGCCACTGCGAGGGGGAGGGAAAGAACCCACGCTCATCAGAATATCACAACCAATGAACTGGAGGTGGAAGGAGAAGGAGAAAGGGTAGGGTGGAGTAGAAGAGAAAAGAAAAGAAGTGAAAGGGAGGTTTCATGTTGCAGCACAATATCACAAACCCACATGAAAGGGAACATTACCTTGGAGGTAAAAAACGCGGAGGCAAACCAGGGGTAAAAATAGGTGTGATGGAGCCCCATGTCTCCTGACAGCCTACCCCCCCATGCTGCCCACACATTGGAGGAAGCCTACTGAACACTGTAACCTTTTCAGCTGAAACTCTGAGGGATCATTGATATAACTAGCAGCAATTTCTGGGATTGCTGCAGCTCTACCCTCCCCCCACTGCTTTGATCAAAGTTACTTCTGCCAGCTTTTTCCTTGATCATCCAATTCATACATTGCATCTGTCCACATAAATATGTGCATTGGCTCAGCTGAGAGTGCTCACACAGACAGAAAATGTATTGTGTGAACTGGCTCCAAGACGTACGTTGATAATTAATGGCTTAAAAAGAAACTGGCCATGATACAATTAATTAAAGAGGAACATAGAAGAGAGGAGAGTACATTTCTAAATTAAGTTGATTTCCTGTGGGAGCTTATCTTCCAGTACTTACTCATATTCTACTTCCTTGCTGTCAGTGACAAACACTGAGGCCACATCAATTAATTTAATACACAATGTATTTCCCCCACTCCTTAAGTGTGATCTAATATAGGTCAGTTGACTAACGAAGGTTTGTATTCCTTCCTGTCTTTATATAATTTGTGGAGCATAAAAGGTTGAGTCTATAATGGCAAAATATAGCACTTGCTATATGTGGCAGGATTCAAATTAAAGCATTGCCAAAAAACAAACAAAAACCATTTAGAATTAAATCATCATCTTCATAATTTCTTCAATGGGCTCTAGCCCGGTTTTACCTTCCAATTTACACCAGCCACCATTTTCAATGTGGTAGAGTCAAGCTGGGAAATGGAATTACAGCCCAGATGAAGGTTAAAAAATCCCCACACCCCAAAAAGCCACTCCTACACTTCCAAGGCCAGATCTACACCAAGCAAGATGGTGTACACTATGAAAGTGGTTTTAAAACATTATATGGAATCTGTCATGGGCACCAACAGTTGTCAGTGCACTTCAATACTGTTATAAAGCTTTTACCTTTTCTACAGGACACATTTATCATGTGCTTATTATTCCCTACTCATAGTTGTTTATGGGTTCTGTAGATGATGTCATGCCCCTCCAGTTTTGCTTCTATGTCCACCCAGCACTTTAGGCATTATTTAAGCATCCATTTAATTGTGGAAGTGAAAAAAAATCAAAATTTCCTCATGTGTCTTTGTGCTATTCTGGTATACCACAATGCTACCTAGAGGTTATGTAATGGAAAAGCAGGAAAGGAAACAATCCTTGTGTTGTGCTTGTATCTCAATTCTGCAATGAAACTGAAAGTAGATATAGTAGATTAATATGGAGGCAATCATCACCTCCACTGCTTTTCCCATGCCGTATTTGTGCTAGCCCGTATTGCTAGGGTGTGTCAGAGGAGGGAAGGAGGGTGGAGAGGCCTCGGGATAGCTCACATAGTGGCCTCTCTAGTCCCCTCCCCTCCCCACCCATCAGAATGTCCCTCCTACCACCTCTTTGAGGTCCCTTTTAAGACTTTAGAGAGACAGCTGGTGCCATTCTTTCTGTGCCAGCTGAGAGGGGGGTGGATTCCTTGCTCTGAGATCAGAGCACTGTCTCCAATTTCAGGTCCAGGAATCCCAAGTATTCTATTCCCCCATCCCCCAAAGACACTGTCTAGGGGCCATAGAATTGCTCCCTAACTATACTATAAAAAGCCATTACTATAATTAGCGTGAGTGTGATCATGGAGTTTCTCTGAAGACAATCATAGTTATCTCTGCTGTGTATGAGAAGCAAATCCTTCTTTTGTAAAAAGCAGTTTGGGGCTGAAAGCTTATCACAAATAATTATTTATTTATTTATTTATTACATTTTTATACCGCCCAATAGCCGAAGCTCTCTATTATGCATCGGTTCTTGGTTGCCCAATAAAAGACATTTATTCTAGGTTGCCATATTCCAATTCCCTAAATTAGGTGGCCTGATTTGAAAATTATGCTAATTGCTTGCTAATTTATTTATTTATTGCGTTTTTATACTGCCCAATAGCCGAAGCTCTCTGGGCGGTTCACAAAAATTGTGCAAATTAGGTGGTGGGTTGTGAACCACCCAGAGAGCTTTGGCTATGAGTTGGTTTAGAAATGTGATAGATGATAGATAGATAGATAGATAGTTCTTATTAGAGCTTGTGTTAGCTACACGGTCCAAACTTTTCAAATGATGTATGAAAGATTACAACAAAACCCAAAATGAGTTGGTTTGCATGACCCATGCTAGCCACTCTTAGTTTAATTCCCCCCCTTTGCTTATTAACTCTGCATTTGTTAATAAAGTTCTACAGAAATATGTCATTCTCTGAAATTAAGTTGAGATTTGGATTCATTAATGATGAAGGGAGGGTATTAGCACATTTGCAAAATGCTCTATTATCTCAACAAATGTGGTTTTAATAATCCTGTAGAGTCCATTCAAATGGAAAAGAGAAATATAGTATTCTGTGAGATGAGTATCAAGTATGTATTCAATCATGTAAGATTAATTCAAGGCAGACAGGAGGTGGAGACTGGATAATGTATCTGGAAAAGGTGAAGATCTTAGACTTCCTGTATGTTTTATATTTAAGTAGATTTCTAGCGCCTGTCTAATTGTCTGCCACTTATTTACAAACAATATACATTACACATCCAAGTGAAGCCTGACTGGATTCAGCTACATTTCAGAAACAAATGTCAGTCAAAAAGCTTCGTATAAATAACCATTTCCCTAGAACAATAAGAGTGTTTTGCCTCTTACTGCTTAGCCTGGGTCAATTACTCAATACCAGAAGAAATATAATGGAGAGGAGGGAAGCATCACAAGAAGAAAATTCCTGTTTACATTCTTAATTTGCAACTCTTTCCCAACAGTGCTGCCTTCCCCAGCCTGTTGCCTTCCAGATATATTGAA
The DNA here is from genome assembly GCF_023053635.1 of Elgaria multicarinata webbii. NCBI lineage: Eukaryota > Metazoa > Chordata > Lepidosauria > Squamata > Anguidae > Elgaria > Elgaria multicarinata. The sequence continues at coordinate 68,546,653 of NC_086180.1, forward strand.
CTACAGCTCCCATAATCCTCCACCCAGCAGGCCTGGCAATTGTAGTCCAGCACATCTGTGGGGCCCTAAGATAGGGAAGGCTGCCCTATTTCTTTGCAAGTCAATAAAGCATGGGTTAGAGTAGAGTGCAGGCTGCTTCTGGCCTAGTCAGAAGCTACCTCATGTGACTGTGAGTAAGAATGGGTGGAGGTGGATTGCAGTCTGCGGCCCCACTACCCAACCTCCACACGTTCATGAGAAGGTCTGAATAGAGCCTTCACATCTTGCATGTAGAACCGTATGTGTAGCCCTGTTCAGAAATTCTCTTCCAGTGCAGGGAGGAGAACGCATAAAAGAGGGTAAGGGGAAGATGGTGCCTTCAGGGCCCAGCTCACCTTGCTCACCTTGCCAGCTCTGGCTCCAACATCCATGTGCTGAGCACAGACATTTGCAAATATTTTCTTTTTTCTACAGCTTTTAGAACTTGACTTTGTTCTTACTTTCACACTATTAGTTTTATTGTCCCCTGTGCCTATCTGGTGCATTCTCTTCCCTTTCTTATTGTTTTATTGTTATTTTATTAGAATGTAACCCTATGTGGCAGGGTGTTGCTGTTTTATTCTTTTACTATGTACAGCTCCAAGTACATTGATGGTACTATATAAATAAGTAAATAAATAAATAAATAATGCCGGTGAGCCTCCTGGGCCAGATCTACACCATGCAGGATACAATACTTTAAAAACGGTTTGAAAACGGTATATGTAATGTGTGCCGGGCCTGAACAGTTGTCAAAACCATTATAAACCATTATAAGCAGTAGTGTAGATCCTGCCCTGATCACACCAGGGCCACAATCACACATGTACAGTATTCAGCTGAACAAAACTCGGTACTCCTTGCACAGATGTTGGGGGAAAGGCAGGTGGGCACATGATGTTGGCATGCAGCCAGGAGTCTCGATGTCCTTCCATGCATCTACCCCTATGCGAGGAAGTCAATTTTGGAAGAGGTCTTGGGCTGGCTCTGTATGCATGATGAAGAACACTGGCTAAAGCAGGAACCCACATGTGTGGCCACTGTTCTCACCTTCTCATGACTGTGTGGAGGTCAGGGTCATTGCCAGAGGGAGTGATCCCACTCCCCACATTTATACTTGTGAATATGGTCTTGCAAACAGGGCTAGAAAAATGTTTACATTTAATTTATTTAGGCCTGGTTCAGACAACACGCTAAACCATGCTGCTTAACCACAAAATGGTTAATGGAATGCATGCAGTCCGTTAACCATTTTGTGGTTAAGCAGCATGGTTTAGCGTGTTGTCTGAACCAGGCCAATGTTAGTTAGTTATGGTAGATATTTGCACATGAACTTGCCCCATCATAGAGTTGAAGTGAGCCTTATATTCTAGGTGCCTTCTCAATACAGACTACAAAACAGAAATGTAAGAATGATAAGGACGTTTTCCCCAGTTACCTATTGGATGACATACATTTGACCTCACATGCATTTGTAAAGAAGTGCTCCTTGCATTGATCTGATAGATTTTTATGTGAACACGGAAAATATTTGATGCATATACCTTAAAAATGTAGTGTAAACCATTCATGAATGGTTTAGATTTGTCCTCTTGAACACTCTGAACGATCTGAGCTTGAATAGTCTCTTCCCACATCCAATTAATGCGAATGAAACTGCAAAATGCCAGCAGTGAATTAAAAGGGAAGGGGTAAGAAGCAGTTAATAAACCTAATCTCAGTGAAGGATATAACTTGCACAGTTTCAGAAAATGCTCCCAAAAAATGTGTAAACCGCAAAATATGTAACAGTTCAGAGGATATTACTGCAATGCAAATTGATGACAGTATTTTGTAATTGTATATAACACAATGCATTCCCTAGTTATTAAAAAATTCTCCACCATACCTATTCCTTTAAAAATCAAGTAGCAGGAGTCACTGCAGTTTCAGATTGCGCAAAGTTCATTTTATTAATCTGGCAGAGTTCGACGTTTTAAAACGGGGAATAAAGAACCCACTTGACTGTTTCTAGTCAAAAATAATTAACCTCTGGGAATGCTTTTATGCTTTTGTAATTGTGACTGCTGCTGTGAGGAGTTCATTTGGGATAAGAGCAACCTGGTCTCCAGTTAAGGACAAAGCCTGTGATGGGAGGCAAATAACCAAGCGAACATTCATAAAGTGCATTCACTTGCAGACGAGCCTTTAGAAAAATCAGACCCCCAAGTGTCTAATTAAAGCTGCCCATGAAAGCTCCTTTCCTGAGACTACAAGGAATTTTATAGAGAGACTCCAAACTAGTTATTAAACTATTCAACACTTATTAGGCACCAGACATACATGATTAACAGCTCCCCAGCTCTTGGTTTTAGTGATAATACCCAAGCAGAAATCAAACCCTTAATGTCTTCGATTCTTCCCCCTCCCCCCTTACTTTGATCAGCTTTTCTTTGATAGCTTATTTTGTTAGCTGAATGCCACTCTGATCTTGGTAGCTTTCTTGCACAACGTAAAAATGGGAGAAGGCTAATAACTCTCAAACTCTCTAAAATCAGGGGGGAGAGATGTCAGCAAGAGGGACCATCAGGGATGAAGAACATTGAAATGGGAAATACCAGAAAGCCAGTGTGGTGTAGTGGCTAGAGTGTCGGGTTGGGAGATCAGGGTTCTAGTCCCCACTCGGCCATGGAAGCCCACCGGGTGACTTTGGGCCAGTCACAGACTCTCAGCCCAACTCACCTCACAGGGTTGTTGGATAAAGTGGAGAGGAGGCAGATTATGTATGCTGCCTTGGGTTCCTTGGAGGAAAAAAGGTGGGATATAAATGCAATAATAAATAAATAAATACCATGATAGAGTGATAGCATCCAGAGAGGAGAGGTCCAGTTGTTCCATTAGAAGATAGGCTACTGTGCATCCAGTGTTACCAGTAAAGTTATCTACCTTATTTCCTACGTTGGAACTGCATGGGGAAAATTGCTAAGCAAAACCCATTTTGTGGTGGTTTGTTGGCCACCACAATTAAGCACAAACCACCACTTGAGACAAACATGAGAGGTCTAACTCAGGGGTGTAGAGAAACCATGGAATCAAGGCCAGCTCCAGACCCTGTGCTGCCTGAAGCAGGAGAACATGCTGCCATTGCGGCCAGGGTTGGAGAGTGCGCACAACTGCCGTGCACCGCTGCTAGGAGTGAGGGAATGTGTGCACACCGTTGCCAGGGTGGAGAGCAAGCTGCTCTATACTTTGCCTGGGAGCTGCATGGGGACCATGTTCCCCTCAGTCATTGGTTCTACTAGGCCATCCCTGCAAAGAGGGAATGCCATACCTGGGATGGCTAACTATCCCTAAATATAGGAAGGCATTCTCCTTAGCAAGGTTCAATGTTCTCCTCTCCAAGCTATTAGAGAGCAGATGTAAGAAAATCCCAAGGAATATTAGATGCTGCCCCTGTAATGACGTCGAGGTGGAGTCCATCTTGCACGTACTATTCTACTGCAGTTACTATCAAGAGATCAGGAAAGACCTAATATGTCCTATTATACAGCATTTCCCCGGTCGCTCTCCTGAGTCTCTTATGATTATTTTACTTCAGGGCACCAATAAGCCTATTACTGAGCAAGTGGCCAAATTTTTGACTCTGGCTATTCTCATTAGACCACTCATGGATGTGTGATGATTATTTTAAACCTACTGATTAGCATTTTTACAGATTTTGTATCCTTTCTTTTTACCATCATGTATTTTTATTAACATCTGTGTCACAGATCATAGAAGATCATAGAATAGCAGAGTTGGAAGGGGCCTGCAAGGCCATCGAGTCCAACCTCCTGCTCAATGCAGGGGGTCGTATGCTGCGTATATGCTGTATATATGCTGTATATTACATTATATGCTGTAACGGTGGACTGTTGATGGTAAATAAAGATTGAGTTGAGCTCTAACAGGCCCTTCTTCAGAGTGAGGCATTGGTGGATAGGTGGCCCTTTTTTGACCTGAACCTGCCTGAATGCTATGATCAACATGTGGGGCCTTCCTTCAAGTGATTCCTCTGAAGGAGGCTCAGAGAGTGGTGACAAGGGAAAGGTCTTTCTTGGTGGTGGCCCCCCATCTCTGGAACGAGCTCCCCACTGAGGCCCATCTGACACCAATACTTGTCATCTTTTCAGTGCCAGGATAAGAGTGCCGTCTACTCCCAGGCATTTAATGGAATATAATGGGGCATTTACACTATTCGTCTAAACTGGTCTAGTATTTTATTGAAACTGTTTTAGCTGTTTAAATTGGATTCTCAAGATGGCTTGTTCGAGCAAAATAAACCACACTGCATGATTAACAAGCCACCATGTATTCAGATAACACAATAACCCACCCCGTGGAAAACGCACTGCATTCAGACATTAACCCACTCTGTGAAAAAAGCATGTCATTCAGACAACACAATAACCCATGATGGGTTAGCGTGTTGTGTGATCCCAGCCTGTGTATGCAGAAGTTAATATGTAGATGACCCTATAATAGATTTATTTATTTATTTATTATTACATTTTTATACTGCCCAGTAGCCGAGGCTGTCTGGGCAGTTCACAATTAAAAACACAAAATACAAAAAGTCAGAATAAATTTAAAACTTTAAAAGTTAAAAACACCATATAAAACCAAAGTAAGTTACAGTCCAGGAAAGCCTGTGTGAAAAGATGCTTTCAGGATGCATTTAAAGGATGTTACATTTTCTGTCTCCTGTACTGCATGAGGGAGGGTTTTGCTACAAAGAAGGCCTGCCCTCGAGGTTCTTCATGGCAACATTCCACTCATTTCAGAATGACCAGAAAGACCTTATCTGAAGATCGTAAATGTCATCTGGGTGTATATAAGGGAAGGCAGTCTGCTAGGTAAGCTGGTCCCAAGTTAGGGCTTTGTATGATAATAACATAACTTTGCACGTGGCTTGGTAGCTAACAGGCAGCCAGTGTAGTTCTTTTAACACAGGTTTTATATGAGCAGAGCTAGGTGTCCCTGTGAGCACCCTAGCTGCTGCGTTCTGCACTAGCTGCCGCTTCCAAACCACACACATGGGTAGCCCCATATAGAGCATGCTACACAGTAGTCTAATCATGAGGTTATCAGTGCATGAATGTAGTTGGGCTATCCCTATCCAGGAACAGGTATAGCCAGCATACCAACCAAAGTTTATAATAGTGTTCCAGGTCACCAAGACTATTTGGGCCTTCAGCAACAAAGATGGATCCAGGACCACCACCGAACTACAGACTGCTCCTTCAGAGGGAGTGCAACCCCATCCAGAACAGGCAAACACGCCCATCTGCACATTCTTTCACAGTCACATCCTTCCTTAAGGTGGTTACTTTTCAGGGTGGTTTTTTTTTAATATATGATGAAACCTAACCCTAAATAAGATGTGAAAATAGTTTTGCTTTTAGTTGTCCGAAGATGCCACCAATTTTTGCGGAAATGAAAATTACCACAGTTCAGGTAATGGACACAGCAGGAATCCATAGGAAGCAAATTTCCCTCCCTCCCTCTCTCTCTAACAGACACAGACACATACACACACACACACACACACACACACACACACACACACTGCTTAGCAGCCTTCAAAGCTAAATATTTTTTAACCATCCCAAAATGAGTCAATCTCACATTAACAATCTGGATGTGAAATGCTGTCTTTCAATTTACTAATTTCCTGAACAGGCTGCCCCACTTCCCAAACCACTGATTTAATCAGACGTGACTAAACCGAGCATACTCTTTCTGACCTACAAGTATCATCTGATGACACAGAGAAGGAAAAGGGTGAGAGTTCATCATTAAACCCTTTGGCTTGGCTGCTCAAGCTTTTGAGGGTAGGGAGGATGTGAGCCACATTTCACAGTGTGCTGGAATTTAGTTACATAAGAACGTTTAGTCCCCAGTGTACATCAATTGATTTTCATAGCAGCATGGAAAACTACTGCAGGATTGTGTAAATATCATTCCTTGATAATAATTAAAGCATAGATTTCACCATTATAGAATTGTGACATTCAGTTTCTGCATAAACGTTAAGCAATTATGAATATCAGGACAGACAGTGAAGTCTGTGAAGAAATTATTAGCATTATTTTTAATCAGTAATTAATAAGAAAGAAAGTTCTTTTTTTAAAAAAAAAATTAGGCTGCAGCCCAATACCTGAAAATAAGCCCCATTAACTCAATGGGACTAACTCTTAAGTAGACATGTATAAAATTGCACTGCTAATTCACTTTTGGTCATGAAATACATATCCGTACTATCTTGAATTCTAAAATGAAGAGATTCATCTATTAATTTCAATGAGTTCTTAAATGTTGCATTCAAAACAAAGACATTTCCCCAAATTTTCTAGTGCAGTTCTATCTATAAATCTCAGTATGGCTGGTGAATTGTCCAGATGTAGCTTTTCTCCGGTATTCATATAAAGTCAGTTTCTAGCACATAACTTGATATTTTGCCATAGTTTGCTGGTCAGTTAGTAAAAAGATTTCTTTGAATAATGATTGCTAGATTAGGCCCTTAAGGGAATCATAGCATTTCTCCATCTGAAATCAAGAACATGCATATTGTTCATTTGAGATAATAATGTTAAAAATAACTTACACATGAGCAAGAATCACTTTAAAGTACTGGCTATTGTTCTTTCCAATACAAGCCAACATCCAATTTAAGAATACGGATTATATTTCTTGTTTCTCTGTTAAGAACCTATGAAAACCATTTACTGCTTAATATTTATTTTATATTTATTTATTATATTTTTAATTCACTTGATTGCCAGTGCTCTCAGGATGGATTCATTAGGGTGACCAACTGTCAGGATTTCCCCGGATTTGTCCTGGTTTTTGTTCTTTCCATGGTGTCAGGGGGGATTTTCTATAATTTTCAATAATGTCCTGGAATGACACACCTTCCTCTTTAAGGCTGCCATTAGCATGGCAGGAGGGAATGACATGCTTTCTTGAGGCACGTCATTCCCCCACCCCGAGCTCCAATTGAGGTCTTAAAGGGGAAAGTGGGTCATTCGTGGACATTATAGAAAAGGCCCCAATTGGAGTGGATGGTGGTGGTGCAGAATGAAATCCTTTCCCCTCCTCCAATCCAATCGGGTTCTTTAAGGTGGCGGGGGAATAACGTACTTTCTGCAGGACTCAGAAAGCTGCTTCCCCACACACACACTAGGTGTCCTCTTTTTTGGTTTCCCAAATATGGTCACCCTAGATTCATAGAATCATAGAATAGCAGAGTTGGAAGGGACTATAAGGCCATCGAGTCCAACCCCCTGCTCAATGCAGGAATCCACCCTAAAGCATCCCTGACAGATGGTTGTCCAGTTGCCTCTTGAATGCCTCTAGTGTGGGAGAGCCCACAACCTCCCTAGGTAACTGATTCCATTGTTGTACTGCTCTAACAGTCAGGAGCAGCTGGAATCTGGTTTCCTTTAACTTGAGCCCATTATTCCGTGTCCTGCACTCTGGGAGGATCGAGAAGAGATCCTGGCCCTCCTCTGTGTGACAACCTTTTAAGTATTTGAAGAGTGCTATCATGTCTCCCCTCAATCTTCTCTTCTCCAAGCTAAACATGCCCAATTCTTTCAGTCTCTCTTCATAGGGTTTCCAGACCCCTGATCATCCTGGTTGCCCTCCTCTGAACACGCTCCAGCTTATCTGCATCCTTCTTGAATTGTGGAGCCCAGAACTGGACGCAATACTCTAGATGAGGCCTAACCAGGGCCGAATAGAGAGGAACCAGTACCTCACGTGATTTGGAAGCTATACTTCTATTAATGCAGCCCAAAATAGCATTTGCCTTTCTTGCAGCCATATCGCACTGTTGGCTCATATTCAGCTTGCAATCTACAACAATTCCAAGATCCTTCTCGTTTGTAGTATTGCTGAGCCAAGTATCCCCCATCTTGTAACTGTGCATTTGGTTTCTATTTCGTAAATGTAGAACTTGGCATTTATCCCTATTAAATTTCATTCTGTTGTTTTCAGCCCAGCACTCCAGCCTATCAAGATCACTTTGAAGTTTGTTTCTGTCTTCCAAGGTATTATCTATCCCACCCAATTTGGTGTCATCTGCAAATTTGATAAGCGTTCCCTGCACCTCCTCATCCAAATCATTAATAAAAATGTTGAAGAGCACTGGGCCCAGGACTGAGCCCTGCGGTACCCCACTCGTTTCCTCTCCCCAGTTTGAGAAGGTTCCATTGATAAGTACTCTTTGAGTCCGATTCTGTAGCCAACTGTGAATCCACCTAATAGTTGTTCCATCTAGCCCACTTTTAGCTTATTTGTTAATCAGAATATCATGGGGCACTTTGTCAAAAGCCTTGCTGAAGTCAAGATATATGACGTTCACAACATTCCCACAGTCCACAAGGGAGGTTACTTGATCAAAAATGATATCAAATTAGTCTGACAGGATTTGTTCCTGGATTACAAACTTTGAAAAACTAGAATGCCATACAGTTAAAATATAAAATGCAATACAAATATTTAAAAGAATAAAATGTAATATGATAGGAATCGATAAAACCACCATATAACTCTTGAACTAGGTCTCTAAAATGCCTGGGAGAAAAGCAAAGTTTTTGCCTTGTGCACAAAAGACAACAATATAGGTTAGGGATGTCGCAGGAGGGCAATGAAGTCTGGAGAATTCCCTCCCCTCCTGTTCAGCCTCCTGGACCCCGTTTGCTGAGCTGCCGCATGTTTAGCAGACCAATTCACTGAGCACCGAGCAGTCCGCGGGCTCCCAGGGGCCATTTGACTCATCAGTGAGCCACCACTTTCTGGAACTGTAATATTTTCTGGAAATGTAATGTTATGTAAATTAAAGGTATAAAGGGTCCATTTACACCTGTAATGTTGCATAAATGGCCCCTTTACAGTCGCCATTTATGCAACATTACATTCTGGAAAACCCAAGCTGACATTTTTTATGCAAAATGGCAGCTCACTAAGGGGACAGGTGACCCTGCAGCACTCTCTGGGACATCCAGTAGTTTGCCCAGCATGGCAAGTGGGCCTGGGCAGTGGTTCAGCAAGCACCCAGCAGACATGGACAGAGGTGCCAGGTAAACTTCCATAAGTGGGGAGCCACAACTGAGAAGTATCTCTCTCTTGCAGCCATCCTCCTTGATTCCTTTGGCGAGGGCACTCAGAGGAGGGCCTCTAAAGATGACCTAAAGTACATACGGGAGGTGACGTTCCTTTAGATACTCTAGCCCCAAACAGTTTAGGTGTTTAAAGGTCAACACCAACACTTTGAACTGGGCTCAGAAACAGAATGGAAGCCAATGCAGCTGATGGAGCACTGGGATCACATGATCATATCAGCCAGTCCCAGTTAGCAATCCAGCTGTTCTGTTTTGAACTAACTGAAGTTTCTGAACCAACCATCTTAAAAGGCAACTCCAAAGGCAACTGGAAGGCTGGAAGCTTGATATACCTACAGAAAGTGCGGCAGAAACAAACTCTCAGCACTAGTCCTCAGCTGACATTATAGTTCAGGATAAGGCTATATGCACAAGGTATAGCCTTATCCTGAACTAGTTAAACCAAATATATTAGAATGTAGTAACACAGTACAATAAAGTTATTTATATTAAAGGAGTTTATGGGTACAAGAACCAAAGCTGTCTGCAATGCTATATACAGTTACCCAGGAATAATTCCTATTGAAATCAATGGTATTTATTTATAATACTTATATACCACTTAATATATTAAAATCTTTAAATAGTTTACATATAAATATTAAAAATCACATTTAAATCTACTTCAAAACAAATAAAAAACAAATAATAATACAAATCACATTGTAAGCCTATGCGGCAGGGTCTTGCTATTTACTGTTTTACTCTGTACAGCACCATGTACATTGATGGTGCTATATAAATAATAATAATAATAATAATGATTGAAACAATTTCAACTACAACAACAATATAAAGCAATACAAGGAATAGTAAGATTGAGCAGCATATGAGCAGTTAATCACAAGCCAAAGAAAGCCTGAGTGAACAAGCGTGTTTTCAGAAGGCATTTAAAACATACCACATTTTCTGGTTCTCAAAGCACATGAGGGACCAGCAAATATCGCCACCCTCCCTGCTAACTGAAGGTGCTAAGTTCTTTTGGCACACGACAAAGAAAATCCCACAAAACCTCTTCCCATGCCTAGTAGGAAAAATGCAACAATAACAAAGTAAATAATTAACAATTTGTCGACACCTACCATGATACCCCAAATCTGCTGCATGAGACATCTGCGTCACCCTGCCTAATGGTAAGGCAGCCCTGCTTCTGGATATGCTTTCAGATCATACCGTGAACCTATTTGCTAAGTATTATAAAACTTCAATTCATAGAGTCCTGGTTACTCATAGTTTTCATAGAGCTTTTGGTCGACATCCCAAATTAGGTCAGTTTTTTAAATGCTCCCCTATTTTACCGGTTGCACAAGGTCAATAGAAAGAATTGAAATGAATGAAACCATTTTAGGTCCCTGCTAACGTCATTGCAATCTGGATGCCTAGGATATTTCCATTAAATGACTGGATGCACTTTGACTAGTTATTGCAGACGGAGATATATTATTATTACAGAGAGTGCATTGCCTTGTTTTGTTCAGCCAAATATTTGTGACCTGGAGTGCAACTTGCTTGAACAGTGGTCATCTGTAATTCACCACAGAATCGTTCAAAATCTTCTACGAAATAAACTCTGAAGAGATCCTCATGTGTTCTATACATTTGTTACTTAGAAAAGAACACTGTTTCTATCATGAATATTTATGAGAGTACAGCACAGGGCAAAATGCTATCTTTTACACAAACTTTTCCATCTTTCAAAGAAAGTTCCATCTGTTTGTTTATACTTTTGGAAACCAACTATAGAAAGAATTCTTTTGCCTTTTTTTAAAAAGAGTCTCTCAGGGGATTTTGTTTTTCATGATATATAATTGTTTTTCTACAAGATTTAAAGATTTGTGAACCTTGGCCAGTTTAATAAAATCCATTTGCAGATTATACTTGCAATGATAAGAATCATTGCATGGAAGGAACATGATGTGAATGTTGCAGCTGATTTTAATAACAGTATTCAGTGCTTCCATCTTGCGTGACTATATATGTACCACTTTACTAATTTCACTTATTGTAAGTTCTGAAATCCACCTACGAATTTAGGCAGAAATCCTAAGCACGCTAAATGTTTCATGCGACTGTGTGGAAATTACTTCTAAGTGAACATGCTTAGGAATGTGTTACATGTCTCCTTTCACACACTTATAAGGAAAAGTCCATAAATCTACTCATCCCATTAACCTCCTATCAGTATTTTTTTTTTAAAAAAAAAATGTCACAAGAGAAAACTTGTGTCCTATTTTATAGAGGGCAGTCCTCCATTTAAAGGCCTGTCCAGTCCAAGGACTTAGCTAGACTTACCTGATAGTCCGTGACGGAGGAGGGAAGATCTCACGTTGCGATTAACAACGCCTGCCATTTTTTATTTTTTAAGAAGACAGAGTGCACGAACGCTCATGCACTAAAGGTAGTTTTTTTTAAAAAAATTAACTTCGTTTCCCTGCTCGCCCCACCCTACCCCCAATGGACACAGTGCTCCTGAGGAGCGCTGTGCCCCATGCGTGGCTCCCAGCAATGCACGAGGAATCACACGGAGCCGGGTCAACCTGCAGCAACAGGCCACACATTCCGCGGTCTCGGGCTCAGCCCAAGACCATGGAAAAAGCAGGCCCAAAGGGGAGAGTTCTATCCCGGGGCAAGGGAGAGATGATCCCTCCCTGATCCCGGGATCCCCTGTGCGTCATGTGGACGCACAGGGACAATCCCGGGGTTTGCCCCATGATAAAGCCTGGTCTAGCTAAGGCCCAAGTCTGGTTTAAAGATCAAGAGCCATAAGAAGGGAGAGCAAGCAAAGGCCTTGAAGTTCTCCCTTCAGCAAGCACTTGGACAGCAGCCTGAGCAGGAACACAGGTCCCTTGGTCACTGCCTTCTCTGCTATGGTGAGATATACTCTATTTCCATATGTCTACATTTGCATCCAGATATATAAATCAGCATATGCAAAATTTATGTTAATCAATGTCTCTTTTTTTTTTGGTGATGCATTTCCTCTTTTTCGGCAATGGACAAGTGGCTAATTTAAACTTTAAATTGTGAGGTGCAGAGACTCAGGCCCAAGGGCCAATAAGGCCCTCCTGGGGTCCCAATTCAGGCCCTCCGAGGCTCCCCAGATAACTATGCTCCCTTTCCCGGCCCCACCCCTTTCCCCCCAACCTGGTTGTTTGGGATTTCCTAGCTTTTGTGCAGCTTTTCACCCATTTTAAAAGGTTGAAATTACTGTCAGAAGGACCATTTACTCCCTGTTTTCAAATGTATGAGACAGTCCTGACGGAGTTCACTGAAGGCTTTTTAAGAATTCCCCTGAGAAAGGTCCCAAATAATATAATGGGCCAAAACACATTGGGCTTCTTAAAGAATAAACTATTTTTCCATTGTTGTGAGACTAGGAGCCCGTCTACACTTGTCTAGATGAAACGTAACAAGTTGGCAGAGATGACGTCAGCAGTCACGTGATGCTGTTGTTGTTACGTTTCTTCTGACTTTTAAAACCGTTCCACTTTCTGTTAAAATCGTTTTAAAACTAACAATGTGCCCCAACCTTTCATTGTATTCAATGCCGTCTTTCAAAGTCATATCTCGTGACCATGGTCTTTGCTTCCTGATTAGGACAAGTGAGGGCTTTTCTAGGGGAGGGAGAGCTGGCACAACGCGACGAGGGGGAGGGGGAGGGGGAGGGAGGGCGGTGAAAGAGGGGACAGAGGCTTAATTTTTTTTAAAAAACCGCTTATCTTTCGGGGCGCACGTGGCCCCTTTAAGATGCTGCAGGGCTTCCCTCGTCCCTACGCGTCGCCCCGCCTCCCTGCCGGCTTATCCCGGCAGGTCTAGCTCAGAGTCACCGGAAGAAGGAGGTTTACTTCAGAGCCGGTATGAGCATAATGAAGAACGTTCTAAAGAAGAGTGTGCCCGGGTAAAACGATAGAAGAAAAGGTATTTCGATTGACTGGGCTCAAGTTGCATTTTGTAACGTAGCAAGGGAGGACGCAACAATGCACTTAAACAACGGTGTAATGAATAGTGTAGATCCTGCCTAGTTCTATTATTATTATTATTATTATTATTATTATTATTATTATTAATTTATTTATTTATATAGCACCATCAATGTACATGGTGCTGTACAGAGTAAAACAGTAAATAGCAAGACTCTGCCGCATAGGCTTACAATCTAATAAAATCCTAGTAAAACAATAAGGAGGGGAAGAGAATGCAAACAGGCACAGGGTAGGGTAAGCAGGCACAGGGTAGGGTAAAACTAACAGTATAAAGTCTCTCTTTTTGGAACAACTTTGCTTTCTAGTTCTCTCATATTTTTCTAGCTTTGATAGTGCAAAGGTATGAATGCTGTTAACTTCACTCAACCTGCATTGAAGGAAAGATTTGCAGCTTTCTCACCAAACGGAATTAGAAGTGAGCACTCCTAACCATTGCCATAGGGCTCATCTACACCAAGCAAGATATTCCACTATGAAAGTGGTATGAAAGCGGTATATAAAAGGCAGGACCCACACTACTGCTTTATAGCGGGATTGAAGTTCAATGCAGCATCTACATTACTGCTTTATAGTGGTAATGAAGTGCACTGACAACTGGTGGGGCCCATGACACAACTACACCAAGCAGGATATAACACTATTGAAGTGGTATGAAAGCAGTATATGGTATGTGTCAATGGGCCCCAACAGTTGTCAGTGCACTTCAATACCGCTATAAAGCAGTAGTGCGGCTCCTGCATTTTATATACCGTTTTCATACCACTTTCATAGTGGAATATCTGCTTGGTGTAGATGAGCCCTTCATCTGAAATTTCAAGAGCAGTGATAGAGATAGGTATGAGTGTGAAACAGTGGGAGAAGTCACCCATTTGTGTGAGTTCAACCACAATCCTATTAATAACTACTCGGAAGTAAATCTTATTGAATTCAGTGGAATTTACTCCCAGGTGTGTAGGTATAAGATTGGCGCCTTATGAGTCCTTTTTGGACACTATCCTGGTTTAAGTGGAGAGACTTCAACTTTTATTAATTCCCTTTCGATTACACTATTTGGCCCATTTTGCATTGCAACTGTAGTACAATGCTTTCAAATCCAAGCAAGAGATGTATATTCTCTTGCAAAAAGACCTGTAAGAGTTCACAAAAAAGGACAATTAATTTGGCGTTCTTTAAGCGTGGCTGTTGTAAGCTTCAACAGCAAACGATCTGTCATTCCTTACTTCTAAATTACGTAAAACACCTTTGATATACTGAGTGCTGTCAGCTTCTGTGGAGCATATTGTTTGCTAAGATTTCATGTCATTGTCAAGAAGAAGAAAGAAAAATATGAGGAATCAATTCAGGGCCAACCACTTTAAATGAACCAAAATGATTGTGCTGCCTTATTAATGAACTACTGAAGGTAGTATTAATTGCTAGTATATTATCCTCTGAACAGACTTCAACGAAGAATAGGATACAGCAGAGGAACTGAATAATATAGTAGTTTTGTTGGTATAGCTCTGAAGATGTGATGGAAAGAACCTTATTTGGTTGTAAAATCTGTCTATAAATGGAAATATCTATAGTAGGAGAACAGAGTTGCCAAGAATGCTGAGTTGTTTTTATTTGTGTCTAATATGATGATAGCTCCCAGCCGTTTTAGACCGAAGCACCCCTAGCTTGCAATATCAAATAGTTCTGCAAAGAAGCAACTGGACTTACAAAGTAAATATGCCATAATATAGGAAACATATAGATGCAAATGATGAAAGTAAGCCATTGTTTAAATCAGGGTTGGGCAGATTTCAAGCTTGCAGGATCTACTTTGTTTTTGTTTTTTTTTGTTTTTTTGTTACTATAACCCTGAGGTCCACCAACTTGAGCCAGATTCAAAATAGTGGCTCAGCAAGTGAACATATGCTAAGCATTAAAGAACAGGATGACTCAGAGCACATGTTCACCCCAGGAATTTATAATCAATACCAGAACCAAGCTCACAGGTCCTTTCACACAAATATCCATCCCTAGTTTTCCTTCATGTGTGCTTTTTCAGCAACCAGATTTAGGCCTCATCTACACCTACCGCCATTTCGTAAGGGAGGAGGGGTGGTTGTGAGTTTTCACAGATTCGTGATCACCGCTCATGAGGGACATGCAAGGAAAGTTTCCCGCAAGTAAAAGAAGGCTCTTGAGGGAGAACGTGTACCCTGTGATGGTGGTTCCGAATGTGTATCAGTGAAAGTGGGCAGGACTAGGTAGATGGGTACAGGGCATGGGATATATTTTATTTATAACTCCTGAGAAATGTGCACCAGCGCAGACATGTAGCAACACAAGGGGGGATAGGTACCATGCAGAAAATGTGCTGCTGTGCAGAGATATGTTTGTTTTTAAAAAAACACCACTTGGCGATGAAACACACCAATGCCCATGCACACGCCCTCACACAGGTTGGCTGTTTGCTGAGCCAGGAGCTCATGCCGAACAGCAACAGCTTCGTGAAGGGGGCGGGGTCACACCAGCTGCAGACTTTGGGATTGTAGCGAGAGAGCCGAGAAAACTGCTACAAAACCAGTCAGCGATATTTCCGAATAACAGAGTGGTGGAGCTGAGATCACAGCGGGATCAGCTGTGCATCATGTGGCCCAGTAGGGATGACATTGATATTATCCCAGAATAAATGGCTGGTGTAGACACAGCTGTAGGGAGCAATCCTATCGCCCCAAGTCACGGTTGAGTGGCCATAGGATATTGGGGGTTTTGACAGAGCTAGAATCTTGGAATGGGAAATCCCTGATCAGATTTCCCAATGCACCATCTCCTTCCATGGCAGCTGTGTCAACCAAGGTAATGGCATTAGGAGGGAATGAGGCATTTGGGGGGCAGGACTGTGGGCACTTTTATAAAGAAATAACAATGTTTAGACAATTGGGAGACAGAAATCTTTGCTGATCTACTGCAAGACACCCAAAGACCTACATATAGATCCTGCTACCTTCTGCCTTTCCCTAGTTTAAATAATCTCTATTGTCATGTGTCAAGGGATTTAGTGGTGTGTGTTGGTGAGTATGGGTGAATACTCTTCTAGTCATTCAGATATTATGACCTAATTGAAAGTTTGTGAATGATCTAGCTCTCGAGAAACTAAAAGCAAGGAGGAGGAGGCTAAAACTCCAGCTTCTGTGATGGAAGCATGCCCCATACTGCCATGGAGGTAAAGCCACAATGTGTACATGCTGCTTCCTTAATTAAAGAGGGCTGCTTTTTGTAACTATGGAAACATGCAAATGCCAGCCTGATTGCAATGCCACTACTCAGCCAAATAACCCACGAGGATACTTTGGAATTGAAAGCCTTAGTAGGAAAAATGGCCCAATCCTGAAGCGTCCTCACCTCCCAGAGGTGGGATCAGCAAGGTGGCACTACCCAGCACCCTCAATAGCACTGTTTGTTTTGAATATTGTACACCACTGCTCTGTATAGCAAACTAGATATAAATTAATGAAGGCCAAAAAAAAAATCCTTGAGCTTTTTGTTCAGTTGTTCCCTTTGTTTTGACCCATCCTAGATCCAGCCTGTGAGCCATCAAACTATTTGTTTCGAACCCTTGGTGTTCAGGCAGTCATTCTTTCATTCTGATTCAGCATCCCTGATGTTGGTGTGTCTAAGCTCTAAGAAAAACCTGGTGTCTGTTTGATTTTATATCATTACTTGTTACTCTTTCCTAGGATGATTCTCTGCTCTAGCTAACCCCCACATCATGGGGAATGAAAATTTGCTGGAAGCCTTAAGCCTGGAAAGCTGAGCAGAAAGATATCTATGGCAGAAGTATTTGAAAGAAGGGAACATAGTAGCCAGTGATAGAAGCATGAAGCTGAAGAAAGGACAGGCCAAGGAAGAAGTGGGCCTTGGGTCAAAACTCATAAAATGCTATGGATGCAATAGGTATTGTGTGGTTGATACCCTTTCTCAAATGGCCATGAGCAGGATCAGGGTGAACACAGCTGTGGTCACAACCTGGGAGAGACAGAATGTACTAGACAAACAAAGATGACAAAAATTACATAACTCTGAAATGCCAAATACAGCACTCAGATTAAAAATGCCTCCATGTCCATTTCCTCCTGCCTCTGGCTAAAAGCAAAAAAGAAAACTTACCTTCAGCCAAGGAATGGAAAAGCAAAGTAAGAAAGGGTTCGAGAATGTGTTGGGAGAAATCAACCACGTAAAATCTTTGCAAAATAATAATAATAATAATAATAATAATAATAATAATAATAATAACAACAACAACAACAACAACAACAACAATAATCATGGGCCACTTGGACAGGTGGAATAGGTATGTAGTTCATGGCAATCAACAAGAGTTTCAGTGAGGGTAAGAAGGTTTTCATGTTAAAGAATGTTGGCACACAGCCTAAAGTGATGGCTTTAGGCACTTGGAATGCATGAATGAGGGATGTCTTTTAACATTCAAAACTGAAGAAGCACCTCTGGAGGAAAATAAAACCACCAAGCATTGTATGTTGTAAACTGAAACAGGTAATTATGGACTTCTGTAACAGCTCTGTCTGAGACACAGAATCATTTGTTCAACTTAATTAGCAGTGTAGGGAAATGATTGGTAAAGGAACAGAGTCTTCTACAGGCCACAACTACACACAGTGCACTTCATGCTAAAAACAAAATCAGGACACGGTGTCAAAAAAACTCACATTTTATGCCAAGCTAAACTCTGAAACAACAAAGAATGAGAGAGGGGAGGGAAGGAGGGAGGGAGGAAGCAGCCGCCAGGCACCTCTCCACCATGCCTGGGTCCAGCTCCAGCTGAGAGCCCCCTCCCTCCTGCTACCAACTGTCTCTGCAGAGGCCACCAGTGAGGGAGGAAGCAGCAGCCAGGCACCTCTCCACCGTGCCTGGGTCCAGCTCCAGCTGAGAGCCCCCTCCCTCCTGCTACCAACTCACTGCAGAGGCCACCAGTGAGGGAGGAAGCAGCAGCCAGGCACCTCTCCACCGTGCCTGGGCCCAGCTCCAGCTGAGAGCCCCCTCCCTCCTGCTACCAACTGTCTCTGCAGAGGCCACCAGTGAGGGAGGAAGCAGCAGCCAGGCACCTCTCCACCGTGCCTGGGCCCAGCTCCAGCTGAGAGCCCCCTCCCTCCTGCTACCAACTGTCTCTGCAGAGGCCACCAGTGAGGGAGGAAGCAGCAGCCAGGCACCTCTCCACCGTGCCTGGGTCCAGCTCCAGCTGAGAGCCCCCTCCCTCCTGCTGTCAGCTGTAACTGCTGAACTTTACAACTAAGATTATAGTGCCTGAATTTACTTTCCTTTCCCCCCTCCTCCTCCTCCCTCCCAATCCCCTTTCCTTTTGTGTCATGTCTTTTAGATTGTAAGCCTGTGGGTAGGGACTGTCAAGAAATACTTTTGTAAGCCGCCGTGAGAGCCTTTTTTGGCTGAATGGCGGCATAAAAATCCTTAAATAAATAAAATAAATAAATAAATTATGCAATTTAAATGAATTTGCCCAAGTTTCCTTACCTTGAATTCTTCCTTCTGCACCTTCTAGCTAGGGAGACGGGAAAGTACTATCTCAGGTCTGGCTTCTGTAATGTGCTCAGATCATTCACCCAGGCTTCTGAGACTGCATCAGGTATTATCCACTTGGTTCCAATGCCTTCTTTATACCCTTGAGGAACTAAAGTTTGCTTTCCTAACAAAAGTGAAAGCTAAAGTTTATAGGATGCAGAATTCTGCACTCTATCAAGTTTGGCAGTTGTGTAGAGCAAATACAGAATACAAATAACCCTGCCTACACAGTGGAATTAAGACATGTTCAGTTTGATTGGTCTTCAATGATCCCGGCTAGGATTGGCTTCTCGAAGAATAAATATGGTGGGTTGATCAAGCATTGGTTTTGCCTTACTGCTGCTGCCCAAGACCCATTGGATTAGCTTTGTTTATACTGCAAGTACGCTCTATGCTACTCCTCCTGTATTTCATCTTCACTGTGTATCAGTATTTCTTAACCTCTTGTACGCTTGCGTTTCCTGAGATGTTTTCTCCATTGTTTCTCTTGACATGTTAGGGGCCACTCATACTTTGTTAGCTGAGATGAGGCAATAGAGATGAATTGTTGTTTCTCTACTTCAGGTAGACATGATGTCTTAAGTTAAAATGAACTGTGATACCCAAGACTCTTTTAACCAAGACTGATGTTTCAGTTTATTACCAGAAATAAAGTCTTCACAGTGTGATTGCACTATGAACTCATATGAGCTTTCAGTCTATAGATGGGACTTTTTGTAGAAAATATTTTTATTTCTCGTCATAAAGTTTGAAATGGCTGTCTTAATTGAATTCAGTTTTCAGAAAAGGAGTGTCGCAGTTTGAACTGAAGCAAATAAATGTAAAGGTCTGTGATTTATGGCATCAGTAGTTCTTTACTTTGGAGCTCAGTAGCTTGTTCCTCTCTTTTCTCTTCTGTCTTTTTTTAAAGGACTCCCAACATTTTCGTCTCAACAAATTATTCTGCTTTCCGGTTAAAAGATGTAAGAACAGAGAACAAGGCAAACAGAGATGACAAAACAAGACACAAGTCTGAAAGATCAAGTGGAGCACTTGGATTGCAAGTGTGTTTGGCTAAGTCAGGGCAAATAACTGGTGTTCCTGGACATATATGTGTGTGTGATGAATTAGGTGCTGATTAAGATCAATGTTACCAAAACAATGTTGTAATCTTGCACAGTTACTTTACCTCTGATCAGTTTTGTGAGAAATGTGCTAAAGTTGCAATGGGCAATCACTGTTTAGTTTCCAGCAATCCATTTAGAGGAGCACCAAGTCTGAATCTGACTTTTATGGACAGGGATAATAAAAATGCAAAAATAATAATAAAATGGATTCATTTATGTTTTCATCAAATTGAGCACTTTCCTTATTCCTTCAGTAACATATATATGCCACAGAAATGCCCATGCATACATGAATTCCAGAAGTATAGATTTCTGTCTTTCTTCATCAAAAAATAATAAAAATGGCCCATGATGTTTAGATGGACACTGCGAGGAATTTTCAATTCACTCCATGAACTGTTTAGCTGGAGCACAGGAGTAAACCTGGAGCACCTCCTGCAAGTCAACTACAAAGACACAAAGCCTAGCATAGAAACTGAGGAGAAAATTGGAAATAAAGGAGTATGGACTTGAAATACAACAAAGAATGCTGGTGCAGACTAAGCCTAAGTGTGGCTGGGAAAAAGTCACATAAACAATGGGCTTGTTTTGATTTTGATTTTTTGGTTATTTGCTGCTATGTGATGGTTTTGCATATTATTTCTTATATGTGTGCATGTGTGCACAAGCATTATTTCGTATATTGAAGATTTGGTTGGCTGCTTGCTAATTCCGTCCGGCCTCTTCCCCCCGTTAAAACAACAAATTATTGTTCTGCTAAAAAAATCCACAAAGCCTAGCACTGTGACAGCATTGGATACTGCCCATGATTTTTGTATGCTACTTAATTCTATGGAGATGTATCTTAATTGATAACAATGTTTGATTATATTAATAATACGTGTATTGTATTTTCTGAACACTTTTGTACTTCAGTTCAGATGTATTGTTTATAACCCTAGATCATCACAATGTAGCAGGAAGAAAATATCCAGAATGTTTGTTGTTATGTTTTTATTTTGTTGGGTTTGTTGATATATTATTTATTTGGTGGGAGGGGCATTAAGGCTGTTAAAATATCATTAAAGTAAATAAAAGATGGGTGACCTAGGTGTGTACAGTCCTGCCATGCACATTAATTCTTAATGCAAATGGACCAACTCATGTGATGTATGGTTATATGTGAATGCGCACATGCAGAATGCTTACACGGGCAAGCACCTGCTAATGGCCACCACCATGACTATTTTACTCTTGGAATATCTCCCTTCTGCAACTATCCTCACAGGCAAGGAAAGTTGGAGTGACTGGAAAGCTGGCTTATCCCAGTCCTTATCCCAGTATGTTAAAGACTAGCCAGCACTGAGATAAGATATGTCTCCTTCCTTCAAGAAGGAGGTATTCTTTGATTCACCCATAGATCTTCCTGCTTCCTGCAGTGCCAAGAATAGAAAGGAATGAGCCATACCTTCAGAGAAGCCCAGTCTTCCATGCCTAGGGAATAGTTATGTGAAGGAGATCTTTGATATTCTAAACGGGACCAAATTCAACATGACATTGATTAATGCACTGTTTTTTAATGTTGGGGTGGGCATCACACAGTCCACAGGGTGGGCAACATGCAGCCCAAAAGAGCTCTCTGAATAAGGTACATGCTTCTTTTAAAGGGAAATGGACTTTTCTCACCACCACCTTGGGGAAGCTTGTGCAGCCTTGGGGTCATGGGGCTAGGGAAGAGGAGTTTAACTCACTGAGGCTGTTTGTATGACATGGTAGCACACCAGGGGTTATTTAAGGCTGCAGATATGGGTGCATGCATCCATCATTTTAAATATGCAACAACAAAAACACCTGGGGGGGTTGTCATGTTGTACGAACCCAGCAGGCATGGGTTATGCAAAGGTTAAACAGACCTCACATAACTGAAGGTCTATTTTAGGGTTGTGCAAGGGTTGTTGAATCTTTGCATAATCCAAGCTTGTTGGGTTTGCATGACACAAAACTGAGAGTTGAATGTGCAATCTGGTGACTGCAGGCACTGCAGGTTATCATGGGTTAAATAAACCCTGACAAGTTGGAGCATGGCATCTGAACCGCAGTCTCCCTGCCACAGTCCCCATCGGTACCAATGAACCCTTGAAATGCAAATAACAGGTTCAAAGAGGTGATTTTTATTGACACTGTTTCCCACCTGAGCAACTGTAATGTGTAACTAGACTCTCAGATGTGACAGTGGCTGAAGGTGAGGCACTTGTCCAAATAAACATTCCATACAGAGCCATCATGTATAAACTTACTTAGTACATGTGTTCACATGAGAATTTAGGGTTGAGCATGTCAGTGATGGGTGGCTTGGACAGGTGTACTGTTGGCATGCCAACTTCACACCTGAATGGCCAACTTGCATACTAAGTACATTTGTACAGGACAGAGCACACAGGGAATGTTTACACAGGCAAGTGCTTTACTTGTGACTGCCACCATATCTGTTTCAACCCTAAGGTCAAAAGGCAGCATGTCAGAAAAACAGTTCGGACTCCTGGCTCTAGCATACCTATACTAGCTGCAGCATGACCTTGAAATTTTGTAGCCAACATATAGTTTAGGATAAGGCATAATGACTAAACTAACGTTACTCTGGTACTGCAGAAGGATTGATACTGACATTGAACGCAGCACACCAAATGTTCAGTATTGAGTGCCAAAGGCACATGTGATAGTAATGATTAGGAACAAAGTATACAGATCATACATCACATGCCTTGTTCACAGAATGCATATTTTTTATCCAATGTAGTTTCCAAGGTGATTAAAAGGTGTCTGTGGATTTCCAAATATGCCCAATTTATTTATTTATTTATTTTTGCTGTTGTTGTTGTTGTTGTTGTTGTTGTTGTTGTTGTTATGTTAGTGTGCAGTGATCAATATTTGAATTAGAAGATATCTAATTTACTTCAGATAGGTGAATAGTAAAAGACAGAGGAAAGAAATGGTGGTTCAACTGCTTAATGAGGATGGCAAATTGATAACAGATGACAAAGAAAAGGCTGAAGTGCTCAATTCCTACTTTGCCTCAGTCTTCTCCCAAAAGCGGGTCTATGACCCCCCTGGAAAAAGTGAAGCAGAAGTTGAGGGGGCAGGATTACCATTTGAGATTGATAAATAAATGGTCAAAGAACACCTAATTTCCTTGAATGAGTTCAAATCTCCAGGGCCCGATGAACTGCATCCTAGAGTAATGAAGGAGCTAGCGAAAGAACTCTCAGAACCTTTGTCTATTATCTTTGCAAAATCATGGAAGACGGGTGAGGTGCCAGACGACTGGAGGAGGGCTAACGTTGTCCCTATCTTCAAAAAGGGCAAAAAGGAGGAACCTGGGAACTACAGACCAGTCAGTCTGACATCCATCCCTGGGAAAATTTTGGAGCAGATTATAAAGAAGTCAATCTGGGGCACTTCCACACATCATTCTCAGGGCGCTTCCATCCGCCCCCAATGCACCCCGAAAACGATCGTGTAACTTGCCTGTAAAAGAGACGAGGAAGAAGCGTCCTTGCCAGCACCGCCAGCGCCGCCGCCACCCAACTCCCTCCTCGCCGGCCGGGACGGAGAGCTCGGCGGAAGAAGGCGGGGTGGAGAGCGGAAGCTCTCCACCCCGCCTTCTTCTGCTGAGCTCTCAGAGCCGGCTGGCGAGGAGGGAGTTGGGTGGCGGCAGCGCCGGCAAGGACGCTTCTTCCTTGTCTCTTTTACAGGCAAGTTACATGATCGTTTTCGTGGTGCATTGGGGGCGGATGGAAGCGCCCTGAGAATGACGTGTGGAAGTGCCCCTGTAAGCACTTTAAAAACAATGCGGTGATCACTAGAAGCCAGCATGGATTTGTCAAGAACAAGTCCTGTCAGACAAATTTGATCTCATTTTTTGATAAGGTAACCTCCCTTGTGGACCGTGGGAATGCTGTAGACGTCATATATCTTGACTTCAGCAAAGCTTTTGACAAAGTACCACATGACATTCTGATTAACAAACTAGCTAAAAGTAGGCTAGATGGAACATCTGTTAGGTGGATCCACAGTTGGCTACAGAATCGGACTCAAAGAGTACTTATCAATGGAACCTTCTCAAACTGGGGAGAGGCAACGAGTGGGGTACCGCAGGGCTCAGTCCTGGGCCCAGTGCTCTTTAACATTTTTATTAATGGTTTGGATGAGGAGGTGCAGGGAACGCTGATCAAATTTGCAGAGGACACAAAATTGGGTGGGATAGCTAATACCCTGGAAGACAGAAACAAACTTCAAAGTGATCTTGATAGGCTGGAGTGCTGGGCTGAAAACAACAGGATGAAATTTAATAGGGATAAATGCCAAATTCTACACCTAGGAAAAAGAAACCAAAGGCACAGTTACAAGATGGGGGATACTTGGCTCAGCAATACTACAAACAAGAAGGATCTTGGAATTGTTGTAGATCACAAACTGAATATGAGCCAACAGTGTGATGTGGCTGCAAAAAAGCAAATGCCCTATGAGGAGAGACTAAAATAACTGGGCATGTTTAGCCTGGAGAAGAGAAGATTGAGGGGAGACATGACAGCACTCTTCAAATACTTGAAAGGTTGCCACACAGAGGAGATCCAGGATCTCTTCTTGATCATCCCAGAGTGCAGGACACGGAATAATGGGCTCAAGTTACAGGAAGCCAGATTCAGCTGAACATCAGGAAAAACTTCCAGACTGTTAGAGCAGTACAACAATGGAACCAATTACCTAGGGAGGTTGTGCGCACTCCCACTCTAGAGACATTCAAGAGCCAGCTGGACAACCATCTGTCAGAGATGCTTTAAGGTGGATTCCTCCATTGAGCAGGGGGTTGGACTCGATGGCCTTATAGGCCCCTTCCAACTCGGCTATTCTACGATTCTACTATATTGCTATATAGAATAATTTGTACTTTAAGAGCAAAGAAATATCGATCCAACTGTAGTCATAACTTAAAAATCAGTAGTTCTGCCAGAACAGAAATGGGGTTGGGTAGTAGAATGAGCATTTAAAAACATATCCCATGGAGGATAGCAACACAGTGCACATAAATGGCATCAGCACTTGCATTCCAATGCACATTTTAGATGTAGAGTAGATTTATTACCCACACTTCCTGATACACATGTGGAAACCTGTTTCTGCACACAGATTCCCTTAACTCAATCTAAGGCGAAAGGGGTTTGGTCACATTAGAGATAATGTGTTGAGATAAAATTTGACACTTCTTTTAATCCTAGCTATGTGTGCATGAGTGCACGTGATGTAAGTACTCCATACAGACTTGAGAAATTGTCAATTCAGCTTAATTTCCTTCCTTAAGAGACCTTTTCTTAAGATGCAAACCCCAGCAAGGATGGTGTTTTAACTGTATCCAATTTTTATCCCCAGATACATGCACACAATTTATCTGACATTACTCATAGATTATTTCAGTCCAAGATCTACTAAACATGTTTTCTTCAGAATTAATAAGTTTAAGATTGCAATGGGACTTGGAAAAAATTACATAAATCCTACCGTTATCAAATCTAACATGTATTTTTCTAATCAGTGGTTCATATCCCTTTTTACTTACCACATGGAGAATTAGAATACAGATGTTTTGACACTTAAAAGAAGTCACTTAAGAAGTCCATAGATGTTTCCTTTAAGTTATGATTATGATTAACAGAATGAAAAATTACTAGAAGTGCACAAAATCTGACAGGCAAGAAATGAAATAAAGATTAAAATTTGGGGAAGGATTTAGGGGAAAAGATCAATTTAGCTTAGCTGTTAAAAATGAAGGGCTGTTTTCCTACTAAAGCTGGAATAATAAAAAAGGAATGAAACTCCTAGAAATGATGTAGATGTAGTCTCTCCCATTATACAGATTTAGGGGAATATTTTTTACTTGACAAGATTGATTGATTGATTGTGTTTCAGTGCCACCTTTCTGAAAGCAGCCAAGGTGGCTTACAAAAAAAAATCAGAACATAAATACCATAATCAGATAAGAAGATGCTAAAACATTAAAAGCAACCTTTAAAAGTAATAACAAGCATAACAAGTATTTAAAAAGGCAAGTTAAAATGATGTGTCTTCATCCCCTTCCTAAGCATGGAGAGAGTGGGGAACCAATCACAAGGGAGTGCATTCCAGAATCTGGAAGCAACACAGGAAAAAGCCCTTCCCCACATGCCTGACATCTGGGACTTTGTAAGGTGTCTTCAAAAGGGCCTCCCCTGCTGATCTTAGTGACTGAGCAGAGACATACTGAAATAGGTGATCCCTCAGATAGCCAGAGCTTTAAAAGATTAAAACCTTGAATTGAGCCCAGAAAACCAATGTCAAACAGTGCAGATCTTTCAGTACTGGGCTGATATGGTCATGATACCATCTTCCACTTTGCAGCCTAGCTGCCGCACACTGCACCAATTGAAGATGCTGGATGCTCTTCAAGTATAGCCCCGCATAGAGCACATTGTAAGACTAATCCTAACGTAACCAAGGCATGGATAACAGCTGCCTGACTCAGGAACAATATCAACTGCAGCACTAGACGTAGGGTTATTCTACACGAGGCATTGGTTGTGCACTTATTCCCTATTCACATTTGTTTACAAATTCTTTAGACAACATCATGACCCTCCAATTTCACATCTGTTTTTAAAGAACATTTTCAGGGAGTTTTCGTAGCATTTAATGTGGCATTTAATTGTAAAAAGTAAAAGAAAACACTTCCCCCCACATGTATTTGTGCTATTCTGCTATACCACAGTGCCACCTATAGGTTATGTAGTGGGGAACCAGGAAAGGAAATGCCCCTGAGGATGACCTTAGGGTCCAGGTAGGTACATACATATCTACTCCACAATCTTCCCATTATTATGATTTGGGCATGAGAACATGCAAATATCTTTGAGTTTGCAGTCTCAAAATAGTCCAGAAGCTTCAACCTGGTTGGTCGAATTTTAATTTATCTAGATCAAGGTGGACAACCTGTGGCCCTCCAGATGTTTTAGCCTACAGCACCCATCATGCCTTACCATTGGCAATGCTGGCTAGGGTTCATGTGAGCTGTAGGTCAAAATATCTGGAGGGCCAGAAATTGCCCACTCCTGATCTAGATAGGGTCATATTACACCAGTTCTGAAGCCCCAAAAACTGACCTCCAAAAACCTGTAGGAGCACCTCTGCCCAGATCAACACATTAAAATCATCAGAACAGTTCCATCACTGGGAGAAGTCCATTATGGATATCTGAAAATAAGGGCCTTCTTAGTTATCATGCCACGGCTTTGGAAGGACCTTCTGAAGAAGGTATGACTGGTGCCAATTTTGAATTCTTTGTGGCAAAACATTTTTATATTCCCAGGCATTTTGAATTGATGGCTTCATTTTCTGATTGTATAGTCACGCTCCTCCATTTGATTACATTGGTTTATTTTTATTTGTTTTAATATGGGGTCTGTTTCTAAATTATCTGTGTAGTGCCCTGTATAGTGAGTGCCCCTGCTGATGAAAGAGTGGTTTAGAATTTTTAAAATAAATTATAAAATGCCTGGTGCACTTATCTTCTTCTCTGAGATGTTAGAACAAAGGGTTGGAAGGGTGATGAAAATCCCAAATACTACTGATATGGCTATGAGAAAGGGAGATCGAGGATATGGATTTCAGATGGCTGGTATTCACTGCTGGGATGATAATGTACATCTTTCTGATGATGGAGGATCAGCAATAGAGGCCTGCTGGGTTTATTATGGAGAGGTGGGTAAAGGGAAAGGCCTACCTGGCAGATTGTATGAACATGGCTGTGATCCTTACAGCCATGTACTTGGAGTAAGCTCCACTGAACTTAATAGGATTTACTTCTGAGGAGACATTAATAGCATTGTGATGTAACTCACCCAAATGGGTTGCCTGCCTTGCTCTCTGACTTCCCCTCACTACTTCACACTCATACCTACCTCTATCACTGCTCCTGACTATGGTGATGCATAGTCTGGGATTGCAAGATAGGCTTGCTGGTAAGTACCCTGAGGCATCATTTTGAGGGTGCTTACCAACACCCCTAGACCAGCCTCTATAATGCTCAAGAAATTTAGGGACTAGATCTCGCTTAGGGCTGGCTGCCCCATCTACCTAAAGTCCATAGCTTAGCCAAGGGAGGGTGTGACTCAGCTAAGCCTCCATCAGCTTATCTTTGAGGTGGGCTGTGAGAAGCAAGACGTCCGTCTGGCAACGTTCTGAGGCTCTGTTGTAAGCCAGGCCTACCTTACAAAGAAGAAGCACGCAGGGCACAAAGCAGACCCGGCCTTCTGCTACGGGAATTCACTCTTAATAATGAACAGCTCCACCCACAAAAAGCCTCCTACATCTCCTTCAGAGTAGGAGATTAATACTTAGGTTCTGTGCAGGGAATGGGGGGAGTTACGTATATATGGGAATGATGATGGAGGAGACTGAGTCCAACTTACTGCAGACCCTTTAATATTAATAAAGTTGTAGCTCTTGCATAATTCAAGAAGTTTTATCCTGTCTCTTTATTCCTGTGTCTGTGCACAAATACGCTATAGGAGAAAGCAAAAAAGGAAACACACACTACAGATCTTGCATCAAATTCCCTCTTGGTGATATAGCACAATGATGTGATAGATCTTGATCATGAAAAAACAACAACCCACATCCCTCCAATCCTTCCAAGAGAAAAAACTCTTTTTTTGGCTGCAAATCTACACATGCCATTACCCTTATGTCAAGGTACAACAAGTTTTATTTCCAGACAATATGAGGTACTATTGGCGGGTGATTCTTCTATCATGGGAGATGGGGCTCAGCCTGTTCTGGATGGGGTTGCACTCTCCTTAAAGGAGATCACAGTCTGCTCGTGCTCTTAGATGTGGCCTTATCTTTGGAGGCCTAAGTGGCTTCTGTTTTGTGGCTCAAAGCACCTTTCACCAGCTGAGGGCTGCCTGTGCACCAGCTGCAGTCCTCTTGAAAGGAGAGCGTGTCCTGGCCACAGTTTTCCATACAACAGTAACATCCTATTTGGATTACTGCAATACATTGGAGAAAGTGGTGTGGTCTTTGATGACGGTTCAGAAACGGCAGTTAATGCAAAATCCAGCTGTTAGGTTGCTGACTGGGACCAAACATATGCAGCATTACAGACCGGTCTTGAAGCAGCTGCATTGGCTCCCTATTTCTAGTCACAATTCAAAGTGCAAGTGGTACCCTTTGAAACCTGGAATGGTTTGATACCACAGGACCTAAAGGACTGTCTTTTTTCACATGAACTGCCTGAAAATTAAGATCATATTCAGAGGCCTATTTTTAGATCCCCATGCCTTCAAGACAGATACAGGTGATGACCCAACATGTAGACCCCAGTTGCACGTCATGGCAGCAAATAACCCATAATACACAGGGACATGTGCCACCTGCGAGCAGCTTCCAGTTTCTGTATAAAAAAAAAAACTTCTAGTTAAACCATGGTTTGTTGTTGGGTTAACTGCTGGGCTTTTTAGCCCCTAAACAAGCCACACTCCAGGTTCACAAGTCACAATGACAACCAATTGTACCAATTGGAAGTTGCTCATCAAAAATGGAAGCAACTCGTGTGCAGCATGCATCCCCATGATGGTAGGTTAATTAACCCACAATACGCCACCAAATGGTTCTGGTGTGGCAATCTGACTCCAAATTGCTCTCCCAAGACAGGCTTACCTGATGGTAAATCTAATGTGTTTTCAGTTGCCAGCTGTAGTGCGTGTTTTTAGTGTTTTTTTTTAAAGTAAGTCTGATATTACTAATATAGCTGCTCAATATTATTAATTTTACTTTTGCAAAAGTTGGTTAGGCAAATATAAATAAACAAACAACTATTGGATTATCATTGTATTAGATCATGATAGTTCACTGAAAACTAAAGTGAAATAAACTATTGCCTCTTCAGCCATCACTTCTGCTTTTCAGCATTGAAAGCATAACAGTTTACAGTGAGTGTACAGGGCATGTATTACATTTAATCTGAGTCCTTTATCTTCAACAAGTTTACACATTTTCTGAGAAAACCCATCTCATGGCTCAAATGACTCTAATCCCTTCATAGAGCATGGGTGGCTTCATTATGGAGTATGACATTTTCTTAAGAATTTGGTGAAAGAATACTTTGAGTTAAGCATTCTTCAGATAATTTTTTTATCAATACTAGTGCTCTGAGCAGAAGCTGATATGCTAATCATTTCATCTTTCTGGATGGTTAAAAATATTGTGGGCAAAGTCAGAGTGTACTTTAGTTCTGCTGACATCTGAAGAGGATGCAACGAGCTACTGTTAGAAAAACTCTAAAGCCTGCTATCATTAGCTTGGATCCAGACTAAGTTATTTAAATTTAGATCACATTGAAATCAATTGAGAAATTAGTCAAGATTTAAGCTAAGCTCTATTGCTATCAGCTAAGTGCAACTAACTTAGGGTAAAACAGTATGATATGTTAAATACAAAGTGTGCAGTTCCCTACATGTGTTTTTTGTTTATTCAAATGTAAGTGCTGGGAGGTTTTATTCTCCCCTCCCCTGCCATGACCCATCCCAGAACTGACCTCCTGGGATTTCAGTTAGCTGTAGTAAAAGAAAATCCTCCCATTGGCACTAATGGGAGGTTTTTTTAATTATCTCTGTTGTGGGATGGGGTTCATTTGAGGGGGTCACGGCTGGGGAGTGAAGGATTAAACTTTTCTTCTCTGCATGCTGAAATCCTGATTCAGTTGTGGGGGGGGGGGGAGCAGAGTGTTCTTATTAAACAAAAACACAAAGTGAGCTGCACTCTATGTAGTTAACATAACATGCAGTATGATCCCTAGTCCAGAACCAACCCATTTTCTTTTTCATGGTAAACACAAAATTAGTTAAAATCTTTTATTCATATTGTACACCATGTAACTAATGTTTGCCAAACATCTTCCTTAGCAAATTTATATTTAGCACAGTTGTCCTAGTCTCTCCTCACCTCAGTGATGTCTTTGAGCACCCCAGTTCTGTGGACAGCTGAGGCAAGTTTAACACATACACACTGTCCAGCACATACAGGCTTTACTTGCACAGCATGGAATGTCACTCAGCAGGAAAACTGCAAGTTAACTTTCAACTTCAAATCAAACAAAACGTATACGTCCGTGGATCCTGCAGCCTACTAAGATTTGCAACACCATCAAACAGCTGTCTAGTAAACAACGTTTAGATTTAAAAATCTAAGATCCAATACAGCTGGATTCAGATGGCATCCCAGCTTCATCTGAGCTAGCGTGATGTGGGAAGTATAGAAACGGTGAGCAGATGGAAGCAAATTTGTAGGACAAATAAGTTTTGTGGCAGATGAAGCGATTTGATGTTTACTAAGTTGGGGTGGAAGAAATAAAAGAGGCTCATAGCATCTGAGCTTGTGTAGTGTAGGGACGAAATTACTAATGATAACATTACTTAAAT
This sequence comes from Elgaria multicarinata webbii, assembly GCF_023053635.1. NCBI lineage: Eukaryota > Metazoa > Chordata > Lepidosauria > Squamata > Anguidae > Elgaria > Elgaria multicarinata. Next base: position 68,577,999 of record NC_086180.1, read on the forward strand.
AGGCATTTTTCTAACATCTAGAAGCTCAGAATCAGGGCCAGGAAATGTACCAAGCATGTTGGGCAGCTGCTAAGCACCAGCGAGTGTAGCTCATTCTTGTAGTTGAGGTCTCCTGCCAACCCATCCTGGCCATACCTAATGGAGCAATGGTTTGCCATGGCATTTTAGAATGTTTTAGGATGTTTTAAGGATGTTTTAATCATGTATGCTATGTTTTTAATCAGTTTTTAATGTGTTTTATATTCACTGTTGTTCCCTGCCTCGATCCAAGTGGTGAGGCAGGTAAGAAATAAATTATTATTATTATTATTATTATTATTATTATTATTATTATTATTGGGAATGCTCAATGGTGGGCTCATGGCAGCTGCACACTGTAAATTATGGTGCTGCTACCTGTGGTGCTGCTGTCTGTGACTGTTTGAACTTCAGCATGGGTCAGTTATTAATATTCATAATTTTAAGCACTCCCAACCACTCCCAACAGTTCATGATCTTCTCTGTACTTCTGTCATATCAATTCCAAGATATCACCCCCATCACACTCAATTGCAACCATGGTTAGAACTTGTATTGACCTAGGACGACACAAGATGAGGTCCATTGTCTTGTTTTCTTCATAACCAGACAATGTCGTCATAGAAGAAAAGAAGAAATTTTTTGCTTTCATCTCAGATTCTCTCATTTCATCCCCTCCTGCTTATAAAAAAACCATTAGGCAATCCCCTGGCAGGGTAACTAAATGCTTAAATGTTTAGTAGTTCAATGTCACTTTTGCAATATATGATATTTTCTTTATCATATAAATGTATTTTAGTAGATTATGGTTGGTTGTGGTGGGAAAGAAGTGCTTTGTCTTCAGTAAAGACTGCTTAAATTAAAATAAATTAAAATTAATGACATTTGTTTAGAAGCTGATTTGAATTGCATTTATTTCTGGATTTGACTTATGTTAACTTTATTTTTTGGGATTTCTCTCGTTTTATTTATTTATTTTAATGTTTTACATTAAGGGCCCTATCATATTTAATCTCTTGATTACATATTTAATTACCATGGCCAGATCTACACCAAGCAGGATATTTATTTATTAATTTATTACATTTTTATACTGCCCAATAGCCGAAGCTCTCTGGGCGGTTCACAAATTAAAACCATCATAAAACAACCAACAGGTTAAAATCACAAATACAAAATACAGTATAAAAAGCACAACCAGGATAAAACCACGCAGCAAAATTGATATAAGGTTAAAATACAAAGTTAAAACAATATAATTTAAATTTAAGTTAAAATTAAGTGTTAAAATACTGAGTGAATATTGCACTATGAAAATGGTATGAAAGCAGTATATAAGAGGCAGGCGCCACACTAGTACTTTATAGTGGTATTGAAGTGCACTGACAACTGTTGGGGCCCATGACACATACCATATAGAGCTTTCATACCACCATTATATCTTGCTTGGTGTGGCTCCTGCCTCTTATATACCACTTTCATACTGCTTTTATAGTGCTATATCCTGCTTGGTGTAGATGCGGCCCATATCTTCAAGAGTATGTGCCTCTCCATACCTTATACAGCGTTATAGTCAAAGTTTGGGATAAATACAGAGACTTTGCAAAACTATCAACATGAAAATCAATTTTACAGCACAAAGTTTTTCAAATGATAAGTGGATGGAGTAACTTCAACATTTGGGCAAATATAACCTGACAAGCCTTACTGATCCCCCCCCCCTCCAAATTCCTTCTCATCTTAGGTAAGTATGTTTCAGCTTATTTTTCAGAAGATCCAGGGGGGTCTTGAAAGCTTTTCAGGGATTCCACAATAGCAATATCAGTAATAGCAGACACTATTCCCTGAAAGAACTCTTTCTTAACATTTGTTACAACTGACTTTCTCCTGCAATGTTCTGCCATTTAAAATGTTATTGGGTGATCTAGTCTTTGGTATACTTCCAGGGAATTTTTTTTTTTGAGAGGCAGAAACACTGAGTCCTAAAAGGATGTAACCAGCAACCCATGTGATCTGAACATGGCCTAGAATCCTCTGCAATGCAAAGGGATTCTGTGACAGATGTACACTAGACACATCAATGTGTAAAGGGATTCCAGATGGAACAATATTTTGAAAAACATTGAAACAATTTACTAAGTTTACATTACGTAGATTTAGTGATTTAAACCACTCTACCCTTCTCAGACTACATAACCAAGTTGCCCCTTTGCTAATTCTCATGGTCAAATGAGAATCATGATGAAGTTCTCCAACATTTTTTAAAAAAATTAAATACAATACTATCACCCCAAATTTGGGGCACCATGCTGTGAGAAAAAGTTATCCATCACCTGTACTGTTTTCTGATCTAAATAATGTATTTCTAAAGTTCCAATTTTCCCTTCAGGGAAAACATATGAGTACTTGTACGTATTGCCCAGTAGGGAAAATTCCAGCTATGGGATGGAGAATTTCATTCAGGAAAATGGCAGATGAGTACTTAAAAAACAAACAAAACACGTCTCCCCCACGCCCATCAAGGCCATGACCCAGTTCGGTTGTTTGCCAAGACTGATTTAAAAAAGAAAGGAAATGACGTAAGATAGGATCACAAATCTTCTGTATCTTATCTAGCTTGGCCCTCAGAGCTCATAACTTTTAAAACAGGATGCATGTGTTACTGCTACTGAATCTCTGAAAGTGCAGCATTGCACCCTATCATTATACCTGAAAATATAATATCCGGGCTATAAATAACATGTTATGGTGTATGTCAAATATCACCTCAAGATAGGCATTAAATAGTGCATAAGCCTAGGCTGCCAGCAGCTGCATCATGTGAGGGAGATCAATACCTTTCCTGATATTTTTCAGTGTCAGCTTTAATCAGATACTTTCTTTTTACAAGATCTCAATCACTGAGCAAAGCATATTGAATTGATCAGTGCTCTAGCACACAATGCACATATTTACTTGATTATTTCCAGATGATCGGTTGCCCAGTGTTTCCCTGAGACTCTTCAGTTTAACTCTCATTTCCTACATTTCCCCTTTTCCTTCCCACTATGCAAGAAACCAAGTCCTACTTTCAAGTGTCACATAAAGGTAAACATTTATCAAATAAATATGCCTTTATTCTCATCTGCAGAATGTTTTTGTGAATCTTTTCCAAAGCTTCAACCATCATATGCTTTGCAGTATAATTACTTGCCCTTATATAATGGCTGTAGGAGGGTTTTTTACAACTTTATTTTCAATTGATTTGAAATGTAAACCCAATAACTTTAGAAATCATCTTTTTAGGGAGTGGATTGTTCTATTTATTTATTTATTTATTTATTTATTTATTTATTTATAAAACAAGATAGTAAGCATATTTATCTTTAAATATATCTGTTTGGAGATAGCCATGATTAATTACTGTGAGGCTAGGATGCTATGCATACTTACATGGGAGTATATCCCATTTGACCACAATGGGACTTATTTAAACATACATAGGATTACACTGCATGAGTGTGAAAGATGATTCATTAAAATAAAAGGTTCTCAAAATTTTCTCACTGGACTGCTTTTTTTGATTGCAATACTGGATACTCACTGTCAGTGGCTAATTTCAGGGGAGGGCAACAATCCTGGAAACTATTTAACTGATCTGGAAGTCTTGTTCCCTAATATCTGGTGTATGGGGACAGGCTATAGCTAGCTACAGTATCACAAGTCTTACTTAGCAGATGTTCAGGGCAGAATTACACATTAGGCCCAATACGGAGTTCAGTTTGCATATTCAGTGTCATGATGTCATGGGACTGTGTGTTTTCACACCGCCATCAGCGGCACCCAATGATGTGGAGTCAATCAGGGCAACTCACATGTTGATGTCGTAAACCAGGTTATATTCTCTCTCCCAGGGAGAGAAGAGCTTTGCGTGGGGATAATGCACTTGTTATGTGGCTGAGTTAGAAACCATTTTCATGACTTAACTGTCGTGATAACAGCCTCATACTAAATCTTACCTGCTGCTGGAAGCCTAGCAACCCACCCACAAGACTTATAGTATGGTGCAGTAGATACATGGGCCTCCAGGGGGAGATATGGGATGGGATCAGTGCCCTCTGAGCTTTGTTACTGGGTGACCATTGGCCAGACACTGTTTGTAAGCCTACCTTATCTTGTAGAGTGGATGCATAGACCACTCTGATCTCCTTGAAAGAAGGGTGGAATATAAATATGCTAAGTAAAACAACGCAAGGGGGGAGCTCATAAATTTGGGTTGCATAGAAGGAGTAGCACAGGGAAGAGGGTGGGTGGATTGGAACCTCTTTCCTTCACTCTCCCCCTGATCTTATCTCACTCCTTAGCTGCCTGTTCCTCCCCAACTCTTACAGTTTCCTCCTCTTCCATAATTGCTTATCAAGACCACCCAGAGGTGGAGGGAATTGCCTTCAAGAGGGACCCTTCCTGGAGTGGCTGGGGACATCACTTCCTAATGAGGAACAGGAGAAATAGTAGCCTTGAGGTCTGAAGCCACATGCATAGACATGCCACTGCAAGTGCTAGGGATATTTGAGTCTGAGGCTAGAGCACATTTACTAGCCTTAGGCTTTGTGGAAAAGAAGTTAGAGAAGATCAATTGGCCTTGCATTATGTTTGGGCAACCTCTTAGAGTCTCTACACTTGATAATGACCTTTGGCTTAACTATGGGAAATTCCACATACACACACACACACATGCAGGATAGATATATTTCCATTTAGATATATAGAACTGTTGCACCATGTCCTGCTTTGTTGGTCCCTGGCCAACAACTGGTTGGCCACTGTGTGAACAGAGTGTTGGACTAGATGGACCCTTGGTCTGATCCAACATGGCACTTCTTATCACAAGGGGGAAATCACGTTTCTTTACTGTCACTTCTCCGCCCCCATGTTTGTCCCTCATTACTTCTTCTGCCTGGAGGGGAAAGAGGAAGTAAACAAAGATTTAAGTGGCCCATTCAGGGTCATTTCAATAATGCCACTTTTCCTGCACGCAGCAGGATATCATGGCATGTTCTGGTTTTGTTTTTTTTTGGTTTTTTTTAAAAAAGAGTCAGATTAAAAGGAGCCTATTTTGTGAATGGAAGGATTGGGAGGCACAGGAGGCAGACGTCGTCTAAATGATGCATGCACATCCACAAGCATGCAATAAAAGGCTCATCTGATGAACCTCATGTACTGAAGGAACCTGATCTATAATTTGGTTTTGTGGTGCAAAAGGAAATGTTTTGACTAGCTTCCACCATTACTGTTTCCCTCGAACAGAACTGTGGTTCTTTGCCATCTTGCTTTTGATGGGAAGGTGATGACTTTTTAAGAAGGCCCAAAATTATTTTAAATAGCTAGAGATGACCAGCCTATAACCTAGGCAACTATAGATTTTCATGACCAGCAGTGAGAGGGGGAATTGTGAGTGTGTTGTCTGAGGCAGAAATAAAAATAAGAGGCTTAAGCTTTGGACACTGCAAAAGAGAATCCAAGGGCCCCATATGTCTGTGGGAAAGCTATAGGGGTGACAGGTCAGATATAAAGAGACTAGAGACTCTGAGCTCTGAGGAACTCAGCTCTCCTGAGGGGAGATCAATTATAAACAGCATTTCTAAGAACTATGACAGGCCTGATGAGCCAAGACTGCTGCTGAAATGACTCAGAGCTCTCAAAAACTGTGGGTAACAACATCCAGAACTGGGCCTGGAAAAGTACTGGGAGATAATTGTACACTTGTTTGTTTCTGTTCCTGTTCCATTTTCCTCCCTTTCTTTTCCGTATCAATTTAGGACCACCCATTTTGCCTTCTTGTTATCATAATTGCTTTTGAACATAACTATGTGGCAACTTTTTCCCCTTGGTCCAGTACATTATTTCATTTCAGCAGTTCCTTCCACCTCCCTACCTGCCTGTTTCGACATTGGCACTAGTTTGGTATTTTAGCCCCACGCTTAGGATAACTGAATGGGGCTCTTGAGGCATTAGGAGTCATTCCTTTCCTTGCCACTAACCTGCCTTATAACCTTTGAGAAATCAATCCAGCACTTTCCCAGTTTAACCGTTCCATTAGTCATGCTCACACAAACAAGAATGCAAGCCTTTTAGAAGAGAAACCTCACACTCCGTTGTCTTTCTCTCCCTTTTCACATAATAGTCGGGATTTGTTTGCCAGATTTACAAGTCAGGAACAATATGAAATCCACTAAAGGTCACAGCAAGGAATCGATCATCATGGCTGGAAACTCAGATCTGTGGTGAGTACATATTTTATATAATAACTCCCTTCACATGCCATCCATCTTTAATTTAATATATCCTTGAGCGGTGTCATGAAGAATTAGAAAGACTCAAGCCCCCCCCCCCAAAAAAAGGCAGAGAAAGAAAAAAGTACTAATACTTTAGGATGTCACAGGAGACAGCATACCATCATGACAAGTGAGCAGTGGTGGCCTGATTTCTTCAAAGCTCTCCAGGGCAATCTTTATTTATTTGTTTATTTTAATAGATGATCTGGTTCTTGACAGCTAAACTGTCAAGCCAATCTTCATTATAGCAAGAGGGGGGAAACTGTGCACTACAGATGATGGAATGTTTTGCTGCAATAAATGCTCTCTGGAGCCATGCTGCTTGAGGGCCAAGATTTAACCTGGGATTTAATCTAGTACAACGCTTTAAAGACTTTATTTAAACTCTTTGCACTAGTAAAGGAAAATGATCAAGCAGGCCTATGATATTTTGGGCAATATTCCACCCCTTACCTGGCAATGGTTGGCCAATAAGATTTGCTGGTCAAATGAAAGCTCTTACCATGCTATGTATATAATATCTTCTAATGTTACAGAATGGAACTTTCTGGATTTTTCTTGCTCCAGTTCCCATCCCGTAATAAGCCCTGCAACAGAGGTGGGAACTAGATTATACAGGTACATCTATGATCAGGGTCTCTTGGGGGCAAGGAAAAGTTAAGTTTAAAAGCAGAAGTGGTTGTGTATGTGTGTAGGGGTGGGAACATGACAGGGAAGGGTGATTTAACAAGTTCCCTTCCCCTGAATCTGTCCTAGGTATAATGAATTATAGTTATTGTTCAGAGATGAAAAAGAAACATTAAAAATGTTCCTTAGCTATTAATGTCTATGTTAATATTACTGCTATCCTTCTTCTCAATAAGTTGTATCATTATAATAAGTCAGTAGATTCTAAGGATTCTGAATAAGTCCAGGTTTAGGACATTTAGATGGACATGATCAGCCCACTCCCTTCTCCAGATAAGCTACAATACCAACGATGTTTGCCTGGTTGGACTGACATAAAGGTCCTACATTCCAGCCGCCCTACATCCTCCTAGTCCTTTGAATGGCTTTTTGAAAGTCGCTTATTACTATGCATGGAAAGAGTAAGAAAAGACAGTCCCACCATTTTATCCTGAATTATTCAAGAAAAGAAGAGTTCACTGAGAATATCTCACTGAAGGAAAAGAAGTCTGCTGGAAAGTTAATACTAAGGGCATTTCTACATGAGGCATTTATCATGAGCTCGTCATTTCCTACTCACGGTTTCTTACACATTCTTTACATGATGTCATGGACTTCTGGTTTTGCTTCTGTGTCTAAAGAGCACTTTCAGCGAGTTTGGGGTTTTTTTAAGAGCAGGGAAAGTGTGGTATTTAATTGTAAATCCAAAAGAAAACATCTTTTTTTTACTTGTGTATTTGCACTATACCACTGTGTCCCCTAGAGGTTATGTAGCAGAAAAGCAGGAAAGGAAACAGTTTTCATGTAGTGCATGGATCTCAATTCTGTGACGACAAAACTGAAAGTAGATATAGCAGATTAACAGCCAATTAACAGCCTTGATCATAGAATCATAGAGTTGGAAGGGCCATTGAGTCCAACCCCCTGTTCAATGCAGGAAAAGCTCTGGGAAATGTCCACAAAAGGCCCCAGTGATCATGGGCTCATCTACACCAAGCAGGATATTCCACTATGAAAGCGGTATGAAAGCGGTATATAAAAGGCAGGAGCCGCACTACTGCTTTATAGCTATATTGGAGAGGCAGGGTAAGTGGAGAGGTGGGTAAGAAATATATTGTTGTTGTTGTTGTTGTTGTTGTTGTGCACTGTAGGATCTACACTACTGCTTTATAGTGGTATTGAAGTGCACCGACAATTGTTGGGGCCCATTGACATATAACATACCACTTTGATATCACTTTCAGAGTGTTATATCCTCTTATATTGGTGAAGATGTGCCATGTGCCCCAACAGTTGTTAGTACAATTCAATATTACTATAAAGCAGTAGTGTAGATCTTGCAGTGCACTTCAATACTGCTATAAAGCAGTAGTGTGGCTCCTGCCTTTTATATACTGCTTTCAAACCGCTTTCATAGTGGAATATCCTGCTTCATGTAGATGAGCCCCATGTGAGTTTTTCTAAATTATGTGGCTCCTTTCCACCTTTGCAATTACATTATCCAGATGACTCATCTAGTTCCTGTCTTCAGCCTTTTCTGGAGTGGTGTGAGGCTGGACAGAGGGAAGCGGCTCCCATGCCCCTCTCATAATTTATGAATTGAACTGAGCACAATCTTTGGGAGGTGGTCAGAATGTTCCAGGGATAACAAAGCAGGAATGTGTGAGAGAACACAGATCCTTGATACAAGCACAGGGCAAGAGAGAAAAGGCACTGTAGGCTTGGTAACATATGGGCTTTGGAAGGAGATGTACTCAGTATTGCAGTTTAGAAAACTCCTTTGGAGTTCCTATATGAGGCATTTCTATATAAGGCTGTTATCTCCCCCATTTACAAGGTTTTTGCTTCTGGATTCTTTGTGATATTAAGTTCAGCTCCTTTGCATGTGCTTTTTTTCTGGGGGTGGTGAGTTAGTTTCTGCCATTCTATACATTTCACTAGATGACACTGTGGTACAGGGCTTTATAATGCATTTTCTAAATAATAGCAGACTTTCCTTGTTAGGAAAAAAACAAAACACGACAATGGTTGCAAAGAGTGGGAGAGGCCCTGGAGGATGACGACATGGAAAGTAGCCACAAACTATCATGAGTGAGCTATCAAAAGCACACAATAAAAGCTCCATGTAGAAAGGCTCATAGTCCATTGCGAGTGGAGAAGGAAGCATAGAAAAGCATATTTGGTGGTGGTGGGGAAAGCATATTTGGAAAAAAAGCATATTTGAAAAATATGGGTAGTTCACCCCTCCTTGGATCTGCATGTGAAAGTGTGGGAATCAACAGGTCCTTCCTCAGGCCACATGCCTGGCTTTATGGGTGAGCAGTCTCCAAAGCCAGGAGTCGGGGAAAACCTGGCCCCTTTCTTATGCAGGTGTGGGGAAACCAGCCCACGTCACCACCCATCAGAAGCCTCACAGCTTGGAGTAGGTGGAGCAGAACCATATCCTGACATGTGAGCCTCACAGCTTGCTAGGAGCAGGTCCTCCAGATATGCCAATCATCAAAAGGTGCCATAGTGCTCAACGTCCCTATTCTAATATATTGCCAATTCCTGCACAGCCCAATACCAATCAACCTATTTATCCACTCTCCTCTCATAGCACTTCCAGCATGGAGAAGGCAAAAACCAGCCAGGAAAAAATCCTACTCAGCCCTCCCTACAAAGGGAGTGACTAGCTAATCCCATACTAGATTAATGGAGGGAGGGTGGGAGCCGAGTGGAGGGGTGGGGCTGGCCGTTATAGCCTCTGCTCTGCCCTTGCCTCTGGAGGCACACGGGCCAGTGCACATGAGGTACCTTAACTCTATTCCTTTCCTCCAGCAACAGCCGTCTCTCGCCCAAGCTGTGCCAGCTGGGTGGGGATGGATTTTATAGCTGCACAGATGAGATCAAAATCCTTAAAACAAAGAGATATGGTATGTTTCAGTTCTACCCCAATTTTACTACATTGTGATTAATAAAGGTTCTTATAACTGGGTACAGACTGCACATGATGTTTGTCCTTCCACTACTTTATGGCTGTGTGATTTGTGTCTCTCTATTGCACTGAAGCCACATTTCAACTCCCCAGAGAAAAAAAGAAAAACAGGAACAAGGTTCTTATGTCTCCATACCCTGTAGTATAAGTATGTCTGGGGAGGGGGGCAGGTTTCCAAGCTGCAGAGGGACAACTTAGAGGCCTGCCATGATTGTTCAGGGCCTGGTTCTCACAATGCTTCTGCACAACTGCTATGGACAGTGATCCTGTGAAGCTCTGGCTCAGGAGACAAACAGATAGAGACACAACCTCCCACTGCAACTCAGTGTGAGAAAGGTTAGCCTGTGAGCCTGAAAAAGCCCATCTGTTCTGGCACTGTGCATGAACTTCGAATAACCAACCCGCTTTGAGAGATATTACTAGAAACACTTGTAATAAATTTTGTAGAGGTTTCCATTTAATAATGCCTGTGTTTTTGGTGAGTTTTAGTCCTACTGTGGTGGACTGTGAGATGAGATCTGAATAATCTGAATGCGGGGCAAGGAACACAGATGCAGTTCTTGGGAGTGTTGGCATCAACTTGCATATTACAGATATTATAACAGTTTCAGATGTATTGTTATGTATTGTATTTTAAAGGTGCAGAGGGTAAGAAAGTTGGACCAAAGTAAGAGAACTGAAGTTCCAAGGAGAATGAAGAGGGATGTATATAAGGGGCCAGTACCAGTGGCACAGGAGCAGGAAAAATAATTAGTGATTTACTAATTATTTATAAGGGGGTGGGGCTGCTGGATGGCAAACGCTCCGTTAGACAATCATCACAAATAACAACAAAAATGTGTGACTGCTGTGAATTGCTGAAGTTTATGTTCTAAAGGGGGTTAAAATAAACACAAGATGGTAGCGAGTGCTCCAGCCATGCTCCTCTCCCTTAAAACATAAGAACATAAGAAGAGACGTGTTGGATCAGACTAAGGGTCTATCTGTTCACATAGTGGCAAGCCAGCTGCCCACTGGAAACCCACAAGTGGGTCATGAGTGGAACACCAACCCTCCCACCCATGGTCCCCAGTAACTGGTGTGCGTAGGCATGCTGCCTCTGATACTGAACGTGGCATAGCGCAATCCTGGAGGAGAAGGCTATTGATAGCCTTCTCCACCAGGAATTTGCCCTATCCTCTTTTAAAGCCTCCAAATTGGTGGCCATCAGTACATCTTGTGGTAGTTTAACTATACACTGTGTGAAGAATGACGTTGTTTTATCTTTCCTAAAGATAAATCAGCTTCATTGGATGACCCCAGGTTCCAGTATTATGAGAGAGGCAGAAAAATATCTCCCTATCCACTTTCTTCACACCATGCATAATTTTGTGTATCTCTATCATGTCTTCCCTTACTCTCCTCTTTTCTAAGTTAAACAGTCCTAGAAGTTGTAACCAAAATCCCAGGTGTTGGAATCATTGTCACATTAGTCACCTTCTACTCGGAGGGCAACTTCCTCTCTCCATGGAGGCTCTCCAAAGGATTGAGAATGCTGGAAATCAGGATTCTTGGCCGCCTGCAGAACCCCCACGAATAGTGAAAATTCTCTTCTTTAGACAGTTGCCTTCCATGAGTAGGGGGTGACAACAACAGATGGGGATTTTAACCCCTTTTTGGGAGACTGTGGCCTTAGCTAGACCAAAAGGTTTATCCCTGCCTGCTCCCGGGATCCCCTGTGTGTCATTTACATGAACAGAGATGACCCTGGGATAAACCTTAGGTCTAGCTAAGGCCTGAATAGGACTTATATTACACACAAATGTAATAGAGCCCTGATCTATCTATCTAGTTTTCTTTCTTTCATTCATTCATTCTTTATTTGGGCATGCAGCTTTAGGAAAAGGAAATGAGTAGTTGGATTAACGGGGGGGGGGGAAGGGGAGGAGTATTTCAGGTATATTTAACCTTTTCCCCTCGGAATCAATTCCACAAACTGCTTTGCCACCATGGAATTCCAGACATATTTTCCCATCACAAATATACATATGAAACTCTGAACAGGGTGGGGTGGGGGGATTTGGAGCAGAAAAAATGTTAAATACTCTGTCTTTCCCGCCTCCCCGCTCAACTTCTCTGATCTACATCAGCCCTTCGAAAGCAGCTTGTCTTTAAAACAAAACAAAAATGCATTTCATGCATTTGTATGTAAAGCCTCTTGAGGCATTGATTAGCTGGAAGCACTATTTAAACTCTTTAAACTCCTTCAATTGCAGGGTAAATAAAAATATCTTGTCAAATTTAATGCTGTTTTGTAATTTCAACTAAATAAAACCTGCCAATTAAATCTGTTTCATATGCTTTAGTTCTACAGTTTGCCGTTTGTCTGGCAACCTGTTTTCATTTATTTTAAAATGACACCAAGTGTGGGCTAGTTTTCTAAATGTTTTAGAGATAATTTGCAGATAATTTGCTGCAGGAAGATCCATCAGTGGAACTTACTCCTAAGTAAGTTCTAATATGCAAAAATTTTACCATTGTCCAAGCAACTTGAGTGGCTAAAGTTTACATTCCACAAGTAATTATTACTCTGGCTATTACTAGTTTTTAGAGATTGGAGTAATTATTTCAAGGCTCAGTATGAACCGAGGGGTGACAATTCAACTAATTGTTATTATACTCTTCTGAAAAGTTAATTCTCTCCTCAAACTGCCATTTTTGGTTCAGAATATTATGCTACTAAAGTACAAAGATTAACTGACTACATTTGCAGCTGCTGTAGAAGAATAGTAGCAGTGATGTGTTCCCGCCCTGTTGATTAGATTCAGCTCAACTTTCTGTATATTTCACTAGAAATGTTCTGGTAAGAGTAGCTGATTTGGCTATGAAGAAGTGTTTGACAGGCACCAAAAAACAACGTTATCTTCTCCCAAGATTCTAAGAAATGTAAAATATTTTTATAAATGTTAAAATGTTTGGCTTCAGTTATTCCCAAAAGAAGTTTTGTTTCGGAATTGTTAATAAAATAACAAAATCTGGCCAAAGGAACACAGCTTGTTTGAACACTGATGATAGAAATCCTAAGCATTAGTTCTCACAGCCAGGTAAAATCTTATAGAACTGGCTAGCATAGAGCATTACTATTGGAGAAAGGAATTGACACTGAAAACGTTTCCAGAGTATTATATTGTTCTAGTCTTGTGTAAATATCCCAAATCTAAAACAGAAAGTTTATGTAAAAGATGCCAAATCAGTCTCCCTGTACATATTCTATTCCCAGTGATTTGGAGAATGAGATGTTTTTCTGCTTAATGACACTGCAAATTAGTCCAAGGAGAAAAAGCCAAATATGCTGTGTGCCCTTAATGTCTGTGATGTAGTTTGTTTACAGTTATTTATTACACTCATAACATATAAACATTCTTTTGCGCTATTACAACAGAGAAAGGCCATTACACCAATAAAAAATTAAAAGGTATTAGGAAATTTAGCTTCAGGACAAGAATTAATGATAGAATGAGAATTCATTATATTGTCAATGGAGCTCTCTTGACCGTCCATGTGTTCGCGCATGGTTCCCATTAATTTTAATAGGACTTCTCCAAAAGAACTTCCTGGTGGATCATGTCCCAGACCTTCAATAGTTTGCTATACATTGTGTTTTGTTTCAGGGCTAACTAATGGTGATAAATATTTCTGGCAAACATTTATTTAAGTAGTTGTGGGGATGTATTTAATGACCTGCATTAAAGTAGATTTGAATAATCTATATCACAATCCAAAATCATACAAATTTTCTTTTAAAGTTGCCTTTGAAAATTAAAGTGCTCAGGAGCATATAACCATATGTTGGTGAAAAGAATGTATATCAAACACTTTATTATGGAAAAAGAAAAAACACCTTATTTTGAAACTCATCCTTTGCTTTTTCTACATCTGCATCAGTTTCTGAACCTGGAAGCAATGTCATATCTTTCCATATGTCACATTCTTGAAGCCAAAGTCACAACATCATTTTCTCACTGTGCATTAATTTTTGGCTGCTGATTTGTGACAGAAATCCACATGGATCCCATTCTTTGAATGAAGTCTGCGCATAAATGGCTACTTCTGTTGTCTCTTGCAACTTTAACGGGAAAGCCCAGAAGGCCTTGCCACGAGCAGCCCATGAGAGTGAACTGGAAGAAAGAAAAAGTTTCACTTTTGCAGCAGACATTGTATGATTGCTGTTGTTTATTCATTCAGTCGCTTCCGACTCCTCGTGGCTTCTTACGGGGGCGGGAGACGTAAACCTCGAGGCAACAATGGATGAAGGCCAAGGCACCACAGTACAGAGAATAGCTCCAGTAGTGCCCCAAAATAGTGTCCGCAACAATGTAGGAACAAAGCCAGACTATAAAACACATGGTCTTCGATGTCTATATACTAATGCCCAGATCATGGGAAACAAACAGAACGAACTTGAACTCTTATTACATGAAGGCAAATACGACTTGATAGGTATAACTGAAACTTGGTGGGATGACTCCCATGACTAGAATATAGCAATTGAAGGATATAACTTGTTCAAAAAGAACAGAAGAAATAGAAAGGGAGGTGGGGTTGCACTATATGTTAAAAATACCTATCCCTGCACAGAAATACAGGTGGATCAGACTGGGAGCCCCATCGAGAGCATCTGGATTAAAATAAATGGGGCAAGGAATAAAAAGAACATGACAATCGGAGTCTACTACTGACCACCCAATCAAGGAGAGGACGAGGATGAAACTTTTGAGAAACAAATTGCCAGTGTTTCAAGGAAGTGTGATGTAGTAGTGATGGGGGACTTCAATTACCCTGATATCTGTAGGGACACCAATATTGCCAAAAGCGGCCCTTCCAAGAAATTCCTGACATGTGTGGGTGATAACTTTCTCCTACAGAAAGTGGAGGAAGGAACTAGAGGATCCGCAATCCTTGACTTGATATTGACCAATAGGGATGACTTAGTGGATAAAGTGGCAGTTACGGGAACTCTGGGGGAAAGTGACCACATCATACTTGAATTCTTGTTTATGAAGGAGACAAAAGTTGAGTGTAGCCATACACGTACTCTGGATTTTAGGAAAGCTGATTTTAATAAACTCAGAACTATGATAAGTAAGGCCCCATGGTAAATGAGCCTAATGAGAAAAGGAGTGCAGGATGGGTGGGAGTATTTAAAAAAGGAAATTTTAAAGGCACAGTTACAAACAATTCCAACAAGGAGAAAAGATAGAAGACAACAGAGGAAACCAATGTGGCTCCACAAAAAGCTTAGAGATGACCTGAAAACAAAAAGGGATACATATAGGAAGTGGAAGGAAGGACAGGCTACAAAAGAAGAGTACAGACAAGTGGCGCAGAAGTGCCGAAATGGCGTCAGGAAGGCTAAAGCTCAGAATGAGCTGAGATTAGCGAGGGATGCTAAAAGCAATAAAAAGGCTTTCTTCAGATATGTGAGTAGTAAAAGACAGAGGAAAGAAATGGTGGTTCAACTGCTTAATGAGGATGGCAAATTGATAACAGATGACAAAGAAAAGGCTGAAGTGCTCAATTCCTACTTTGCCTCAGTCTTCTCCCAAAAGCGGGTCTATGACCCCCCTGGAAAAAGTGAAGCAGAAGTTGAGGGTGCAGGATTACAGTTTGAGATTGATAAACAAATGTTCAAAGAACACCTAATTTCCTTGAATGAGTTCAAATCTCCAGGGTCCGATGAACTGCATCCTAGAATAATGAAGGAGCTAGCGGAAGAACTCTCAGAACCTTTGTCTATTCTCTTTGCAAAATCATGGAAGACGGGTGAGGTGCCGGACGACTGGAGGAGGGCTAACGTTGTCCCTATCTTCAGAAAGGGCAAAAAGGAAGAACCTGGGATCTACAGACCAGTCAGTCAGACATCCATCCCTGGGAAAATTCTGGAGCAGATTATAAAGAAGTCAATCTGTAAACACCTTGAAATCAATGCGGTGATCACTAGAAGCCAACATGGATTTGTCAAGAACAAGTCCTGTCAGACAAATTTGATCTCATTTTTTTGATAAGGTAACCTCCCTTGTGGACCATGGGAACACTGTGGACGTCATATATCTTGAATTCAGCAAAGCTTTTGACAAAGTACCACATGACATTCTGATTAACAAACTAGCTGAAAGTGGGCTAGATGGAACAACTATTAGGTGGATTCACAGTTGGCTACAGAATCGGACTCAAAGAGTACTTATCAATGGAACCTTCTCAAACTGGGGAGAGGCAATGAGTGGGGTACCGCAGGGCTCAGTCCTGGGCCCAGTGCTCTTCAACATTTTTATTAATGATTTGGACGAGGAGATGCAGGGAACGCTGATCAAATTTGCAGAGGACACAAAATTGGGTGGGTTCCGCAAGGCTCGGTGCTTGGCCCGTTGTTGTTTTCTTTATACATGTTGCCCTTGGGCAATCTTATTCAATCTCATGGCCTCCAATATCATCTGTATGCCGATGATACACAATTATATCTTTCATCTCTGGAACTTTCTCCTGATGTTCACGATCGTATCTCAGCATGTCTTTCAGATATCTCAGCTTGGCTGCTGCATCGTCGTTTGAAACTTAATATGGCAAAGACTGAATTGCTCATTTTTCCTCCTAAACCTTCTCATCTCTCATTCTCTCTTACTGTCAATGATGTTACGCTTATTCCAGTCAAGGAAGCTCGTAGTCTTGGCTTTATATTTGATTCCTCGCTCTCCTTTATTCCTCATATTGAGGCAGTAGCTAAATCCTGCCGTTTTTTCCTGTATAATGTTGCCAGGATTCGATCATTTTTGTCTGTCTCTTCTGCCAAGACGCTTGTTCATGCACTGGTTATTTCTCGGCTGGACTACTGCAACCTTCTTCTCTCTGGCCTTCCTTCCTCTCACATCAGTCCGCTGGTTTCTGTCAACCACTCTGCCGCTAAGATCATCTTCCTGGCTCGCCGCTCTGACCATGTTACTCCACTTCTGAAATCTCTTCACTGGCTTCCAATTCACTCCAGAATCCAATATAAACTTCTCCTGTTGACCTTCAAAGCTTTTCACGGTCTAGCTCCTTCCTATCTCTCCTCTCTCATCTCACACTATTGCCCCGCTCGTGCTCTTCGCTCCTCTTATGCCATGTTTCTCGCCTGCCCAAGGGCCTCTACTTCCCTTGCTCGGCTTCGTCCATTTTCTTCTGCTGCCCCTTACACCTGGAATGCTCTTCCAGAACATTTGAGATCTACAAGTTCAATCGCAGCTTTTAAAGCTCAGCTAAAAACCTTTCTCTTTCCTAAAGCTTTTAAAACTTGATGTTGTTTGGACTTTATACTGTTAGTTTTACCCTACCCTGTGCCTGTTTGCATTTTCTTCCCCTCCTTATTGTTTTACCATGATTTAATTAGAATGTAAGCCTAAGCGGCAGGGTCTTGCTATTTACTGTTTTACTGTTTTACTCTGTACAGCACCATGTACATTGATGGTGCTATATAAATAAATGATAATAATAATAATAGCTAATACCCTGGAAGACAGAAACAAACTTCAAAGTGATCTTGATAGGCTGGAGTGCTGGGCTGAAAACAACAGGATGAAATTTAATAGGGATAAATGCCAAGTTCTACATTTAGGAAATAGAAACCAAAGGCACAGTTACAAGATGGGGGATACTTGGCTCAGCAATACTACAAACGAGAAGGATCTTGGAATTGTTGTAGATTGCAAGCTGAATATGAGCCAACAGTGCGATATGGCTGCAAGAAAGGCAAATGCTATTTTGGGCTGCATTAATAGAAGTATAGCTTCCAAATCACGTGAGGTACTGGTTCCTCTCTATTCGGCCCTGGTTAGGCCTCATCTAGAGTATTGCGTCCAGTTCTGGGCTCCACAATTCAAGAAGGATGCAGACAAGCTGGAGCGTGTTCAGAGGAGGGCAACCAGGATGATCAGGGGTCTGGAAACAAAGCCCTATGAAGAGAGACTGAAAGAACTGGGCATGTTTAGCTTGGAGAAGAGAAGATTGAGGGGAGACATGATAGCACTCTTCAAATACTTAAAAGGTTGTCACACAGAGGAGGGCCAGGATCTCTTCTCGATCCTCCCAGAGTGCAGGACACGGAATAATGGACTCAAGTTAAAGGAAGCCAGATTCCAGCTGGACA
This sequence comes from Elgaria multicarinata webbii, assembly GCF_023053635.1. Taxonomy (NCBI): domain Eukaryota; kingdom Metazoa; phylum Chordata; class Lepidosauria; order Squamata; family Anguidae; genus Elgaria; species Elgaria multicarinata. The sequence goes on from NC_086180.1 coordinate 68,596,132, forward strand.
TCAGGAAAAACTTCCTGACTGTTAGAGCAGTGCGACAATGGAATCAGTTACCTAGGGAGGTTGTGGGCTCTCCCACACTAGAGGCCTTCAAGAGGCAGCTGGACAAGCATCTGTCGGGGATGCTTTCGGGTGGATTCCTGCATTGAGCAGGGGGTTGGACTCGATGGCCTTCCAACTCTGCTATTCTATGATTCTATGATTCTATGATTCATGGACCAGCCCACGCCAGAGCTTTCTGTCGGCTGTCGCCACCCCCAGCTGCCCCAAGGTCAAGTCTGTCACCTCCAGAATATCATTCATCCATCTTGCCCTTGGTCAGCCCCTCTTCCTTTTGCCTTCCACTTTCCCTAGCATCAGCCTCTTCTCCAGGGTATCCTGTCTTCTCATTATGTGGCCAAAGTACTTCAGTTTTGCCTTTAATACCATTCCCTCAAGTGAGCAGTCTGGCTTTATTTCCTGGAGTATGGACTGGTTTGATCTTCTTGCAGTCCAAGGCACTCTCAGAATTTTCCTCCAACACCACAGTTCAAAAGCGTCTATCTTCCTTCGCTCAGCTTTCCTTAAGGTCCAGCTCTCGCAGCCATAGGTTACTACGGGGAATACCATTGCTTTAACTATGCGGACCTTTGTTGTCAGTGTGGTGTCTCTGCTCTTAACTATTTTATCAAGATTTGTCATTGCTCTCCTCCCAAGAAGTAAATGTCTTCTGTTTTCCTGGCTGCAGTCAACAATCCTTGAGCTGGACGGACTACTAGCCAGGGACAATTCTCAATTAAGGCCTCTGCTAGACCTAGTGGTCTAGTGCGACAGAGGGATGAAGATCCCACAACTCCCGGCCACATGTTCCGCGGTCTCAGGCTGAGCCCGAGACCACGGAAAAAATGAGCATAAGTGGAGGGTGAGATCCCGGGGCAAGGGAGGGATCATCATTCCCTGATCCCAGGTTCCCTGTGTGTCATGTGGACACACAGGGACGATCCCAGGGATCGCACAGGGATAAAGCCCCGTCTAGCTAAGGCCTAAGTTTATTATTATTATTATTATTATTATTATTATTATTATTATTATTATTATTAATTTATATAGCACCATCAATGTACATGGTGCTGTACAGAGTAAAGTTGCAGTCTCTTTTCTGCCCTGAGTTTTTGACAGAAGTTTGGTGCATGTCAGCTGTACAGTGACTTCCAGTTTGCTAACTGCACAAAGATGCACCTCCATGATTCATGTTTTCAAAGGAAGTCACACTGCTTTGATTCCTTCAGTATTCATTAGCCTCCCATTGATTTATAGAACTAACTGCAGAGTGCATGCATGTAAACGTACACAAAGAAGCACAAAATGTCAGGCCAAAGCTTTCCTTCCATCCCAGCAAAAACCACCTCTCTAGAGAGCAAATCATGTCAGGCACATGGCTAGACCAGGCCTATATCCCGGATTATCCTGGGATTTATTTATTTATTTATCACATTTTTATACCGCCCAATAGCCGAAGCTCTCTGGGCAGTTCACACGAAGCTCTCTGGGTGGCATCCAAATGACACACAGGGGATCCCGGGAGCAGGCAGGGACGACCCTTCCATTTGCCTGGGATAATCCTTAGGTCTAGCTAAGGCCTCAGAATCATGTTCTGAATTACTTGCTGCTTTTCTGCTATGGCAAATAGGAGTTTGGAGGGGTGTCAAGTTTTGCCAGGACCATAGAATGGGGCAAAGGGTTAGACCACCTCCCCATGTTCCACAGTCCTAAACATTCCCAGCTGCTGTTTAGCAAAACAGTCATGCACATCCCCCAAAGATATGTGAATTGCAATCACACATTGAACCTGCAATCCTATGTATGCTAATTTGGAGAAAAGTCTCACTATGTTCACTGTGCTTTACCCCCTAGTAAGTATGCTTAGGATTGTACCCTAAATATAGCAATTAGTTTGGCGCCAAAATAGCTTACATTGAAAACCATGAGTAAAGTGAGAGATTCATCACTAATTCCAAAGTTAAGGTTGCTAAAGAATCTATTCTAAAGAACAGTTCTTAAAAAAACATTATGGGGTGGATGGGTTTAACTCATTGCATAATTTAATATAATATAATATAAAGCTAATTTTATAATATAAAGCTTATTTTTATTAGCGTTCATTTGCTGCTCATAAAATGTTACTGAAAACCCAAAGACAATGCAGCTCTCATCTCAAGTACAGAATAGCTTTTCTTATTGCAAATTTCCTCTATGTATCTATTGAATATAGACCTCTAATATGTCTCATAGCTAATTCGCATGGTTTGTTGTTCATGTTACATGAACTTTCCAATGAGATTCTTAATGTTTCATCTGTTTCTGTTTTCTGTCTTGGTCAAGTAAATCACCAAGCACCCTGTCACCAGGCTTACGACCTTTAAATTCCTGTTATTCCATCGCCATCCCACAAATCCAAGCAGACTCTATGACTTTGTGTCTTTTCCTAAACTGTTCCAAGATGTACCCTTTCTCATTTAACTGCATTGTGACATTTTGTCAACTCTGTCACCATGGCTGTATCTGACTGAGGGTTTTTTTTGTGATTGAGTTTTGCAACCATTTTAAAGCACTTTGCACTTGCATGCTGCTTTCAGGCAGCAAAGCTGCAAGCTGGTTGTTTGCTGATATCACGGGCAGGAGTGTGTTTCTGAGGGTTCATAGGCATATCTACTTGCCTTTCAGGTTTCAGTTAAATGTTGGTTTGCTGGATTGCTTTCACCAGTTGTCGAATCTTTCTCCATAATTTCCAGGGAGCTGCAAAAGTAGTTCTGTTATTTTATCTTTCCCAGGATCTACACTACTGCTTTAAAATAGTTTATAACAGTAGTGACAACTGTTGGGGGCCAAGACACACTCCATATACAGTTTTCAAACCATTTTCAAAGTGTCATATCCTGCTTGGTGTAGATCTGGCCCCAGCTAAAATCCTGGGCATATCTCACAAGTTGTCCTGCTAATCTGCTATTCTCACAAGAAAACAACTTGTATATGAATTAATCCCTCTTTACTTCACAACCATATAACCTTCTCTATCTATAAATATTGTTGTGGCTTGTATACATTGTAAATCATGACCACCACCACCCCACTCATGCACTCATAAATCCGTTACCTACCCAGCCGGCACAGTTTGTGCACGTGGGCCATGTGAGGCAAGGGTGGGGGCAGAGCCTATAAAATGCCGGCCCCACCTTAACTTGGCCTGCCTGGCTTTCTGGTTCCCACCCTCTGTCCCTTCATCTAATATGAGATTTAGCCTGTCACTCCCTTTGGAGGGAGGGCTGAGTAAGATTTTTTTCCCCTCTCAATAAACGGTGGAGAGGTTTTTGCCTACTCCATACTGGAGGTTGTATGAAGAGGGTGGATAAATAGGTTAATTTGCTGTAGGGACATGAAAGAATTTGCTATAGAAGAATAGGGATGGTGACCACTCTGGCGCCTTTTGGTGATTCGCATATCCGGAGGTCCTGCTCCTCACGAGTTTTACGGGTCCCATGTCAGGATATGGTAGGCCTTTGGAGATCCTCCTGCCTCATCTACTCAGAGTTTTATGGCTCCAAGTGGGGGTGATGTGGGGCTGTCGCATAAGAGTGGGGGCAGGTTTACCCGACTCCTGGCTTAGGAGAGTGGCTCGCCCATAATGACAGGTGAGTGGCCTGACATAAGGACATATAGATTCCCGCACTTTCACATGCAGATCCAGGGAGGAGCTGAATCTCCTTTATTGTGTAATAAAGAGACCCTAGTTTATCCCAAGGGTCTGTGTCTTTATTCCATGCTTCCTTCTCCACTTGCAACTGGGCAAATCATTGTAGGCCTCTGTACAGGTGCATTATGAGACATCATGCACCACAAGAATAGGGCCTTTCCCCATTTGTTTGGTCATTGTTCAGAAAAGAGTTTCAGCCATGAAATGCACAGGTTCCCAAGGAAGCTGGGAAATGAAGTGTAGATCTCTACATTTGCTTAAATGTACTTGTGTGTAAAGATATATAGATATAGTTAAATACTGGGCTCATCTACACCAAGCAGGATATTCCACTATGAAAGTGGTAAATAAAAGGAAGGAGCCACACTACTGCTTTATAGTGGTATTGAAGTGTACTGACAACTGTTGGGCCCATTGACACATACCATATACTGCTTTCATACCTCTTTCATAGCGTTATATCCTGCTTGGTGTAGATGTGTCACTAGCCTCAACAGTTGTCAGTACACTTCAGTACCACTATAAAGCAATAATGTAGATCCTATAGAGCACTTCAATACAGCTGTAAAGCAGTAGTGTGGCTCCTGCCTTTTATATACCACTTTCATACCACTTTCATAGTGGAATATCCTGCTTGGTGTAGATGAGCCCATAGTCTTTGAATATCACAGTGAAGCAACTTTGAAACCAAGGCCATAGCTAGATCTAAGGTTTATCCCTAGATCGTCCAGGGGTCAAATCTGTTCATCTAGGTGACACACAGGGGATCCAGTGCTCAGGCAGGGGCGAACCCTGGATGATCCCAGGATAAACCTTAGGTCTAGCTGTGGCCCAATAGCTCTTCATCACCTTCTGGCAATGTTATTCTGACTTAGATATGTTTCTCCTTTGATGCTGTTCTAAACAGTATTCATCAACATTCTTTTGTTTCATTGAATCAAGTGCTATTATACTTTGGGAAAGCATCTTTTTGGTAATTTGCAAAAGATCAGCTGAATCAGAGCCCATCAAATGTTAACTCCCTCAAACATTCTAATTCAGCTCATGTGCCACAATTGAATACGTGTGTATGGAAAATCATATGGGTGCAAAGAAAAAAAGAAGAGGGATAGTAATATATTTTTTTAAAAAAAAAAATTAAAGATGGATGAGCAACTTGTATTTTGGACTAGAAAGAAGCCAAGCCATTTCCCAACAAATTGGTAAATGGTTTCACACATTTCTAAGTCAACCTGAATTTGACTCATTCACTGTCATATGCAGCTCCCAAACCCCTTCCCTTGAAATCTCTGGAGATGGCTGCTTGAAAGTGGCAGGTGATTTTTTTTTCTTTGCCAACTAAAGTTGCCATTTGCAGAAGTTTCAAGAAAAGGAAGAGAGGGTTTGGGAGCTGGGTAGGCAACGAAATTCAGGACTCCTGCTCATCTTTTCTTTGTATATGATCTCAGATATGGTGAATATCACCAATACCTTTATTATTATTATTATTATTATTATTTATTTATTTATATAGCACCATCAATGTACATGGTGCTGTACAGAGTAAAACAGTAAATAGCAAGACCCTGCCGCATAGGCTTACAATCTAATAAAATCATAGTAAAACAATAAGGAGGGGAAGAGAATGCAAACAGGTACAGGGTAGGGTAAGCAGGCACAGGGTAGGGAAAAACTAACAGTAGAAAGTAACAGTAGAAGTCTGCACAACATCAAGTTTTAAAAGCTTTAGGAAAAAGAAGTTTTTAGTTGAGCTTTAAAAGCTGTGGTTGAACTTGTAGTTCTCAAATGTTCTGGAAGAGCGTTCCAGGCGTAAGGGGCAGCAGACGAAAATGGACGAAGCCGAGCAAGGGAAGTAGAGGCCCTTGGGCAGGCGAGAAACATGGCATCAGAGGAGCGAAGAGCACGAGCGGGGCAATAGTGTGAGATGAGAGAGGAGAGATAGGAAGGAGCTACACCGTGAAAAGCTTTGAAGGTTAACAGGAGAAGTTTATATTGGATTCTGAAGTGAATTGGAAGCCAATGAAGAGATTTCAGAAGCGGAGTAACATGGTCGGAGCGGCAAGCCAAGAAGATGATCTTTGCGGCAGAGTGGTGAACAGAAACCAACGGACTGATGTGAGAAGAAGGAAGGCCAGAGAGAAGAAGGTTGCAGTAGTCCAACCGTGAAATAACCAGTGCATGAACAAGCGTCTTGGCAGAAGAGACAGACAAAAATGATCGAATCCTGGCAATATTATACAGGAAAAATCGACAAGATTTAGCTACTGCCTCAATATGAGGAATAAAGGAGAGCGAGGAGTCGAAGATAAAGCCAAGGCTACGAGCTTCCTTGACCGGAGTAAGCGTAACATCATTGACAGTAAGAGAGAATGAGAGATGAGGAGAAGGTTTAGGAGGAAAAACAAGCAATTCAGTCTTTGCCATGTTAAGCTTCAAGCGACGATGAAGCAGCCAAGCTGAGATATCTGAAAGACATGCCGAGATACGATCGTGAACATCAGGAGAAAGTTCCGGAGATGACAGATATAGTTGTGTATCATCGGCGTACAGATGATATTGGAGGCCATGAGATTGAATAAGCTTGCCCAAGGGCAACATGTATAAGGAAAACAACAACGGGCCAAGCACCGAGCCTTGCGGAACCCCTACTGAAAGGGGAAAGGAGGAAGACGAGCTGCCATTAGCCAACACGCTGAAAGAGCGACCCGCTAGATAGGAGGCAAACCAGTTATAGACAGAGCCACAAAATCCAAGGTCATGAAGGGAATCTAAGAGAAGATCATGATCAACCGTGTCAAAGGCTGCAGTTAGATCAAGGAGAATAAGAACGGAATAATGGCCTTTAGACTTGGCAGTAAGGAGATCATTGGTGATCTTAGTAAGGGCTGTTTCGGTGGAATGCAGAGGACGGAATCCAGATTGAAATGGATCCAAAGCAGAGTTACTAGAAAGAAAGTCAAGACAGCGAGAGTAGACCGCACGCTCCAGGATCTTTGAAACAAACGGCAACAAAGAGACAGGTCGGTAGTTAGATAGAGATAGCCTATCAAGAGTAGGTTTCTTGAGAATGGGAGAGACTGTAGCATGTTTAAAAGCAGAAGGAAATGAACCAGAGGACAGAGAAAGATTAATAATATGTAGCAAGGAAGGGAGGATAGCAGGAATAAGATTAATAAAGACGCGAGAAGGAATCGGATCACGAGAACAAGTGGAAGGCTTCGAAGAGCGCAGTATTGTAGACAGTTCATCCGCAGAGACCGAAGAAAACGCAGAGAAATTTGCAGGAGGAGCTGACAGATGAGGAACAGGAACTGGAAGAGGAGCAGAGCTGGCCAGATCAGAGCGGATAGTTTGGATTTTAGCATTGAAAAAAGAGGCAAAGTTATTAGCAGACAGAGAGGCGGGGAGAGATGGCGGATTAGGCTTCAGAAGAGAATTGAAGGACGCAAAGAGCCGCTGAGGATGCCTAGCATTTGATTGGATCAGCGTTGAGTAGTACTGCTGTTTGGCCAGTGAGATGGCAGAAGAGAAAGAGGAGAGTACAAATTTGTAATGGACAAAGTCTGCCCGGTCCCTGGTCTTACGCCAAAGGCGTTCAGCTGCCCGGGAACAAGAGCGAAGGTAGCGGAGGGAAGAGGTGAGCCACGGTTGGGGTTGAGAAGGGCGAGCTATCCGAGTTGTAGATGGAGCAAGATTATCAAGAGTTGAAGATAAGGAGGAATTAAAGAAGGAGACAGCTGAGTCCAAGGAGACAGCCGAACAGACAGAAGGAAGGGAGGAGGCTAGAGACTGGGAAAAAGCCTCGTAATTGATAGATTGCAAGTCACGACAAGAGCGAGAAGCGGGACGTGAAGGAGGAGGATTATGAGTAATATTGAAAGAAACTAGGTGATGATCTGACAGCGGAAAGTGAGCAGTAGAAAAGTCCAACACAGAGCAATTCCGAGTGAGAACAAGATCCAGACAGTGTCCAAGGGAATGTGTGGGTGCATCAGACCAAAGCTTAAGATCATAAGAGGAAGATAATGAGCGAAATCGTAGAGCTGCAGCATCTTGAGGGTCATCCACATGAATGTTGAAATCACCCAGGATAAGAGTAGGACAGTTGTCAGAGAGGAAAAAGGACAGCCACGAATCAAAATCAGAGATAAATTTTGAGGACGAGCCTGGGGGGCGGTACAGAACTGCAACTCGCAGTCGCAGTGGAGCGAAGAGCCTCACCACATGTACCTCAAAGGAGGAGAAGCAATGTGAAGGTGGAATGGAAAGAGGCTGGAACTGGCACAAACTAGATAATAAAAGACCCACACCACCACCCCGACCCTCTGGGCGACTAGTGTGAGAGAAAGAGAGTCCTCCAAGAGAGAGGGCAGCAGAGATGGCAGTATCATGGGCAGGAAGCCAGGTTTCAGTAAGAGCAAGGAGGTGGAGAGACCTAGAGATAAACAAGTCCTGGATGACAGGGGCCTTAGAAGCAAGAGAGCGACAGTTCCATAAGGAACACGAAAAAGGCAGCTGAGAAGAGGGGAGACACCGGATAGGAACTAAGTTAGGAGAGACGAGATTGGAACGAGCCATAAGGAACAGATATGAGGAGAAAAGAACTGAGAGGAGACAATGAGAAGATCGTGACCTGAATCAGAAAGTGGCAGCGACCGGACCGTGGCTGGGGTTTTTCCTCCAGAGTAGAGGAATTTAGCAATTGAATTGTGAGAAAACCATACGATTTACAACAGGAAAAGATTGAATTTTGCTTTGTGAAACAATTGTAGTGAATTTCTCTAGATCCTAACATTGGAGATTGGGGGTATTGCTACACATAATGATAGTAATGGCCTTTTGTTGCTACAACTGCACATACAGGTTTTCTTTGTAGAAGAGGGACAGTTAAGGGCTACCTTTGAAATGGGGAAGAGTTTTCTTTCTTGTATTTGGATGCTACAGCAGTGACAATCTTTGTTTATTCCATCAATAAATGGAATAAATGAAAATCTTTGTTTATTCCATCAGCTTTTCTAGATGAGGCTGTTAACCCACTGAATCTATTATTTTTTAGGTTTTGTCAGAAAACAGTGATGAGATCTCTGCACAAAGTGTTTTTCCTTTTCCTTTGTTTTAGTTAGAATTATTTTTTAAAAATGCATTTTTTCTGCTCCAAACCCCTCTGCAAAAATGTTCTTAAAAATAGAAGCAAAACTGGAGGCTCACTAGGTTGTCTAAAGCACCTGTAAACAACCATGAGCTCATAATAAAAGTTTCATACAGAAAGGCCATTTAGCCCTGGGGTTCAGTCAAGCTATTTTTTCTTATTTAATATTCAGACCCTCAACTATTAGATGAGGTGGGCTATTGCCATTCAGTTGTCTTCCTTTCTTGGAGTCCAAAAGTTTTCCCGTTACCAGGAATGGATATGCAGATAAGATCTAGGTCTCTTGTAATGGAGATCGGCACAGAAGCATAAATCTGTACGTTGCATACGTGGCTTTCCAGAAGAAACAGGCCAAAATGTATTATGTGATCAGATGTGAACGAAAGCCCAGAATGGGAAAATGTCTAGACTTACGTGTTAATAATTATGCTGTTCTTTTAAGTGCTCAGAGTGAAATGAATGTCAAACGCAAATGAGTTTCTTTTATTTTTGTACACTTGTGAGGAGTTTCCTTTTTACATGGCATGACCTCATCCCAAGTGAGGAATGTTTTGAAAGCTCTAAATTATCAATATCTCTACAGTTCTCAAGAAACACTTCAAAAGTCTGATATAGTCCAGGTTATTCTAGAGTTGGAAATGGTGTTGGTGATAGTGGGATCCTAAGCTAAAGAAATTAGTACCACAACGACTCGCATAAAGCGTATGTGATTATCTATAAAGAATCAGGCATTTGCTAGTTGGCAAGTGTTGTGCTTTTTCTAGAGACTAGACAATCTTAATCAAAAGATTAAGTGCAAGCATATGGACGTCAACAAACTGCTCTATTCTCAGGAAAGAATTCAGAAGGCAACTTTTATAGTCTATATGCTTTACTCTGGCCAGTTTCTCTCCTCGGCTTCATTGGGTCTTTGTTAAAGAAGAATTTGAACCTTACCCTACTCCATGTCAGACATCTATTTCTGTGATATAAACAGAGAAAGACGTGAATATGTGGGGATATCTAAATGCATTTCCTTAAAAGCATGTATGAGCTCCAGCAGACAAGGGTTTTATTGCATGCTCATTACTGGGCACTCAAAGATTTTTGCAGGTCTCTCTCACAACTTCGTCTGCCTCCCGCATACCTTACACACCTTCTAGCCTTCTTTGCACCACAAAAAAACACCCCAGTAAGACTGACTTGTTTTTAAAGATGGAAATTGCTGCTGTCTCCCGCTGTGTGCAGGAGAAGCAGTGCTATCAAATGGCCCACTGAAGGGCCACCACAGGCAAGTTGTTTACTTCCTCTTTCAGTCAGCCTTCCCCAATGGCCATGCTGGCTGGGAATTATGGGAGTTGCAGTCCAACATATCTGGAGGGTGCCAAACTGGAGGAGACTAAGGCCACAGCTAGACCTCAGGTTTATCCTGGGATCATCCAGGGTTCGCCCCTGCCTGAGCACTGGATCCCCTGTGTGTCACCTAGATAAACAGGTTTGACCCCTGTACGATCCAGGGATAAACCTTAGGTCTAGCTATGGCCTAAGCTGACTTCCAGTGTACAAGGCATGACATACTAAGTAGACATGAATGTGACCATGAGCCAGTATAGCCAGTAAATTTGTAAACCGCCCAGAGAGCTTTGGCTATTGGGCAGTATAGAAATGCAATAAATAAATAAATAAATAAATAGCTCAGTAGCATCAGAATGTTGTTGTTACGGTTCCAGGATGAGAAATGACTTTCCCAACTGGTGGAGCCCTTCTTTACAAGGGTTTCCCCAAAAGGAATTTCTGATAGACTGCCACCAATCAGGATGACCCTCCTGACACACCCTAGTCTGTACAACTGGGGAATTCTAAGGGAAAAACAAGGGCAGGCAACAATGACACACACAGGATTGCAAATAAAATCAATAGTCAGTCTAATTTAGCTAGTTTCATGTTATGTACTTGGGTTGAATATTTGATTTCTATAAAGCATATATTAGTCCTCAGTAAAAACCCCAAAAATTCACCCCCCAAGCAAGAATTGAAAAATTGGAGAGTAAGAGGGCTGCTTGTTAGAGGCACTAAATATGGCTCTAAAACAGGCAGGAAAGTCATAAGTATCCAGCCTGAAACACAACAGATACCAATTAAGGTTTGAAATTTAAATATGACTTACTATATCTGAAAAGCTTATACTTTTAGCTCACAATGCCTACCCGTATTATTAACCTTTTGCAACCATGACCTAGAATTTACATTTGTAACTTAGAAATAGCAAGTAAATTATCAGTTCCAAATAGTTCTGTGGTTTAAGTAAGATGCTTTGCTTCATAACCACAATTGTTTGAAATGAAGTAAGGAAAAGAGAAAATCTTGAATTGATTGTTCAGTTTGGGTTATTTTTATTGTTTGCCATCTTAAAACCCAATGTTTCACTATGTGCTTTGCAAGGATAATAATTTCTACTTTTAGATTAAATCAAAGTGACAAAGCAGTCACATTGTGAATTGAAGGGGAAGTTTAATGTTTTCCCCCTTTTCAGATAGTAATCTGGTATGAATTACCTAGAATACTTGGGCATGTTACCATGATCCATACAAAGATCCTGTATAGTAGTTACTGTTGACAATTCTGTGAAATAATGAAAGAATCGAAACAAGAGAGATAATAGCTACTTTGGCTTTCAAGATGAAATAGTCTGGAAAGCACAAAAGTGAAGGGATGTATCTGGCTAAAGTTTAAAAATGGAAGCTCAAATGAGCAGTAAAGACATTTCTTTACATTCTCTATCACCAAGGTAGTCTAAAAGTTACTAACATGTTGCCAGGTACTTCGTGCTATTTCATTTGAATGCCAGGAGCACAGCAATAAAGAAATTCATAACAGCTGTATGGTAATTTTTATGCCAACTCTTAAGGTACAAGTTTCGGTATGTGCATTTCCTGCCAGGTACCTGGTGAACCTCAGTATTAAAACTCTACTTAGCAAGAAACCCAATCTTTATTGCGAAAAGACAACAGGCGCCAAAAGTTTAGGGTAAACTATGGTGTGTGTGGGATGATAAAAGCCCACTGCTGTAAAACATAAGAACTTAAGAAGAGCCATGCTGGATCATACCAAGGTCCATCTAGTTCAGCATTCACAGAATGTTGGATTGTCTCACAAACCAATGCTTGAGAGAAGCCAGTTTAAAATCCCTAGGTGATGGAGCTTATTGCAGAAGGCTCTGGTCTGCTAGCAATTATCTAGATGGTTCACCTGTACCTCCATAGCATCTGGTTGCTATTTTCTCTGTGTTTGAAACATGGTTACTCCACAACCATGTGCATTTTGACCTAGAGGTGGTTCTATCTGGGGCTCTTTTGTACATATTACAGTTCAGTACCCCCAAATTCTGTACAAGTGAGGATCTGGAAAATGGTACAGATAACAGTCTATACTTATCTATTTAGTGGGAGAAATATCATATATTGGACCACTAAGAAGCAACGAATGTCAAAAACAATGTTGCTGCTTGCTAGTCTCTTCCTTTTTTGCAACACACTATTGGACGATGGATTGGAAGTGTGTTGCCAGCTTAACGTTCTGCATTCAAGAAGGCAGGAGACAAAAGATATCTGTCATGGGAGGAGGATGCTATTGAAATTTTAAGAAACTAATAGTAGAACATATGAAAGGCAAAGCAAGAAGATAAGACATAAGAGCTAAGTTGTGTAGCACATTAAATGTAAAAGGCAATAGGACAGTTATTAAGAAGGTTTTAAAAGGGGAAAGAAAAATAAGATATATTTTCCAAAGATTGTGAGATACGATTAGAAGCAAGCATCAGGACCAGAGCAAGAAATATACTCTAATAGTTGCACACTAGAACAAATCTCTGCAAAAGCTTGCAATAAGAAGAAATCCCAGAGTTTTGATAGTGGTTTCTCCATCAAGTTGGCTTTTTAATAGTTATTAAGTGGAGAGGGTGTTAATAACAAAATGGCCCAATTTCAAGGGCCTGTTTTGACCTATAACACCCTACATGGCTTGCATCATCAATACCTAAAGGTATACCTCTTCCTATATGTGTCTACTTTGGCCCCAAGATCATCAGCAGAGCCCCTTCTTTGAGTATCCCATCCCTTCTAAAGTCCAGAAGATGGCCATAACAGAAAAGTCCTTTTACACACACTTACACACACACACCTGAAGGAGATTCACCTGGAGAATATTTTTATTCTCCCAGGCCTTTTTTACACAATGTTAACATTGTTTTATTAGAGCTTTTCTACCCAAGGTTGTTAATTGGCTGTTAATCCACTATTCATCACAAAGATCCGAGCACTACATGAACACTGTTTCCTTTCCTGGTTTTCTGCTTTGTAACCTCTAGGTGGCACTGTGGAGTAGTAGAATAGTGAAAATACACAAGAGTAAATCCAACTTTCTTTCCTTTTCACAATTAAATGCCCATTTTCCCTGCTGTAAAAAAAAACACAGCCCGAAGTGATGGATAAACACAGAAACAAAACTGGAAGGTCATGACATTGTCTGAGTAACTAGGGGTGTGCACGGACCCCCCAATCCGCTTCATGGCCCAATCTGGAAAATCTGGATTGGGCCCGATCCTCTTCACGCCGCTCCGTTCGTCTCCCGCTCCACTCCGCGGAGTGAGATCCGGCTTCACCGCCATCACTATATGGATGGCGGCGGCGGTGGCGCAAGAGAAACCACCCACCCACCCCGCCCCCTTACCTTTCTCCGTCGCGGGCTTCAATTGAGGCCCCGGTTGAAGCCGGAAGAGGCCTCGGCCTTCACTTCCGGCTTCAACCAGGGCCTCAATTGAAGCCCGCGACGGAGGAAGGTAAGCGTCCCTGCTCCCTTACCTGGTGCTGCCGCCGCCGCAGCCGCATGGATGGCGGCGCCGGCAGCGCCAGATGAGTCCCCCTCCCCCCCCACTTACCTTCAGGCGAAGCTCTGGATTGAGGTGATCCTCTTCGCCTCGATCCGCAGCCCCCCTGACTCTCTTCGCCTCAGCCTTTTCCGGAGGCGTATTAGGCCGCCTCACTCCTGCTTCTCTGAACCGAAGAGAAGCGGAGCACATCCCTATGAATAACCCCTTAAACAACTCTGATTAGGGTACAATAAGCACACCATAAATGCCTCATGTAGAAAAGACTTTAGGCTGCACTCCTATGCATGGTTAGATTGGCTGGCTGGAAATGTTAGGAGTTGTAGGACTTTAGTCTGTCTAAACGTGTGTAGGATTGTGCCCTTAGTTCCTATTGTTGGTGGTCATTGGTTACTTTTTACCTTTAGTTTGTTCATTTTCGCTGTTTTATGTGATTATTGAATTTTATTGGTGTTAGCATTTGTTATTTCTTTTAATATTGGATTTTGATTTTATTATTATTTTGTTGTGATAGTGTGGTTTAAATTTTATCTTGTACTTCGCTTAGAGAAATGTATTTCATAAAGTGACTAACAAATATAACAAATGAATAAATATTGCTATTGGCAGAAATTCGGCAAAACTTTGTCACAAAAAATACCATTGAAATCAATGGAGATTACATTAATAGTCACTTTAGACTTACTGCTTTCCATGAATTACAATTAACTTTGGATCAGTTGTGTCCATTCTTGCTTTTTTGTGGGGGTGAACTGCCTTGTAAGCCTTAACACATCTGATTCGGGTGGAAGGATTTGAAATGAGTGCCAAAAAAAATATGACATTGAAATTGCATGATATATAGGCTGGAATGCTCAAACCTATTACTTCAGAATAATTCTGCTGAGCTGCTTTATCTGGAACAATGCAACTTGAAGACTGCAGCCTTTGCAAAAAGATAATTATAGAAATAGATAAAGCAGACGGGTACTATGGCTAATTTCTACATGGAGATAGAGAGAGAGAGAAGAATGGCTTAGCTAGACCTAAGGTTTATCCCAGGGTCATCCCTGTTTATGTAAATGACACACAGGCCCTGGGAGCAGGCAGGGATGACCCTGGGACAATCCCGGGATAAACCTTAGGTCTAGCTATGGCCTAGAACTCACAAACCCTGACCTAAGAGCTCTATCCCTAAACCCAGATATGTAGGGGTTAACTATATTTACTTATTAGTGAGTGAAAGACAATTTGTGCATGCACAAGGAGTTATATTTATTTATTTATTTATTTATTGTTCTTATTATTTCTTTATTTATTTTCCTGTCATTCAAAGCAAGTTGCAAGACAGATTTCGAATATGGGCAGATGGAAAATTTGGAGTACAGGAACAATGCTTCAGTGTTAAGTCTGATCCTATGTTTACTTAGGTAAGTGTTATTGAGGTCAATGGGTCCTGTTCCCAAGTCTGCATAGGATGGTAGCCTGGGAATGAAACGATTGAACTCCTTTGGCCTTACTACTTTTTAGCCATGCTTGAGGTCATGCTGCATGTGTCAGTAAAGAACTCCACATCCTGAATGTGGCCATTAGCAATAGCTAATCATTGGTAGACTAGTTAAAGTAATTTCTGAACTAGGTTTTGAGTTAGTTTAAATGCAGTTTTCAAAACTACCACTCTGAGTAACATTACCCACAGGCATCGAATCAGCTGATGTTAATAAATTTAGAGAATTGTTTTAGCTGTTTATTGCTTTCAGGTGTTTTTTAAAAAAAACTAACACATTAGTTTAGTAATTCAAAGTTAGGGTGTCATAATATCGCCCCCCCCTCTTTCTAGGATTTTATGAAATTCTTGGAGACTAAGCACACTAACCCATTTTATATTGTTATCATGTTTTTCAGAATGCTTCTTTTGTTTTGCAACCTTCACAGATTACAACATTCTTTTACAGAAAAGTGGTTGGATTTCCATTGAATATGAGACCACTGGGAGTTTTGCTTCAATAAGAACTGCAGGACTGATCCTAAACAAAAACCCTTTGCTGAATTAAGACTACAATCCTATACACATTTACCTAGTGGTAAACCCCCATTCACTTCTGACTAAACATGTATGGAAGTGCACTATAAACGGTATTTTTACAGTGCAAACGTATGCATGTCTACTCAGACATAACTCCTATTTAGTCCATTGAGTGGTTCTTTTATTGCTGCAAAGTTATGTGCTGAATCAAACTACTCTCTTCTTAACCTGGGTTGGGGGACAATGAACGTTGGGAGATCTGGGTCACCAGATGCCTCCAGACACTCATAGGGAGAGCATGAAGATGATGGCCTTCCCCTGGTATCTGGCATTCAGAAGTATACTACAATTAGCTCCACTGACTTGAACTGTTCCGAAAATAAATGTTTCTTCTTAATAATCACTAGCTCTCCTTTGTGCTAGAGGGTAAGTCCCACTGGTGTGTGGGCAGCATAGGATACTGCCCAAGAGGTGATGAGATGGACAGTTCATGGTGTGGTTTACCACAGCATTACAGCAAATGTTAGATTAGGAATAGTAATTTTGAAGGAAAATGCCCTATACTCATTTGTGGTCTTAGGAAATTCACGTGTCTCAGTACTTTGTTTCTAGCAGTGTCCAGCCAAATGCCTCTGGGATGCTTGCAAGCAGGGGCATAACAACCATGTTAGCAGAAGAAGCTGAATAAAGCAGGCAGAATCCGGAAAGTGAAGGGCCTGGCAAACTTTACTAGGTAATAATAAACAGATAATCCCCTGGCTTTAAGCAGCCAGAAGTATAGAACAGCAGAGCGGATCAAGCCAGACCCAAGAGAGTGAAATCTCCGGAACCACTACTACAACACCTAAATCAAAAATATGGGGAAATCCACCTGAGTTTGTGCAGAGATGCTATGTTACTTGAGGGCCTTGGTATGCCAAAGCAGTATAGATTTTTCCAAAACCTGAAAAACAAAAGCTCCATATAGAAGGGCCTCACCACCATCATAGCTATTATTCCCTGTGCCCTCACTCATTGCACATGTACTTTTGATAGACATATACCTCTATCAGTCTTGAGATTTGCCTACTTTCAATAATAAAAGAGATATGAAAAACATAAATATTACGGTATGATGATTCCAATAAATTAATATATATATATATTAATATTTATTCTGAGCAGAGAATGGATATTTTGGCATAGATTACAAATAACCCCCCTATATGTTGCCCCTTCCATTCCCAACAACAATTTAGTCTCTTCATTTATTATTCTTTTATTTTATTTCCAACTGATTATTTCAATATTTTATTTTGTAGCTATATATTTTGCAACAGAATATGCTAGCTCCTGGATAAAAAACAGTTCCAGCACACCGATTTTGATATCACAGCGCTTTGAGAAATGAAGCTTTTATTTAGGTTCCAAAATACTATTATTAATATCTAGTCTTATAGAATCTAGAATGCCCACAGGTTGGAATTACTGTCCTAAATGGCTTCATCAATAGTATTGTGTAATCGTTCTTGGAATCCCAGACAATGTCTTCAGGACTTCATTGTAAGAAAGAACTAAACATTCACTATGTAAGGTTCACACACACACACACACACACACACACACACACACACACACACCATATCTAGGGTTTGTTAAAATAATTAAATAAATGTATTCATATCAATTGCTGTGTCCGGTAGGATTTTGAAAATTATTTTGTTTTGATTTTATTGAAGCTGGCAAAAATAAAAATGGACTATTTAAACATGGACTGATTTATGCTCTTTGCAACCTTACAGCACGATTTGGATTGTAAGGATGGGCAATGTACGCTTCTCTTAATGTACAGCTATAATCTTTGAAATGTTACTAAGCTTTTGTGATTGCTATTTAACTGAAGTGATGTTTGAATGTCCAGTAATCTCTTTCAAGATAAACCAGGTAGCCTAATGGAGAATTGAAAAAAGAAAGCCCACACAAAGTAGTATTATAACAGACTAAGTTTATTCTAAATTTTACATGTCTTCTTTTCAACAGGCTTAACAAGCAGATAATATCAAATAAAGTGTTTTATTCTTGGAGGTGTGAAAACTCCAAACCTTGCAAATTATGGGAAAGTTAGTACAGCGCTAAAAGGTTTTAATAATCAGTTTTCTTTGTTAATGAACTGAAACATGATGGTGGTAATTCTGATGATTTTTAATTTTACATTAAAACTGGAATAGACAGTAATTCTCTCTTTCTTCCCATTTACCTGACTTAGATAGAAAAGGCAACTGTTTATTCTTTTTGGGTTGTTGTTCTTGTTTTATTCTGAATTTTATTCCTAAAGCTGTTGTTTAAGTTGACTGGAAAATGTCCCTAGCAGCCTGCGGCATAATTTCAGGAGGAGGGAGACAAAGAAATTCTTATTAAGGTTCCTAGGAAGCTTTAAAGACTCAGGCCATGGCTAGACCAGGCCTATATTCCAGAATTGTCCCGGGATCATCCTTGTGCATCCAAGTGACACACAGGGGTTCCCGGGAGCAGGCAGGGATGACCCCTCCATTTGCCTGGGATAATCCTTAGGTCTAGCTAAGGCCCTAGTGTTAGACATAACTGCAGCATATTTTTAGGATGTTTTGTAGATATTTTGTATATCTCATCTTGAATGTAGCAGTATTATAGGTCAAACTGCCACACTTTTTTATCCAAAGCAATTTATCAATAGGTCCATTTATAGTTTCCCAGGATTGTATCCAATGTTAGTTCCACTGAGGGTCAAACTACATACTATGTTAATTGTGTAGTGTGTTGCTGAGCCTGACAGTTTTCTTTACTTTAGTATAACTGTGCACAATTCTGATTCAGATCAGGACCAGCACACACCAGGAGGGAAGGATTAAATTTTTCCATTTCTTCCCAAAATTCCACACACAAACACATGCTCGAATGGGGAGGGGGGCTAAAAATAAGTGGAAAACATCAGAATTGTGGCTTTTTCTCTTTCTCTCTCTCTCTCTTAACTACCCCCCCCCCACAGGGGCGCGTGAAGGAAGGAAAACAGATAGGGGAATATTTAAACCTTCCCTCCCAGTGCAAACTGATCCTGATCTGAATTGGGATCATACACAATTACACTAAAGTAAAAGAAACTATCCAGTTCAGCTATATGCTACCTAATTAATGTAATGTGTAGTTTGGCGCTTAGACTCAACCCATTGAAATGAATGGGACTCAAAATAGACTTACATTAGAAACAACACATTCTGTAGAACCAGTGGTTTGGCCAGATATACAGGTATTTCTAGGAAGTAATCTCATCTGGCCTGGAACATAACAGAATAAATGCCTCCTCCACCCTTCCCAAATGGTACACTGGCAGTATGGCATTTTCAACAAACATTTCAACTTGTTGCCTGGTGACTAAGGGCATATTTACATTAAGGGGAAATCACATTCTTACCCAGGGTGTTTGTGTTTTCTGCTTTTTAGCATGATTGTTATGGGTTGCATTACAAAGGCAGAGAGGGGCGACCACATGTTTGAATTGAATATTTCCCCTCTCTTCATTTCAATTGAGACAGCGCCATTTAGTGGTGGAAGATCCTGCATTTTGGGGGGACACCACTTTAAATGTGGTTCTTTTCATGGTGGAATTTGCAATGGATACTGCAGGAGACGTCCTGGTCATTCACAATATCATGTAATCAACCCACAAACTTCCATGAGTGGCCAGTCACAAGCTTACTTTAAATCACTCATTTAGAGAAGTCTGCAGTTATCTGATTGTTCTGTTTCACTGCCACCATCTACAGATAACAGCTCCTTCACTGGGCAATCTGACCTACAGGGTTTCTTATTTCTAGCAAATACCTATATTTGAGGGCCTAAGGGCTAGAAATCTCTGCCATTATAACTCCTAATTCTAAAGCTGACTCTTTTCCGCTGCCACCAATTCTCTTAGAATACTTTAAAACCTCCTAGTAACTTGGGGTAAGAGGCTTAGGCGTGAGATGGACACCAACACTAGAGCCAAGATGGACTATTAAACAAGTTATTTATTAAAGGGATATTTTGTACACAAGGGATTAGTAATATTTACTTTGGGGTTTTCAAAAGACGGCTTAGTGACAATTCTTAAGGACTCAAGAAGCACTGTTGCTATTACAAATCTCTAATGACTTCTTTTACCTCAGGCCAAATTCTCTAAACCTCCACCCCAGCCAAATATGCTCAAAACCAAGTCCAGATTCTTCATATAGTCTTCCTCTGACCCCAAAGTTCCTCCTGCTGTATTTCTGGCAAGTTGGGCTGTTCATCTGGGGTTTTACTGCCTTGCAAGATCTTAAGGCAACATCTTAAGGCATAACACTTAAGGCATAACGCTGCCACTTGCTCCCTACTCCCGATCTTCACCAGCTTCTGGTTATCAAGTCTTAACTTTCTCCTCAGCTTTCTCCTAGTCCTCCTAAAAGACCCCACACCAACCAGCAGACCTCCTTCCTCATAATCCGCAGACTCAACTGTCAACTCCTTAACTATAATTTCCCAGCTGCTCTTTTCTACCTAGCTAGAATCCTCAGGCACTCAGAATTGATTTTTTTTTTCTGATCCAGGGTCCATCTGACAATATTAAAAGTGATTTTCTCTCTCCCCCTTCAGAAAATCACTACACAACTACTACACAGTCCTTTGACAGTAACAAAACAAAGCCCCAGGCCTACCCAGCTACATTATTGCCTCTCAGAGGTCATACGAAGTAAATACTACAGAACAACAGCAGTTATATACATGGAAATAAACATTGCTGCTCATTTCCATGTTTATTTTAGGGGCCACAGTTTCTTGTTGTGCTAGCGGTCCGACCTGCTTGTGCAACAGAACTAGTGTGGCAGCAATGTAGGGTACTGCTCAATGTTTACTGAATTTATAGACTATTTCATACTTAAAAGGTACTGAAGTGGTATACATTAACACACACTCACAAATAATTAAGAAGTAAAATGTTACAATGCTGTAACATTCACAACTCAATCTCCCCACAACAGTGAAGCCCCCAAAACAGTGAACCGCCAAAAAGTACTTTAAAAAACTCCATATGAAAGCTCCCTTCAGAAAAGCCCAAAGCTATCAAACTGCAAGAAAACCCTTCCAATATAGAGAAGCCTTTTCCTGATGACTAAGGAAGGTGATCAGGCAAATATCCCTTGGGAACAAGTCCAATACTAGGTTGACCAACTGTCAGGATTTGTCTTGGTTTTTGTTCTATCCTGAGTGTTGGGGGATTTTCTGTAATTTTCTATAATATCCTGGACTGACACGCTTTCCCCTTTAGCATGGCGGGCGGGCGGGGGGGGGAGGGTGACGTGCTTTCTGGAGGTGTGTCATTCCCCCCCACACACTGCTCCAATGGGGGCATTAAAGGGCATAGTGTGTCATATCCAGACGTTATAGAAAAGGCTCCGATTGGAACAGTGGGGCGGGGAAAATGAACTCTCCCCAATTGGAGTGGAAGAGGGGAAAACGCTCTCTCCGGGGCCTCTGGAAAGCATGCCATTCCCCCTCACCATGCTAATGGTGGCCGCCATTAGCACGGCAAGGAGGAATGACACACTTTCCAGAGGCCCCGGAGAGAATGCTTTCCCGCCACCCCCACGCTGCTCCAATTGGGGCCTTTAAGGCCCCAATTGGAGCAGTGGGGTGGGTGGGAATGACATGCTTTCCCCTCTTCCACTCCAATTGGGGCCTTTAAAGTGGCAGGGGGATGACACACTTTCTGGGGGCCCCAGAAAGCCACTTTCCCCGCCAACGGGTTCCTCTTTTTTTGGTTTCCCAAATATGGTCACCCTATAATGTGCCACAATAGAAAAGGCCCTGCTTCTTGTCCTCACAGACTGGGAAAAGACTTGACTAAAAGATAACACATAGGACAGATTTGCCTGCAGATTTTAGATGACAGGGAGAAACGTGGGAGAAGGTTTCTTTCAAGTACAGAAGACAAAGGCTGCTTTGAATGCAACAACCCTTTGAAATGTACACAGAAATATAGCAGCAGCCAGGGCATTTGTGCTATGATCTGTATAATATGCTTTGTGCATCTCATTCTCCAGAAGATGGGCAGCAGAGTTGTCTACAAACCACAATCTCTGGCTCTTTTTCAAAGGTAACAACACCTAGAACACATTGGATTGTCCAATCAGAGGTTAACTGTGCCTGGTGGCCAGATCTGTTAACTAAAATCGGGAATCATACCGATCAGTTATAACAGTTATCTCTTTAGATGATGGAAGAAATGGAACCAAACACCTTCCAAACTGATTTGCAATTTGCCACAGCATGCAAGAAGACAAAATACAGCATGGAGTCTATTGAGTTCTGATGCTGGAAAATCCATTTATGAAATGTGTTTAATGAATTTTCCCGTCAAAAGCTATCGGTTGTTATTGTTCAGTTTTGAGATCATTTGTTAAAAGATGCCAAATGTTTGGAGAAGTTTCCCAAGTAATTGGTTTGATGTAGTTCTACATGTGTGCAATGGCTGTGGTTTAAAGCATTAATGGCTGTGGTTTAAAGCATTCTCACACAAGTTGTGAGAATGGGACATGGTCATATGGAATTCTAACAAGGACCAAATTAATTTACTCAACAAGAAGCTGACCATTTTCATTGTTGCATATATTACATGCACTTATTAATGGCTGTTTTCCAGAAGTCCATTAGTTTTCTGGAGAAGAATACTGTGTTAATGCAACTGAATTTTATGATGTGATATAGTGGAGAACATCAGGATTCAATGACTTAAGGAAAACAGTGACCCTCAAGCTAAGCTAGCCTTCTCCATCCTGGTGCCCTCCAGATGTTTTAGACCACAACTCCCAACATTCCTGACCACTGGCCAGGCTGGCTGAGGCTGTTGGGAGTTGAAGTCCAAAACATCTGGAGAGCACCAGATTGGAAACGGCTGAGCTAAGTCATCTGTGTTCTGTTGGGTTCCCCGTCCCCCCGGAAACATTACCTGGTTTCACCTTATAATGCTTTAAGAAATGGATTCATTTCAGAATCCACCACACCAAAGGCCTTTAGAAGAATCGGCTATCTCATTTTCTAAGATAATATATGTGTAAACAGATAATGATATAATAACCGGTTAAATCTGAAAAACTGTGTTCTTGGGAGCTCTGGGATACTTTGAAAGCTTTGCTATTGGTATATTGGAACAGGTCTTAGGCTTCATCATTAGTCTACATAGGTGGTTTGTTGGTGCTGTATGAGTAGAAACTGTGTCTTTACTGGGTTACCTGGATAACATGCTGCTAGTACCTACTGTGATAGAGAACAACATGGTGCTAGTGGCTACATTGGCAAGGTGTGTGAGAACAAGGGCAGGCATTTAAGAGGAAACTAAGGCTCAGCTGTACCTTGGATAGTGGTGGGCTGATGACACTGAAAAAGCTCAGGCAGGTCAAACTGGATTGACAAAGAAAGAAACTTTCCCCACTCCAGTATCTATGTAGTGAAATGACAGAAAGGCACAGCTCCTAGAAAGGTGTACCACCCGAGTGTGTGGCTGCCTGACTGGTTGGGACTAGGCAGTCCTCTTAGGACTGGAGCTACATGGCTGCAATGAATCTTCCACTCTGCTCATCAGTTCTGGAGTGGTGGTATAGGTGGGTTGTGGAGGGAGATGGATTCGGGCTGAACAGGATGAGCTGCTGACTATTCAAGGGCAAGGAAGAAGCTCAGCTTGGAATGTGAAGGTCATACTCTAAATAATTATTTTAATTCATACCCATAGTCATGGCATTTGTTTGATATGTCTTTTGACATTTTTGTTTTGTTACAGAAATCTTTTATCCTTATCCTTTAATCAAATGTCTTTTAACATTTTATTGTATAAATAATTTATTGTATCAATTTTGTTCCACAATGCCCTGGAATTAAATTGGATGAAGGGTGGCCTATACATGTTTGATATAAAATAATGAATGTATGAATAAAAATGAAACCAAATGGGCCACATTCTATTCAGTTTTCTATTCATTATAAAAGGCAAGTTTACCCCTAATAAATGACTATTATTATTATTATTACTATTATTATTATTATTATTTCTTACCCGCCTCTCCATCCTGATCGAGGCAGAGAACAACAATAAGTATGATATACATAAAATATTGATTAAAAACATAGTATATATTGGCCTTTGCTAGACCTACAGGATATCCAAGGATGGAGAAGGGGTGATCTCATGTTGTCAATAACACAAGATCCCGCTCTCGTTTACACGTAACGCGAGGTGACTCAAGTAGAGAGCCGTCGCGCCCCCCATTTTTTTTTAACTTTTAAAGGGGACGATGCACACAAATACCCTTGAGGCATTACCTGCTGATCCTCATTTGTTAGACTTGCAAGGTGCCTGCTTAGATGTTTGAAAGATTTTACCTTAAGGAATAGACTCAGGTATGCCTTGGAGAACTTTGAAAATAAATACATCTTTGATTGTACTGCTGCCTGAGTGCAGACTTATTTTGCCTTTTTATTGTAAATACTTTAATTTCTATTTATTGGTTTCTTGTTTCCTGTGAATCCCCCCACCCAGTGTAACATCAGGGCATCAGGAAAAACTTCCTGACTGTTAGAGCAGTACAACAATGGAGCCATCAGGAGCATGCCCTCGGATAACCTCAGTGACTGGGAAGGTTGTTAGGGGAATAATAATAATAATAATAATAATAATAATAATAATAATAATAATAATAATAAATTAATTAATTTCTTACCTGCCTCTCCATTCTGATCGAGGCGGGGAACAAGAATAAATATAAAATAAATAAAACTGAATTAAAACATAATATACATTGTTGAAACATCCTGAAATCATTTCAAAAACATCCTAAAATTCCACTGGATAGGGCTCCTGGAAGAGATCAGTCTTAAAAGCTTTGTTAAATGCTGATAGACTGTTAAGTTGATGAGTCTCCTCCAGCAGGCCGTTCCACAGTCTGGGAGCAGCAGAAGAGAAGGTCCTCTGGGTAACAGTTGTCAATCTAGTTTTTGTTGACTGAAGTAGATTCTTCCCAGAGGACCTGAGGGGGGGGGCGGATTGTACAGGAGGAGGCAATCCCGCAGGTAGCCTGGACCCTAACCATATAGGGCTTTAAAGGTGATAACCAACACTTTATACTTCACCCAGAAACTAATTGGCAGCCAGTGAAGAGATTTTAAAACTGATGTAATGTGGTCATCCCTAGGTACACCAGTGACCATCCTGGCTGTCATATTTTGAACTAGTTGAAGTTTCCAGACTAGGCACAAAGGTAGAGCACATTGCAGAAGTCGAGCCTTGAAGTCACCAGCGCGTGCACTACTGTCTTTAGGTCTTCTAACTTTAGGAAGGGGCACAGCTGGCATATCAGCCGAAGCTGGTAGTAGGCACTCCTGGCCGTCACATGTACCTGGGCTGTCATTTGGAGCGATGGATCCAGAAGCACCCCCAAGCTGCGAACACAATCCTTCAGGGAGAGTGTAACCCCATTCAGAACCATTTGACTCACCTCCAAACCCAGGTTGTGGCCTTTGACAGCAAGCACCCCTTAACATAGGATGCATCTTTGCATATAAAGTGTGGTTCTTCTTTGTCGAGGGGTGGCTGATATGTCATAAAGAGGCCAAAGACCACCAAACATTGCGATTGTGGCTATTAATAACAGGCAAGTAACAGGACCAATACTCTGTTAATGCTGAACAATATTATACTAGAGAGAAGGTGTGTCTCATTGGGTTTTGTGGCTGTCTGTCTACCAATTCAAAGGAATTTTGTCCCCTGAATGTTTCCCCTGTCTCCACCAAGGCCAGTCATGTGGTCCTGATTCCCTTGATCAGAATCATGATCCAAGTAAATGCACTCCTTGACACAGCTCACTTAAGGCAAGCTGTTCCAAAACACATGGTAGACAAGAGGTTCCCATGAAATTCTATGGACTTTGGTTTAGGCGGTCAGTATTGTGTCTTTTCAATTTAAGATGGTATGGAAATAATCTTTCAGTTGCTTTCTATTGACTTTGGCAGAAATTAGTCATAATATGGCATATATTCAGAAACCTAGTGTAAGTCTAGCTTAGTCTAAACTTCTGAGACATCTCATGTTTTTAATCTTGCAGAATACTTATGGATTGACAATTATTATTTATAAGGTAATAGAATCTGCCATGTTATTGAATATAAAAATGGTTTCCAACTCTGTGAGGAGGTTTCCATTTTATCATGTAGTTTATAGCTCTTTTTTTCCAAAGAGGTAGATATTGACTGTAAATTCTTCAGTCAGCTACTCTTTTATAGGAGCATGCAATTCTAGTGGTTCTTTGTGTGTGTGTGTGGGGGGGGGATTCTTCCCTTCATGTCAGTGTGATTGATCACTTGGCCCAAACAGGGCAATATCCATAAATTTTTAGTGAAAATGTTGCCAATTGCCAAAATCAAAGGTACACACATCTGAAAAAAATAATGGAGGCCAGTCTGTTAGTTGAAATAATATTGGTACAATTTGGCAGAGTAATTATAACAATAATTGTTAACAATATAGTCTGCTCTTGGCCTAAGACATAGCGATTTTTTAAAAAGATCCTCTTAATGGGTTATGACTGCATAACACGCTTGCTGAATCTGTCCCTGTGTTCACCAGAATGCTGATGTGGCCTTTATGTGATGATAACTCGAAACAAATTATTAATAACAATGCACAAAGACTGTCTGAATTAAATTACAGATTGATATCAGGGAACTAGATGCATTAATATGCGTTTGAATTGCATGGTTTAAAGTGGATTTCCATTACTTTGAAATCAAGAAATATCTTAGTTTCTAAACACTTGTGTTACTATACACAGACATTGACTTAAGTAATGTTCTGCCACGACTCTGGGTTTGCTTTTCTCCCTCTTCCTTACCAATTAGTTCTTCTGTCTACTTTCCTTCAATCCATTATCTGCTTAGCTAATCAAAACCCTTTTCTGTTCAGCTGCTAATCTACACTAGACTGGATCACACAACTGAACAGCCCACCATGCCTTATCTAAACCATGATGGGCTGTGGTCCATACCAACATGTGTGGGTGACCATTTTGAACATCCAGTGCCCAGCCACAGCTTGTCATGTGGTGTGAACCCAGAGATTATGGGTTATGCAAAAGTTAAACAACAGATCGTGGGTTATGCAAAGTTTTTAACCCTCACATGACCCACAGTTCCCAAGTTTGCATGACCAGACCAGCCACGGCCAGGCAGTGAATATTCAAAATGGAGGACAGGACATGCTGCAGTCTACTGTAGCTTAAAATGTGGTAGGTTGTTTTGATCATACAAACCAGTTAATTGAATGAAGCCATGGGGTAGAGAAGGCATACCTTCAGGCCACATGGTGCCCAAACCATGTATAGGTTTTTATTTTACATTCTTCCCATGCTTAACAGAGCTGAAATGGACTGGTGATCCCCACTTCAGAGTACACCCCACTCATTTCTCCCATAAGAGTCCATGGAAACATTTCATTATTATGGAAGCAAGTCAATACAGCTCATCACATTGATAGATATTACAATTTAATAGTTATATAATGTCAAGGAAATACGTAACGGGAAAAATATAGAGAATTACCTCAGGATTCTAACAGATGCTGTATCAATCAGTGATATCTTTTGTTACAATGCATGAAAGATTGATAAAATTCCCTGTCCTTCTCCGAGTGATCTGATCGTTCAACAACAGCTATATCAGCAGATATATTAGAGTCATACCGAATTTTCATTTTCCAAATTGAATTGTGGAAATTTTACTTTCCAGTTTGAAGACGATTAACATTAGTGGATCAAGGAAGAAATGTGAAACATTCACGCTAACAAAAATCTAGAATGCATAAATAACAAACAGCCTGTTCAGCAATATTATTCATTTAACTAGTAATGTAAATAAAACATGACAATAGATAAATATTTGCTTGAAACAATGCTAAACGAGTGCTTTTTCATATTTACTTAATTGCCCAACCACTTCTTCTCCATCTTAAACAGTGTTCCTCCAGTTTCAGCATTCTATAAAAGTTATTCTAGCTTAAAGCCTTTGGATCTGGATATAAGCCTTTTTATGCAGTCAGCCACAGACACTCCTCTATTTATTACAAAAGAAAAAACACACAAGTGAGCATAAAAAGGTAGGACAGAAGGAAAGCAAAAGAAAAACAGGGAGGATGCCAGCGAAACCTCATTATTGCTGGGGGTGGGGGATGGATACGTTTTGCATTTTCTCACAATGTTTCTCATCTTATTTATTCCTCTCTTCCATACACTGATGTTTATACATGACTTTTGCCTTTTTGTACTAGTTATAATACCCAGGTATTTATGTCTGTTTTGCCGTAATCTTTCCATCTGTCTTTCAGCAACAAATATGTGGGGAGAAATAAAACAAGTGTCAGAACGGATTTCTTGAAATGTGTTTCTAAAAACAAAACCCAAAGTGCACCGTTTCAGAAAAGCCACATTGGTACGATTAAATATAACCGCAGAAGGTGAAATCTAGTATCTACACACTACTGCTTTAAAGCGGTTTAAAGCACTTTATAACAGTTTTGACAACTGTATATTGAGTGTGTCCTGGGCCCCAACAATTGTCAAAACTGTTATAAAGCACTTCAAAGCGCTTTAAAGCAGTAGTGTAGATTCTGCCAGAGCCACAGTGATTTCTTTCTTATTGTTCATTCATTGGGCCTGCAGGTGGTGTGAAAGTACCTTTTTGTAGTTCAGAAGCTGAGGTTTCTGTGCTGCTTCATTTATGTTCTATAGCAGCCGATTGTAAGGTGCCTTTTGAGGTTTATCCTTAGTATACTAGAGCCAAGCAGGCATTTTACTAGAAAGAAGTGATTAGCTTTGTTCTAGATGTTAATGTTTTGATTGGGGATAAACGAAGAGTACTCTATCCACTTTTCAACTAGCATACAACACACGCAATGCTAAAGACAATATATGCACTTAATGTTCTACTCTAATACATACTTTAAAATAAAAAAAATTATTGTAGAAATCAACTCTCAATAAGATAAAAAAAATCCCTTGCTAATAGGTAGTACAGACACCTGTCTGTCCATGTTCTGTAACAGTCCAACTCAGATTATATCAAATCCTGTATCTATAGTTTCTTGTGCAAATTCCATCATATCCTTGTAACACATGTCCACAGCCATACAGTATGAACCAGGAGGATTACTGTGGCTTTCCCTGTATTTACATTAGAAAGCCACAGGCTCTCTGTTGTTTGTGTAGCCAGTCAATTAATGTCACAAATGTCAATTTACATCTGAGATTAGAATATCACAGAGGCCTGGATTTGTTTATGTTAATATCAGGCTGTATTAGAACATGATTAGGTTCTTACAGTGACAGACTTTTTCAATGTATTTCATCTCTTGCAAGAATTCATCTAAAATTCTACATTCATATTCTAGCTCTCCACGGTCTTATTTTCCATGGATTTTCTTCATTTCATTACATTGCTCCACATTACATTGCCACATTTCAATTATTATAAATATTTCTGCTGAAAGAGCTTGGTGCAAAGGACTATAGTTTAGAGCAAACACAATTATATAGAGCAAGACATCCTTATGAAACTTATGAAGTAGTTCCATGATTCCTGTAATATTCATCCCACCCACACACCCATAACAAAGGTCTCATGACTTCCCCCCTTATGGCCTCCAATCCCCATGGTGTGTATCAGTGGGGTCTTCTCATCACTCTGAATCCATCGGTTTTATGGTCCCTGTTGCCCTGCCTGTAGCTTGCTGCCCAGAGCCCAGTAGAAAGTGGTGGTGTGAAGGAGGAGGAGCTGTAGATGCCACTACCTGCTTGCTCACTGGCTTTCTGCCTGTCAAACAAGTAAATGGCAGAAATGATGAGAAATACAAAGAGGAGCAATAGCAGATAGTGACAATGGTGGTAAGAAGGTGGCCCCATCTATACGACAGCAAGATTGCTTCTCATTTAATTTTAACCTGAGTTTTCTTTTATTCAAATCTAGGTAAAGAGTGTCACACTGCAGCAGCAACAGCAATTTACCTCCTGAATTTTTTTAATAGTGCAGTTATTAATGCACATATGCACACATACACATATGCGCATGTGCATATATAATCCATAGCCTCACACATGCGAGGCTATGGATTATAGATGAGGCAAGCTATACATTTTATCTGCGGAGCTCCATGGATTCAAAGAAGAGGAAAAATGAGTGGGGAATTAACGAGGCAGCAGAGGAGGATGCGAGCAGGGGACTGAACAGGTCTCCTCTCTCTCGCTGCCCGTTCACCCCGCTTTGTTTTCATTTTAAAAGCTGTATCTGCCCATTCCCCATATAGGAGGGAAAGCGCGTGGGGAAAGGAACAAGGCAGCAGAGGATGTGAGTGGGGAACTGAACACATCTCCTGTCTCTCGCTGCCCATTCCCCCCTCTTTGTTTTTATTTTAAAATCTCCATCTTAATTCAACATGAAAACAATGGGAAGGAAAGAGGCAGCCAGAGGATGTGATAGGTGGGAAGGCAGGGAATCAGCCGATCACTTTGTCCAACCACATATCAAAATGTGATTTAACTCTCTCAACAACATATAACCATAATGCAGTGCAAACTCAGACGTGATCCAAAAGTTGCTGTAAATCACAAATGCAAATATTTGCATTATCGTGTTAAAAACACAGTGCTACGGCGAATGGATGGCTGTGTCATGTGTCCTGAAACACGACTATGCACATTTAGGTTGGGGTAAACAAGCCATATAGACAAGCCTGTGGTTTCACTGAAGGAGGTGTCCATTGAGGGTATCTTGCCCAAGGGACCTCAAAAACCAAGAGCCATCACTGCTGCTCATTTCCCCCCCTTAAATCTCTAAGTATTCCTTGAACTCCTTGCCAGCTATATGCCTAAATTTCCTTTTGCTAGCCCTGCTGGTTGTGACAGATACTTAATGTAAGAGAGGATCCTGTTCTTTGAGAAATTTCTACAGTTTGTTCAAAGCTGCCTTCATTCCCTCTGCAGGAAGTCACATTTATCTCAGCTATAATGCACAGCCTGCAATACACTGTCTCTACCTATGTGAAAGCCCATCTTCAGCTTAAGTAGCATGCACAGGCTTTGGCATGAAGAGAATTGGTATGGCAGAACACAACCATTGGGTGTATCAGAACCCAGCTTCCATCCCTGCAGTTAAAACAGGGGTGGTGCCAAATGCAACCCTCCTGTGGGGTGGATAGCCATATCTCCCTCCCTTCTCCCCACCCCTTTCCTGCAACCTTCTAAAGGACTGGAATGCCTCTTCTGGAATGCTTAGTTACTGGCAGTAAGAGCTTTTAGCTAAAATAGGCTGGTTATTTTGGTATTTTTTGGCCTTCAGTCCCACCCACCACTGGAATGTGGCCATCAAGAGCTTCTCTGAAATGGAATTTGTCCCTCAGGTTGAATAAGGTCCCTCACCCCAGAGTTAAAAAGTGATAGGAAAGACCTCATCCTGAGATCTAGAGAGTCATTGCCAGTCAGAGTAGGCACTATTGGGTTAGGGCACAATCCTATCCAGATTTGTTTTTAAAGTTGTTTATAGGTGTTTTAAATGGCCCCGTTCAGAAGGCACCCTAAACCGTGGCTTTGACCGTGCTAATTAAGCTAGAAAGCTGGGCCATGTTCAGAAGACACCTTAAACCACGGCTTTACCGCGAATCACTGTGGTTAGAGCCGTGCTTTAAGGTGTCCTCTGAACACAGTCCAGCTTTCTGGCTTAACCACTGAGGTTAAAGCCGTGGTTTAAGGTGTCTTCTAAACAGGTGTGTAGTTCGCAGGGAAAGGAAGCACCACTGAACAGAAAATGAATGAGAAACTAGCTCTGGTGCTGTTTAAAACAGTTAAAATCTGTCGAGCATTTTGTATATGAATAAGAACTATTAAAGATTTTAACCATTTTCAACAGCACCAGAGCTAGTCTCGTTCATTTTCTGTCTTCTGAATGAGGTCAATGTATGTTACTGTGTATGTTTTTTGTTTTTGTAGTTTTAAATTTTGTAAATTGTTTTTAAACTTATGTAAACCGCCCAGAGAGCTCTGGCTATGGGGAGGTATAGAAATGTAATAAATAATAATAATGATAATGATGATGATGTAACAATACAGAAAAAAACTCCTACAGCTCCCAGCTTCCTCCGCCAGTCATGCCAGCTGGGGAATGCTGGAAATTGAAGGACATTTTCTGTCTAAATATGCATAGGATTACACCTTTAGACAACTAAATAGTCTGACCTGGTATAGATTGCTCCCTGGTTTCCCACTTCAGTCTGGTTACGTCTTTTCAGTTTAACCGTAGACAGAACTAGGAATAAAGGTGAAATTCATTTGGCTTGCGTTTTAATATGAACAAAACTAATTCACACTTCCCCAACTAGTACACAAGCAAGAAAGTGATTACCCTTTGGTTTTCACATGACTACAATTTTTCTGATTCTGTTATCTGGTTTGTGTGTGTGAGAGAGAGAGAGAGGTGGGTGTTAATGTATGCAAAATGCATACATTCGGGAAAATAGCATATATTAGTAGAAAATGCTTGCCAAAAAATTGCATATATGTGGGGGAATTGCGTTAAAACGTGTACAAAATTTTGCCTGCAGAAAAACACACACAAATATTTAGTGCAGAGTTTTTAAAAAACATTCACAAACTTAGGTGGAAACAGGGTAGAACAAACTTATACTTGAAAAAATATTGTATAAAGTGAAACAAACAGATTCATCCATCCCTAAGTAAGGGGCTTACAAACACACATATTAGTGTCTTTTGAAGGAAGCATGTGAAAATAACATTTAGGTTGCATTCCTAAACTTACTCCAGAGTAAGCAGCATTGAATTACATCTCATTAATTCTGGATAGGATTTACCTCTTAGTAAACAAAAGATACACTTCATGTTAGGAGGGGAAAAGCTGTGTGTAATATTTACTATTTCATTCTTTATTATAACATTAGAACCTAATTGCCTTTTAAAAAAGTAGACTGCTAAGTATTACAGTTGAGCACATTTGCTGAAAAAACTTTCCTGAGAGATGTAATTTCTGTGCCTTGGTAATGTGTCAGCATTAATACACCTAGCAACTTCAAGGATATTCACCCAATTTAAAAAATTAAATTTTATTTTATTTTTTAAATTCACCAAACATCCTTGAAGGTGTTAGGTGAAACATGAGGTGATAGGATTTTCCTCCAACACCTACAAACTATACCAATATGTCACATTCTAGCTCTTAAATACAATTTGTTTGATTAATTGGATTATTGTAATATATTGATGAGGAATTAGAACATTAGCTGATTTTGCAATGTGTTTAGTAGATGAATTAATCGTAGACTGAAAATAGGAAATAGCTTAGGATCACCAATGAAGGCTACAGACCTCAAACAAAGGCCGTTGCTAGATGGGGCTGTAGCGCGCGTTACATACCATCGTCGTCTTTACAGATCCACATGACGTTCACCAGGATCCGTGTTCATTCTGTGGTGAAACCTCTGTTTTCCCATGTTTTATGAAACGGCTTTAAGCGCGGCTTTTTCTGTCGGTGTGCACTAATTTGGATACAGGAGGCGGAGGTGTGGGACGAAATGAGGTCAGCGCAGTTTCCGACGAGGTCAGCACTGGTCAGGAAAAGGCGTGCTAAGGGGAGTGGTCAGCGGCTTTGCCAAACCTCCTCCGCCGTTTGCGCCCCGTGTGCAGCTGTGGCAGCGGCGCGGCTGCTTTTTTTTTAACCAAACGAGTCTGCTTTGCGCACGAACGGAGGACCAAAAAAGTGTCTGGTGATTGGTTGGGTGTGTGTGGTGGATGTGTGCGTTATGTGCAGCTCGGTAGCTCTGTGTGGGTCACTTTTCGGGAAGGCAGGCATCCAACTGAAATGGGAAGTTGGTGACCCATCGCGGTGGGCAGCCACAGGTACCGTCCTCATGCCGGTGGTTTACACTGCGTGGAAGATGTAAAGGCGAGCGGGAAATGACGGGCACGGTAGAGGCACGCAGGGCTGTGTGCCTATTGGTGTGGGTACGCGGCAGCTGGCTGTAATGTGGCAACAAATGAGGGTGGGCGGCCATCTTCCATCGGCCATGTGGCGGCAGGTGGAAGGTCAGGGAAGCATCAGCCCAGGGGGTGGGCACGTGTCCTGGGGCCCCTTAGCACTGTGTCAATACACTCCCCTATCCTACCGACTGCATTTGCTGGGGTGGGGGAGTGACGGTGGCAGGCTGCTAACGCTGGTTTCGCACCTCCGGTGGTGCGGAAACTGACGAGCCCCCCTTCTTTCTGGTTGGCCCCTGTGTAGGTATCAGGAATGGGTCCGAAGGGGAGGAGAACCACTTGGCACCACCAGGAGATACTAGATCTGCTGGACATTTGGGGAGAACAGAGGATACAGGAGCAGCTGAGGGCTAGCCACCGCAACTTTAATGTGTTCCAACAAGTGGCACGGGAGATGGGCAAGAGAGGCCATAAGCGAACTGCAGAAGAGTGCCACACTAAATCCAAGGGCATGCGGACAGAGTACCGGCGTGTGAGGAACCATAATAAGAGGTCAGGCAGCAATGCCACCACGTGCCCGTGAGGGGGTGAGGGCACAGGGCCGGTCATCGCTGGCAAAATTCAGAGGCGTGATGGGATGTGTAGGCGCAGAGTGCCCATGCAGACGGCTGTCCTCGGATCACAGTATGCCTGTCATCACCCCCAAAAGCAAATGGCAGCATCCCTGCCTTGTCAATGTTGCCGCTCAACAATGCCACTTGTTCCCATCGTCCTGCCACCACTGGCCACGCCCCCTGTGGGTCATCCCCCAATCCCAACTGGCTCCCCTGTGCCCAGCCTGGGGGGGGGGGGGTGGCATGGAACAACAGCAGCAGCGCCAGTTCAGCCGCCACGGCCGCCGCCGGTCTACGCGAATTGCGCTCTTTCACACTTGCGCAAATCATGCAGCGGGCAGAAAAAAAACCACCCGGAAATCAGACCCGACAGCACCACAACAGGAGCAAACTCCTGCAACGACCCCCCTCCAACACCGGGATAATCCTCACAACGTGTGAACCATGAGGCGTCACACCTAAACAGAAAAATCCAGATTCACCCTTCCTCAACCACAGAACACCCGGTAGGTCTAGCAAGGCCCAAATATAAAATCAAATACACTACCATAAATTTGTGATGTAGAAATAATTTAAGGCTTAAGCTAAAATACATAATTCATTTGCCGTCACTGAACTTTACTATTATCTCCTTTTGCTAATGAATCAGTTACGCTAATGAATCAGTCAATAAAAATCAATTGAATTCAAAGTGTTGGTGTTTATTTTATGTACTTTCACCAATTTACAGCATAATTCTTTTTTAAAAAAACACCTCAGGTGTATGTACTATTGAATCCAATGACATTACTCCCATATAACTATGTAGGATGCAGATTATTTTATTTACCTGAAATGTAATACTGTGGCTTCTTGGTTTCTTGAAATCCCTTGACTTCTTGAACTTTCCAATAAATTATAAGTAACTGCTTACCTTATTACTTTGTTTGATGATAACACTGAAATAATTCAAGTACACAGAGGATGCATGATCTGTTTTAGCAGAAACCTATTGGGCAAAACTTTTTTTGAATTAGAGTGAGTTGGGTCTTTCTGAGCCATTTTGGAGAATTTTCAGAAAAAGCTTTGGGGTTTGCCAAGAATTCTTCAAAGTTGCGAAAGACCCAGCCAGGTTTTTTGTCCACCACATGCTGTTTAATAGCAACATGAAACTACTGGAAGAGCCATCTGTAGGTTTGAAGTAAATTGCTATCCGTCTGCTGATGATACATTTCTCCTTTTCATCAAGTAGACATAAAACAGTAAATATCCTGAACAGGTGAGTCAGTAATGGACTGGCTAAAGACCAACGCATTGAAGCTCAACCCAGATAGAGCTGCAGTATTGGTTGGTGGCTGGGATTCTGGGAAACTGGGATTCAGCCTGTTCTGGATTACATTCCCCCTTAAAGGTCAGCTTGGAAGCACTATTAGATCTGACCCTTTAGACAGAGGTATTATCCATACCAAAGTATCGTTTAACCAGATGGTATGGCAGCTATGAAGTTCTCTTCCTCGGAAAAAAACATGATCTGGCCACCTCGTTAGATTTCTGCAATGCACTGTACATGGAACATCCTTTAAAAACTTTTTAGAAACTTTAATTAGTTTAGAGTACAGTTCGTGCTTGTGTACCAACTCTCAGCTCACAATGAGCTGTTTGTCTGAAGCAGGTGCCATATGTGGAACTGGGCTACAAGCCCCACACTTACGTTTAATGTCAGTTTGGCCTTAACTACTTAGGTCCTGTTACTGCTGAACAATTGTCTGATACCAACACAACAACAGCTGTCTTTGCTGAAATATTTTGCATTAATACTGTTTATAAACTGTATTGCCATCCTTTGTTTTTTGTCCTAGTTACTGGCTGTTCTGTTCTATGCCATTGTGTGGTCTGTCACAGCACAGGTTGGTTTTCAGTATCCCTGGCACACAGGAATCTGGGTGATCACAAATAGGAACATAGGTAACTGCCTTATACTGAATCAGAATGTTGGTCCATCTCGTCCACCATTGTTGACCCTTGTTGGCAGTGTTTCAGGTCCCAAGAGATCAAACCTGGGTTCTTCTGCAGGCAAAGCATGTGCTCCCCCATTGAACTACAGCCTGTAGGGTATTTCATTTTGAGACTAACTCTTGCAGGAAGGTTTAAACACTACGGTGGTACCCAACAACAAAGCCACATTGGAGCTCTTCTTCATGGTGAAATCCTGTGCAGTTGCAATATGTGTGCAAATACCAGAACCACATGTCCAGGGGCAATCACAAGAGGTTGATCTTACCTGTCTGGCACCCTACTATGATAGAGGTTTAACTGGGTGGGAAAGACCCACTCAATCCACTCATGCAGACACTATAGCTGTATGGGATTACCATGGTGAAGCAGCTCCTATGTAGCTTAGCCTGCATGTGAAAGGGGCCAAGAATAATTTCCTCTCCTCAGGAAATACTATGTGGATCCACAGTATGGGCTCATCTACACCAAGCAAATATTCCACTATGAAAGTGGTATGAAAGTGGTATATAAAAGGCAGGAGCCACACTACTGCTTTATAGTGGTATTGAAGTGCACTAACAACTGTTGGGGCCCATTGACACATACCATATACCACTTTCATACTGCTTTCATAGTGTTATATCCTTCTTGATGTAGATGTGTCATGGTCCCCCACAGTTGTCAGTGCACTTCAGTACCGCTATAAAGCAGTAGTGTAGATCCTGCAGTGCACTTCAATATCACTATAAAGCAATAATGTGGCTCCTGCCTTTTATATACCACTTTCATACCATTTTCATAGTGGAATATCCTGCTTGGTGTAGATGAGCCCTATGTTAAATCAAGGTGAAAAGTTATTCACGATTCAGTTCCATTGAATTCAATGGGAACTAAGTGCAGCTAACTTGATATTAATCAATACCCATTGTCAATACCCACTGAAATCAATACCCACTGAAAAATGCAGTTCTGTGAGGTTCTGTGAACTTCAGTCTCTAAGAGAATTCTCAGTTTCCTTACAAGAGCATTTCCCAAGATTCTTAGGGTAAAACCATGACAGTTAAACTTTTATCAAACTAATGTAGGCCCTGTTCAGAAGATACAGTAAACTATGGCTTTAACCGCGATATAAGGCTTTTTGCCTTATTCACTGTGGTTAAAGCTGTGATTTAAGGTGTCTTCTAAACAGGGCCACTGTATAGATGCACTTGGAGTTATTTATAATGGTGTCCTATACATGTCTGATCAGAAGTAAGCCCTATCGAGTTCAATGGGGCTTTTTCTAAGGTAAGTTAGTAAAAGATTGTAACTGAAAGATCTTTCTTACTAGGGAAAGATCTCTTCTTACTTGTTAGTAAGTCCCATGGAACTTAATGGTAACTTACTTCTGAGTAGACATGTACAGAATGAAATTAGGATTGAGTGTTAGAAGCCTACGACCTGCTTTTCTTTTTGATAACACAGATAGTTCTGTGTTTCAGTTTCAGAAAACTTCATGCCACCTTAGGTTGTCATAATGTTTGACTTCTTTTTAAAAAAATGCAATGTAAAATGCTTAAATTTTAAGTCCTTTCGGAAATGCTAGTGTATTTAATTTCTACCTTTTAACACAAATGATCCCCAAATAGTTTACCTAAAATAAAACAAGTTAAACATTTAATACATGAAATATAATAATTTAATAGAACTATCCCAACACAAAATCCCCCAGTAAAACCACACTCCCAGTTAAATCCCAGATGCTTGGTAAAATAGAAATATTTTCACTGGTCACTAAAATGAAACCAAGGAAACCTTTCAGGTGTATTCTGCAGCTCCAGAGATACTACCAAAAAGGCTCTGCTCTTGGTAAAAGCTAATCTTAACTACGAGCAAGATGGCACTCAGAGCAAAGCCTCACCAGTAGATCTGAGAACCTTTGAGGACTCATATGGGAGAAGGTATTTTCAGAGATAGTCAGAAGCCATGCTGTGAAGAGCTTTAAAAGACGAAAACCAGCACTTTGATGAAGGCTTATTAAAACAAAAAAGCTGGTAAGTAAGGCAGATGTGTCAGAAATGGTGTGATATGTTCTCGCCAACTCTCATTTGATAAGTGTACCAATTGAAGTTTCTGGATCACTTTCAAAGCATTTCTGGCATTGTGTACCAGTTGATGTTTTTGGACTATTTTCAAAGGTAGCCTTACAAAAAGCACATTGCAATAATCCAATCTTTAGGTCACCAACACTTGCTTGTATGGGAGGTCCAGATGCTCACATTAAACTTCTGCCCATGTATGAATCCATTGGATCAGTATCTCTAACTTGAGTGCATTTCTGGTCTCTAGTTGTTAAGAACGTAAATTATGTCACTCCTTTGTGCGTTAAAACAAATGACAACACTTTGTAATATGTAAACACAAATACAGATTGGATACATGAAAATACTTTTCTTGGGACTTCATATGCTTTCTCTACATAAAGTTAACTTCATGGCCATTTCTGAATGTTGAATATGCTGTCAAAAAGAAAACAAAAACAGTCACGGGAAGGGGAACAGTTAACTGCGTGGCTTTGCCTCTTGGCATGAACTAGCAGTCAAAAGTGCATATTTATCACAATGTATAAAAAGCATGTACTTCAGTTTGAAAGATGGTAGAAGGCAAGGTTTCTGCCAAGAAAACATTGATATATGTAGCAATCCAATGGCACACATCCCAAGGTCAAGGCACCAGATGTGGGATGTATGATGAAATGAAGAACACCGAGGAAAGATGTCCAACATGAATCCTGCATACTCAGAGCAAAGGGAGGGGGGAGGAGTAATTTTTTTAAAATGAAACTAGGAAGAAAGGATAATTTTAGGAATATAAATTTTGCCATTCTCAGGTGGTCTGAAAGGAATACACTGGAGACAGATCTGTCTATGTCTCTGAAGAATGCCATCCGTCGCCTCACAGTTCCAAGACCATTGGAACTATTTCTCTGTCTAGAAAATCGTTTCACTGAGCACACAGTATATTAAGCAAGAATTCTATTAACTGTGGAAAAAGAAGAGAGGACTTTTGCCAAGCACCCATTCCCTTTAATCCTAATACTACAGGGATCCAAAAATTAAACAATTTTATCTCCTGTTTCTGTACTATAAAATCATTAATCTGTGAGAAAATGAGCAAAAATGGTCAAAGCTGGATCACATGTATCTGCTTGCATCTGTCTCTATCTTTTTTTTTATCTGCATAGCTCATTTTTTCCTCTAGAATTAATCCCCTCCACTCCCTTAAAAGCATATTGTGTATCTGAAGCACTTAATATATTGGAAGAAGATGAACAGTCATGTCTTCAATGACTTAGCGCTGAACCTGTTTATTCTGGCTAATAAGATCATGGAACTAATGCCACAGATGGGTCCATCTCTATGGTGAAATTAGCTCTTGTCTTGTAGACATGAGGAGTCTCCACAAATGAGTTTTACTCTGAATCTCATCTCCCCAAAGACACAAAACTTGTGGATCTGGGACATTACAAAGAATCAACCTATCCTTCCTCTTCTAGCTCGCCACAACACCTAATTCTTAGAGGGAAATTAATGAGTAGGAAGACCCCAGTAAACCCAATATCTGAGCTGTCATGCAGACATGGACTAGCAGATATCTCTGGAGACTTGGATATCATAATTTCCAAATGTGTTATCTTTACTGTTCTGCTCTGTTCTACATCATGTAGGGATGGTTACTCTGTGGGATTCTTGCAGATCAACTTGAGAGCTTATGATGGCCAACTCAGCAGTCCTCACAAATCTCAAGTCACCATTTCGTATCGGATGATTTTTGAAAACTTCCTCATTGGTTGGTTTAAATAGTTGGCTCTATGGCTGTGTTAATAGCCTCTCCAGGTGTTGTAAGAAGAAAATAGCTCCACTACACAGGCACTGCACTGAATTGGAACCACTTTTCTGTTTTTGTCAAAATTAATTAATTAGTCCACATTGATTATAAGTTAATATAACAGAAATTGGGTTTTAGGGCTCCTTCACAAGGAGCTTATGTAATATGATCAAGATCAGTTAGTAACTGAAGTTTGTGGGTCCTTTTCATGACATTGTCATCCTCTGGTGCCACTTCTGCCATTTTTTTAGCTCTATACTAAAATATACAAAGTGTACAAAGCCCTAAACAACTTGGGACCAGGATACTTGAGAGAGCGCCTTCTCCCCTACCAACCTGCCCAGTCGCTGAGGTCATCCGAGGGCATGCTCCTGGTGGTTCCACATAGACCCATCCTCCAATTGGAGTCCACCAGGGGACGAGCCTTCAGCGTGGTAGCCCCCCTCCTATAGAATTCCCTGCTTCTGGAGGTCAGGCAGGCACCAACTTTGTATTCCTTTCGGCACCTCCTTAAAACGTCATTGTTCCAGGAAGCCTTTCCTTAATGATCAGCCACAGTTCACTTTGCTTCTTTTAAAATCTATTTTAAAGTGTTTTATTCTTTTTTATTTTATTTTATCTTGTACACTGCTCCGAAATTTTGAATGGGGAGTGGTATATAAATATTGTAAATAAATAAATATTCTGACATTATTTAACTTGCCGAAAATGCAATAATAAATAGGATGGCAACATATGGTTGTAATGTTGCAGCGGCATCTGATGTCTGTATAAATGGAACAAATAGAACTTCCCCACAATAAAGCAGCCAAAATGGGGGTGGGAAGGAAAGGAGGAGGCACATCTATTGTGTCCATCATAATCCCAGAAAGACTCTGCAAGAAGAAAGCCCGGTAAGGATGTGGGTTTTTTGAGAAGGCCTTGCAAAGCACATCAGTGGAAGCCCAAACAATGTAGCAAGGAAAATATTAATAAAAGAATAAAAATGCTAGCACAGCTACCAGACAAATGTGCATGATGAAAACTAAGATGCAGAGTTATTTAAGCATTACTTTTACCCTGTATTGCGGGATTTAAAATATAATTTAAATGGCTTTGGTGGCCTACTAGGACCAGCTCTAGGATTTGGAGGGGGGGCAGCAAAGAGCCATACTACATCTGTGGATTCTCCTTAACAAGCTTACCTGCTGGCAGCGGCAGGCAGAAATACTATGTTCTGTGCTGGGTGGCTGTGAACCACTTGCCATTTTAATTACAGTAACATCGCTCCAGGAAGTTGTGGGTCATTAAAGCAGAGGGTGGCTCACAGACCCTTCTGCCAAGTATAGGAGTCGAAGCCCAACATCAGGGCCCAAAGAGCTTCCTGAGCATGCCAGGTGCTGACACTAGCCTGACCAAATTTAATTTCATATTTCTTCTTCTTAGTTAGGAATCTCTTTCTCAAAAACATTACACCTGAAAAGACCTAATTCAGAGGCCTGTTACCATGAATGGGATATTGTTGCTGTTGTTGATGACGATGATCAGCTTTTTCATGAGATGTAATGAATTACAGATAGCACTTTACACACTGAAATTCCTCTGTCGGTTACGTAAGTATTATTTCCTAGATAATTATTTAATACTGAAAATGGAATGGTCAGGCTACTGCAATACTGGGTCAGATATGGTAAACAAGGCAAAAATACATGTTTCTGCAAAAGGCTAGCAACGATTATTCAGAGTTCCCCCACCCACCCCAAAAGAAATTATTCACAGGCAAGAGTCCTTTTAAATAGTTCTTTGTTTTGCTGTGGATCTGCCGTTATCCATCACTGTGTAGACATTCCTAGCCATACAAAAATGCTTATGTAGCAATTAGGTCTCTGATGAGCAGTTTGCCTAGTTTCAGAAAAACAATTCACATCCATCTTCCTTTCAGACAGTTGCAAAGGACCAAGCAATGGGACATACGGCTGTTTTCCACCCGGCACCAAACACAGTGTCACTTTCCAGCCAGTGCTGGAACTACTGTTCTGTACATATTAAATAAGCTCTTCTGGAGTCATGTTCTATTGTTCTTGGAAGTGTTAGAGAAGGTCATTCGTTTGGTTTTTTAGAGGCTTATGAATGGGAAAATAATCTATTTTCCATTTATTGTGACTTGGCAAGTATTCTCCGTATATGCCCACTTGGATGTTGTTTTCCACACTGTAAATGCTACAAAAATATTTTGTTGCATGTAAAATATTGAAAAGCCCAGCTAATTCCACTCGTTAAAGGCCTTGCCATGTAGGGTTGCCAACTGACAAAGAAAAAAATATATGATTGGTGACAAAATTATTTGAGTCAGCTCTGATACTATAGTGAAGATTATAAGGCAGAAGTGGACATTAAAAATTTAAATACCTCAGAAATGTAAACTCAGCCCCCATCTTCTATTGCAACACTCTCACTGCCGACCAATCCTAGCACATAGAAGAGAAGACACCCCACCCCCACTCATACACCTCCCTAGAGAGCCAACCCAGATCAGTTGATCTGGAGGCATGGCCACAGTGATACTGTTAGCTTCACCCTACCCGGCGCCTGTTTACACTTCCCTGTGCCTGTTTGCATTCTCCTTCCCTCTTTATTGTTTACTACAACTTATTAGATTGTAAGCCTATGCGGCAGGGTCTTGCTATTTACTGTGTTATCTGTACAGCACCATGTACACTGATGGTGCTATATAAATAAATAATAATAATAATAATAATAATAATAACACCCACAGTTCCACGGTACCCACAACACATGAGACCCAGTAGCACAGGCATCAAGCACACAGCTCCTGAGAGATTGCAGGCAGCCCTGTAGAAAGGAGTCTAAGACCGGAGAACCCAAATACTGCACCAGAGATGTCAGAGAAATCCACAACAAAATCAAATGTGTACAGGTTTCTATGAATCCGACCCACGGATTCCACAATGGACCAAGCTTTTCCCGAGTTGCATGGATTCTGCAGACTTGAGGACCATTTTTTAAAAAAACTTTCAAGAATTTTAAGCAAATTTAGTCACAAAAAAATGCATTAAAAAAAACCAAAACACTGCCTGAATATATGTATTTCCCCCATAGGCTAAAGCATGAAAATGCAAATTTGGTTGGGGGGGATTTGTGCATTTGAGGGGGATTTGAGCATTTTCACAAGTGCAAAGGCAAAGGTGCGCATAGATGCAACTTGTACACTAGTTGCTACAGAACATGCGTGGAAGCTGTTACTGCACTCATGTCCTGCTTGAGGACTTCTCACAGACAGTTGGTTGGGCCCGGGTGACCATATGACCAGATTTGTCCGGTTTTTTGATGGCAAATCCGGGAGGGGGAAATCCGGATTTTTCAAAGAGCAGCTCTAATGGGAATTAACAAAAATGCTTATAACTCTGTCATTTTTTAAGTTAAAGACATGAAACTTGGCACAATGGTAGCTCTTAGGAAGGGCTTTAGTCATACCAAATTTGAAACAGATCCATTCATCCACTGATTTTTTAGGAATTTTTTAATAATTGAGGTTTTAAAATTATTATTTTTTAAATCATCATTTTTAAAGATAAAGAGATGAAACTTTGCACAATGAAAGGATTTAGGTAGAGCTTTAGTCACACCAAATTTGAAACAGATCCGCTCATCCATTGATTTTTTAGGAATTTTTTAAAAATTGAGGTTTTAAAATTATTATTTTTAAAATCGTCATTTTTAAAGTTAAAGAGATGAAACTTTGTACCATGATAGGATTTAGGTAGTGCTTTAGCCACACCAAATTTGAAACAGATCTGCTCATCCATTGATTTTTTAGGATTTTTTTAAAAATTGAAATTTTAAAA
Organism: Elgaria multicarinata webbii; assembly: GCF_023053635.1. Lineage (NCBI taxonomy): Eukaryota > Metazoa > Chordata > Lepidosauria > Squamata > Anguidae > Elgaria > Elgaria multicarinata. The sequence goes on from NC_086180.1 coordinate 68,640,224, forward strand.
TTATTATTTTTAAAATTGTCATTTTTAAAGCTAAAGAGATGAAACTTTGTACCATGATTGGATTTAGGTAGAGCTTTAGCCACATCAAATTTGAAACAGATCCGTTTATCCATTGATTTTTTTAGGAATTTTTTTAAAAATGAGGTTTTAAAAATATTATTTTTTAAACTGTCATTTTTAAAGATAAAGAGCTGAAAGTTGGCACCATGATAGCTTTTAGGTAGAGCTTTAGCCATACCAAATTTTAAACAGATCTGGGGCCAGTAGCAAACCCTGTTAACAACAACAGCAGCTTGCAATGAGTGAAGATACAGTCAGAGAAGATATTTGAGGGAAGGGGAGAATGTAACGCACAGAGTATAGCAAAAGCTTCAAAGTACAGCAAAACCTACAAAAGTAGGAGTGAGTGAAGTTAATTTCAGATACATTGAATCTCTCACTTGTTCTTTATTTCAGTGATTTTAACATTAAGATGTTATGTAGAACAGATTTGTCTTAAATGTGTGCTGTAAAATCAGACGTGACCAAGGCTATGTTCGGGTGGGCACGCCCCCTTGGGGGCCGACCATGTTGTCCTCCTTTTTGGTTTCCAAAATATAGTCACCCTATGGTTGGCCATTGTGTGAACATAAAGCTGGCTAGATAGGCCTTTGGTCTGCCTCTTCCTATGTTCTCCATGCACATGACCATAAGTGTTTGACCAGCAGTTGCAATGGTTGGAATGAAGTGCCTGGCCTTTGCCAACAGAGAACCTTCCAATGATGTGCATTTTCCCTGTGTGAGTGGTTTATATACTGGCGGTGGTGTGCAGTGATTTGGGGCTGAGTTACACCATATCATATGCTCCATCATGGTGTCATGGGGACAGTTTTTAATTTTTTTCCAGTCTACACTGAAGTCAACAGAAAGGAGATTTCCTGCACCAAAACAGTTAATGGGGGCATGGCTGTGGGTTGATGGGATACAAGACCTGGCATGTATGCTGGTCACCTGTGCTGTCCACACCCCATTTACAACTCTGCCTCGCTTTGGCCCCACGAGGGTAACTTCACCAGCAGAATAGCTGTCAGCAGAATGTTCCATTGGTTGTTGCTAGTGGAGAAGGAAGCATGGAATAAAGACACGAACACAGAGTTTTGGATAAACTAGGGCCTCTTTATTTGTGCTTTTAACATGTTGGTTGTTTTATTATGGTTTTAATTTTTGTGAACCGCCCAGAGAGCTTCGGCCATTGGGCGGCATAGAAATGTAATAAATAAATAAATAAGTATTTAAACAATAAGGGATATTAACCCCCTCCTGGATCTGCATGTGAAAAGTGCGGGAATCTATATGTCCTTACCTCAGGCAACTTGCTGGCATTATGGGCGAGACACTCCCGTAAGCCAGGAGTCGGGTAAACCCGCCTCCTCTCTTATACAACACTTTGAGAGTGTGGGGAGACCACCCCACATCATCCCCACTCAAATGCACTCTGAGTAGGTGAGGCAAGAGGATCTCCAAAGGCATACTATACCCCGGCATGGGAGCCATAAAACTTTCAAGGAGCAGGACCTCAGGACATGCCAATCACCTAAGGGTGCCAGAGTGGTCAAGTACTGGGTGGGACCGGCCTTTATAGGCTTGGCTCCGCCCCTGCCTGACGTGGCCTACGTGTGCCTGCACATGAGGCCTTTATTCCCCTCCTCCCCACTGCAAGGGCCTTCAATGTAGGATTGCACTCTTAGAGAAGTGAAGCCTTATTGTACTGCTACCGAGCGTGAGCTTGCAAAAGGAGACATTCATGATTAATCACAATGAAACCTGACTCAGTGAGTGGGCTCTAGCAAATATGTGTATTATGTGTGTTTTCATTATTTTGCATGTCAGTTTACAGTATGTAGTTCTCCCTTGAGTGACCAATAATTAAAATTTCCTTTTCCTTTTTACAACTAAAGCACCCAAAAGGCACTGGACAGCTGAAAATCATTTGAAAAAGTAATCCAATTTATTTTAATTTCCCATTATTCAACGTACTATGAGATTCTGGTTTGTTCCAAGACAGAAAAAGACAAGAGACCAACAGAGTAATCATCAAAGTATCCTGTGAAAAGACTGTATGTGCCAGGAGGATTTGCATGATTGCCCTCACCAGCACAACTTGTCATGTTGTTCAAATCTGGCAAAGATGGTTTGTTGCCAGGTCCTTGGTGGCTTGTTATTCACAGCAATAAGCTACCCTCATGGGGTCTGCATGACACCATAAGCCACACTGGAAAGGATAATTATGCAAATCCCCCCGACATATGACAGGGAAATGTGGAGGTGGAAATAAACCACTGTGGCTTATTTCCTCCTCCATGATCATGCAAACCTAGTCACTGATTGGATCAATGATACATTCTTTTAACAATGTGCAGGTGATGATTATTTGAGCTTCTCACAGCCAGCAATCTCATTGTTTGTTGATTTTAAAGTCCTGGTTAGACCTGAGAGTGATTATATGCCAATCCAACTATCTCTCCTTCCACAGTTTAGTCCAATGCCACCCCCAGGAAATTTGATGGCTTCACCTGAGAATTTAATAACTCAAGGAGACAAAAGGGTCCATTGGAATGGGAAGATACAAGCCATTATGAATTCCTTCCTTATGTCTCCTAAGACTCTTTTGCTACGAGACCAACTCCTGGCTCACTCAGACCCCTTGGAAATTTTTGATATATTAGTCCAAGAAATTAGACCTTTTGTGGTCAGCCCTAAACCTAAGTCCCCAGCTAAACAATTCAACTATGGGTGGTTTGATGAGCAATGCGCCACTCACAAGCACATCTTAGCAAGAGCTATAAACCATCTAGAGAGCTTTGTAAACCACCCAGAGAGCTTTGACTATGGGGCAGTATATAAATTTAATAAATAATAAATAGAAGAAGGAGGAGGAGGAGGAGGAGGAGGAGGAGGCAAGATTCGCTAGAAAATTACAGGCTCTATATACATATCCGAAGAGAGTATAAAAAGGGAGGGGGGGAAGGCAGAGTATATTCGCCACACTTTGATGGAGTTAGGCCAGGCAACCATGGAAAGGGTTTCAACTAGATTCTGGGCTCTAGTGGCAAAAGGGACAAGAAAGGCATATGGCCCTATCGATAATCAAATTACCTCTGCACAATGGTATACCCACTTTTTCCCCCTCTTCAGCCACTCTATCTTAGGAACTTCCTTGAATTGTTGCTTTCCTGAATGGGACCCAGTAACCGTTGATGAAATAAACATCCCGATTAATTTGCTACCTATCAAAAAAAGCCCCTGGAGAAGATATGCTCCCTGGAGAATTATTTAGATCAAATCCTGGTTGGTGGTCACCAGTCCTTGCTTCATTGTTCACCCATATTAATCATCATGGGAAAATTCCACAGAGATGGGGGGGGGGGGGTAAGCATAGTTGTACCTATTCATAAACAAGGTTCCAAGCCTGAACCAAAGAATTTTAGACTGATCAGTCTATTGGGTATTGTATCAAAATTATATTCAAAGTATTTATTGGGCAAGTTGGAGTCTTGGGCAACTGAAAATGCCGTTATTGCTGAAGAACAATCAGGGTTTATGAAGGGTAAATCCACAATAGATCAATGTTTTGTCCTCCACCATGTGATCCAAAAATATTCACAAAACGGTAGAAAAGAGCTATTGCGGTTAGAGGAGTGTGGAAATAATGAGGCGACACAAGTGTTTGGGTTTAAAACTGTGCCACATTTTATTGAACATAACTGCAGAAGGGTAACCTAAGCGAGCATCTCCTCTAGAACGGCTTCAAGCTGTATTCTCTTGAGTGAGACATTCCTGTCCAGAGGGTGGCGCAAAATGTTCCGCCACCCCTTGGCTCCCCCTTTTGAGGTGGGAGACCTTCCGGTGTCACCCCTCCCCGTGACATAAGTCTGCGGATGAGTGAGAAAGGTCGGTTTCAAGGGTAACCCTTATCTCCCCAGCTGGACCATGGGGTTCGCAGCTGTTGAGCCTCAGGTGTTTACCCATCACTGCTAGGTGCTGTGGATTGCTCACCAGCCCTAACCATGTGGAGATGTCCGCTTCCCTGCCAACCAATGTGACCAAAACGGAGAACATCAATCAACCTATTTAATACACCCTGGCCTGTCTTGCAGTGTGAAGTAGGCGGAAAAGCTTATGGCCTTAACAGTAGGTTATAAGTAAAAAATTCCTACTTGGCCTCCTAGTGACGACCAACAAACCATACTACCTACAGGGAAGGGGGTGAGGGAGCCGTTTTGAGCAGAAGAGGAGGGGAGGGGTGAGTCTTCCAGTTAAATAACCTTGGACACACCTCCCCCTCCTTAGTGGCATGATATGAGGCCAACCAATTGATGGCCTCCATGCCTTGTCTCACCACTGCCACCTGCAACGGCCTCACCACGCCCAAGCTGCACTGGGCGTGTTTGTAAGGCTTTTTGCTGCTTTTGTGGATCTCACTTCTGCCTTTGATGTAATATACAGGGGACACCTTTGGCAAAAGTTAGCCACCACCAATAGCGACACAAGGCTGCTCTTTTTATTCAATTGCTGCATACCAATTCTTCCCTCAGGGTTAGACTTGGGGCAAATGGGCCATTATCTGATAATATCCCTACTGGTAAGGGAGTCCAACAGGGATGCCTCTTAGCACCCTTTCTATTCAATTTGTATATAAATGATATTGTTCAAGAACTGAGAGGCTTAGAATATTTTCCAGTTTCCATTCAAGATGTCAAACTCTCAATTCTTTTGTATGCTGACAATATTGTTCTGATTTCTGCTACCTTAATTGGGATGTAGAGACTTTTGAGGAAGTTGAATGTCTTCTGCACAAAAGAGCAGTTAACAGTCAATCATTCTAAGACTAAAGTGGTGGTCTTCGGGAAGAAGGGAAAATCCCACAGTTGGAGAATGGATAACAAACCCATTGAACAATAATGCTATTTTAAATATTTGGGTTTGGGTTTTAATTCAAAATTGTCTTGGAAGCCACACTTGCTCACAGTTAAGTTGAAATCCTCCCATTCTATTCATTCTTTATTACGGTTCTCCAGATTTCATGTGGGGAGCTTGGCTGCTCCCACAGTTGAAGTATTCCGAAAGAAGATTGTGCCACAATTATTGTACGGTGCAGAGATTTGGGGATACAGTGATATTTTCCCCTTAGAAGTGGTGCAGAACTCTTTTCTGAAATCGTTGCTGACCTGCCCCCCTTTTAAGGGCTGAAACAGGGCTAATCTCCCTACAAACTGGTGTGCATGTTGCACTAGCCCTATACTGGCTGAAGCTGGCTAGCATGAGTGATTCCCAGTTCCCAAAAAATGCTACTTAGAGCAATTACAATCCTTGTCTCGAAGCTCTTGGGCAAACTCAGTCAGTATGACACTCTCTATCATTACGGGATTAATGTGGAAGCTCTACCAAATTATTCCTCTAATAGAGTCAAACAACTTATCAAAGAAAAAATTATCTTGATTCCAAATAGCGGGACCTTCATTTCCTTTCCCAAATGGCATATTCCTCCTGGTACCCAATATATAAAACATTTTTTGGGTTGGAGCAGTTCTTTATCAATCTTATGCTGGCACCACTTAGAAAGGCATTTACAGCTTTGCGTTTTCAGTGTGTGCCCTCCGCCTATCTGAAGGGAAGATCTAGTAGCATCCCGGTGCACCAAAGACTCTGCATCTGTGAGTCAGGGGAAGTGGAGGACGTTCAACATTATCTGTTGCGATGCCCTTTATATACATCCTCAAGACACAAAAACCACGATTATATTCTTCGTTATCTTTCTAACCGACCTTCCCTTGAGCAAATCTGTGTCATGCTGGCTGGCAATGTATTTATTACTGCTCCGGTTGCCAAATTTGCCTTGGCTGCAAGTAAGTTGAGAGCTAGGCATCAAGACCATCTACAAGTTTCGAAACAGGGAGCTGGAAGTTTTGCCCTTTTTATATGCTCTGATCTAGTACCCCACTGGGGAGCTCTTAATTTATGTTAATGTGACTTTCCATTTTTATATTCTTGCATTTTTGTTTACTCTTTTATTTTATTTTAAATTATTTGTTTTTATTTCATTTACTTTAGCGCATCTTTTTACTTGCATTTTATTTTTCTAACTATGTCAAATTGTGATGGCTTATCTCTTTTAGCAATAAAGATTTCATTCATATGTGCAGGTGATGAAGAACCCAAATAATGGACTTTGTTTTTCACAACTAGACCTATGCGTGTGTTTCAGAGATCAACATAATTGTAGCTTTCATCACTTCCACACTATTTTCGCAGTGCTGAGAGTTCATTTGTGATGGCTGGCACCCAGAAGACTTTACTCTGTAAATCTTGGAAGTCATTCAATAAAAGCCAATTTTGCCTTTCATTAGTGCCTTCTTTCACACTATGCTGAAGTACAAATATAAACAAGGGCTTGAAAATTATCCTGATCTCAGATGCCTCAGAGTCCATGTCTAGAGATTTCACCCTTAGAAATCAGTGTTCGGCTTCAGAAGCAACTAGGACAAGGCACAGCAGTTACCTGGAGCAATGCATATAAGTTGTGTTGTGATACTGGTGTGGGCAAGGAGTCCTGAACTGAACACTGTCCTGTTGGACTGCTATGGAGGTAAAAATCCCCCTGCCCTGCCTTGATATAACATCAAGCAGGGACATTTACCATTATCCAGTTCACATGGTCACCATGGCTTAAACAAGCCACTGTGGCTTGTTTAAGCTGTGACACATGTTAACACATGCTGGGTGCCATTTGCCTAATTACCCACCCGGGCACAGCTTGTTGTGTCACCCCAACCTGGGCAGCATGGTTTGTTTGAGGGGGAAACAACCCTCAAATATCCAGTGGGCTGTCCGTTAGGAAAATGGCAGAGTTAATTAGGCAACTGTCTGGCAGTGTGTAAAGCGACTTATGCCCCCCGCTTTATTCATTTTCTGAACTTGAGCAATAGAAATGAGAAATCTACTTTCTTGAAATTGTGTTCAGCGATTAAAACAACAACTGCCAGTTTAAGACCAGAGTAAAGGTTATTCATGTTGTCTCTAGATCTACAAAGCTAGGAAATTAGAAGCTAAGGCTGATGCCTTAACTGGCATGCCTTGTGATCTGTAATTATTTTGTGCAATGTCACAAATTGTGCTTGCTTACAACTTAGCCTTTATTCACTCACACTTCCACTTGGTCAGCAAAGATGCCCATGTTGTTCTGGTCTTCTATTGCCTTATGAAGCTATGAGCCTTACTGTTTTGCTAGAGGAATTCTCCTGTGAGTTGACTCATGCCTGTCTGTTCCTTGCAAGCAGAACTTCTGACTGATCATGAGACATGTCAGTTTAGGCTTGGTGGAACTTGAGACAACATGAGATAACCTTAACTCTGGTCTTAAACCAACAGGTTTTCTAAATGATTAAATTTCTCTTTGTTTGTTTGTTTTTAAAATCTACAGGTTCTTTTTTTTGCGGGGGGGGGGGAACCTATCTAAAAACAAACACTAACAAAGCAATAAATGAGTAGTTGTGTACAAACTGGATATTCTTGAAATGTACTAGTAAAGGTAAAAAAATGGTTGTTGCTTGACATTTAATACCATGACTTAGTAAACTTGTTAACATGTAGATCATCTGCCTAAATGTATATGCAGTTTCCACAGGCCAACAGCCCTCAGGAAAGTGCACCCCTGCCATGTGGATGTGTGTTTAGGTGGATGCATAAAAGTATTGAGATGTCATCTTACCTCTTTCATACACAGCAGTTTTTGGAGGGATGTTCATATGGAGATGGTAATGTTTAAACCAGCCCTCAGATGCTGTCATCTTCTCAAAAGCACTTGTCAAAGTGGCCTTTTTGTAATTTTCATCTTTGGCACTTGATATTGTCTCTCCTGTAGTGTACTTGTTCTTGGTGATTGTATAACCAAGCACACTGGCAGTTGAAGGCATAAAGCTGTGTGGTTTCCTGGTGAGTGGAAGTGAAAAAATTGAATTCAATATAGAGCGCAAGATTGAGCTGGTTGACAGGAATGAGAGAAGGCCATATCCAAACCAAAAGTATCTAGACCCTTGGAGGCCTTTGGAGAAGAGATTATCCTCATTACATTTCTTTGCTGGAGCCAACAATTTCCTCTACGCTAGATTGAGACGTGCGAGATGACCCCCATAAACCTGGCAAAGAGCTACAAGGCCCCTGCCAAAGGATAACTGGAAGGAACAAAGTAGGAAATGTAATTACTGTTACCTTCAAATCACAGAACCAGATTTCTTAACAGTTGCTGGTATAAAAACACATTTCAAAGGAAGCGCAGTACATTCCCAAGACCTTAATTTAGTATGATTTTTCACAAGATTAACATAGAATAGTTAACCCAAATCTTAATTATATTTTTGCCCTTATAAACAGGGTGGTTACAGATGTGGTGAAAGGCTGGACTGTTTTTGTTTTTTGTTTACTATTCCTAATCACATAAATATGAAAATCAAATGATTGTAATATATGTGAGAGAGAAACAACCTTCAGTAACCAGAACGAAGGACACCACATAAGGATAGGACAGTGAGAACACTCAAACAAGCACTGAAAGAACAATGCAGATAGAGTCGCATGAATTGCTGCTGAGATTTGACCTTGAAGTATAGCATGTGAGCAATCCTGACTTTCTAGGATACACAATCGCACAGACAAATGTAAAATGTGAATTGATCAATAAGCTGGCAATGATTACCACGGTCATAGTAGGTCTTTTTCCAGGTACCATGATCCAAGAATTATATTGGACATATCCATGATTGTCCAATTAACTCATCATTTGTCTGCTAAAATCTGGCATAATTAAACAAACAAAAAAAGTGAGCTGTCCCTGAGTCATTGAGATGGTAAGTGATAGTTATGCTACAGAAGTTTAAAAGAAAAAAACACTGAACTTCATTACAATAACTTTTTTTAAAAAAAAATTAAACTATTATTAATTTACTTGTAATGAATTCAGAGTGGATTTATGAGATGCTACTAAATCTACAATGTTTCCACCATTAAAGTTTATGTAGCATAGCGTGATCTCCCCTATAATTGTGGCAGCTGCTAGAAAGTTTAGTTTTGGGGTGGGTGGCTTCAGTCTAACAAATGGATGTTATGATGGGAGGCTCTTGAAAATAATACTACAGTAGTAATGCCAATTTGCGTTCTCAGCAGAGAAAAATTTTTCAACATGAAGGCACTTCCATGGTTTAAATTATTAGAATCTAGTAGATAAGCCAAGTTATGGTTTGGCACAAACATAGATTTATTGGGATAATAACAATTTATTGAGATGGTAATAAATGTTGCATTAGACTAAGGAAAATAGTTTATCTTGGGACTGAGGTGTAAAAATAAATCATCTCAAGCATATCAGTAGCATTTTTGCCAAGAGGCTTAGGTCGTAAGATTTTAAAAAAAATTATTGCTAGTACAATAGACTGTCAAAAGATCATAATTTTCCAATAGTAAATATTTCCTTTACACTGAGATCTTTGACATTCTAAAAATGTATGTGCTCTCTAGGCACTCCACCTTTTTCATTTGATAATCCCCATTAAAAAACAAGATTGGAAAGCACAAATGTTTAAATAGGAAGTTCCTATTTTGTTTAATCAGCAAGAGTATTCAATCATCCTACATCCTACACATATTTACAGCATACGCTAACAGTGTGAATCCTTACATAGCCAAAGCCGCAGCATCCATGCACAAGGAGAAGGCTTGTAGAAACCCCAGGGTTTGTAGAGGTACACAAAAAATATTTTTGTGGGGTGGGCAGAGAACTAGGGAAGGACCAAAGCACAATCAGTGAGAACCGAGCATGCTCAGGGACCACACAGTGGTAAGTTACCGTTGTGGGAATGGAAACAGAAAAATGTGAGCAGGAATAGAATACAGGATCCGGTGAAAGGGCATGGCTAACTGCCTTGCTGGTACCGGGAAGAGGAACACACTAAATTACAACTTTTTGTTGCGGGTCCCATTTGTTGTTATGTTAATTTCAGACTGTCAAAAACACTAAGTGAAGCATGTGTTTTCTTTCTTTGTATTAGAAACTTTTAAGCTGTTCGGAACATGTCATGCATAGCATCGTTGGAAGATGTGGGAACGTGTCATGCACAGCATTGTTTATGAATGGCACAGATATGTAGGAATTGCAACTTTCCCATGAAATATGCACGTGAGCATTATCCTAGAAAGGATCAGAAGCATCTTGTGCATCTTGAAGGCAACCAGTGCAATTTATATATGGGCACATCATTCACAAATGATGCTGCAGGATTGTATATAGGGCTCAGGAATCAGTTAGTGGTGAAAGAACTGTTTTGGGGTGGAGATAGCAGATCGGAGACAGCAGTGAAGATTCCCTCCAAGGAGATTCCCCAGGGGGTGGAGCTTGGAGCCTGTGCCACACCCCTGTGAAACCTCAAGAGATAGTGGGAGGACTCAGAGGGCTACAAAAGCTGGAGGTTCTACACCCCGGGGCTAAAGTAACATCTTTTTGTGACCTTGTAGCTACATTAAAATGTGCTTGTTGTCAGTTAAGTTATTTTTTTTCTAACCTATAAAGAAAGGAACAAAATGCTCAAGATCTGAAGTATGATATCTACTTCAAAATAGATATATTTTGCAATAGTTATAATATGATCATTGATTTCCTGCGAGATAGGGGGAGGGGAGGCATATATTACATTCAAGTTTATTTTGTTTTGTTTTCTGTATGAATAAAATAATACTTTAAAAATGTGCTGCATGGTTTTTTCTAACCCGCTGAACAGCTGTAGCCTCTGGCCTTGCAGAGAGGCAACTCCTACTATGTCTCCCAGATTTCTAAGTAGCTGCACGAGTATGGCCAATCTACCCGGTATGTATCTGAAGGCGACAAACTACTGTCTGCCAGACTGCAAATGTTTAAGCAATCAACCTGCAGTATTTAGTGTCTGCGGTAGTGTTGACTGTGATACTGTACTGCTGACTTCCTCTGTAAGCCACTCTCAGGGTTATTTTTGGAAGGAAGCGTAGGGTGTACAAACTCAAAATTATACATATATTGAGTGTGTGTGTGTGTGTGTGTGTAGATATATATAGTGGCCATGAACAAGGAAGGATAGTAGTGCAGGTGCAGCTATGTTCGCCCCTAGCAATGACTGCTGGCCTGTCATCAGGTCCGGAAACAACCCTATGATGTATACCGTCCTACATTATTTCCTACATACCTCTCATATGAAGTATCAAAACTGTGCGTTGTTAATCGTTCTGCCTTAACTGCGCACACAGGAATTCTGCTGCTCTATCCTTCAAACAGCCACTTCTATGAAATGGAATCCCAACATCAAGAGGTTTATGTGTGAAAATTGGTCTCGCTGCCAAAGGGAAATTCCTTGGAGGATTTTGTGTGCTTTACAGAGCTCCAGTTTAGGTTGTAAAGTGACCTGTGCAAAATCAACAGTTTTGATTAGATAACCTGTCTCCCATTCAGTTCACCTCTCATTGCTCCAAACCAATTAAAGTAATTTAAAGAGCCAAATAGTGTGTGTGAAGCTGGGTTGGAACCTCAGAATTACTGTCACCCAATTGAACATTGTATGTCTTCAAGCTTGAGCTGAGCAGTACAGGGCAACAGAGATCAGATCAGATAGGACAAATGGACACAACTATCTTGTTTTATGTTGAAGGCTCACATTTGGCAAAACTTCAGAGGCTGCTCACGAACCTTTTGTACATTACATTTTTATGCATTTTTAGCACCGGTTTACATATTACAGCTGTGAAAAGAAGGCTGTGCTAAATTGTTCCATATGGTGGCTGTCATCATGTGGTAAGACTTTTTTTTTTTTTTTTAGCATCGTTTATCCATGTGGATCAGATTATTTTCTGCATGCCACCATTTGCAGTGGCATGGATAAAAATGAGGACCTAGTTAAATGTGATGTTAATTGCATGGATGCGAACAATCCATATCATTAAAAAGAATATCAAAGAGCAGCTGAGCTCGTCTCCTTATCAGGATCAGGACCACGGAGGGAGGTAACTATTTTTGCCCACAACACAGTACCAATAAAGATAGTTTCCCTCAAAGCTGCTATTCATCCTGGGAGGGAAGCTTCCATTGGTGGACATATTTGTATTCCAATTCTCTCCTCCACCAGGTAACACTGTGTCATGAATAATAGAACATTTGAACTCATGAAAGTAGTCAAAACCATTTTTAGTGTCTTTCAGTCTGATCTTTCTACCACTAGAGCGAAAACTGTAATCTGTTTCCCCATCCCATAGGTAAAAATAGCATTCTTGGCCACATAAACTATTTAAATAGCCAAATCCCGGCCACACATGGCACATGAGCACTGCACTATGCATATTGTTTTCCAGATGGTTCCCAGTATATATTTTTCTCAGATTTGGCTCCCTTTTCCCCCACCCCTTGTTCTCGTCACCTACCCAATGTATAAGACATCTACTACATCTGTGTTTGATAAAAGCTATAAAAATGGCAGCAGTACTGTATCATTCCTGCCTATATGTAAAACCTGAAACACATGACATGCAGGTATCAACATATAGGGGATTGCTGATCACATTTACTTGTGGTTTCCCAATTTTGCAATGGTATCAGTGAGGGCATGGCTACATTAGCATTTTTGTGAGGAAAAACTCACCACATAGTGACTTCTCCCTTTCATTCTTACATGGTTTAGATTCTATGCACTTGTGCCCCCACATGGTCAGATATTTGAGCCCACATCAGAGGATTTTATTTCTTAAAACAGTAAAAAGCATACTTAAAATTTAATATGTATGCTTAATCATGTGAGAACAACTGGACAATGTCACACCACTTCTTGGTTTTTTGTACTTTCCACAGAAATTTATATATACTGACCCTAAGATTTATGCATAAGCAAAGTTATGTTTAGTTCTGGGGCCTTAACATATTTCTATTCCCAAAAGCTGGAAGCAAATACCATCCTTCATCTTGCATCCTGATGCTGAACACGTTTATTAATAATATTTAAGCATGCATCCTTGTTATCTGTCTCCTGGGCAGGATCTACACTACTGCTTCAAAACAGCTTATAACAGTAGTGACTACATATGCAGTTTTCAAACATTTTAAAAGTGTCATATCTTGCTTGGTGTAGATCTAGCCCAAGTGTTCATAGACATCTGCTGTTTTCCAATGGAAGGGAACAAGAATAGCCAAGCAACATTGGCAGAGTATGGGAATTCCTGGGTTCTGAGACTACATAATGGCTGCAGGATGCAGAAGACTCTAGGAATCTGATGCTGCCAGTTCCTTCTTGCTTTCTCTCAAACTCCACAGAACATCTTGATAAGCTGGAGAATCTTGGTGGGCTGTGGAACTTACTGGCTTGGGATGACTACCTCCCAAGGGAAGTGATAGGCACAGGAGGCCAGGCTACATTGCCATATATCTGTCTTTCCCAGCTCATATGCAAATAGGCTGGTATGTGCCTTTTCTGGCAGGCATTGATCCATTTGATCAATGTAAGTTGGCTGAAATCTAGTAGCTGCTTTGATCACTATGACAAGTGCCACCCCCAAAAGATGGCTCTGTGCGTGATTATTGCTTTTGATGTTTGCGTTTCTAATGACTGAAAATGCATTCATGTGTGTTTTACCATCCAAGAGGCATAACTTCTTAATGTATGTAGGACTCATCCACCCAGCCATGGGGAGAGGTGCACAAACCTCTGTTCAAAAGTTACCTGGAAACATAAAAGTGGATGTGTAAATCACACATCTGCTTTGCACCACTCTTCATTCCCTCTGAATATGTAATAAAATGCTAATGTACATGAACATATAATCAAGCACAGTACTGATACTAGACAAGCCAGTACAGTGAAGGAACTTCTAATTATCTATAATAAAGTGTGCACTGTTGAGGACTAAATTAAGGTGATCAAAGTAAAATGCAATGAGCCAAATTCCAATCCCTATAAAGACATCAATACAATTTTCATTAATTTATTAGGACCATCATGTACAAGTATGGCAACAGTCCACAAGGACTACTGATGTAGTGTATTGACAGCTGACCCTGTGGTATGAAGACATCTTTGTCTGTTTCTGTGAAGCACAGAACATGGCAGCCATAAAGTAAATAATACATTCTCTATATGTGGGCACTGTCAGTGTTGGCGTTCATGTTAGACTCTCTCCTCATCCAACAATGAACTGTAATTTAGAAAAGTGTGGAAGATGACAATTGGCAGTGGACAAGAGTACATTGCTGCTATTTCCACAGTTCACTGGAAAAATACATAAAACCAAATATAAAATTACCAAAAAACATAAACATACATTGTTGTCACGGGCAACGTTTTTTCATTCATACAGATGAAAAGCACATGGAACAAAAGATATACAAATTAAAAGTAAGCACAAAACCAGCAAGAGCACTATGATCCAATCGGTATTCCATTCAATAAATCAAACAAATAGCCAGCCAGACAAATCTCTCCCTTTCAGGGTCCTTCAATGAAACCAAGTTGGTTTTTGAAAGAAAGCGTTTCTGTTACTTCCCATCCAGCTGGCAATAAAGCCAACTGTAAGTGGTATGCAAACAGAACGCTCAAATGCACCAGTTCCAGCCAGAGTCCATCGCTGCCAATGTTATGCCTTCCATTTCACTCAGTGATTCCCTGACATTTTTGTGTTTAGAACTATATCCCACATACATCTCCTTTCTCATATGCCCAAATATTTGGGAGGCCTTCTTTGGATGCCTATCTTAGAAGTACAGATCATGATCTGGCCAAAGTCAAGCAGTTTTTAGTCTTGTTGATTTCAGATGAAGAGATCTAGCTCTCTCATTGAAGTACATGGGGAATATAGTGCTTAACTTCAGTAACTTTCAGTAAAGGATGGTTCAAGTTTGATTGGCTTGATTGTGTTCCATTGCATTTTACCAACAGTCATGATATGCAATATCTAGAATTTATGAGTTTGGAGACCCTCCATTTTCCTGACTTCCATCTTTTCTCACACTAGAGATACAGAGCATAGGCCCTTCTATTATTATTATTTATTTATTTATTTATTTATTTATTTATATAGCACCATCAATGCACATGGTGCTGTACATAGTAAAACAGTAAATAGCAAGGCCCTGCTGCATAGGCTTACATTCTAATAAAATCATAGTAAAGCAATAAGGAGGGGAAGAGAATGGAAACAGACACAGGGTAGGGTAAAACTAACAGTATAACAGTATAACTAACAGTCTAAAGTCTGAGCAACATCAAGTTTTAAAAGCTTTAGGAAAAAGAAAAGTTTTTAGCTGAGCTTTAAAAGCTGTGATTGAAGTTGTAGATCTCAAATGTTCTGGGAGAGCATTCCAGGCGTATTATGTAAGGAATCACCAACAAAAGAAACCCAGTGTGTCTATTCCCTGCCTTTTGCATGTACACACTTGGACTGTTTGTATGACATAACGACAGTGAGGTTCTGGCAGATGCGGCCATCATTTTAAACATGCAACCCCTGCTTGGGGGTTGTTGTATTGTGCAAACCTGGCAAGTGTGGGGTATACAAGGGTTAAACAACCCTGACATAACCCATGGTCTGTTTTAGGATTAAGTGAACTTCATCTATTGGGTAGTATAGAACTATAATAAATAAATAATAAATAAATAACCCATGATGAGCTGCAACATGTTGTCCAAACCTTCTCACAAAGTAGGACTGTTTCATAGCTCTCACCAATCTTCTATTTTTCTCAAGTCAGTGTTTCCTGTTGCCACCAGGTTAAAGAATTCCTGGAACAATGGGAAGTGTTGTCCTGTCTCAACTGTACCCTGACAGTTGTCCCTTTACTTTCCCTATAAAAGTCAGTGGGGAGCCATTCACTTCTATGATAAAAAGTAATTCACTAGGGATTTGCTAATTATAGTTTTACGCTGTACAGCACCATGTACATTGATGGTGCTATATAAATAATAATAATAATAATAATAATAATAATAATAATATTGTAATTCAGATGGAAACATGATGCCCATGTGTTAAATAACAATTGCCCTTTTCAGTAAAGGACAGTTCAAGTTTGACTGCAAACTGCTGTGATCGCACATTAAAAATAATATGGGCTAGTGGATAGGCTATATATATATATATAATAACCCAAAACTATGTTTAGTCATGCTGGAGCAAACATTTAATTGTCATACTCAATCATTTAACTAACCTGTTCTTGTCCCTTCCTTACATCTCCAGCATGTCTGATACCTGTAACTCTAGTTCAGTGCTTTAGCAAAAAATAAAATTTAAAAAATTGACGTATGGGATGCATTACAATGAAGCTAGAATGGAGCCTGATTGCACACTTCTTTAATAACAGAATTATCACCTGTTCCTAGTAATATATAGATAAACCATTTTGATAAATGTTGGGTTGAGTCCAATTGATCCAGCGGGGGCTTCTTTCAGTGAAATGGGAGAGAGGTGATTTTCAGCTATTCTCCTACTGCCCCCTTGCACCATCTCTTATGCTGGTTTCTCTGGAGCAGATTTGGGAGTTTATGGGAATTTGCAAGGAGAGGGAATTGCCAAAAATTGTTTCTTCCCCCATACCACTCATGAAAGCCATCAAAGAATCTCCTTGTCAGCAGAGAGACACCAATTGGACACAAGCTGTGAGGAGCATCTAATGATGACTGAGAGGAAGTGAAGTTTTAATTTCATTTCTATAGAAAAATGGTAAGGGCAAACAACAGAAAGGAAAATCAGACATTCTGATGTATATCTACATCAGAGGTGGGTGGAAAGTAGGGCCAGATCCATACCTTGTGTCAAATTATTACGAACGTGGAATTAAATGCAGGATATAACATTATGAAAGTGGTATATGGAATGTGGATTGTGAACCAACAGTTATCAGTGCACTTCAAGACTGCTATAAAGCATCCGTGTAGATCTAGCCTGTATCTCCAGATGTTTGGGACCAACTCCCAGCATTTCTAACCATTGGCTATGCTAGCAGGACTTCTGGGAGCTGGTCCTAAACATCTGGAGATCTATATTCTTCTCACCCTGTTTTACAAAACCGATCTGTTTGGCCTACTTAGCTTTTCCCAAAATGGCTGAGGAATGATCGGAGTTGGAGTCCAACACAGTCTGGAGGGCACCAGGTTGGGGAAGGCTGAGCTATGTCTTAGCAATTTTAAACTATTTTTAATACAAGTACTTCCAAGTGACATCATAGAAAAGGCATTATTCTTGCCTCTTCTAAGACAATGCATCCTGCTACACGTATGCATCATCTAAACACAAAGAGTTTTAACTTCAGAACTATTGTTTTTCTTCTTATTCTGAGGTATTCTGCCAAAATCAATTACTTAAATATAACTCATCTACTGACTTTCCTTAATTGGGTGACAACTAATACACTCCTACTTGATTCACATGACATGACCTCTGCCTTAGCTTGTATATTCAAAATAGTGACCAGTGCACATCTCAGAGACCCATGGGTTAATTAACCCATGGTGACTTGTCATGATGTGCAAACCAGCCCACTGAAAGACAGAGAGAAGGAGAGAAGAAAGAAATCTAAGAATGGCTATTTAGCAAGATCAAAAGGTAACATTAGATCCCAGCAGAAACGTATAGCTATAGACAGAATAATATTATCCATGAAAGATTAAATTAAATTTCAGGCTCAAGTAACTTTTCCATTTTAATGGAGTTAGAAGAATAATGTAAAATACGATGGGTGTTTTTTTATTGTAATTATGTCTTATGAAGTCAATATTGTTCTTATCCTTTCAACCAGAAGATCTTTCTTGTTCGTTTTTACTGCTTTGTTTGGACACCAAAATTAGATCCCTTGAAGGAAAAGGTAACTGGTGGGTCAGGTGTTCGAAAGAGCACTCAGTCTAAACAGTTCCTAGAAGTAAAACAACCAGCCCGATTGCATTCACTTCCATCCAGTTAAAGTGTAATACAAATTAAACATTCCTTTGTAAACATGCCCAGAATGCTAGATTAACTGCAAAGGCCCTGACCTTTAGAGATGGTTGGTGGCGGAGCGCTTTCATTGAAGTCGCTGGAAATAAAGCCTGCATCTCATTGCTACACAATCACTCTGCACCTGGAAGGATAACAAGTCACAGCAGAAAGTCAACATGTGTTTCTAGGTTATCAATGCCTCATTAACACCCATGAGGAGGCAGTAGTAGTTCAGGTTTATTAGAGCTTTTGTATGTTTCATTATGCATCTCGCAACCAAAGCCAATTTCATGCATTCCAGAGATTTAATTGTTTTGTTTGCTATATACAGTGAAACTAATGTGAAGAGTTAAACTTGTGACTCAAGCAAAAGGAAGTCAGTGCTGGCTCCAACTAGTGGAGTGTTTCTTGTGCTCACTGGATAATCCCTTGTCTCAAAAACAGAGAAGTCAAGTTTCAATCTTAACTATTCATACACACTCTCTTTCAAGCAAGGATTCAAAATCCAGTTGCTAAGTTACCCTGAGCTAAAGGTTTATATGGGCTACTTAGGACATCTGCTAAAATCATAACAATCTCAGCTTCTTGTTCATGTCTTTCATAGATATATTGTCCTTGCAGTTGCCAATATAACCTTGCAACGGTACTTCTAGTGTGTGTTCAAAAGACTGATTATCTGCTGTAGCTGCAGACAATCCCGTGGGTGTGCCTCTGCGGTAAAAGTGCAAATAACTAAACACACATCAGGTCAGAGAAAAGCTTGAGTCCAAGGAAGAGAGGCCTTCATAATCCAGTGGTAAAAGCATGGTGGTAATTGGGTGACAGATGAGTAAGCAGCTTTTCTGAACTAGTGACGAGCAGTTGTTACTCACATTTGTCTCCTATTCAGTGTAGTCAATAGGACTACACTGAATTTTCATGATGTTTGAAATGTTTGTATGTTATAATCTATGTCCATATCAAACTAGTACCCCCTTTTTGCACTTGCTTAAGACTGAAATCCAGATTGTTGGAAAAAATATGAGTGTGATTTCCTAGGTCTATACTGCCTGTCATATACTACTTATTAAACTGACTGACGTCACATAACACAGTGCATGATGATTGGGTTCAGACAATCACAGGGGGAAAAGAACCCATCATGGGTTCTTCTCTTGCATTTGCATAATTACCCATGATGCAGCATGGGTTGCCCTGTCACCTGAAACTGACATGCAGCATGGCGGAAGTGTCTTCTTACCCATTGCACAACCCATGGCTTGCAGTAGGGGTTGTGGGATGGGTGAAAAGCCAACCCCACCATACTGTTAGCAGGTATTGGACAACATGGCAACCCATGCTGTATCGTGGGTAATTATGCAAATTGTGGTTATGTGCACAGCACATGCGGGGGCAAGGAAAGAACCCACGATAGGTTCTTTTGTCACCGCTCTTGTCTGAATGCGGACAATGAGCTCCATCAAACCAGCAATTTATCACAATCTTGCCATGCCTGGTACATGTTTTTGCAGAATGATACTTGCATCCATTGTTTAAATGGATACTGTTGTTTTATACTGTTGTTTTTATATTTTTGATGGTTTAAAATTTTGTATACCTTTTAAAGTTCACTGTTTTTAACTTTTGTAAACTGCCTAGAGAGCTTCGGCTATGGGGTGGTATATAAATTTAATAAATAAATAAATGACATCATCCTTGTCCTGCACTCATCTTGCCTCTTCCCCTCCATTTTCCATCTTATTTTAGAGCAAGGAAAGTCTGCTTTTTTCCCTCTGTGTGCAATAAACCCACTCCTCCCTCCCATATATTGCTGTCCTTGTGCTAAGTCAGACCATCCCATTTTTTGTTGGGTGTGTGTGTGTCGAAGGGCGTTCTCACTGACAAAAGAGGAAGGTGGGGCAGCTCGCCGCTCAACTGCTCAACCATGAAGGGGGAGCAAGGCTGCCACCACCCATGCCTGGGACTCAGTCACATTCATCTCTATTGTTCTTACTCCTGAGTAGGCATGTCTAGGTTTCCTGACCAGAACAATGTGGGCATTCACCACAAACTTCTCTGAAAACTAATTGTAATACTTTCTCTTCACTTATATTGTTTAATATGATCTTAAGGGAAAGTGCAGTGTGTTATTTTATCATCATTGTGCAGTGTCAGGCTGTCGTATTATTGTACTTGTGCAGAAATATATATATATATATATATATATATATATATATATAGTAACTGAAGGGGGAAGGAGAACATAGGGGGCAGGGCGGGAGATTTCACTGGCATAGGAGCGATACAGGTGAAAAGTTACATGAGCTGAAATAGTGCAACAATGCACAGACATAAAAGTGCCTAGCACTCGACTCACTAAGGAAACGGAGGGAGAAACTGCGGACAAAAACCGGGAGTGGGAGTAGGTGTGATGGAGCCCGATATCTTCTCTGCTCGTGAAATTAAACCACAGGGCAATAACAACAACAAAAAAGGGCAGCAATAGAATGTACAGAGTGTCATTCTGTCATAACGTGAGATGCTAAGATGTCACTGAATGCAATGAAAATAGTTAACAAAAACTGAGGACCAAAGTACATGCAGTGTTATTTTCTCTTTAAGCTTGCTTAAACTGGATACATTCAGAAGCAGTCCCGATTTGGAACATGCACCCAATCTGGATTGGGGTCCCACTGCAGTTTCTTGCTAAAAATCCCCCCCCCCCCATTGCTATTCATTTATTTATTTCTATACTGCCCAATAGCCACAGCTCTGTGGGCAGTTCACAAAAAATTAAACCCTAAAATATAAAATATGGAAGCTTAAAACCACAATATAAAAGTACAACCAGAATAAAAACCAAGCAGCAATGCAAAGATTTAAATACAGATTTAAAACAGCAAAGCTAAAAGACTAAATACTGGGGAAATAGAAAAGTCTTCATCTAGCGCTAACAGGAGTACAACGTAAATGCTAGGTGAACCTCTCTAGGTAGCTCATTCCATAGCCAGGGTGCCACAGAAGAAAAGGCCCTCTTCCTAGGAGCCACCTGCCTCACATCCTTTGGCAGGGGCTCATGGAAAAGGACACCTGAAGATGATCTTAGGGTATGAGCAGGTACATATTTGCCCCAGGTGTTGTTGTTCATTGCAAACACCACTTTCAAGGGCAAACGGTGGCCAGGAGATAGTGATTTCTGGCAGGAAACTACCGTAGGTTCCCAGTCCAGATCAGAATGCGTTAAGGGCCCACAACTACTTCTTGTACAAAATAAAGGTGGCTAGTTTAAAAGTATGAATAATATAATGGGTACTATGGCCCTAAATCCAAAACACATCTGCAATTTTGCCTCAACCCTACTTTAAATGCATAGAACACAAAGCTGCATGATAAGATTCTCTTGGACCAATTTTAGCCTTGTGAGAATGGTATTTGCACTTTTGATGTTAAATATTTGCACCAGTATTATCTTAATGCTGTGTCATAATGACATCTGTTTAATGATAAAGCAGTGCTATTCCTATTGACATTGCATTAGCAGTTTGTAAGGCATGACTTAATAATTCATTTAGAGATGAACCAGGTCATAGGGTCACACTGGCAATTCCTTCCCCCTGGCAAAAAAAACTACTACCCTCAGATGTCACTGGGCCTGTTCAGACAACACGCTAAGCCATGGTTAGGCCGCTAACCCCTTTGCAGCAAATGGCTCGTGGGTGTGTTTAAACCATGGTTATGTAGCCACCATGGTTAGAATGGTTCACATGACACGCTAAGTCATGGTTTACATAGGGTGACCATATGAAAAGGAGGACAGGGCTCCTGTAACTTTAACAGTTGTATTGAAAAGGGAATTTCAGCAGGTGTCATTTGTATATATGAGAACCTGGTGAAATTTCCTCTTCATCACAACAGTTAAAGCTGCAGGTGCCCTGCCCTCTTTTAAATCTGGTCACTCTAGTATAGCTCCTGCACTACTGTTGTGACATAGAGGGAATTTCACTAGGTTCTGCTGAAATTCCCTTTTCTATGCAACTGTTAAAGATACAGGAGTCCTGTCCTCCTTTTCATATGGTGGTCACGCTAAACTGTAGTGTTTAACTCAAAATGCTTAACCACAGTGCATTAGCATGTTGTCTGAACAGGGTCCCTGAAAGACTAAGTTTAGTAATTCCATATTCAATTATTCTTTGCTGAAGTTACAACATACACACATGTTCTTTCCTATTTTATATGGAGACATGTGGTAAAGGGAGAATGTCAAACTGATAGTACTACTGACATGTTAAACTTAATCAAAACTCTAAAACAATTGTTAAAATAATAAAAAGCAACACAAACTATTGACCTCCTCTGTCTGGTATATGTGTGTGTCAGAAACCTCAAGAGAAATACCAGAAAGAAACCAAGAATTTGTAATCCTGTGCTCAAGTATTGTGAAGAGTAATGGTACTGCTGGAGCATGATTAAGACAAAAATAGAAGTTACATAAACAACACATTGTGACCTCTTTTTAACTTGATTAGATTTTACTATAATACTATGCCTCAGCAAAGGACACAGCAAGATAAAAAGAAAATGACTGAAGTATAATTTTCATTAAAAATGGGTGGTTCAGAAAAGATAACTAGAGGTTATCTGGATTGTGCACTCAAGTTAGTTAAATATGTCTACATTCATTCATAGCTAGGTTTTAAGTATGGGTCTTTATTAAACAGTGTGTAAAAATAACTCTGTCTTCAAACCTACTGAGAGTTTTATGGGCAGACCAATACTCTGAGAGAAAGTAAAAACAATGGGCACAGTCCACTAGGCCTTCTCATGTGGAAATAGCTTTGGCATAAACAACTCTTGTATATGAAACATTTCCAGTAGATTCAAATTAAACTTTTCTCTACTTCTGGTTGCCCAGGAGCCAATGGAGAAAAACTCATTATCTCCTTTTTGGAAGCTTTCCTAAAGGCAAGCCTGGTAGCAAGGCATGGTATCCTTTGGCTAGCTGCTGAAGCCTCACCAGCCCCTTATGGTCCACCAAAGAAGACCTACCATTTCACCAGCTTTCCTGAGCATTGGGTGGCTTGATCAGAGGGAGCCACCATTTAAACTTCCCACAACATTCGAATACACTATCACTCCGGGACAATACACTGCCACTCCAGAAAATTCAAATGGAAGTGTGGTTGCTACCATCATCAGGTATATCTGTGGTCCCAGGAGAGTCCACTGATAAAGGACAAGACCTACCAGAGAACAATTTGCTGAAAGCCCCCTCCAATGTGGAACCAGCCCTATCTGAAATGAAATCATCTTGTCAACTACAGCTGTGATCCAGAGAACTGGGTCAAACCACTATGAACATATTTGGAATTTGTGGAAGGAACGTCAAAGGTGTACCATTCCTTCCCTAACAGGAGAACGGCATGTATGAGATACCGCTCTTCATCTCAACATTTACTGTATGAATTGTTTTCATCCTACTTATAGGTGTGTGTGTGTGTGTGTGAGAGAGAGAGAAAGAGAGAGAGAGAGAGAGCGAGAGAGAGCACACACACACCATTCTAACCTTTTAGCTCAGTGGCTTTCATACTTTCTACTTCCAGGGAACACTTTCTGCTGAGAAACTGCTGTGCATCTTTAACAAAAGCTCAGTATGCCACAGAGGATTAGGGGGCAGGTTCTAGGGGGTATAGTCACTTCACACAGAGTATTGATTAGTAGGGGTGTGCAAAGTGGGTCTTCTCCACCTCAAAATTTGAGCCAGAGCTCCGCTGAGGCGATACTCTGCCCCAATTACCAATTCGCTCCCCTTACTCCATCAGATTACTCATCAGAGAACCGCCCATTTCCGGATAACCACTCTAGTCAATGGAAACTAATCAAATGCTTACAGCTCCCTCTATTTAAAGATAAAGAGATGAAACTTGGCACGATGATAGCTCTTAAGTAGGGCTTTAGGCATGCCAAGTTTATAGATCCATTCACGCCTTGATTTTTTAAAGGAATTTTTAAATTTCCTTTCTCGAACCGTTATCCCTCTTAAACAGACACACACACATTAATCCACCCCTGCACATTTATGAAGGGAGCTTTTATCATTTATTTAAGCAGATGCAGAGCTCCACTGCTGCTGATTTTATTTATTTATTTATTTATTTATTTATTTATTACATTTCTATACCACCCAATAGCTGGAGCTCTCTGGGCGGTTCACAAAAATTAAAAACATTCAAAGTATAAAACAACAGTATAAAACCATAATATAAAATATAATATATTTTATGATTGAAGTTTCTACTCCATCCTTCTCCAACCTAGTGCCCTCCAGATCTATTCGATGGAACCCCTCCACAGTGCACTGGAAGCTCAGCCAGCCAAAAAGAGTAATAGTTTAACTGAAATAAAGAGCTTGCCTGACTCAGATGTAGAAGTCAGGTGCACATTTATGAAGGGAGCTTTTATCATTTACTTTGCTGATGCAGAGCTCCACTGCTGCTGATTGAAGTTTCTACTCCTAACTCCATCCTTCTCCAACCTGGTACCCTCTAGATCTATTCGACGGAACACACACACACCCTTTGCACTGGAAGCCCAGCCAGCCAACAGGAGTAATAGTTTAACTGAAATAAAGCGTCTACCTGACTCAGGTGTAGAAGTTTATTCAATCACAATGCCAGCCAGCCCAGCTGTGGATGATTGATTTCCATGAGTCCAAGCAGAAACATGCTCCCTCTCCTCCCCACAGCCAGAACCAGCAGCCAGTTAGTGTTTCCCGCTCCCCCAAACACTGCGATTGGAGGAGAACATGGTCATGAACAGCACTGTGACAATTCCTAATTGGTTAGCCACAGAAGTCAATATCAAAGCTACCCATCACCCCACTCAGAGTCTTCCAAATATGGAGATATTCAATTTAGACACACACACACCATGATAATTTCAGAGACTTTAGACTAGGGTGACCATATGAAAAGGAGGACAGGGCTCCTGTATCTTTAACAGTTGTATTGAAAAGGGAATTTCAGCAGGTGTCATTTGTATATGGAGAACCTGGTGAAATTCCCGCTTCATCACCACAGTTAAAGCTGCAGGTACCCTGCCATCTTTTAAATCTGGTCACTCTAGTATAGCTCCTGCACTTTAACTGTTGTGATGAAGCGGGAATATACAAATTACACCTGCGGAAATTATCTTTTCTAATCAACTGTTAAAGATACAAGAGCCCTGTCCTCCTTTTCATATGGTCACCCTACTTTAAAAGCTCTGATTGGGCACATCTCCACTCTGATATTAATCAATGCATTTGGAAGTGCCAAATCCCTGTTCTGGAAGATCGAATGCTCCACAGATATTTGTGGTTACCAAATAATTCTGGGTCGGAGAGCACACCCCTATTGATTAGGCCTGTAGGTTTCACTATCACTCTTTATGAACTGTGCCCTAGAGCATATCCAACAATCACCTCCAAAGGAAGAATAATAGAGATAGGCAGGTTGTTTAGCAAGAACGTCCATCATTACTGATCTTCTCATTGAGGAAGAGCTAATAAACCTCCAAGGAATCCAAGGGTTTCCTGGAATAAAGGCTTAAATACTACTACTAGAGATAATAGCCAGTATTAATACACAACTCATTTTTCATTGCAAACGTTAGCCTTGGGCAGTAGATACATCAACATATGTTAACACCACCTTTACCTACTGAAATTGCTAATAACAAAATGAATGGCTGTTTCAATTTATTTTAGACCAAGTGCATTCTACATCACAAAACCAAATGAGTCTGCATTTACAGAGAGGACAATAAACTTTGACAACTCTGACTATTTATGACTCTTAGAGACACTTATAGGCAAATAATCAAGAAAGACTATACATTCAGAATGCAAATGGTAAGTCTGAAGAAGGAACTGGGGGCTATGAAGAATTATTAGGAACATGAGCCTCAAAATAAGTTGACCTGCAATGCGGGAAGCATGCCATTTAAGTGCTGGAAGTTGTCTGTCAATGTCCACTGAAATAATTAGGTCCTCTGACAAAACTCAAAAGGGAATGTACTTGTACACACTCATGAATGATCTTACACCTTAGATGAGTGATGTGGTGATAACTCAGCTTAGGGAATGCAACATATGGGCTAATTGCTGAGACTGTAGAAATGTTTCTCAGACTTTGGTTATGAATTTCGGTGCTACTGTTGAATAGATATTCGAGCCATGTTACCAGCTGTTACACACAATGAGAAACAGGCATGAGCACTTTCAGTCCAAAGTTATAGCTTATGTATTTCCTCAAGGGTGGACAATCGGTAGCAAAATGCTCCAAACTGAACCTTCTTCTTGTTAGTCTATCACCCCAGGGTGCCATATCAGCATAAGAAAATCAGGCACACACCCTTTTTTTAAATGAAGGGTTATGTAGCTTTGGAAATCTTGTCCAATACATACATCTGTTTGATTTATGAAAGCCATTCAGTATGTAGAACCTATGAGTTAGCAAGAGATACAAGCGTGCCTGGTAAATAACCACACATGCTCTGAAATACAAGCGGTAATTGCTTCCTCCCTAAATGGTGCCTCTGCCACCATCCCAATTTTGTTTTTGCAAATGCTACCCTTCTCCTCCTCCTACAGCAATTACATTATGATAGCCATTCAGTAGAACCTGTGAATTGGCACTTATCATGCACCCAATATAAAATAGGATGTTAGAAATCTCTGTGCAATGTTCAAAGTGAGAAGCTTAATTCTGTGCTTTGCTATGCAGAGTTGGAGGACTGGAGGAACAAACGCTTGGAGATCCATCACACCAGTGATTTATCGCACCCTTGCCATGCCTAGTATGTGGTTTTGCAGCATGGTACTCACATGACATCGTCTCTGTCCTGCACTCATCTTGCCTCTTCCCACCTTTTCCCATCTCATTTTGGAGCAGGTAACGTCTGTTTTTTTCCTCCATATGCAATAAAACTGCTCCTCCGTTCCCCCTGTAAAGCTGTCCTCATGCTATCAGCACATCACGGGGTTTTTTTTGTGTGTGTGTGTGTGTGTTGAAGGGCGGTCTCACTGATGAAAGGGGAGGGCGGGGCGGTTCTCCTCCAGCACACCATTTGAATTCCTTTCCTCATTCTGCATGGGGACACATGCAGAGTCAGTCGAATGAATGAATGAATGAATGGTCAAGCATATTTTCACTGCTCCAACTCCCACTCTCTTTCAGCTTCCCTCTTTTTTCTGGCCACTGTACTGGTGCTCAGGTGGAATTGCGCAACTGGGAAGTGGGAGGGAGCGCAGGCACACAAATGCCCCATGCAGCTCAAATGGCAGAAACAGGTGCCTCTGATAAAGCCCCAAATCCCCCATGATGTCTCCTGATTAAAAAAAAAACACCTCCTTTCCGTTTATTGTGTGATTCCCCAAAGGCATCCATCACCAATTGCCCATTGCTAACAACCCCCTTCACTTATATTGTTTAATACAATCCTAGGGGAAAGCATTGTGTGTTGTTTTTCCGTAATTGTGAAGTTTCAGGCTGCCGTGATTGTATAGTGTTGTGTTTGCGGGGCGGGGGGATTGGTTTCTGTCCACCAGGAGCCAGTTTGTGAGCAGCTGGTGTAACGAAAGATGCTGCACCCCGCACAGCTCAAATGCCAGAAACGGATGATAAAACCCCAACTCCCTTAAATGTTAGACAAAAAAAACAGAATGAGGGGGGAGTGTGCCCACATCCATCACAATGCCCCTCACAGCCACAACAACCAATGAACTGCAGGGAGAAGAAGAAGGGAGGTGGCAGGGTGGGTGCAATAGCAGGAGAGAAAACAAGTCAGAGGAGATTTCGCTGGAATAGTAGCAATACGAGAAAGCGCAAGCCAGCACAGGTGAAAAGATGCACGATCTGAAATAGCACAACAACGCGCACATGTGAAAGTGACCAGTGCTTGACGCACTAATGAAACGAAGGTGGATAACCTGAGGGCAAACCAGGACAAAAATGTAGATGTGATGGAGCTCTTGTATGCTGCAAAAGGGACCTCCTTAACTTGCTTCCGCATCTAGTTTAGTCCCATGTTAGAAGGAGCTAGAGAACAAAGAGATAGAAATGTCATGAATCCTTGGCTAGATCTACATTACTGTATAACAAAGGTACTGAAGTGTACTGATAACTGTTAGGACACATTGCACATTCCGTATACTGCTTTCATAGTGTTATTTCCTGTGTTTTATTCCGCATTATCCAAAATACTAATGTCACTGTGGGCTCATCTACACCAAGCAGGATATTTGTGAACTGCCCAGAGAGCTTCGGTTATTGGGCGGTATAAAAATGTAATAAATAAATAAATAAATAAATAAATTCCAGTATGAAAGCAGAATGAATGCAGTATATAAAAGGCAGGAGACACACTATTGCTTTATTGCGGTATTGAAGTGCACTGCAGGATCTACACTACTGCTTTATAGTGTACTGAATTGCACTGACAACTGCTGGGGCCCATGACACATCTACACCAAGCAGGATATAACACTATGAAAGTGGTATGAAAGCAGTATACGGTATACGTCATGGGCCCCAACAGTTGTCAGTGCACTTCAATATCTCTATACGGTAGTCGTGTGGCTCCTGCCTTTTATATACCGCTTTCATACCACTTTCATAATGGAATATCCTGCTTGGTGTAGATGAGCTCTGTGTGTCCTGTGAGGTGTAAATGCAGAAGAGCAGTATAGCATCACCATGATGGGATTGTAATGACTTCACAGAAGATGAAGATCTGGCCCAAGTTACCCTAGAATTACACACACACACACACACAAACATACACACACACAAACATACACACACACACACGCACACACACACACACACACAGCAGGGAGGAGATATATAGATGCACCCTTTATAGTTAGGTTGCTGGGCAATGGCGGGGGAGGGGGATGATATAAGAAATGAAAGTGCCACATAACTGGCGCGGTTTCTGAAATACTGTAGGGAATTATGCACCAACTTTGTTCTCAAGATAGCAATAAGATAAACAGACAAACCCTGGGAAAAAAATACAGATGCCAACTTTGCTCTGAATGTCTGGCATGGTCACTAGCCAACAATGTCACTAAGGTTTCAGACAGTGCAACTGTGGAAATTAAAGTTTCCAAATGTCCAAACTCAGTTAGTTCTGATATTTATCAGACATGAAAGTTGACACACAACAGACAAGATTTTGTCAAGATTTTGGCCAAGAGACATCTGATGAAACATAATAATAATAATAATAATAATAATAATAATAATAATAATAATAATAATAATTTATTACACGTATTTCAGAAATGCTTTCCAAAAGTAATTTTGAAATGCATTAGGATGGAGACTAATGTTTAATGTATGCCTTGAGCCTAACATTAAGAACATTATATACAGTACATTACTGTATATTAGACATGTTGGTATATGCAAATAATATTATCTGATATAAGGGATGCATAGTATTAAAAGTGGCCTAGGTAAATGTCATCTGTGATTAATTACTACCGATCCTTATTCAAAATGTACTTGATAATCACTTTGTTGTGTATACAGTGGTGACCAAAATTGTGGACACCTTTTGAAATTTTCATGTTTTGCAACTTTGCATGCTTATAGAAAATGTTCTGTTTCACGAAATTAAAAACTTTATATATCAATTGAAAGACCTGATTCACATAATATAACAATCCTGCTTCTTTTCCTGGGTGTCCAATCAACTCTTTTCTTTGGTGCCATTGTTCTATTTATGATGTATGTATGTACACTTTTAATTTGAGTAATACTTCAAATATTCACACAATCTCCAATTGTGCTTCAGTTACAGAACAAACAGCAAAACTGACTTTCCCCAACTTGAAACATGATGTATCGCACCTACTGCCATGTGATTGGTCCCCAGAACAAGGACTGTGACTGGCCAGTAGGGTTTGCAATTCCAATCTGCTTCTTCACTCAATCACACCTGTGTTTGTTTTTAGACTAAAGTAAGCATAACTTTTTTTGTACTGCAGATACTGGCATTCTGTTTTTTGTATTGAATTCAGCATTAAATTCTCCTTCAATTGATATATAAACATTTGAATTTTGTGAAACGGAACATTTTCTATAAGAATGCAAAGTTGCAAAACATGAAAATTTCAAGAAGTGTCCACAATTTTGGCACCACTGTATATAAGGGGAGTGTTGTGTGATAAGAATGCTCTTTAATCTAGAACCTTTTATAGATGAGATTGAGTCCCAGTTCTACTTGTAAATTCAGACTAAGGCCTTAGCTAGACCTACCTGATAATCCAGGATGGAGGAGGGAAGATCTTGCGTTGCGATTAACGCGAGATCCCTCCTCCGTTTACACGTGAGGCTCCACGACCTCAGGAAGAGAGGCATAGCGCCACCATTTTTTATTTTTAAAGGAGATGGAGCACACAAACGGTCGTGCGCAAAGATAAGTGTTTTTTTTTAATTTTAACTTAATTCCCCCACTCCCCCCACCCTACCCCCAATGGGCGCAGTGCTCCCGTGGGAGGTTCCTGGCTCCGCACGAGGAATTGCATGGAGCTGGGTCAAGCCGCAGCAACGGGCCACATGTTCCATGTTCTCGGGCTTAGCCAGACACTGCGGAAAAAGTGGGCCCAATGTGGAGGGTGAGATCCCCGGGCAAGGGAGGGATGATCCCTCCCTGATCCCGGGATCCCCTATGTGTCATGTGGATGCACAGGGATGATCCCGGGGTTCTCCCCAAGATTTTGCCCGGTCTAGCTAAGGCCTATGTCTATCTTTAACTATTCCATAAACTAATCATCAAGTCACTTTACATCTATTTGAATGTCTTGCTATGGGAGTCTGTTTTATGAATCCATTTAAAACAAATAGTTTGGAGAGTTCATACACAAAAGGGACAGTTGCACAAGTTATGAGCTGATGTGTTTTGAAAAAATTAGTCTCTTTTTTGAGAGATTTCCAGTGGTTTTTGGAAGACTATTGAAGACAGTGTTCTATAGCTGTTTTTAGTTGTCCTTTGTGTACTGGAGAGCCCATCCCAAATATTATCAGTACAATGGGAGTAGAGTTTACATAATGCTCCACTTGTCAAGTTGTGTGGTGAGAGAGAATCCGGAGAAAACAAAGTTCATAAATTGGGCTTCTATATTACAGGCTGTCTATTTTCTCCGAACTATATTAGAAAGAAATGCCAAATTTTGCAAATGAAGCATTTCCTATTAAACTACTGTTATGTGACTGCATTGGCTTTATTTCTCTGCAAGGCCGGTCTTCCAGTTGAGGCCGTGTGAGAGGTGGAAAGTTGGCATTTATTTAATACATCTTCAATGAAATATAGTCCCTTGAGCATGTTGGACATGATTCAGCCAAAGTAAAGCACATTTCAGTCTCACTGGTTTCGATGGGAGAAATATAAGCATTTTCTTAACTCTCATGTATATCATGAGAGTTAAGTATATCATTTTGGGCTTAAAGTATATCATTTTGGCTGGACTGCATCCATTATACTGAATAAAAATAACATATTTGGGGCAAAATCCCTTGGGAACTTTTCCTGTGCAAGCCGCTTTGAAATGAATGGGAATTACCAACACTTTCCCTGTCCATTCCAATGGAACCTTCACAGGAGAATGTACTGATGGATTGCAGCTTTTTACATATATTAAAGGCTCGCAGAAACATTAATGCAGAAATTCCATGCTTATTAAAGCCATCAACTTTGCACCATCAGCTGTGCGTTCTTTGACAAATGCTACTGTTCTTTTATAATACCAACCAGAATAATAAAGCATTTCTCCCGCCCACATCAGTGAGTGATACACACATATATTTAAATATGAGAAAAGGTAATGAAGTTCTGCAAAGCTACTGCTCCCCCATAACTTCAGTACCTTTTGCTCACAGGAACCCAAAAGTACAATTTTTGCTCCATTTCATTTCTTTTACATATAGCCCATACTTCTTGTGCTTCCACACCACTCAAGGTTGAATACAACAATCAACGATAAAGTATAATAATATCCCATACAAATAACAATATGATAAAACATAGGCAGGTTCAGCAGACAAAAGCTCTAGATGAGAAAATTGGCTACCCATTAAAACAAAAGCCTGTTGCATTTTTTTTTTAACCACCTGGCTAAATACAGCAAGAGATGGGGGTCAACTAAACCTCACAGGGCAAACAATTCCATAATTTGGGTACATCAACTGGCCTTCATGGTGGAAGCGGGAAGAAGGGACTCTCCACCAGATTCTAGGTTGTGGATAGGTTAGTATGGTAAGAGGTGGTCCCTAAGGTATCATAGACCTAAGCTTTTAAAGGTTATTCATTTATTTATTTATTTATTGCATTTTTATACCGCCCAATAGCCGAAGCTCTGTGGACGGTTCACAAAAGTTAAAACCATAATAAAACAACCAACAGGTTAAAAGCACAATTACAAAATACAGCATAAAAAGCACAACCGGGAAAAAACCACACAACAAAATTGACATAAGATTAAAATACAGAGGTAGAACAGTAAAATTTAAATTTAAGTTAAAATTAAGTGTTAAAATACTGAGAGAATAAAAAGGTCTTCAGCTGGCAACGAAAGCAGTACAGTGTAGGCGCCAGGCGGACCTCTCTGGGGAGCTCTTTCCACAACCGGGGTGCCACAGCGGAGAAAGCCCTCCTCCTAGTAGCCACCTGCCTCACTTCCTTTGGCAGGGGCTCATGGAGAAGGACCCCTGTAGATGATCTTAAGGTCCGGGCAGGTACATATGGGAGGAGGCGTTCCTTCAGATAACCTGGCCCCAAACCGTTTAGGGCTTTAAATGTCAATACCAGCACTTTGAATCGGGCCCGGACCTGGTCTGGCAGCCAATGAAGTTGTAAAAGGACTGGCGTATTGTGATCTCGCTGGCCAATCCCTGTCAGTAAACGGGCTGCCCTGTTTTGTACCAGCTGAAGCTTCCAGACCGTTTTCAAAGGCAGCCCCACGTATAACGCATTGCAGTAATCCAAACGAGAGGTTATCAGAGCATGGATAACTGTAGCTAGGCTATCTCTGTCCAGATAAGGGCGTAGTTGGTATATCAACCTAAGCTGATAAAAGGTGCTCTTTGCCACTGAGTTTACCTGTGCCTCAAGTGACAGTTCTGGATCCAAGAGCACCCCCAAACTACGGACCTGATCCTTTAGGGAGAGTGCAACCCCGTCCAGGACAGGGCAAACATCACCTCGCCGGACAGATGAACCAGATAATCATACTGCTATTAACTCTTTTATTTGTCCCCAGAAACAAATTGGCAGTCTGACATTTCCAAAGACTCTTCAAAGGCAGCGCCACATAGAGAACATTGCAATATTCCAATCCAGATGTAACAAAGGCATCTGTGGCCAGGACATGGCCAGGACCCCCACACATATATCCATATGTTTACTAGGGGCAGAGTATCTTGTCAGGAAATATGGAAATTAATAATTCTTCAATATAAAGAGAAGCAAGTGCTTGAGACCCTCAAACAGAGGGCACAGAGATGCAATGTAGCTATAAAGAACCAGTCTTAGAAGACTGGTTCTTTATAGCAAGTACAAAATCAGGTTGTGAGAAAGCCGTGTGTGATTCCTGCATTGACAATGACAAAAGTCTCGCAGATTTATATAGAAATGAATTGCTCCCATGGTGAGATGGCTAATTTAATTCCAGTAGTAATACAATATTTTGTCACATTAATTTATAATGTTTGGCCTTAGTAGCCCATAGTGAGGTCAGAATTGAAAAACGGAAAGAACAGAATATAAGGGTGGGTGGTGGTAGTGTTTTACATAAAATGTAGCATTCCTTGATATTCAGAGATGCAAGATATTGTAGACCATTATTACTTGGGATTTGTACTACTGAGTACAAATGTTAGCAATACACTGATTAACAATGAACAATCTCAAACTCAAAATAGGGGATATCGAAAACTAGATTTCCACTACAATTAATGACATTATTTATATTGTAGGGTCCATTTCCTCAAGTCCTGTTGCATTATAGTTCATGACACAATCCCTTCAGTTCTGTTGAGAAGGATGCAATCAAGATCTAGTTAAAACAAAGCCCTGACGAGAGTTCCCCAAAAAATATCATTGGAGTCAATTGCTCAGAGCATTGTCCCATGGATTCTTGGAAAGGATTGCCGATATAACCTAGGCATTTTTGAGAAGAATTAGTGACATGTTTCTTTGGCTGCACCCCAAACCCTAGCTGACATACATAATATCAAAACAATGTATGTGGGTGGGAGAATCCTATCATCACATATCTTTTTATAGAAGTACAGTATCTTGTTACTCTCCACCTCAACAGCTGGTTTCTATCAAAGAAGATATCTTCATGGGAGAAAAGAGCATAAATCCAACTACACACAACACACACACACACACACACACACACACACACACACACACACTACAATTTCTGTATTGGTATGATGAAGGAAGATGCCATTTGAAAGGTGATTATATAACTTAAATTTAGAATTTATGAAAGCCAGTTTTTATTTCTTTTCATAATTGTGTTCTTATGCTAATACCAGAAGTGCTTTGTGCATGTTGCACTTTTTTCCTGTCCTCCCTCCTTCCCCTGTAATAGCTTTTGACAAAACGTTATGGGTGCAGTCAATGTGTAATTGACACACATACAAGTTCTGCATCTGAAACAGATGTGAAAAATCCTTTTATATTTGTATGGCATTGCTAGATATGCCTCCAAAATGTAAATATCGCTATATAAATCTCTATGCAAGAAATTCCATTATATTGGGGTGGATGGATTAATGCTAATAGATAGTGATCATGTTGCATGCTTTCTTTTAAAATGCCATCTTCATTACATTTTAATGGCCAATGATCTGTACTGATCTGTATAGAAATGGATGCATAGGCCCCAGTAGTGATGTGAGGGAACAGCCTGTCCTTAAGGCTAGTCTTAAAGGGCCCAGACTCAAGTGTTGGGTCAGCAGAATACTGACTGGTTCTTTGGAATTTTCTCCCATTGTGTTCCATTATAGTTTCTCTGGTTTTCTCTGTCTGGTGTTCCACTTCCTCCGAATTCTTATTTAACTAGGAGAATAAAGTCTGGAATTGGGGCCACAGCTTTATGCTCCTTCAGTGGATCTGCATCTTTTCCTCTCTCTCTCTATTCTCTCAACACACGCACGTGTGCCCAGGATAAAACACTAACCCCCTCCCTCCCAACAGACAAGATCAGGAAATTCAGAACTCCAGTATCCAGGGAGAAATGTAGATGTGGAGGGTTTTGGAAATCTCTAATGGTGCCTAGATACTGACATTGATCCATGTCTTCTGTTGGCTTCTTCAGATTTTTTTAATGCATACCAAGATGTTTTAGGATGCTTTAGGGTGGATTCCTGCAATGAGCAGGGTGTTGGACTCGATGGTCTTGTAGGCCCCTTCCAACTCTGCTATTCTATGATTCTATGATTCTATTTTTTAAGTGTAGAACTCATAAGGAAAAATTTGAAGGGATAAACATGTTTTGCAAGTGTATGTGTCATACGGTATTCTGTGAAGGGATGAGCCACGAACTTATTATACATAAGGAGAGGGCAACGAAAACTGGTGAGGAGGGACAGCAATCAAGCCTTTCATGGACCTAATATCTCTGGGGTGAATTAGATCCATGAGTCAGAGTTTGCCCTCCTTTGCAATAGAATGTACACCTGGTAATGTGTAAAATAGCCCTTAGTGAAGCAATCTTCATTTAAGCTGAATCTTTATAAACTGGCCAGAGAACGTTGGCTATTGGGTGGTATAGAGATGTAAGAAATGAAATGAATTGGCAATGGGATGAGATGTTAGGTTCCTCAGGCATGCACTGAGCAATTCACTCAGTGATTGGTGAATGAAGAGCTTGCTCATGCCCCTATAGTGGGCTTAATAATATTTTTCTATGATTGTATTTAATTTACTTTAGCCTTGTTTATTTGTGGTTAAAAAGGTCCCCCCCATGGTATATAATTTGACAAGTGAGATAATTTAAACACACTGACTTTTAATGAGCTGCTGAAGATCAATGAATGTGAATAAATAACATCCACAGATTCTTACAGTTTCTAAATATAACACCTAATACTAGATTTGTATAGCTTATGCAGACATACTGAGTGAGCCAGTTCATGGCATGGTTTTATTCGTGCTTTGCTTCTTCCCAAGTAAATAGTAATTGATATAAATTACGAAAAATAAATTATCTACTTTTGCCAAGAACAATATTCATAATAATGAAAATATGCACTGGGTTGATGAAGTAGCCCATCATAAAAAGAATTATGATAATCTGCTAGTCCTATTAACTTTAAATCTGCTTTTAGAAAATAGAGGAATTTTGTAAAGAATCCTGCTTGTCCTTATGAGATTACCTAAACAAGTGAAGACCTGACAAACAGACAGTTTTTATGTGTGCATGGAAACACTGAAAATCTATGGGAACTTTTCATCTGACAACTCTTTATTTCATTGCTATTCCAGAGCCTTCATGCTAGACAAAAGCAATCAAAGTTGTTTCACATGTATCTACCAATGATGGAGGGGGCGGGGGGGGGGGAGGAAGATTAACAAGACCAGAGTGGTATTCAGGAGTAATCTACTATAGTACAGAGCCAGAAGAGAAATTAACATAAACACTACTCACCACAAAAAAATCCCAGCTAAAAACACTCAATCATATCATCTGTTATCTGTAGCCCATCCAGAACAATTAAATTTGTTTTTCAAAGGTCTTGGTTGGTTTAGAGGCCTAATCTAAAAAAGTTACTCAGCAGCAACAGGCCACAAATACAAGGCCTCTATAACAATCCCAGATGCCAACTCTGTTCCAATATCTACTGAGGGCTCATCTACACCAAACAGAATATTCCACTATGAAAGTGGTATGAAAGCGGTATATAAAAGGCAGGAGCCACACTACTGCTTTATAGCTGTATTGAAGTGCACTGGCAACTGTTGGGGGCCATTGACACATACCCTATACCGCTTTCATAGTGTTATATCGTGCTTGGTGTAGATGTGTCATGGGCCCCAACAGTTGTCAGTGCACTTCAGTACCGCTATAAAGCAGTAGTGTAGATCCTGCAGTGCACTTCAATAGCATTATAAAGCAGTAGTGTGGCTCCTGCCTTTTATATACCGCTTTTATACCACTTTCACGGTGGAATATCCTGCTTGGTGTAGATGAACCCTGAGACAACATTCCATGTATGTCTATTCAGAAATAAGGTCCACTGAATTCAGTGGTGCTTACTCCCAGGTAAGTGTGTATACAATTCCAACCTTCCTAAAGATATAAGCCACAACATCAAAAGTTAATTCACCTGTGATGTATGCCCTTCTGCTTTCAACACAGGACTACAGATCCGTCTCTACAAAAAAGAATAAATGGACACACATCAATGGCAATACCGCCAAAACAGTAGGATAACATCTAGAGCGTCTCTACATTAAACAAACTAACAAACTGCACCAGGCTTTCTTTTTACGGACCTTTCTGAGATTATGATGGGCACAATAGGCATGCCTCCTCATTTCCTCCCCCCCCCTTTTTTTTGGTGGGGGGCATTTCCATTGTGGGGAAGTTCCATATATTCCATTTATACAGCCAGCAGATGGCACTGTAACATTACAACAATATTTCACCATCCCATTTAATGCTGCACTTTCAGCGAGTTGAATCATGGCAGACTAGAGCTAAAAAATGCCGGGAGAGGTACCAGAGGATGATGACATCATGAAAAGGACCTGCAGACTTCAGTATGTAATTGATCTTGATTGTATACACTCCATGTAAAGAAGTCCCTAGTCTTCCGGACAACTCAATTAGAGACCTGATAGTTTCCATTCTCTGACAAAGGAATTTCAAAGGGCAACACCAACATGAAAACTAACTTTGGGTCAACTATTCAGCCCAGATTTTTTTCTTTTTAGTATTTGGGGATGAATGGAGCATGAAATCAACCCCGAAAGATTGAAATTCTTCTAATTTTGGGGTGGTGGTGGGGAATATACGATTTCAAATTAGGTGCCTGAGGGCAGTGTGTGTTTTTCTCCTTTTTTGTGCAAAGAAACCCTTTGCCACCAGCCTGGTAGCACCCGTCTACTTTCAAACACCCCAATGCAAATGACAATAAGTCATGATGTAGCATCATTCCCAGGGGTACAGTTGAAAAAAAAGGTGATTCCCCACATTGACCAATGGGCGCATCTAACTCATTTTTTCAGTCATGCCCCATTGCCGGGCTCCTAAGGAGCTCTTCCACCACTTAAGAGGCAGCAAAGCTTTTTTGCAAGAAAAAGGAAATGTGTTGCATTCTTTTACATTTTATTTTATACATTTTAAAAGTAACAGTAGGCATCACACTTTGCTGAGGTGCTGGGCTTTCACATACCCTACTGTTTTGTTTACAGAACATTCTTTTAAAATTTATTGGGCATTTTTTAAAAAATATATATATTATTTTTTGCAAGACAGTGATCAGGATGAAGAATGAGATTTTTCATTCACTAGTCCCAATGAGAGGGAAAATATTTAAAAGGCCAAATGGGAGGATGGAAATGAAAAAATTGCTCCCCCCCCCCCCAACTAGTCCCAATGAGAGGGAAAATATTTAAAAGGCCAAATGGGAGGATGGAAATGAAAAAATTGCTCCCCCCCCAACTAGTCCCAATGAGAGGGCTTAGGAGCAGCGATTTTTCCACCACAGAATCTATCCATCACTACACTAGGATTCCTTTGTTGGAGTGCTGGTAAGACTATATTGCATAATTAGTGAATTAAGTAGTTTGTTTTATTAATGTTTCATGTAAGTGCTTTATTCTGCATTTATGAACAAATTATTGAAAATAAAGTCAATGCTGGACAATTTAGATTTTTTCTCAAGATGACGATTGTGCAGTTAGTAGTCATATATAATTGGCCTGTAAGATTGAAATATTTTCCCCAATCAAAGTATTAAATATATCTCCTCCTCTGTGTTCCATCCTGTCACAAAGGCTCTAATGAGCAAAAACGTATTTAAGATAAATGATAGAATGTGAATCATTATAACATGCAGATTTTCCACATCACTTTCC
The DNA here is from genome assembly GCF_023053635.1 of Elgaria multicarinata webbii. Taxonomy (NCBI): domain Eukaryota; kingdom Metazoa; phylum Chordata; class Lepidosauria; order Squamata; family Anguidae; genus Elgaria; species Elgaria multicarinata. The sequence goes on from NC_086180.1 coordinate 68,679,350, forward strand.
TAGATAATGGTTAGTTAGTTATCAGTTGCTGGAGGCAATTTGAGTGTGTTCCATTGAGATAATACTTTCCTTGGAGGGATGTGGCATTTTTTTCCAGCACTGGATGATTATATTTTGTATCTGGGTAAAATTCTGTCCTTTCCTTAAATAGCACTTTAATTTCAATTGCAATTGCTGCATAGTGGTTACACAAAGCATCATGAGAATTTATTGAATATTGCTCATGATGCAGATAATGATGCATAATGTGACTCCTCATTGCCAAGTGAATTTATTATTCTTTCAAAGGCTAAAGGAAGCAGATTTTGACTAAACATTTGGAGAAACGTCCTAGCGGTAAGAGCTGTTTGGCAGTGAAATAGGCTGGCTTAGTAGGTGATGGGCTGTCCTTCAAAGGAGGTATTTAAGTAGACGCTGGATAGTCAACTGTCAAGGATGGTACAGTTGCAAGATTCCTACATTGAGCTGGGGGTTGGAGTAAACAACAGTCAAGGTCCTTCCAACTCTAACATTCGATGATCTTCCACAGTATTACCCACACTGAACAGGTAGATTCTTTTTTAAATGGGAATGTTGGTGATTATCCAACACATGCCAAAATGCAGTGAGGTTACATAGGCCCTTTCTGCACCTAAGGATTATCCCAGGAAAATGGAGGGATCATCCCTGCCTGCTCCTGGGATCCCCTGTGTGTCAATTGGATGCACAGGAATGATCCTGGGATGATCCTGGGGGAAAAAGGCAGGTGTAGAAATGGCCATAGTCACATCATCTGGATAAAATTTAAATTCTCTACACATGTCATTCAGGACACAACATACTAGTGCCTTGTACTACTTGTGTGTTCAAAGTTTATTGTACTAGCCAATGGAAGGAAAGGAAAGGAACCTCTCGTGCAAGCACTGAGTCATTACTGACTCTTGGAGGGACGCCAGCTTTCGCTGACGTTTTCTTGGCAGGCCTTATAGCGGGGTGGTTTGCCGTTGCCTTCCCCGGCCATTATTACCTTTCCCCCAGCTAACTGGGTACTCATTTTACCCACCTCGGGAGGATGGAAGTCTGAGTTGACCCGAGCCAGCTGCCTGAAACCAGCTTCCGCTGGGATTGAACTCAGGCAGTGGGGAGAGTTTCAGCTGCAGAAACTGCTGCTTTACCACTCTGCGCCACACGAGGCTCAAGTGTACTAGCCAAAGGCCATGACAAATACATCAAAAGAAAATATTTATACATATATACAGTAATATAAGTATTTCAAACAGTAGAAAATTATACAAATAACTTAGAATTTGCCAAAACTAGGGCCTTAGCTAGACCTAAGGTTTATCCCGGGATCGTCCCGGTGTCATTCCTGTTCATGTAAATGACACACAGAGGACCCTGGGAGCAGGCAGGGATGACCCCAGGATGATCCCGGGATAAACCTTAGGTCTAGCTAAGGCCTAAAACTCAGCTTTCACTCAGTAGTCTGAATCTCCATGGCAGTTTATGGCAATTTTGTCTAGTTCTCTCTTTCTAATCTTTTTTGTTGCCAGAGCAAACAAAGCCACTTTATGCATCACATAACTGTTGGTATCACTCAAAAGAAAATGAACCGTTTCTGCAAGGGCATTCCTATATCCATGTGTCATCAAGGGATTCAGGAATCTCTCTTGTGTCCCTATGTAGAGGGATAATTAACATGCAGTGAACAATGACTTCCACTTTGTACTACTTGTGAGTGATGCTCAGAGTCAGTCTTCGATATCCTCATTCGGTTTGTTAGGGGGTAAAGAAAAAAAAGGTAAAGGAAGCCTAAGTGAAATTCTCTTGAGTAGGGTGGGGAGTTCTTGCATTTACCTTAGTTATGTGGTGGCCGATGTGTGCATGGACTTTCTTTGGCCCCATGCAGAAGACATCTTAAACCACAGCTTTAACCATGGTGGTTAAGCCAGAAAACCGGGCCGTATTCAGAAGACACATTCAGAAGATAGAAAAATGGAAGCCTCTTTCATGGGGGAAGAAAAGCTTCAGGAAACTGGAGGACAGATTTCAGCACAGCACAGCACTAGTTGGGAAAAAAGAATTTACCAAAGAAAGATTTCTATAGAAACGGCTGAGAATGCTTTTCTATGTTCTCTTGTCATTCCATTAACTGCAGCAATAAGCTCTGGGATTAGGCAGTGAACTACCCATTGCTTGTTCACCAAGCTGATGATCTTTCAGTAATATATGCTGCAAAATCTTATACTAAACGGATCTGTTTATTAATCCGTGACATTAATCAATGGGTTGTCATATTGTATAGTGTATAAGATATGTTTTGCTTGGCTTCGTAAGATGGAATTAAATCCATTCCTCCAAAACTCTACTTTTCGGGTGCCATGCCAGTCATATCTGCACAGTGGCTTCATAATTCTAACACATTGCAAAGTGATTTCTCCTGTTTTGAAATCACAGCAAATTGGTAATTCCAACTGTACATTATATATCAATGTGCCTTCTGGAGACTTTAATCTTGGAGATTCGTCCAGACAGAGCTTTTGTTACTATGGTAGAAATGTTAGAAAACCCATCCTTCATTTTTCTGTTGGTATTACTACATTTGTATGCCCTCTCTAAGAGCAGGCATTGGCCTTCCGAGAAGCTTTTGAGTGGCAGGAGCTCACAGCACTCCTTCCAAGAACTGCTGTGCACGTCCTGTATTAGACTCACTTCGGCCAGAACGATTGCTCCTAAGGCTGACCTCACTAGCTCTGCTCTCTTATCTAGTCAGCAGTAAGGAAGATATTACACTCAAGAGAATGCATTTCACAATACTGCTCAGTTTAGTGAATCAAACTATATATATATACAGAATCCAGATATGTCAGTAGTCAAGACAACTGTTTGTATCCCCTAGCCTTTGCAATGAAACTTTAGTGGACATAATGAATTGTGACACTTTTACAGCTGTGAGGCGATTCTGTGCAAGCCGAATGTTTTTATAGGCCAATTCTGTGACAAGCCCAGAGGAGCTGCTCCATACCTTAACTACACAAACCACACAGGAGTAGGACTAGGGCAGCGTAGTGGCTAGGATTGTGAGCCAGGACGTCCTCAGTTCACATCTTGCCTCAGCAATGAACTCATTTAGGAGGCCTTAGACTAACATCTCTTTAAGTCATCTCCATTTGCAGGTGATGATAATACTGGTCTTCCTTACAGTTTTATGTGCAATGTCTTGAACATTATAAAGCACTATACTGTTATTCCAGCACAGGCTGGAGGAATGGGAAAGGCGAGTGGCCATAGTTCATAGTGGTTCCATCACCCTCTTCAGTAGGCCCTTCCACTCCAGTGCTAGATTTCACGATTTGCCAGTTGGTGTACTGTCTGCAGTGCTGCCATGTGCCCTTCCTATCCAAGCTGGTAAAGGCAGTCTCTGGGACAGAGGTCCTTGGAGACTTCAATGTCCATGCTGGGGCTGCCTGTCAGGACTCCATAGCTGTCCTAATACATAATTTGCAATCTCTTCAGTGCAACAAGACCCTACCTAAAGGTAGCTGTGGAATTGAATGGGAGAGAAACTTTAGTTAATAAACAGGCCTTATGACGACAGAGAGTTTTCTCTCAGACTCAGTCTGGTTCCTGACGATGGGACATAGTGACTTGCAATGATGGGAGCTGTAGTCCAACACCTTTGGAAGGTTGGGGAAGGGCTGCTCTAAAAAAAAGAAAGAAAAAGAAACATGTGGCCCAAGTTGTTCATAATCAGTTTTCCACAATCCCACAATTGCCTCTGCGTATCCTATTTTCCATCCTGTCCTCATGGTTTATCTGCTTTGGGAGAATTAGAATGTCACTTGAACTTCTGCCTCCTTAAGACTTGTGAGCCTTAACTTCCAGTTTCCCTGCTTTTTGGTGCTTGGTTGAAAGCTGTAGAACCTTTTGTAAAACATAGGATTTTTTTTCTTTAATGAATATACATGGCATTCCTTCACAATAAGCCAAGCTAAGCAGAATTTCTCCTTCTCCGTTCTATTTTCTGTGGTGCCTGAATTGCTGTGAGGAAAACATGTACTTCTCTCTAGAAGTTCTAGTTCTTTTATTTATTTCTTCATAATATTTTCCTATAACATGCTATAGGGCTTTATGAGCCAAAAATAATGCATAATTCATAAGTATAAATTAGTGGAAATAAAATATGACAAGCTGAGTTACAAGTTAGGATATTACTGTGCTGTCATAGTGACTCACGGCTGCTCAGTTTTTATCTCTGAAGTTACATGCAACATTCTATGGAGCAAAGAGTATTGCTTCACTTCCTGGCCTCTGGCAGTAATTGATGAGTAGACATATCCAATGTAATGCAGTGTTTCATGAACTCTTACCCTACTTTGCAGTTTAACTTCCTGTTTGACACTCAGTTCAGTAAAATTACATTTACCATGAGTGTTGAGTTCTTCTGAGTTAAGACTGAACACCCATTAATGTTCATAATTGTAACAACACCATGCACTGTAAGCCAGTTCGCACATCATCAATAACCATGGGTTATTGAAAATGCAGCAGGAGTGAGCAAGCATGCTGGTTCCCACCTTTCGCCTGCTTCCACTGATGTCCGAACCTGGAACTTTGGGTTGTTCGAGGCTCGACGTCTACAATGCTCTCTACATAGGGCTACCTTTGTGCCTAGTCTGGAAACTTCAACTAGTTCAAAATATGGCAGCCAGGTTGGTCACTGGTACACCTAGGGGTGACCATATTACACCAACTTTAAAATCTCTTCACTGGCTGCCAATTAATTTCCAGGTGAAGTACAAAGTGTTGGTTATTACCTTTAAAGCCCTACATGGTTTGGGTCCAGGTTACCTGCGGGATCGCTTTCTCCCATACAATCCGCCCCACACACTCAGGTCCTCTGGGAAGAATTTACTCCAGCCAACAAAAACAAGGCTGACAACCATTACCCAGAGGACCTTTTCTTCTGCCGCCCCCCAGACTGTGGAATGACCTGCTGGAGGAGATGCATCAGCTTAATGCTCTCTCTGAGTTTAAGACAGCCGTAAAGACTAGTCTCTCCCGGCAGGCCTACCCAGATGAATTTTAAACCTAAGAATTTTAAGATGCTGTGATTGTTATTTTAATATTGTATTGGTTTTCTATGGTCTTTTAACTAATTTTATGTATTATATTGTATTTAGTGTTGCTCCTCACCACGATCCAGGGTTAGAGGCGGATAATAAATATGTTGTTGTTGTTGTTATTGTTGGGGGATGAACAACCCAGAGCTTGAACCCATGGATTTGGATGTTATGATACATAACACAGGGACAGGTCACCCCTGATCTGTTTAGCTCCACTCAGCAGTAACAGCTGCAGGTGGGTGAGTGGGAACCAACATGCTTACTCACTCCTACTGTGTTTTCAAAAATGCATGGTCGTGTGGACTGGCCCATTGACCTTTCCCAGGCAAATGTCCGTTCTCTCATATACTATAATGGATTTTCGGGAAGAGGAAGAAGATTATGAAGAAGACAACCCATCTCATTTAGGCAGCCTTTGCATAGGCAATTCTACCAGTCCAAGACACACAGCTACCTAAATCCTTCTCAAAGATTATCACAGCTTCCTGCTGGGACTGAGAGATTGTCAGAAATTATGGATATTTATGAAAAGGTATTCACAACATGGCAATACTACATTATTATACAATTCTCTTGATGAAATGAGAGGAATCCTTTTTTTTTCTCTCTCTCTCTTTTGGCCTTCCCAAAAGTTCTTCTACTGCCTTATGAGGAAGCAGGTTATTCATGAGACATATTCAGCCAGGGAGAAACTAACAACCAAATAAATAAACAAACAATAGGTCAGAGTGGAAAGCATAAATGAAATTGAAGAGAGTGGGAAGATGTTAAAGACTGTCAAAAATAAGTATCCATTTTTGTAGGCCCAGCTGGGGGGAAGAAACCTTTGTTTTCAAAAGCATCAGCCATTTCTATTTTGTTTTGCCCATATGCCCTTGCAAAAAAGATTACATTAATCACATTATTATGCTTTGTGCTGCCAAACTGAAATACTCCTGGGGTTTCAGCTCTCACTAATACAGTTATGCTTCAACAAATACTCATTAGCATAGTGGTAATAAGTAATATGCTGGAAGGCAAGACCTTTGCACTTGTGAACAGCTAAGTAATCCGACAGTTCAACAGTGTGATATTATTAATGCTTCACTGACATCATGGGAGTAGTCTTGAGCATATGAAGGATGCAGACACATTTGGCAACAATTTCTGGGAAAATGCCTGATAAGCCTTTCATTATAGTCCTTATTTGAGAATCTAACTTTGAATTACAATTGCTCTGCAGCAAGGTTGAAATCTGTTGCTTGTTAACTGAAAATGCAATCATATACCATAAAAGTGCAACCAAGTTTTAACTTTTAGTGCCTTATTTCTCTAAAAACATGAACAATGCAGCATATCAATGGCAAATGATTTTATCCTCCACATGTTTACTTTGTAGTCTGATCACATTCTATTGAACAGTCCTACAAGGTGTTTTAAATCCCTTTGCTCTAGAAAGTAGAATGTATTTCACTGGAACAATAAATCCTGTACAATTCACTCAAATCTTTTCAAATTTTATGACTTGCAAAAATGTATTTTAAAAAATGTAAATACAATTAGCACTTCAGATCACTTGTGTTTGGAAACACTGCTGCAGTAGTGATATGGTTTGTGGCACTTCATTGTCTTGGGTCATGGGTGGGCAACATTAAGCCTCTGGCTCCCCAAATGTAGCTCCCAGTGCCCACTACACCTCCCCAAATTTCTTTTTTACAGAAAACAAAACAAAAGGGGGGTCCGGAGCACTACAGAATGCCAAAAATGTTAAATCTACATTGCTAAATTCAACCCTTCTAGGTCTCTGGAGTAGCTATGGAGCCCTAAAAGGGTCAAATTTAGCTCACAAAGTAGATTTGACATTTGTTGTGCTCCATACTAATGTGGCTTCCATTTTGTTTGTTAAAATATCTTTTTAAAAAAATCCTTTTTCTGGTCATTTAGCTATCTGCAGGGAAGTCCATGAGACAAAAATAGCCCCGGACTTCCCAAAGTTCCCCACTTCTTAGTTAGGTTGTATACTCCCTTCCAATTCATGTATTTAAGGATAAATCAAGATGGTTCAAACAACCATTCTAATATGACAGTGATGTGGTAACATCGTCTTAGGATCATCATTTATTTATGGGAGGGCAAAATACATGGTTTATAAACTATGTTTGACTTAGTGGATCACAAGTTCTACATTGATTTAGCCGCTGTAAAACTCAGGCAATTTAGCTACTGCCCTCTAAACACTAACTACATCTACAGTGATTCTATGAGATCATGACATATTTCTCCACCCAAAGGAAGTTCTGTCTTCCTGATCAGCTACACAATCAATGCCTCATTCAGATACTGGTGTCTACGCAGGTATCTTTTTTGCATATTACCTTTAGAAACCACTCTTAGAGGCCCAGCTGACTTGAAACAAACAAGTTAGCACTTCTTGGATGTCATTGTAATTATCTTGTCCATCTTCTCCAGGTTCCTGGCTCATCAACAGATCACTCCAGGCCCATCAACAGCTCTCTTCATTTGGGTATACTATGAGCAGGCAGATCCCTGGATGTTTGCCAACAACCTGATGGAAGTAGTTGATTTGCTGTATTGTACAAAGGTCAGAGCTCACTGAGATGCTAATGAAACAGCAGGTATGGTACTTCAGTATTTCCTGCAATGGCACTCTGAGGTATTTCTCAAAGTCAGGAGAACAGGTGTCTTCTTCCACAGTTGATTGTTATCTTCAGCATCCACCTTCATGGATTTCTGAAGAAAGGAAGATGGTCTCTACTCCCACAGGGCCTCATGCAATGATGGTACCTCAGCTCTTGTTCCAGGCAGTAAGTGAAGTCACAATTGACTGCAGCAAATTCCTTTGGGGACAATGTAGTGGAATCACAGCTTCTTAATAAATGGATGACTACAGAGCCACCAGGTGTGCACCAACAACACACACTCATTCTTCTCTTCCCGGCACCAGCCTCTAGCATCAGGCCGCTGCAATAGGTCTACCCACAAGCTTGACGGCCTTCTGCCCACCTTAAGCCAGGCTCTTCTTGCCCCATTCTCACATTGATCCATAGACATGCTCTCTGTCTCTCTTCACCAAGTATGAAGTGAGTTTTCTTCACGAAAATAAGACTTGAAACAATATCGTTCCCCAGCCCTCCCCCTGGCCATATTGCCGTGTTTATTTTCACACACAAAGCATTTACTATCTTGGCATGTGACATATTTGAAAACGGAATGCCAGAATGTTCTTGTACAGCTTGAAGGTTAATAGCATTAGCCTGCTCTTTAACTATAGGAAGCTGTCAATCTAACTTGAACTGACAGATGTGCTTTTACAGCTGGAACTCTATTGAGAATCTTTATATTTTTGCCCTACTAGGAGTGAAATAATGCATCAAACAGCAAAATATTTCATTAGATAACATTCAACACAAACTTACGGAAGCCTAGAGAGTCTATTTACTGCAGAAGGCAAAGGAGTTCTTGGATGATTATCCTCAAAATTAACCAGTGAAAGGGCAAAGAATGTTATTTTTAAAAATCTTGAGAAGATGTCTTTGGAAGATCATGAAAAATAGACTGATGCAAGGGCTGTAATCCATGAGATCTCTGTGCAGAAAAAAATCTATAGGCAAAAAGTGCTTTCCCTGGTTTTCTTTTTATGGGCAATGAAATGTTTACCACCCTTCTGCCAGCAGGAGCTTTGGCTGTCAACCAGAAGCTGCTGTTTGACCTTCTCCCTCGGGTTAATCCTCCTTGGGTTGAAGCACTATAATATTTTCTTCTATAGAGGAGGCTAAAGGAAAGCCCTAGTTGCCTACAAACCTCATATTCACAATTATAGCTAGTGATTTAATAAGAAATGGGATGGGGTAATACTATGGAAACATACCACACGGAATCGCTTTTCTCTCTAACTGGTGGTGGTACTTTTAAAAACAACAAGTGATTGTTTGGAATAATGGGGGTGGGCAGTGGGGAAACCCTCTCAGTTTTTGTTAACCTAACAACACAGCCCTTTGTAAAGGCTACTCAAAAGTAAGTCCCTCTAATTTCATTGGAGCTTACTGTTATGTATGTGTGCCTAGGATTGCATTCTTAAATGTCTAAAGCCAACAACTACTTCTTCTTTTTTTAACGGGTCATATTTTTAGAGTCACTGTGGTGTATTTGCTAAATTATTGGAGTAAGTGTGCTTCAGGTGGAGAAGTCTTAGTACTAAAAATTAGAAGACACTGTGCAGCTGTACTAACTTTTCTTGCTTAATGGGTTTCCTACTGCAAGAAAAAAGACAGAAGAATTGGTGGGGAAACACATGAGGGTTATGAATGAAAGACAATGACATGTGGACCCTCCCTTCTCTGTAATATTCTGTGAATGGGCCAGGATGATGGCACAATACAAATCTCATTTGGAAGTATCATGAGACTGGGGAAATGTGTTTCAAAATTCCCACTCATTTGTGAAGCTCATCTTAACCTTCTTCACAGGTTTGTTGTAAGGATAAACTAGACGGTGGAGAGAGAATGACATTTGCACCTGAGATTCTTAGAGGAAAAGTGGAGATGAACTGAGCAAGGCTGAAAGGCTGGTCACATGGGCTCCGCCTGCTGACTAATTCTTACACAATTCCTGGAAGTCTCCTTCACACGAATATCGTATTTTCACATGATTATCACATTTTTGTATGAAGGGAAATTATGCACACAACAGTGCTATGGTGCCATTATTCCAGTCCCACCCCAGCGACCATATGACAGCATCCCTCCCCACAACATCTATTCATTAGATATGAAACTCTTCAAGGCAAAGCCTACGTCAGTAGACATCTAAGCACATAGGCTTTCCATAGGTTCTGGAAAGCCTATGAATGTAGAGGTTTGTCCGCATGTAGATGCCCATGCTGAATGCATGGACAGTGGGTGGGGGCGCACAACCCTGGGGACTGGGATGGAGGCATTGCGCCACAGCTCTGTTCTTTGAGTTTTTTGAGATGCAGGCAAGAAGGTGGCAGAAGCTTCTCATGCCTGTGTGTGCAGAAATAGGTATTTGGGCAGAAACCTGCACTTCAGCTGCTTAATCCTATTTGCCAGTTTCTTGACTTGTACATAGGTGTCAGCAGCAGAGATACATAAGAACTCTGCCAAAGATTCTGTTGCTGCAAATGGAAAAAGTTGTCACAGTTGCCTATCTCTATTCTAGAGGGTTTGTGGAAGCTTAATAGTAGCCCTAAATAATTGACATGTGGCAGTAAATTGTTGAAATTAATGGAACTTATTTGTGCAGTTACATGTTGCTTGCACAGGATTCCAATACCTAACGTGGAGAGGGTTTGCAGGGAAGAATTGGCACACAGGGCAGGGTGCTTAACCCATCTCCCAGTTTTCCTGGCAACAGCTGTTTTCCCCCATTTCCCCCCAGTCAGATCTGAGATTTGAAATAAGGCTGGCTGGAGGGGGGGCGTTTGTGTAAGGGGGTGAGGGGAGACTTGCTAGGTGAAGGAAGAGCTGAGCTCTCCCTTGCTTATTTCCCCCTTTCAAAAGCCACCTCCCATCTCTGAAGTAGCATGTTGTTCCATCCTTACTCCATGTAGACTCTTGTATAAGGGCCAAGCTAAACATTCTGTCTAGCATGCATGGTGGAGCTATGCATGCTAGTTTTCTTAACCTCTTTGCAAGTGCGCATGGACCTGATTTGGATTGGAATCATGGCACTTTGGGAGGAGGCTTAAACCTCCAACACCCATATTTAATGACATTCAATTACAAAGAGGGAGGGAAGCTCCATTGACTCCAATGGATCCTTTTATTTATTAACCTCTCCCCCATACCCTGGCCCTTGTGGGAGGGTGGAATTTTGCAACAAATGGGGGAGTTTTAACCCTCCCTCCCAAAGCACTAAGTTCTGACTCCAATTGGGGTTGCACATGCTTACATGGACATAAAGAAAACTAGTACGCGTAGCTCCACTATAGACAGAACACTTGTCCTAAGATTCTTTTTTAGTAAATGTAACCTACTTGGCAATTTATTTCTACAGATATTTGTACACTGGAATAGGAGCCACTTTTAATGTGACCTTTTAAAAACTTGGTCTTGCTATATGCTGATATATTTAAACACCTCTTCGTGGAACAGATGTTTGGAACTATTTGAATGCTTCCAAAGAGAATTGCAGTATAGATATCAATGAAGGCCAACTGTGAAACTGCTCAGTAAATTAAGTGGTACTAAATGATTAGCTAGAAGGGTCACTTCCCTATGAAAGTCATTCCTTAAAGAAAGTGGTGCAGAAAGTGCTACTGTTGATCTCTGAGGGTGAGTGCTGAAGTCTCCTGAGACAGCACATAGATAACATCTGAACGTTTGTTTGGAGTAGAAACAAACTGAGGTCACTCTTCAAGACAACAAAACGTCTGCTGCATTCTCTGACCCTGAAAGGTTAGAGTTGAGGAATTTCCTGACGGGATTCTGTTTGGTCTAACATTTTTTATGAAAGCATCAGGGGAATAGCCAGAGAAAATGCAGGATTATTTTCAACAGAGTTGTAAAAGTCTGTTATCTTTCCAAAATACTTACAGAGCTAGCTGATGCTTTGTCAGAGCTAAATAAATGGAATGGTGATTTCTTTCTTTCTTTCAGAATTAAAAATGCCATTATTATCATGACTCAGATGGAAAACGTGTTCAAACCCTACATATATTTAGCTCAGGTAAGAAACTGGAAACCTAAGGCTTTTAACACTCAAACTACAAAATTGAGAGTAACAAAGATTGCAGTCTTACACAGATTTATCTGAGAATAAGTCTTGTGGAATTTAATGGGGCTTCTTTCTAACTAGGCATGTACAGGATCGCACTGTATGTGATTATTGCATAAGTGTGGGGAGGGATATAGAATAAGTATTGATGTGTATAGTTTTATGTTTATTTTTATTCTTGATTTTTGAGTTCATTGTATTTAATAAAATATTTTTTAAAAATATTGCAGTAATCTCTTGGATATTGATGTGCCGAGCCAAATGTCTTTCTCTATAAAAAGCATAATTAGGGAAGGGCGAATATATGTACAGTATGTGTGTACATGCATTATAAGGAAACTATCCTCAACACAGCCTTTTCATATGAACACATATCAGGGAGTATTAAAAGAATGTCTGCTTTCTCTGGCCTTTTCTGCACCTAAGGATTATCCCAGGAAAATGGAGGGATCGTCCTTGCCTGCTCCTGGGATCCCCTGTGTGTCATTTGGATTCACAGGGATGATCCTGGGATGATCCTGAGGGAAAAGGCAGGTGTAGAAATAGCCTCAGACATTTTACTGAATTGGCCAAACTCCTTTGGATTATGTATACTTAGAAAGAGACTCAAACCGATGAAGAGAATATAATTTTGAAAATATGCTAAATTGATAACTCTATAACTCCCCCCAACACACATACACAAACCATGGAACATATAAACAAAAAATTCACATGGAATGTAGAATCTCATATTCAGATACATTCAGATTGTTTTATTTATAAAGACATTTACATCCCATACTTCTCATGCAAAACCACTACTTATGGCAGCTTACAGAATTTAAAAATTACAATTTTGTAAAAAGAACAATATAAAACAATCAAGCAAGGAGATAGGATCAGTAATTAAAACCAAAAATAAAAACTACATTTGCCACATATAACCAAGACCTACAGGAATAAAATAGTATTCAGAATGATACAGTTCTTCACTCCACAGGATTTGAGCCTTTCTTTCCTTTCCTCTGTTTGTGTGTGTGTGAGGGGGGGGGGGGTTGATGGTGTCATTGGATTGTTATTGGATTAAAAGCCATTACCATGGATGGTTTATTTTATTTTTAATTTGTACAGTGCAATATTATGCCCTTTATAAATCAATACAACTGATAAACATTTCTGCAAAGTGACATCTGATCTGCATGGTGGTTGTTTTAAATTGCACCATGGCAGTATCCACCAATCAGCAAATCATTCATCTGCAGTGATTTGCCACAAAGAGAAGCCTCCTGTTTCTGTACTTCTGTAAAACTCAAGAGTTTTTACAGTGGTGAGGATGGAACAGCAAACGTTTACATTTCGTAGGTGGATACAGATGAACAAATCTCTATGTAGTAGCAGCTACCACAGAAAGCAATTTAAAGTCAATTTCCCCCTTAACAAGGAGCGATGAATTGTGGGGGCAAGTAGGCTGGCAGCGAATGGAGAAAGGCTGGTAAAGAGCAGCTGCACAGCTGAAGCAGCAGCACAGCCGCAGCAGCATTTCCTTCCAGAAGGGGACTGCTGAGCCAATCAGTGCAATGATGGGGTGGGGCCAAAGAGGGGTCCCCAGCAGAGTGAGATCTCTCCTTTGTTCTCCCTCCAGTTCACCCTGAGGCTCCCAAATGCAGACCTCCCATGTGGCTCCAAGATTGCAGTTGCTTGTTCTTGTCCCTTCACCAACCAGACCCAATTAAGCAATTCCCACACAAGCTGCCTCTGCTCAATAACAGCTTCATAGAACAGTTGAATATCTTTCGGGAGCCCTATTAGGGTGGCCTGAAATAAGGGATGTGTGCAGCTCAACTCTGTACATATTTACTCAGTTCACTCAGGCTTAGTCTTAAGTAAGAGTGTGTAGGATTGCTTCCATGTGACAGACTGAAACCTACCCGTCATACTACAGATGAACAGTATCCTTGACCATTTGTAATACCTGAAGGCAGAAATGTACATCTCAAGTTTCTAGATCAGTGTTGTTGAATGGGATTCCCTTAATTTCATACTGAAAAAGTTGGTTCAACTTTAGTGCCCACAAAGTTGGAGAGAATATTTTGGAATTTCCAAAAAGTAGGGGTTCAACCTCCCAATTTGGGGGGAATGGAAATATCACTGGACATGAACTTGTAATAAGATTTTCGTAATAAGATTTTCAAATGTCCAAAATTAGGGTGAAACTCAAGTTTTCCCATCTTTATGATTACTAGTATAATTCATATGCTTAAGATTGCAAACCACAGAACTTTATGGTTTCCCTATTGTCATTCTTTATTTACTTTTGTATTGAATTCTGCATCACCTACCCCTCTGTTTTCTATCATTCATTTGAATGAGTTTACTCTAAGTAGTACTAATATTGGATAAACTCCTAATGTAGAACTTTTGTCCCATAATGTTCAATTGTGTACAATATCTGATCCATTAAACATAAAATGTTCAAACGCTGAGATACAGATCTCACCTGCTGTCAGATCCATGTGCTCCAGTGGGTGAGATCTAAGTGTCAGCACTTTTGCTCTTCTTCTTCTTCTTCTTCTTCTTCTCCTTCTCCTTCTCCTTCTCCTCCTTCGAAAGGTAGAAGTGATTTCTGCATCTGCAATTCGAGCTCATAATGTAATGTTCAAACCAGCCAATGTAATGAGAGAAGGGAGGAATGTTGAAATAAATAGTTGTACATATTTGATGTACTTTATACATATTTCCCATTGTTCATAACTCATTTTTTCTAACATTTTTTTCTTACCCTATAAGGTATACAAACAAAGTAAAAGAGCTGAAACAAAGATGAATTGTATGCTTCAAACCCATAAATTAGTGTTTAAATTAATATTTTCATAGAAAGTATCACATAATAAAGGAAAAATTAAAGCCATGTGGGATGTAGACTGGAAACAAATTAGCAATTTATCGGTGGATGTACCCTTGTTCTGTAAACGATCAATGAACAAAAATGTTTATTTCCAGACAATGCATGAAAGTTATTTTTTTAATTGTACTGTGATTTATTTATTTAAAAAAAGAAAAAGAAATGCTTTTAGTGTAATTACTGATTGGAGGCAAAGAGCACATGCAAAATGTGTCTTGGCTGTCTTGACACTATTTAACTACCATTTAATGGCCACTAAAATTGGGTCACTAATACACTGTGTTGAATGGCCCTGCTGAACTCAAGTCATGGAACTACTATGGATAACAGTGAAGCTCTGGATAACATGCAAGTGGGCTTCCTTGATTAAATTATTCTTAAATTTTCCCATATGTTCAATCACATGGACTCTCTTGGGCATTCATATGATTGAACAGATGGGATAATTTAAGCATGCCCTGGTGCATTTATTCCTATTTAAAAGAAACATAATGAGTGACAACTTAGAACAAACTGAATGATGAGGTCCAAGGGAAATATTCATATTTAAATGTTTATTTAAATATTCATAAAATCTCTTCTCACTTCCATAAACATTAGTGGAGGGTCACTTTCAATTTTGCTTCCCTTTTCATATACTTGTTGCTAGTTCTCAAAACCACTTTTTAAAATCTTGCTTCCCCAAAACAGCCCAGAGATGTTCTGATCCAAAGTATGAGTCGTCAGCTGAAAAGCTCTGTGCATATGCACATGTTGTTGTTATTATTATTATTATTATTATTATTATTATTATTATTATTTATATACTGTCCCATAGCTGAAGCTCTCTGGGCAGTTTACAAAGATTAAAACACTGAACATTAAAAACCAATATACAAAACTTTAAAACCATAAGAAGCATAGAAACAGACAATATCCATTTAAAACAACTATTCTGGGATCAGATAAAAACTCAACATAAATGCCTGGGAGAAGAAAAAACTCTTGACCTGGCACCGGAAAGATAACAATGTTGATGCCAGGCAAGCCTTGTCAGGGAGATTGTTCCATAGACAACTGAAGCCAGGTTATGCCTGCCCAGAAAGGGGCATAGCTGGGCCACCAACTAAAGTTGGTAGAAGGCATTCTGTGCCACCGAGGCCACCTGAGCCTCAAGTGACAGAGATGTTCTAGGAGAACCCCCAAGCTATGTACCTGCTCTTTCAGGGGGAGTGCAACCCGCACATCACTTTGTGCATGCACCAGAAACTTTTCTATTTTCACTTCTGGCTTTAGCTCCTTGCACTATGTCAGATGTCACTTCCAAGGGATCTCAGCATTCAGAAGCAGCTTTTCAGAGTGGACTGTAATATGTGCACACAAGATTTTGGGATACCGCATATGGTATATTATTAAAATGCTAAACTTTGCTTTGAAAAGAAAGGAAGGAAGGAAGGAAGGAAGGAAGGAAGGAAGGAAGGAATGCCAGTGGTGTACAGAAAGAAGTCTTGAATGATATGTAGAAAAGACTCTTGTCTAAAACCCTAGACAGCTGCTGTCAGCCACTATAGACTAGGGATGGGCAACATGTAACCCTCCAGAAGTTGTTGGACTGCAACTTTCATCAGACCTAATCAGCATGGCCAATAGTGAGCAATGGGAGTTGTAATCCAACAACTTTTAGAGGGCCACAAGTTGGCTGGCCGTGCTATAGACAATTCTGAGTTAGATGGAGCAATCATCTGATTCAATATAAAAACACTAACAACATGATTAGTAACCACATCATTACTGTTTGGGTTTTTTTAAAAAACAAAAAACAAAAACCCAGTTACCAGGAATACAGTCATTGACACCACAGGATGCAAGAAGGTGAGTTTTCAGCCTACCCTCTCCAGCTACATTCTTAGTAAAAATACCCCTCCCCATTAATGCTGCCATTTGCATTAGGGGGGAAAACTCCCAGTGGCATCATGGCTTAAATTACCCTTGTCTCTACACTGCAGTCTCAATGACTATCCAAACCCCACCCTTGTTCCTGACATATTTTTTTAATGCATCAACATGATTGCTAATATCAGCATCATGTGTACTTAGACCCTGAGTCAGTTTCCTAAGTTCCTATACAGCTCTAAAATCTGGAGACTGCATAAAGCCATCCTGACTAGTAGCCACTGCTAGACCTTTCATTAATTAAGTTGCCAGTCATCTTGGGTAGTTCATAAATTAGTTATGTGCTTTGAGAATTAAAGCACAATAAAATGGATATGGAACCTACATAGTGATAAAAAACACAACCTGAAATAATACATGACAAATTCATGTCACCTTGCTTTGAGTATGAGCCCTGTTATATGTTGCAGTGCATGAGTGATGAATGAGAGCACAGATAGCCCTAATGCCCCACCATGTGTAGAGGATCAATGAAACCAACCTTTAGTATTGTTATATCTAAAAATGATTGCCTTCACCTAGCTATTTCATACAGCTGCAGGAGCATGAAATGTAGTTTCTAACTTCAAAGGTTTTTCCCATTCTCAAATATACTTTTGATTTTCTATATGAGACTTTGGTATAGTGTGAATATATTTGTAGAAACAGAACAACTCATTTTGAAAAATCTCAACTTGTGCATAGCAATGGCTGAACTTAACGCAAAAGTAACCAGTTCATCTGTGTAATCTTGGACAAGAATTCTCCTTTAATTTGAGATCTCATTCTGTGTATACAAGTTTTGGGGCATGTGCAATATCTAACCTTCTTGGGAGCTGTAGTATGGAACTGTGTAAGGCATCATGACCGTGCGTCACCACGTTATGTACCCCATTGTAATTGGTTGTTGCCACATAGCCGTTCTACATAACATTGACACATCATTGCTGATTGGTATATAGGGGAAAGAGATATGGATCGATTTATGGCGGTGTATACTACCTATGTGGCTTTTTCTTTGAACATGATTGGTTTGTGGAAAGAGTTCAAATGCCAACTTTTCCCTAAAGGGTTAAAGTGCCACTTCCCACAAAATCACTTTTTTTTTTCTGAAAGCACATTAGCACATCCACAGAAATGCTGTAGCTTAGATTCAAACTGTGCATGCTCTGGAGTTCACCATCTATTTCAACATTCATAATGAATTCATAAGACAGCAATCCAGGCGTGCAATCCAAAGGTGAGCACTCTGAACACATCTAAGTTCCTCCTCTGGGTGCCTACTCTGAGGGAAGCTCGGAGCGTGGCAACAAGAGAGAGGGCCTTCTCTGTGGTGGCTCCCCTACTGTGGAACAGTATCCCTGAAGAGGCTCGCCTGGCTCTGATATTGTCATCTTTTCGGCGTCAGGTCAAGACTTTTCTCTTCTCTCAGGCATTTAGCAATAGGTAATGAGCGTGGGTCTGTTTTTTGGCTCATCATTTGTAAAGTTGTTATAGTGGTTTTAAATGTATGTGCATTTTGCATGTTTTTTGGTTTTTAATTTTTGTATATTGTTTTTAAGTATTTTTATCTTATGTGAACCACCCAGAGAGCTTTGGTTATGGGGCAGTATACAAATACAATAAAATAAATAAATAAACACAAGAGTTTCAATCAATGAGCCAATTAACTACAAAATGTGGGGGCATCACTATTTGTGTGTGTATATGTGTGTGCATTCACAGTGATCTTGCCGCTTCCACAAACACAGAGATGCCTGTCCGTTCAGGACCTTCCTCATTCATTCCAGCATTGAGAAAAGCTCTGCATGCATCGTGCTATCAAACAATAATAAAAGAGTTGGAGCAAGACAGATTTATTTATAGACCCACAGTTTTGAAACATGCTAGGATCAAGAAGAAACACCCACATATCTCTACAAAGCAAAATAAGCCACATTCAGAATGCACAAGCTTTTAGTCTTATTCGCCTTTTGAGCATTCTCGCAGCAGGTACTGCATTTACATACAAATGAGGTGACGTTAATGAACTTGCCATGCCAGAGTTGAAAGGCCTTTGCCTTGTATAACACAGGTTCATTTCCTGTAAACTCAATCCCACTGAGTTCTGGTTCGTTAAGTGAAAGTTATGATACGCTGCTTGATTTCACTGTTCCCACAAGTGTGGCACAGTGAAAGAATACTTGAGCATGAAAGAAACCATGAATAAAAAAAGGTCTCACATTCCTGAACAGGGATGCACTCAATACGCGGGGGATGGAAGAAAGGAAAAAACAAGATCGTGGTAACATTCACTGCAGAGAAAACACAGACCCTTGTAAAATAAAATTGGTAGACTAAAAGCTGGCTTTTGTAACTTCTGTACTCCCAAAGCACATGCAGACTATTTAATGAGAACTGATTCTAAAGGCATCTGTGGAATGTGTGGAAGGATCAGGTCTAACTAAATGGTTCACTGGCTGCACTTATCCGTCTCATTCTTTGACTTCAGCAATTTAGGCATTGATCAAGCCTCAAATACCTATAACCTTGTAAGCCTGTAAACCAAGAAGACATCCTGGCTCCGGTGTAGGCTGGCTTAGCCAAGAGAAAGTTCCCTGTACTATAGAAGTTATAAAAAGGAATCTCTCAGACCACTGGGGATTGTGGAACAATCCAGGAAGAACGCATATGTGGATTTCTTGTTTTTCTACACATTTCACTGTTCTTAATTCCAAAGCATCCTGTATACGAAGCCAGTATAAGAACTAATTAATGCCGTTGTAGATAGGAAAGAGGATGGATGTCAAAATTCCAGGATGTGATTATTCCTTCTTTTCACTTAATATATGACCTTGGGCAATTCATTTACAGACAGATTTTGAGCATGACCTTTATCTGACTCCTATTGGGCCAATAAACCCCCACGCCACGCCACCATGCATACTTTTAAAGGTGCAAACACATGTGCTTATACTTTACAAGTTCAATGACTTCTACATGCAAGAATTGGACCTGCTCAAGTGCTTACAGGTGTTTTTATAAGACACCCTCACCACATGTATATTGTATACAGTATAGGCTCCGATGAAGAAAGTAATGCTCTCCAAGATGGTGTTCCAGGTCTTAGTCACAGAAGCTGGGCCTACTCAACACTGCACCTTGGATGGAACAAAGTATCAGCTTGAAACAAATCCAGAAGCATACATGAAGACCCAGGTGGCCCACAAGAGTCCTCCAGAAACATGTCCCCAAGCCAAGTAACACCTTCGCTGTAGGTTCTGCCTTGGGTAAACTGACAATGCCTGGTTTCCAGAGTGGCTTGGGCACTGCTTTATACCGTGTTATATCCTGCTTGGTGTAGATCTCGCCCCTCCACAGCCCCTCCCAGAAGCAGCAGGAACATCTAGAGCACAAGGGAAAAGATTAAATATCACCTGCCCTGCCCTGACTCTGTTGGAGCCTTAAGATCCACACCAGAGTGAGAGTGGGGCATAGAAGAGATCTGGCTATTTCCTGCACTTGAAGCCTTTGCAGGAGCTGCTTGCTGTTTGTGTTGATGGTTAATGACTCAAGGCATTAGAAGGGTTTAGTTTGTTTGGCTGTGGCTTACACTTTACTGATAAATAAGAGCAATTGATATTGTTGTTGATAATTGATATGTTATTGCAAGGGGTGTACTGATATGCATTCCTGTCTTTTACTGCTTTTGAGTCATGAGCTGCTTTGGGCCCATTTTCTGGGAAAGTGGAGCAGAAATGACAATACTGCTGCTGCCACAGACGTATATGTGTATGTGCATTTGCCACAAATACTGTGCTTAGGAATGGAGGGAACTTGTATGGCTATCCTAGTAGGATGACAGGTGAAATAATCCTAAGGTTAGAGCTTGTATACAGACCAAAATCAGTCTGGCCCTGCATTATTTCCAATAGTCACCAGTCAGGACACCTCTGCGAGATTTAAGAGCAGTACTTGAAGGGAAAAACTCTCCTCTGCTGTTGTGCTCAGCATTTGGCCTTCTGAGCACAGAGATTCTGTTTCGTTAGCATGCCTTCTAGCCCTTGATAGACTTATCCTCCATGAAGCTGTCTACTTTTTTAGAAGCCGTCTAAACTAATAGCCGTCACCATAAGAACATGCTGATGACACCCACCGTCTGGAAACAAAAGTTGCCAACGCAAGGAAGACTGTTGACTTTACCAATGTCCCTGCTCAGAACCACAAATGCACACATGCCCAACGACCTCATGAAGCTCTCGGCCTAACTTCATATGGTACTCAGCATTATTCAACTTTCTGGATATTGCAGGCCCATTTTTACTTTCCAGACGATCCATCTAGGAATTGCTTCCTCTTCTATTTTGTGTGTGTGTGTGTGTGTGTGTGTGTGCGCGTGCGCGCATGCAAAAGACAGAAACAGGGAAGGGATGGGGTGGCACAGCCAGAGGAAGAACTAGCCAACAGTGTGATAAACTCCACATACTTTTGGCTCTGGCTCTGCCCACTATTTGCTATAGCTGTCAATTGATTTTTCCAGTGGGCCAACAGCTCTTCATAGGAAAATGGTTATCCACTCCTGCTGTAGGAGCTAAGGACAATACTTGGCCCTATAGTATGGTCAATCAAGCTGGACTGAATCGGGTTGATATATTTAGAAGTCGAATTGTGGTCCCAATGACTTTGCCAAGTATTTTATCAGCCGATGCTTCTCAGTGTGGCTCAAGCTACTTGCTAAGTAAATCAAATCTCTGACATGTTAAGTAGGCACTTTTTTTTTTTTTTAGCCTTTTTCATTTCTGGCTGCAATACGCTAGCACAAAGGTGGGCAGAAAGTAGTTCTGGGAATTGAAGTCCCAAACGTCTGAAAAACTAACTTCTGCCCACCCTTCTGCACTGGCACAAAGTTTTCTGTGATTGCTTTCTGTGTAATTTACAGCCCACTGCTAAGCAAGTTTGTTTGGAAGTAAGCCCCACTGAGTTTAATGGCATTTAATTTTCAGTAAGTATGAGAAGGATTTCAGCCTAAGAGTTTGATTTAGATTTGGGATCAACAGAAAGGAATGTGTTATTCTGTCATGCATTTGTCATCTGCCATCAAACTGCAAAATCTGTTAGTCCTTTTCATAACTCTGTGTCAAGAAGTTGGCAAATAGATAATTTCTTCCTCATTTGAGGGAGGTGCTAAATTCTGGCCCTGTGGGACTAACCTTAAGAGACTGCTATCATTTTAACTGCGTTAAAAATATCAAGACGTAGTTTGGCAAATAGTTTCCAACAAAGTAATCTCTAGCAGATTTACCCAGCATTTTAAATTCTTGTGCTGTATCGTGAACAAGCCCTATTTTGTCTTCCCAACAAGCAAGTGAAACTGCCTGTTTCATAAACATAATCATGTTGTTTTTATTACTATCAACATTTCTCGTTAAGCTGAAAGCTAAGAGCCAGATCCTCAGCATGCTGAGGTCATTGCAGAGAGAGAGAGAGAGAGAGAGAGAGAGAGAGAGAGAGAAGAAAGAAAGAAAGAAAGAAAGAAAGAAAGAAAGAAAGAAAGAAAGAAAGAAAGATGGTCAAAGATCTTTGGGGATCAGGTCCAAACTGCTGAGTGTTTGTGCAAAGCACCTTCAGGTTCAACATAAAAATACCAGGACAGTGTGTTCTCCTAAAGATCTACACAGTTTTTGAAAAAGTAGCTGCAGACCGGGGGACATAGGGGCTGGAAATGGAGGCTGGGGACATCAGTGGGGTGGGAAACGGAGGCTGGGGACATGGGGGCGGGCATCACAGGCTGGGGGACATGGGGTGGGTGGGAAATGGAGGATGGGGACATGGCGGTGGTGGGAGTGCTGTGGCCTGTCCACCGCTTTTCCTGGCTACTCGGGCGTAAATGCGGTAGTCAGGAAAAGCAGCGGAACGGGCTACACACCTGTGGCCCAAGACCGTGGGAAAAACTGGCCCAAAAGAGGTGCAGGTTAGCCCGGGGCCAGGGAGGTTTGAGCCCTGCCTGAGCCCAGGATCCTCCGTGCATCATTTGGATGCACAGGAATGAGCCCGGGCCTCACACCAGGCTAACCTGCTGCCCATGGTCTGTTGTAGGATTATTTCAGGGTTGCTTAACTCACCTTGGTTTGGTCGACACATCAGAAGTCCTGAAAGCTGTATGGAGGAACCTCTGGGTGGGCTCTCCCCACGCAAGCAGAAACTGATGTCAGCGTCAGCTCCAGGTTTTTGAGGCTCCTTAGGCAAGGCACCCTCAATGGGGGGCCCTCCCACTCCTCAGCATTGTCACCAGATGCTATTGCTCTTCTTCCTTCTCATCATTGCTACCACTTGCTTGCCTGACAGGTAGAGAGCCACTGAGCAAATAGGTAGTGGTGTCTACTGCTGCTGCTGCTGCTCCTCCTCCTCCTCCTCCCCACCACCACCATTGTCTGGGCCAGAACAAGGTGCAGGTGAACAAGCAATGTGCAATGGTGAAAAGGAGGAGCAAGTCCACATCGCTCTTGACTGTGGGCCCCTGCTAGGCTGTGGGACCTTGGCCGGTGCCTGACCATACCTACTGTGGACACAAGCCCTGACTTACATTACTTTTGTGGCACTTCAGCAGCACCCCACAAAGCCAATGGGAAGAGGGGCTCTGGAACAGTGCTGATGTTGAAACTCGATATGAGGCATACAAAAAGACAAGGGATGAAATTGGGCCCTACTTGGCCAATAGTACATTAAGACAGATTTTGTATATATGCACAGTTGAGCAGCAAATGAGTAATGCAAGAGTAAGTGTTTCTGAAGCACAGGAGCCAAGAACGGATTTCAAGAAGTCCTTGAGGGAAAAGAATGCAGTTTAAAAATATCTTTAAAAGGGCATCGTGCAAGTTTAGTCTTCTCTTGTGCCACAATTTGCAACACCCTGGTATTCCTTCGTTAAAGGATCCAGGTATGTTTGCATTACTGCTTAAAGCAAACTGTTCAAGTTTTCTGCAGAATGATTCTTGGCTTGCTTTCCTGCTCTTTATGTTCAGTTTTCTTCCACGAAAATGCTACATCTTTAAATAAGCAGCTTATTTGATTGTCGTAGCATTTTGATGCCACTCTGAAGTTAGACATTAATTTAAAAATAATTGCAGTCACTGTTACTTAAACCCCTCAATAAGTCCTCATGCCATGTTTCCTGGAACAGTATCTTACGTTTGTTAGCAAGGATCACATAGCTGTGGCAGCAGTGTTTTTGTATTAATCTGTGTAATTCTCATGTTGCTTCATAGAACTATATTAGCCAAACTACAAGAGAGAGATTCCAGGTCCCAATATCATTAGATAGTGTTAAATATTTTTAACATGGTCATATACAGAAGGTGATGTTGTGCAGAATGCTGAAATTTACAGCAATGTTTGATGGACCTCCAGAAAAATGTCTATACTAAAGGACGAGAAAGCCTATTTCAGTACATTGAGATGAACAGAATCAGTACGTTTACTTCTAAAAGTTCTGGCAGGGAACAGGATTAATCCATTCCACTTTACGAAAATATCAGAGTGCATTTCAGCATCTTGAATGGATCGCACAATCCTTTCTGGGCATATGCAGAGGCTTTCTAGCATGCCAAACAGATTGTTGCTTCCTTGACATAGTGAAGGCCTCATAGCAAATGAGGCAAAGCATGGCGTGGGATAATCTAGATCTTGCCCAGGGCTAACATTAGACAGAATGAGGCAGTTGTCTCAGACAGCAGATGCTGGAGGGCAGGTAGTAGTGGGCTGATTTTGGAAGATGGACCTATCTCGTGCCCCCCTATGCCGTGTGGCCTGTCTTGTGCCCCCTAAGTTAGCCTGCTGTTCTCAGATGTGGTGGAGGACGTTGATGCAGCAACAGAGTTGAAGTGAGATTCAACTGCCAACACAGTCAGTTCCTGTATGTGGGATGGAGGAGGGCGCCATCTTGTCTTTCATCTCAGAAGCTTGTCCTTTGGCCTTGTACTGCCAGCTCCACGTCTTTGAGGGCCTTTGGGCAAGGCACCCTCAATAGGTTGCCTTCTTCAGTGACTCTACCACCATTATGACCAGCTGCAATTGCTCCTTCTCCTCTTTCTCACCATTTCTACCATGTTCTTGCTTGACATGTAGAGAGACAGTGAGCACATGGGCAGTGGCATCTGCTCCTCCTCCTTGTCACCATCACCATTGTCTGGACCAGAGTGAGAGGCAGGTAGACAAACAAATTGCAGTGGTGGTGGAGAAGCAACTCCAGGGTCTCTTTTTAGTGGACCCCTGCTGTGGGACCTTGGCAAGTGCCCAACCAGGCCATGGCCTTGCCTCATATCGTCCATAGCCTGCATACACCAAGCAGGCAGGGGAGCACAGTAGAGTCTTTAATTTGCATGAAAGACCAAAAGTTCTGGAACAGACAGTGATAACTTGTGGCCAATGGAAAAAGAGATAATATGTCAAGGATTTTGGGCTGCCAGGATTGATCTGGGGAGGGGCACAGGCATATCAGGAGGCTTTGGAGATCAAACAAGGCATTTGGGAAGGAGGCTTGAGTGACAAGAAACTGTAAAGGAGAATTGTGAGGCAGCCTGGACAGAGCTGCCATTTGGGATCATTGGTGGTGTTGCTTCTGGTGAAAGAATCTGGAGAGGCAAGATATATTACGGTGACAATGTGAGGCTGAATGTCAAAGAGTATTTTTATTCATTAACCAATGATCCTGGGGGTGGGGTGGGGGAAATATCAGTAAATACGTAGGTTGTGGTGCCTTGACATCAGATGCATGAGCAATTCAATAGGGTGACCATATGAAAAGGAGGGCACGGCTCCTGTATCTTTAACAATTGTATTGAAAAAGGAATTTCAGCAGGTGTCATTGGTATGCATGCAGCACCTGGTGAAATTCCCTCTTCATCATAACAGTTAAAGCTGCAGGAGCTATACTAGAGTGACCAGTTTTAAAAGAGGGCAGGGCACCTGCAGCTTTAACTGTTGTGACGAAGAGGAAATTTCACCAGGTTCTCCATATATACAAATGACACCTGCTGAAATTCCTTTTTCAATACAATTGTTAAAGATACAGGAGCCCTGTCCTCCTTTTCATATGGTCACCCTACAATTCAACCCTCCAAGTCGTTAGAGTTTGATGTCCCTATTCTACAGAGTTATAATAGTTTGAGAAGCTTTTCTATTGCCCCTTCTTTGATTAAAAAGGGATATTAACATTTTTGATACTTTAGTGCTGCCGTCCTATACATGCTTACATGGGAGTAAGCCCCACTGAACTCACTGAGACTTACTTCTTTGTAGATACACATAAGATTTCAGTGGGACTTCTGTGTAGATATGTATAAGTTTGTATAAGATATACAACAAATTCTACAATTCCTTCAACATCACAAAAAAAGCATTGATGTTTGTTTTCTACATGTGAGCAAGAGATATAAAAGTTCTATCATATTAAGTTCAACAAGCCTTTTCAAAAGCTGTCCAAGTTCATGGAATTAATTTAACAAGTTTTTTTGGCTTCCAGATGCTTTCTCTGCAAGTGTTTGTTTTCCATAAATTAGATATGTTTCTTTTTGTACTTTACAAATTAAAAAGAAAAGCAATACACCACATCTGTTCCAAAACTCTTGAGTGCACAGTGGCTTTCTGTTCTATGAGGCGAATGGGGATTTCTGTGTGTGCATGTAGCATTCTCCTTTGTTCCTGAGAGCTGTGTATGCATCAGAGCCATAAGAGTAATAGTAGAATGTGAGAAGCATAGATGTTCATTACAATACACATGAAGAAGCATTATCTGTTGATCAATTTATATGAGATGTAAAAGAAATTTTAGCAGCTGCCCTGCTCACTATTCAATTTCTATCTACCCACATTTAATAGAAAACATAAAACTAGACCTACATTGAGCTTTCCAAGACTCAGTTTTAGCTATATGATGTTAGTGCAGGATGCTTTGTTTTCTTGTTAAAAATGTGGCATCTCATGAACTTTGGATTACAGTTCCCCAAATGACAAAGCCTAGAGACAGTGTGGCAGTGGACAAAGTGTCCCCAAAGCCATGAGGCTTACTGGGTTACCTTGGGCCTGTTAATTTGCATGACATAGCATCATCCTGGGTTATGCAAGGATTATTTAACCCCCAAATAATGCCCACCACCAAAGTTTGGACAAAATTACAGGATCTACACTATGGGGTTTATCAGATGAGCGTTTTATCGCACACTCACTACTGCCCACTCATGGTTTTTCATGCATCCTTTAGATGATGCTATCCGCCTCCTGCACGCCTCCTGCCCCTTGCTTTTTTACCATCACAAAATGGACCCCTTTTAATCTGACTTTTTTTGTTTTGGGAAACGGAATGTGCCACCATTTCCTGCTGTGTGCAGGAAAAGCGGAGTGATAAAAATGGTCCCTGAATCAGCCACATTGTCTTTGTTTACTTCCTCTTTCTTCTCTGGAAAGAAAGAGGAAGTAATGTGAGACAGAAGCGGGGGCGGAGAAGTGACAGTAGGGAACTGCGATTCCCCCCCCCCCGCCCATCTGATGATGCGCTACTGCTTTATAATAGTTTATAACTGTATTGACAACTGTTGGGGCCCATAACACATTCCATATAACATTTTTAGACCACTTTCAAAGTGTTATATCCTGCTTGGTGTAGATCTGGCCCATGACAAATCTGGTGAACCTCCAGCCAGGACTTGCCTATTCATAATGGTGGATGGGATGGAGGATTAATTAACCCATGGTGGGCTGTTGTGTCATCCAAATCAGAGAATATTCAACACTGCTCTTAGCTCCTTAGAAGAAGCGCAGAATAAAAATGTCAAGTAATTACAAAGTGGGAAAAGGAACTTTTCCTGCCGTGCCTGAATATTCTCTGTAAACAGTGGCCACATTCCAAGATACGTGACCTTAAACCCATTGAAATCAGTGGCTTTAAGCCCATCTCACCCTTTGTTGGATTGTGGCCAATATCGACAGCTGAGAAATAACAGCATATTCTTGTCTAAATTGTGTTCTATTCCTCCACCTAGCAGATGTTCAGAAACAAACATCAAGTGAAGAAAATGGGCCTTCCCTAAACTTCACTGCATGGTAGCAGCCAAGTGGGTGGGGAGAAATGGCTTTTGTATCCATTGCTAACACAAGCTGAAAAGTAGCTGGAAAACAGTGGTGGGCAACTTGTGGCCCTCCAGATGTTGTTGGAGTACAGCTCCCATCATCCTCACCATTGGCTATGTTTGCTAGAGGCTGTTGGGAGTTCCCAGTTCAACAGCATCCACAAGTTGCCCACCCAGTTGGAAAACTTGAAGTTGCTGCATCATTTCTCTGCATCCAATAAACAGCCCATTTGGGCTAAACATGTGCCTATTTCATCAAAAACTTCATGCTATATACTAATATTGCAGGTCATAACAGATTAAAGGCTCAACCCTGTGCATGTTTAGACAGACAGAAGTCTAGGGAATGCTGGGAGTTGTAGGAATTTTTCTGTCTAAACATGAACTTGATTGTGCCCTATGCGTGTTAAAATTCAGCTATTTGATATGATTAGATTATGTGAGGCATTTGTCTGTATACACACCAGTTCACAACAATGGGTGACTCCAGAGAAGCATGATGTGTCATCACAGTTATTTGCTGATACAATATAAATTAATGTATTTGTTTGTTCAAAATTCCTCTAGGCTGCCTTTTAGGGCAAAGCCCTCACAAGGTGGTTTATATAAAGCAAACACAAAATATAATGGACAGGATGCAATGGTGCCCCTGCATGGGCGGCCAGATCTGCCCATTCTGGTGCGCATGCTGGCAGATGTGATGTGGCGCTTCTGGAGACAAGTCCCAAAATGACTGGAAACGCTCGTTTCTCAAGGGATAGGCCATGTCCCTTCCAGAAACAAGCATTTATGGCCATATTGTGGCTTGCACCCAGAAGTGCTACATCGCACCCACTAGTTGTAGGGGCTGTGCCGCACACACACCAAATGGGCAGATCAGTCCATTTGCACAAGGACACCATTGGATCCCACCCACAGTCACACTTCAATAAAATACAGTAATTTTAAAGAGCAGTCTAAGGGCCTTGCTAGACCTACCTTATAATCCGTCTGGGAGCGGGGCGATGGCGCGCTACAGCTAGCACACGCCGTCACCCTCTTCCAGACGTAACACGCGATGGGGCAAGGGGAAGCCCCGTCGCGTCAGCCATTTTGGTTTGGATTTTAAAGGGGCCATGTGAGCTGGAGCACCACAGAGAAGGTAAGTGTTTTTTTTTTAAAAAATAAAGCCCCCCCGCTCCCCCTACCCCTGATCCCCCCCACAATTCCTGATGCCCCCCTGCCCGCTCACTCGCCCATCCTCCCCCCATGCCCGATGCCCTGTCCCCCGTCCTTCTTCCCCCCCGCTTGCCATCCCCGATGCCCGATGCCCGCTCTTCCCCCGCCCGCCTCCGCTTGCCAGGCCCAATGCCCGCTCTTCTTCCCTCGCCCCCCGCTTGCCATCCCCGATGCCCGCTCTTCCCCCACCCGCCCCCACTTGCCAGGCCCGATGCCCGCTCTTCTTCCCCCCTCTCTCCTGCCGGGTCCGGCCTTCCCCCGCAGCCCCTATCTCCCCCCTCCCCAGGATCCCCACCGGCACGATGGGCACAGCACTCCTATGAGCACTGTGCCCAGTCCGTGGCTTCTCCCAGCTACTTGCGAGTAAGCGAGCAGCCGCAAAACACCACGGACTCTGCTAGACGTTCCGTAGCCCAGCCTCAGGCCGGGGCTGCGGAAAAACCGGGCCATAAGCGAATCCGCTTATGCCAGATTAAGGCAGGTTTTAGCGCGGCCTGACCCCGGATTCCCCTGTGCATCATCTGGATGCACAGGAGGGAAACCGGGCCTCACACCACGCTAACGCCTGGTCTAGCAACGGCCTAAAACTGTTTTCCAGGCCAGTAACACACCATTATAAATTGCCTTGAATTGTTTCCACCAACAGCATTATAATTACTTATCTAGTAGATAATGATAAACCCATATCTCAACTACAGGCACATTCAAAATAAGTGAGTTTTCAAGGCCTGTTTAAAAGCCTGCGCTAATGGGCCCATACACATCTCCCTTGAGAGTGAGTGCCATAAATATGGGTCCACGACTGACATTTTCTACGTAGTCCTCCTGAGAATATACAAGATAACCAAATCTGTAGGTTGATGAGGATAGATGTGGATTGTTTTTTTACTGGTAAATTATTTCGGCTTAGAAGCTGCCTGTCTTCCTTGACAGGGACACAGAGGGAAGCTCAGAGGGTGGCAACAAGAGAAAGTACTTCCTCGGTGGTGCCCCCCCCCCATTATCTGACAAAACTCACCTCACACACCAACATTGAGGGAACCTACACTTATTGTTTTAGAACGTTTCTTACCGGTTTGAAGAGTGCATTTCATGGTATTTCACCACATGACGTATACTTTTTGACGTATTTTTCTTCCCTTTTTTTGTTTTATTTTTCGAACTTCTCAGGAAAAAGTTGTGGTTTTTTGTATGTTGTGCCCGAATTCTTCATATTAACTGTGTTTCCAGTAGTACTGGGGGCGTGTTTATTTAATTTCCGCACCTAAACCTCCAGCCATTAATTTTTTCTAGCCTCGCAAAAGTGAAACTGGAAGTGGCTGTAGCCACTTCCAGTTTGACTTTTGCGAGGCTTGGCTTGGTGTGTTGTTTGTAGGTGGCGGGTGTCTTCTAATCTAAAGGTAAGAGAAGAGGAAGTGGGAGGGGAAATAGCAACACGGGGAAATAGAAGAAGTGGATTACTTTCCTAAGTGTGCCAAAAAAAGAATGCTTTCCCACTGAAAGAGAAAACATAAGTAAACGTTTTAAAAACACCTACATTTAAAAACATTTTAAAAAGAAACATTTATATACTTTAAAAAAAGTTTCATATACAAGTGTAGACTTCTCCATTGTTATCTTTTCGGTGCCAGGTTAAAACTGCACTCTTCTGTCAGGTATTTGGCAGGATACATTAGTTTTACATTAGATCTTGGATAGTCTTTGGCTGATGGCTTGACAAATTGATTTTAGATACATGTTGTCTCTCTCTGTGTTATCTATTTATATGGTTTTATGTAAATGCTTTTGTATTTTGTATAATGTGTTTTAATGGTTTTTAAATTTTGTGAACCACCCAGGGAGCTTTGGCTATCGGGCGGTATAGAAATGTAATAAATGAAATTGAAATGAATGAAATGGCAACCAGCAAAGCTGGAGTCCATTGGACATGTGGGCCCTGTCTTCACAATGCTGAGTTGACAACGTCTACCTCCAAAACCCCACGGTTTTACTCACCCACAGTGGTGTTGGATAATCCCACGCTAAGAAGGGAGTGTGGAGTTTCCAGTAGCCATTCAAGAACTGGAGCTGCCTCCCGCCCTCTTCCTGGTGGAAAGTGACCAGCCATACAGATCTCGCTCCCAATGAAAAAGTGGGGGTATGTCCCCAACTTTTTCAATGTGCAGCTTCACGGGAAAGCCCAGCAATGGCTGCAAAGCTGCATCTGCATCATATAAACGACGCAGCTCAGTTTTGCAGCCACTGCGGGGCTTTTCCCACCTATAGACAACCCCCTGGTCTCTGATTATCAAAGTGGATGCATCAATGAAATCTTGCTGAATGCCTACCTAAATCCATGGTTACTCATCCACGGTTATTGCATGATGTATATTTTTTTATCACATTATGCAGATCATGATGTCTTGGATCCAAGTGGGATGGCTCAATAGTGCTTCTAAAAACACTAGGAAAATTTGGTAATTAAAAAACAATTCAGTTCACCCCTCAACAAAGAAGACATATTTTTGCTCTGTTTCAGGGGAGTTGGAGGTTGAAAGCAACATAAAACATTCTCAGTTTCTGGCTCATGAATCATTCCTAGAATTTGGAATCTGGGAAACAAAAGGAAACTATGCAAGAAAATCTTTATCTCTGTTGTCTGCTCCTTAGATTTACTGTTGAGTGTCAAAGCCTCTACCAAAACTAACACATGAGAAAATTAATCAAAGCTTTAGATTTTTATAATTTAATTCCAGTTACAGAGAAATTCTCTTAAACGTGATGATCAAGACAACTATGGCCACAGCTAGACTTAAGGTTTATCCTTGGATCATCCAGGGTTCGCTCCTGCCTGAGCTCTGGATCCCCTGTGTGTCACCTAGATGAACAGGTTTGACCCTTGGACGATCCAGGGATAAACCTTAGGTCTAGCTATGGCCTATATCAAAGCCTTCCCAAATATGTTTTATTTAATTTTATACACAGGAATTTTATATTCCTGATTTCCTAGTGGAGCATCAATAGTGTGATGTCCCAGCTCTATTCAATAGATATGGTGGCTGTGGCGATAGCA
Source organism: Elgaria multicarinata webbii (assembly GCF_023053635.1). Lineage (NCBI taxonomy): Eukaryota > Metazoa > Chordata > Lepidosauria > Squamata > Anguidae > Elgaria > Elgaria multicarinata. The sequence goes on from NC_086180.1 coordinate 68,711,357, forward strand.
ATGTTGCAGTTCACAACTTTTGTAGTGAATGGAGCTGGATAAACAGTGTAAATTATCTGAATGAATACACCACAGTACAGAACCAGGATTCTTCAGATGGCAGTGCAATGCAAGTGAAGAGAAATTGAAATTCTCTAGCTTTACTGGCTTTAAACATTTTTTTTTTAAAAAAAACACCCAATTAGCTCTTGTTTTTTAAGCAACATAACAGCAGTGGGACATATGTGTGAGAGTGTTGCAGAAGCTCTAGTGAAATAAATATGAGTTCTGCTGCAGCTGTGCCTGGTAGAATGCACTACTAGTCTGCAAATAAACACCAGTGAGCCTCAGCCTTTATATTAATTTAATGAGTTATATGTTGTATACATTTATGTTCATAATCAGGTCTCAGGCATTCCCTAGTAAGCCTCTAGCTCAGTTCATTAATGCCTTCTCTGGTACAGAATAGTTCTGGATGACATCCAGTCTGAAATATATCAGGGTTTTAGCAAAATATGGTGACTAAAATGTCTTAATGAGTTATATTATAGTTGAGATGGCTGCTATGTGCTAATATATGTGCTAATAATACAATATAATCAGTCCCAGACATCACATGGATACTAAACTGCTATTGCCCAGAGCTTTTCCCAGCTAAGATCTATTCTGTTTTTATTACAGAGCTATGTTACTAGTGGGCTAAGAACACAGTCCTAAGGGCAAGGAAACCTATTGACAGAACAATCCAATCTCAGAGACTCTGTCCTGTCCAGTGCACTGCTGTGCTCTTGCCAGCAGAGGGGAAGGAACAGCACTGACATTTTTAAAATTATTTTTTCGCTTCTCCGCCCTCCAAACAAAGGACAAATCAGTTAGACAAGCCTCAGAGTGCATCTTAACCTCCCTTCTGCGCCGAGTCATGGCATGTGGCCGAGAGAGCTTAGGATTCTCAGCCACACCTTTACTGCCCACCAATGTTCCCTAGATACTGCCATTTTCCGACCTTATAGAGGGAGTCTTTGTAGAAACCTCTATGGTGACTGGGAGGAGCCAGGAGATCAGGAAAATACTTCTAAATTCAGAAATCTTTCTAAGACTTGGAGGGAGGTTCCTGAACAATCCCATGAGCCCTGAAATGCTCTCTAGGGACCAAAGGATTGCTCAATAAGGCACAATTCTATTCCGGTTTAGACAGAAAAAAGTCCTACAACTCCCAGCATCCTCCTGGGTGGGAAATGTTGGGAGTTGTAGGACATTTGTCTGTCTAAATCTGCATAGGATTGCACCCTAAAAAGATTGATAGCTTCATCCCACCTACCTGTTTCCCTCGAATTATCCCCTATAGTGTTTAGCTGTCATTGTTGTTGTTGTTGTTGCTAGCTAAATCACACCCTGGGCAGCAGCGCTCCTAAGATCCTTTGCATATCAGGGAATGGGTTTAAGGGGGGAAATGTACAAAATCATTAAAAAATCAATGGATGACCCAATCCGATTCAAAGTTGGTACGCTTAAAGCTCTCCTTAATATCTATTACTGTGCCAATTTTGATGTCTTTATCTTTAAAACTTATGCAGATGTAAGCATTTGTTTAATTTTTCTTTTAACCTATCAAATCCTGCTCCTGCACCCCCAGTGGCCGCTTGGAAAACAACAAATGATTCGCTTGAAATCTAGTAGCTAAATACCTCGATTTTTTTCCCTTTATAGCACAATTAAAGCAGGATGCACGGGAGTACTTCTCAGTCAAAGCAGATTATAAGATGGAAAACTTCAGAGTACATCACAATAAATGCAGATTATAAACTGGAAAACTTCGGAGTCCTTTGCATGCAATTCGCAGTGATTGCCCAGTATAACGCTGGTGTGATAAAGCACTGAATCTATTGAGATAGTATAACATGAACTGACTGTACATGGAGCTCACAGACAATCTTCCACAATGATGGGCAGAATTTACTCCACAATCATTTAAAAACAGAAACCTCCTAATTTATATTTTAAGATCAGTACAGCTCTCGACCTCAATAGTCAGAGAAAAAGTGGTAAATAATCATTCTAAGTTATTACTTTCTTTTTGTCAGCTGATTGGATGTTGCATTAGCTATTGCTCCTATCATAATCGGAAAGCTAATGTATGTGGGAAGGTGGGACCTCAACAAAACAAGTTACCAAAATTGGATTTTAAAAAAAATGAAAGAAGCTGTGTTACTTCAACTAACAATTGAAGTAACTGGAGTAAAACAAACTAATGGAGAAATCAAAGCAAACAGATTAGAAGAAATCAGATCTTCCTGTGAAAACGTTCCTTCTCTTTCAACATGAAAAAAAAAGTTTTAAAAAGTTTTTCAGAGCTTGAGGTCACTGTTCTTGATCACTCAGCTTTTACACCATTTTACATTTCTTATCAAATCTCTTGTAAACGAATAAGAAACCTCTGGCTTGGTTCACACTAGTTTGGACGGGAGGGTGTTATTGCGCTCAAGTTCTGCTGTGGGTCTGTATGTCCCCTGGAAACCATGATTGATATTACACTAACCCTCCTAGACCAAGTTCTGATATATGAATATAACTCAGTGGGCTTTATCCAATGGTGTCATTCTGCAAGGCAAACGCTTCTACCACTTGTGAAACTCTGCTTTTATCCTTGCACAAGTGTCAAATCCAATACTTTGATTCTGCTTGCACAAGCAATCCTACAAGCCATTGTACAATCAGATATTCACGTTGTTGCGCATATCATTGCCCAAGCTGTTGGATGAGCCATTTCACAATATGCACGAACTGCACAACTCATTACAACTTCATTAGGGCATTGTTTACTCTAGATATGCTAGTTCTTCCACCTGTGCTTGCACAATCACTAGCAGAACAATGTTACCTCTTGCACTAATTTTGCTAGCCTAATGTTGGATACAAATATCAGTATGTTGTTGGGAAATGTATACTTAGTAATCTCTGGCCAATAAGTTAGACATCCCTTGGTTTCTTTATAGTAATAGTAAATTCATTGGCTCATTCTGCCCGATCACCATGGTTTAAACAAGCCATGGTGGCTTGCTTAAGCTGCAGTGTGTGTCAGGTGCCATTTGCCTAATTACTTGCCTGTGTGCAGCTTGTTAGGTTGTCTGACCCTCAACAGCATGGCTTGTTTGAGAGGGGAACAACCCTCAAATAATCCAAGGTTAAAAAAGATGTTTAACAATTCAAGGTTTAATAACACTTTCCTCCAATTTCCCTGAGACAGTTGTTAGACTCATAGGCCTGCAATTTCCTGGTTCATACCAGCAACCCTTTTAAAAACTGATGTTATGTTACCTACCTTCAGCTTTTCTGGTAAGGAGAATGATTTTAGGCCTTAGCTAGATGAGGTGAAATCCCAGGGCGATCTTCGGGACCATCCCTGTGCATTCAAATGATGCACAGGGGATTCTGGGAACAGAGAGGGATGATCCCTCCCTTGCCCCAGGATCTCGCCCTACACTTTAGGCTTGGTTTTTCCATGGTCTTGGGCTGAGCCTGAGACCATGGAACATGTGTGCAGGCGTTGCAGTTTGTCCTGGTTCCTCGCAAGGACCCAGGACCCACGTACACGAGCTCTGCACCCATCAGGGGTGGGGTGGGGGAGCGGGGCATTTAAAAAAAAAAAAAAAAAAAGCTTACCTTTTGCGCATGAGCACTCGTGCGCATCTTCTGTTTCTTTAAAAAAACAAAACAAAATGGTAGGCGTGATGTCCTCTCAATCCGAGGCCATCGCACGCCATGTGTAAACAGAAGGGGGATCTTGCGATAAAAACATCGTGAGATCTTCACCCCTCCATCGTGAAATAACAGGTAGGTCTAGCTGAGGTCTTGGTCTCCTAGATTTAGGATCTAGAAGATCAATGATTTCATATCTGAGTTCTTTCAGAGCTTTTATTTATGGTTAATTTAAAATACAAACTGAACTACAGGTGTTTGCATACATACTGTTAGAATACCATGAAATTGTTTATAAAAGGCAGTAAATAAATTTTTAAATACATAAATAAGGTAAATTAGTATCTTGGTTAATGTAAATTTTACATTCACATTACAAAGTGATTGAACAGGAGCTAGATTAAGCCGCACATGTGAAAACATCTTTAGTTTATATAAGACAGGCATTAGTTGATACAGCTTCATACATGCTTCTTTCGGATTTTGGACATTGCCATTTCTCAGAATATTTTTATGCTTCAGAAAGCAATGAACTGGGAAATCAAAATGAGAGGGACACATTTTATTTTCAAAATAAAAACAAAAGCTTTAATTAATTAGGCCTGCCAAAAAGTTTGGATACAGTTCAAGTGAGAGATTACTGTTCTTAAGCCACCTTCTCACAACCAGCTAAGAGATGCCATTCATCCTTCATTAGATCACAGTATGAATGTAAACAGAAGATGCTGGATATGAAAAGGTCTAAGGAACCACCCATCTTTCTATGAACCTGTTTGGCTACAGGAGAGGATCTTTTGAGTGTGCAGAGGCCCATTTATTGGGCCTGCATAAAAGGGATTTCTCCTGTGTTGCTCCCAAAGTATGGAATGTGCTCCTTCAAGAAGCCCCACTCCTTGGGTTTTTAGAAAGAGCATGTTTTCAATTCAGGCTTTCAAAATGTGTAGCTTAACATTTTTGATATTTTTGTTCTTGTTTTTCTGGATTCTTATTTTACATTGTTGTATATCACCTTGATATAGGAGGAGGCATGGTGCATAGCACAGCGGGGGTCAACAAAGGCAAAGGCTGCTCCAAACTCTGAAACTCCTTCCCAGGGAGGCTTGACTGGTTCCCTACTTGCTGTGTTTCCAGAGGCAGAGAAAAATGATTTTGTTCCAGCAGCCCTTTGGAGAATAGTCTGGACCTCTGTTTATGCATTGGATTTTTTAATTGTCCCTTGTATTTTAAATGTTTTAATATTACAGTAGGTTTAATTATATTTTTAAAGTTTATGTATTTAAATGTGTATGTTTTGATTTTTTAAAGCCACCTTGAGATACAAATAAATATGGTGATGGTGGTGATGATAACTTGTAGTACATGGAGCTGCCTTTGAGGACAGTACAGAAACTGCAGTTAGTTCAAAATACAGTTGCTGGGCTGCTTCGCTCATTCTTCGTCTGTTTCTGAGTTCAGTTCAAAGTGCTACTGCTTACTTTAAACCCTACACAAGATACTTCTGGGACTGCCACCTCCCACACCTGTGTAGTAAAACAGATAGTGACTAATGAGAAGGACTACTTGGTTGAGGTTCCCCACCTGTGGAATCCTCTCCCTGGGGAGGTTAGCCTGCCACCACTTCCAATATAATTTTGGTACCACGCAAAGACCTTTTATCTTCCCAGTCAGTTTAGCCTATTGGGACCACAATACCTGATGGAACACCTCTCCCAACTACCTACCCGTGTACCTACCCGTACACTGTGCTCAACATCTAAGGTCCTCCTCCGAGTGCGTACTCCGAGGGAAGCTCGGAGGATGGCAACAAGGGAGAAGGCCTTTTCAGTGGTGGCCCCCCAATTCTGGAATGATCTCCCTGATGAGTCTCGCCTGGCACCAACTTTGTGACCTTTCGGCGCCAGGTCAAGACTTTTCTCTTTTCCCAAGCATTTAACAGCATTCAACAACTCTAGGTTTGTTTTTTAACAGGCCCCAGAACTGATGTTTTAAATGGATACCGTTGTTTTTATACTCTTTATGGTTTTGATTGTTTTAAATTTTGTATACTTTTTAATGTTCACTGTTTTTAACTTTAGTAAATGCCCAGAGAGCTTCGGCTATGGGGCAGTATATAAATGCAATAAATCAAATCAATCAAACTTTTTAGCTGCTGTCAGCCAGTTTTTTCAAAGCCCTGTTTCGAAGTGCCCTCCTAGTGACATTATCAGGAGCACAACAGGGTGCAAATGCCTTCACCATCCACACAAGCGTCCAAATTTACCCTCAAGCCACCACCCCGTTACTCACCTGTAAGCCCCTGCACCTCTGTCTTGCCACACCTTCCCAGAACCCAAAGTTATTTGATAGCAGTGGTAGACCTCCATCCTGACCAAGGCTTCAAACCTATGCAACCTTACTTGTTACACTGATATCAGTGGGACATTCTTTTGAACAAACATCCATTGATAGGGCTAAAGATGTGATTCATAAACCACAGATGCTGACACATGAGGTTGATTCCATCTTCAATTCAAGTTCAGTAGGTTTAAAGACGTTTGCTTGCAACTATTTTGATTTCAGCGGTGTATGGAGGTCATAACCTTTTCAGCTTGATGTAAAAGATCAAGAGCCAAAACTTCAAATTGTGGCATAAACTCGTGTGGGATAAGCAGGCATCTCAGTAGTTAGTAATTATTTATAGTCTTTCAAGTTAGTTTTACTAACATGACTTCAGAATAAAATTCAGATGAAAGAGTGTTTCCACAGTTATAGACAAAGGGATATATTTATGTTGACTGTTCAGCTGCACATTCTTTAAGTTGGTTTTACATGAAATGAGAGGTCATTCTTTAAGCTAAATCTCCTCAGCTTTATAAATGCCCCTGAACAAATGCTTCCTGTTTTGCATAGAAATAGGTGATGAATACAAAGCCCCAAGCCTATCAGCTACTTGGAATTGCTTAAAATCAGGGATAAGCAGCAAATTATAGGTCAATGTTTAACAGCTGAGCTTAGGTATATAATATGAACCAAAGAGTACCAGGCACGCAAGACATCAAATGTCAAAGGGTCCCTTTAAGATTCTTGCACACAAATTCCCTCATGATTCTATGATCAGTAACAGATTTATAAGATTACAGGGAGTGTGGTTGCTGCTGAAATGTCAGTATCCTTATCCATTTATCG